>NC_066243.1:3416099-4616099 GCF_024542735.1 Bombus huntii
GTAAAAGGACAAACTTTGACAACGATATACAGCAAACGTTACCACATTGCAAACTGGAATCTTTAATTTTATTTATGACAATTTTAATTATGACAAATTTGATTTATGACAAAGGCATGTCTTCAATATAAATCAATTTTACTTTATATTATTTTATTTGACTGCCTTTTTGAATGTTCTTATTTAGTTCATAAATATAGAGAAACCTAACAATGTGTAATATTAATACTTTGTTAAAGACTAAGTATACCTAAATTTATAAATTTTATTCATGTTGCATCACATTTTTTGTTTTAACTATTTTAATTTTACGTTATTCATTAGTTAATGTAATGTTGCATTATATATATATATATATATATATAATAACAGAAACCTTATATATAATAATGTATAAAATATATATATATAGGAATGTTATATTATTAGTTTGTAGGTAATAGTATGTTTTATACAATATCGTTTGCACTCACACGAAATCGAATACAGTACCCCGTCTCACTACTTCTACGACACAACAACACAACGATCTTCACACGACCACGATAAATTCAGCTCTGACTCTCTCAACTCTCGTTACAATGTTTTCCATGCACACTTTTCCTAAACATACCTTGGTAACGCTCACAACTCTCTTTGACAACGTCAACATATCTTGTCAACGCTAATAAACAATTACCCCTCGCGCCACGTCTTTCCCTGATATCACACTATTCCACATATATGATATATAAGAACAATAATATTTATAAATAAATGCTATAACATAATTGACAATATCGTTGGAATCAAATATTTAAAATTATAGCGAGAACAAAGTACAACTTGCAACTAAATCATAATTATTCAACGTTCGACAGATGTGAATTTATAACGAGGATTAGATCCTTAGAAGACTGGAAAATCCTTAAAAGATACAGTTAGAACTGATAGAAAAAATTGCTAAAATAAATCTCGTATGTTAATACAAAATTGCAGAACGTGTCTTTTTTTTTCTTAAAACATAGCATAAGCAAGTTTTCAACGAATGGCAAAAAGATCCTGGTAATTGACCATAACCGGAAAATCTGCCACAATTAGCAAACTAGGCAGAGGTATTTCAAACCAACTGGCTTATCATGTTAAATGAACCACGCAAATATTAATGCCTTGGCACGTGACTTCACGCCGTGGATTCTCTTTCTTCGTCGCTCTGCCTTGCCCATTGTCTCTATTCAGGCCACACCATCTCTGTCATTTTCACTGACATTCCGGTTCAAGTGGGCAATAATGTCGTTAGTCGAGCTAAGTAAATTTTGTCACCTCGAAGAGTCGTTCCTCTTCGCTAGACACGGTTCAACTAACGGCTGCATAGACTACACATCCATTATGCTTTCAGTGTAAGTAGGAAGAAATACAGCGCAAAATCGTATTGGCGTTGATAAAGTGGCAAAGATAACATAAAATTTTCTTAGCGATTATTAATTAAAACCGTAATTTACCAATTAAAATGCCCAGTTTCCGAGGGTTCGGAATATTCTCTTTTCCGATATTAGCCGAAAATCAATTTTTCACAAAAATCCTGTACCTTACGTCTAGAGCCTCTGCAGTCGAGAAGAAACTTTAGAACACCGCTGTTCGTTCTATTGAAAGAAATCCTAGCGAAATTGTAAACTCCTAGCACGTCTAATCGAACAGATTGTCAGCAGCTAGGAATAAAGTACGGAATGTTATCCTTTTGTTCATATTGAACGTAAGAACAATTTCGAGCTTTGTCCTGAAAACGTGAACAAGATGAAATTCAAACTTCGAAGTAACTCCGCCATGTACTTCTGTGAATAACGCTTGTTTTTTAATTATTTTTGAGAATCCAGTTTGTAAATTGGAAGAGAAAAGAGATAGACGTAATTTTCAAAAAGATAAAATTGAGAATTATAATTGGACGATTGAAAAATGTAATCGGGCGATTCGAGATCTAAATCATTTTGAATAGATCCATGTCAACATGCATACAGTGTGTATTTTATATTTACGGATTGTATAATGTATTTTATAAAGATATTAAAGATATATTACACGGCATCAAGTCTAAATTAGACTAATAAACTAATAGTTGAAGACTAATAGAATCAATGAATTAATTATTAATAGCCGGAGATGTTGTTGAGAATTGTGGATCTTAATCGCCAAAATAAATGTATAGGAACACTTAGACTACACTTAGAATTGATATCAAAATAGTTTTAGATTTACTTAGTATGTGATTTACAAGATCTTCGTCGATATACATTTGCACGCGTCTCAGCACTCTCTTTGTCTCGCCATCTTGTATACCACACTACTACCCGAACAGTTGCATTCGAAACGCTGCGCACGCACATACTTCCACACACTCATACTCATATATGCGTGTCACTACTACGCGACTAATCCAGTCTAGCACACAAAGTTACACATATCTTAATAGATGTATTGTACTTTCGACTCCCTTTGTTCCAGCGAAAATTAATAATTTAAAGCAATGTAATAAAAGTCGAGGAACCATTGGAAAATCTGGTTATTATTTCATGCTTCCTGCAACTAGATATTCATAAACTAAAAATGTATTGCAAGTCACTGAACTTTTACTAAGATTACGGTCATGTGAATTATTTTCAAAATCTTTGAAGCATATTTGGAATATTTTCTTCGGTGTTATATCAATAATTATATCAATAATTCATCATAAATGTATCTGCCATGCTCGAACATGTAATACACTTACGGATTTACGCCGTGTATTAATACGCCATGAAAGTTTCATAATATCGAGAAAATAATACTCGACAGTATTTTAATAAAGTTTGAATAGCCATCGTTTCGATCAATCCGATCTTTCAATAGAGACGTCCAATCGTGAAAACACCTTCAATCAAGAAAAACGCTTTGAGAAGGAATCCACGCATAATCTTTTTCGTAAAATATTCCCCCGATGGATACCTCCCTGATCAAACACTCTGATGGCGAGCAAACCGAGCGATAGGTGGAAAAATAATTTCTTTTTCTCTGAATAAGAATCAATACTTAAGACTAGCACATCGCTTTTTAACTTGTTGAATACGCTTTTGAAAGAAGAATTTCTTCCCCTAAGTAATTAAAACCCCTTCAAAGAGAAATTCTTTTCTTCCTTTCAGGCGAGAGTTTCGTTACCCTTTGTAGATTAGATTAGATTATTGATAGATAAATAAAAAATAGTTTTAGCGTGTAGGCGTACTTCCACGTATTTTCCATAACTTTCTATCGCGCGCTGCTACCTTTCGAGAATATCAACTTATACGGTTGACAGATAAAATCAGTTTCGAATATGAAATTCGATATTACTCGGGGTACCAAGTATATCACTGTGTCTGTAAGTCTCTTCTTTTCTATATTTCTCAATTATTTGTTATAATAGTATGAAACATAATTAATAACATTAAATCGCGTATTAAGTTCGTGCTCCCATCTTTAAACGAACGTTTGAGGACCATTGCATTATATCGAAATATAATTGTGTCGAAATAAAATTAATCTCTTACGAAAATATGTATTCATATTTTTGCGTTTTTTGAATTATTTGATTTTATTATTTGCGACAAAGGCTTCCAAACAGCGATATATTCAACGTTGCAATAATAGTGCAGAAATTTCCCGATACGTTCAAATATCATAAACTCGAACAAAATTGTATTTAATAATGGACATTGAATGTTTTGGACTTTGTATAAAGCTCCGGAGACAAGGAGCTACTGCATAATATTCTCTAAATACAGAAATAGTTGCAACAATAATGCTGCTGTATTATACTATGCCTGGTATCTAAAATTTCATATACAGGGTGTCACATGTAGAATAATCTCCTGCTGATTCTTTACTCGTACCTAGTCGACAATTAGCTAGTTTCAAGAATACTTTCCAATTCTTCAAACTCGACCTTCTCAGAAAGAAAACATCGTACAAAAACATTTTCTATTAGGTCGTCCGAAATGTTCCTTTCGTTCTATAAGAAAATAATAGATTTTTTTTTTTATTTATTTGTTAAAATTACAATCAATTCTCGAGAATTTTCAGTAATTTTTCTGGCGTGGCGCAGTGACATGGCTGATTATTTATAATAAGTTAATACTTATTATAAATAAGTATAATTTATAAGTGTTATAAATAAGTGAATATTACTTAATTTAGATAACTAATTGAATCTAGCGTTTAGGTCTAGCAGGTAGTGCCTCTTCAGCCTGCGAATTTGGTCCGTCGTATCAAGTAGCCCAGTGATTAGGGGGTTTCGGTGTTTGTTGACTCTTTTGCTATATCTGTCGCTATATTTTGCTATTTCCTCTTTGACTGTGGGTATCTTGAGGTCGCGGTGTATTGTTTAAGAAAATAATAGATGTACAACATTTTTCGTTTTATATTATTTTATCGAATTACGTATGATTCATTTTATTCTATCAAGATAAAGATCACAACGTTTGATAGATTAGGTTTCATGTTTGTACAAAGATGCGTTGGTGTAAAAGACGTGTCTGTAAAAGGAAGACACTTTTCGGACAGCCTAATACATTTCCACTTTGTTCTTTCACGTAGAATCTACCCTATCGTCGATTGCACCATGATTGCCGGGACACCCTATATACTTTTGAATGAGAAAATACCACGTAATATCCTCTAAATGCAAGAACATTTCGCAACAGCGGAGATTGAACCGAACGATAAGTTTCAATTTAAAGGAAAGTTCGTGGAAACACAATAAGCCGAAACTACGAAATGCTTAGGGAGCCGGAGTCTCTTCGCTCCTCGGCTTTGCTTTCCTCTTCCTTAGAAGCCGGTGTCTGTCTGGCTTCTACTCTTTCTCCAAACAGGCTGTTCGAGTGGACAGTGACGTCGTTACTCTCGCTAAGTAAATTTCATCGCGCCGAGCACCACTCTTCGTCGGTTCTCCACTTGTCATGGTTTAGAGACGGAGACGACGGTAGCGCGATAGCATCCTGATGTCAAAACGCGGCGACGGCCGACGAGGCACAAAAGTCGACACAAAGGCGCATTCGCTTCCGTTGGAAACGCGCTGTTCGCGAATCCCCGAAGGGGAAGAGGACAATGAGTGGCATTTACATTTAGAGAGATCGCGATTCGTGATGCAGCCGTGAATAAAGGAACGATAAAAGGACGATAACGTAGGCCGAGTACGATTACGGTGCAATTAAAAAGTTGGCCAATACCAGTTGTATAGAAACTTCGCTGTGTAAATGTGTGACTTTCGTTTGAAAACCTGCTAAACTTTGCTCGCAGGAACGCGTTAAGACTCGTCAAATCGTAGCTAAATACGCGCCTGTAACGAAGTTTACTGTTCGAGTCTTCGAATTCAGGCCAAATGATAGTCGTATTTTATAAAGAAGAATGAGTTTCTTTTATCGTACGTGGACGTCGTATTTAAGTGTATGTGAAGGTATCGTATTTAACGTCACACCAACCGCCAAGTTATTGGCAACAAAGACGGATATTCTTGAAGTATCGCGTCAATTGTTTTGGTTTCTTCAATGACTTTTCAATGAATTGTCGGACTCCGGATGCTGGATATTTGACAACACTGAATTTGAAAAGCTGTAGTTTTTATTCATAACGGGTAACTGCACGCTAGTACCGACTATTTACAAAATTCTCTCCTGGTCTATCATGCAGAAGTGGTTCTTATAGTCTAGTGATGGGAATGAGTAATGTAGTCAGAACAACGGTTAGGGAGGAATGACGAGAAAAAAAATGGGTCGAAGTTTGGGATGGTTTAGGAAGGAGAAACAGTGATTAGGGTTGCAGGATGAGTCTGTGATGTTTGTTGCAGTACGAATAAGGAGTTGTTGATCATCCAACAGAATTTCAGCAGGGTCTGATCGATATAATTGTTGACGTTGGTTTTAATACACGGTTTCAGTAAAAACGATGATTGTTTATTTGAATGATAGAGAGATTATGATATTGAAATAATTTGTACGTTTAATATACCGAGAAATTTATACGCCTCAAGTGCAATTTAATTTATTTGTTCGTTTAATTACTGTAAGGAAAATTCAAGGGCTCACTATGAATGCAGATTAATGCAAGTGATGAATAACAAGAAGAAGATTAATAATGAATTACTCTAATAACTCTATAGCTATTTGTTTTACTAGATTTTAACATTTTTAAAGAGATTTACTAGATTTTAAAGCTACGAATAGTATAATTGTATAAATTCTATTGAACAACACGTGACAATATTTAAAAACTATAAATGCGAAGCTTATTTTTACTTTAATTTTTACGCATTAATTACTGTGATATTGAAGTAATTTACCACGAAATCTCCTCCCTATCTTTCTCAATTTAATGTTCAGTACAAGAATTTAACAGTTTAATATTTGATACCTTACAATGATAAATAATTTAATCATGTAAATGCGACAATTGTCCGACAATTTTCAATGCAAATCACCAATATTCCAGCTTGTGATATGTATACAAGCACAATAATAATTTGCTAATTTACGTGCATAAGCCAGACTCGATATAATAGAACCTCGATTAACGGAACGTTCGATTATTGGAACGCCGAATAATGGAAAATTTGGTGATAGTCCCTTGAAAGGAAAATTGGAAAACACGAATAGAAACAGAATAGAAACTGGAAAAAGTCTTTGTATTCCTATTCAAAAGTTTTTATTCTTTTTTAAATATCGATCGTTATAAAGTAGTTCCAAGCCAACGATGTATTCTCAGACGAAAATTATTCGATTATCCGGACAATTGTGATTCTACTGCGTTATATTTATATAATATTACGAGTACACTGTTTTAAAGATCTCAATTCTCCGTATGCGACAGTAACTATGAAACTGACGTAAGTCAAATATTTTTCATGCACAAGTCGCTTCATCCAATTTTAACAATCTCATTCTGTCTTAAAGTGTGGTGACCTTATTGGCTGACCGTGTAATATCTAAAACGGAGCATTTATAGCAATGTTTAATAAATGAAGCAAATTTCTATCTTTTTTTTTTTTTTAATTGAAATTTAGCAAACCAATTTTCACACTGCCTTTCTTTCAAGGTTTCATTCCCATATACGACACGTAACGTCTTGCCCTTTACTTTCCACTTCTCTGGAATACATGAAAATGCCCAGCCTAATTACAATGGACATAATATATTTTTTGGATATATATATATAATGGACAAAATAAAAATGGACATATAAAATGGAGAAAAATTATTTAGGTATTTCACGCGTCTTGCATACTGCGCGTATTCCGTGTTACCTCGCGTCTTCAAATTTCCCGTAAATCCGCAGTCTGCTAGATCAATACTGCCTCGATGAATTAATAACGATCGAAAATACACGGCAGAGCTAAAAATCCTAGGTCTGGCTAATCGAGCTCTGATCCGGTCACCGTCCCGGTTAAGATTCAATCGAAGGCTGGCGCAGAGTAATCAACGAACTCCGTACCCTGCCGCTAACACAGCCGAAACGGACAATTTGCAAGTTGAACACGATTTAACTTTCAAATGGTAACGAGCCCCGTTTACTCTTTCCCTCTTTCTCTCGCGTTCCGAGGCAACTAATCTTCCTTTGGCTCTAGTAGCTCGCTATAGGATATAGATACTGGATTCACCATTATTCAGAAAGATTCAGCGAATGAATGATTGTCGGACAACTAGCCGATACAAAGCCAGTGAAAGTATACTACACGATTTTTTGTTAGATCACGATTCAGAAAAATAAAGGACGAACAAGAGGATGTACTACTGATCGCCATCAATCTTCCTAAATGTCTGACGCAGTGACTCGTTAAGAAAAATGTAGCTCTACTGTTCATGCCGATCGATGTTGCTCGATGGCAAATGGCTTCCGGCTCGAATCACTTCGCGTAAGAATCTTTCCTTTGCACCAATAATTGCAAATGGGTGACAGTTACGGCGTTTCAAACGGATATACAAATACATAAGTATTCTACGTTTTTAATTGCGGACTTGAAACAATTGACTCGAATGTGTTCGCGACGAGAAGTTTCCTTCGGATCGAGCGAGTGAAAGCTACGGTGCTTCAAACAAATATACAGCGAATCGTAGAAATATCTTGTTTCTGATTGCTGGTTCGAAACGATTGATATGTTTTTATAGCAAATATGATGCCAAAAGTCTTATCGATTATGTATGTCCGAATAGCTGACGTTAATTAATTGGTATCCTCGCGGTTAAAAATTTTGAAAAATTTGTAAAAAGATCTGAATAATGCAAAGTTGATAATTGCAGGGGAGTGGTACTGTGATCCATTGCATGTGCTATAATTTATAATATATAAAACTTGTTGCAAAAATGCAGCACAAATTCAGGTTTATTATTAGGAAGTTATTAAAAGTTTGAAGAATTATTATTCCGTTCGCAATCTTAGATTAAGGTAGAAAATCTTAGAGAAGTAAAATCTAATCTTCGTAATAATAAGACCGAATTTCTTCCCGCTTATGTCCATTGTCTTTCCTCGATCATTGCTGTAGTCAATCATGATTTGCTATTCACACATTCGAATCAACCTTTGTGCAAACTGCACTGAAAAAATGACTTCAATAGTACGTTAGAAAATAAAATTATTCATATGTAGGATCTTATACTACAATTAATTTATTTATAATGAATGGATTAAACAGGTGTTGATTAAACAGAAGAACGATGGTTATTTAACGTGAACTAATCACAATAACGTATTATAATTTAGACAACTAAATAAATAGTTAACTTGCAACTCTCGTCACCACGGATCTCTCTCTCTCTCTCTCTCTCAACAACACTAGCAAGACTTTCTCGACAACGCAGTTAGCACTCTCTCTGACTTCTCGATTCGCACTCTCTGACTTCTCAAATAACACTGACCGTTAATTCGTCTTTGTCCTTTAGCAACTCCTTGTCTTTTCTCTTAGCCCCACCACCCACCGCAACCGTTCGTGGCCAGAGTCACGTAGGCCTCTTCCACGAAATTATTCGATTGGAAGACTGACTACACATTGATGGGCCTTTCGGCACTTCGACTTTCTCGCGACATTGTTTATAATTCGCCCGATATTTCTTAGACCTCCCGTCCACGATATTACATATACAGGGTGGTTGGTAACTGGTGGTACAAGCGGAAAGGGGGTGATTCTACGTGAAAAAAGAAGTCGAAAATATAGAACAAACATTTTTTTTTAATTTTTCCATCGAGACAACGATCTACAGTGAGATCCGTTATAACGAGACGCGATAAAGTGCACGCGTACCGAGCGACAATTCAAAGTCGATTTTCTCGAAAACAAAGCCTCAAACGAAAAATTTGTATTCTATATTTTCGACTTCTTTTTCACGTAAAATCACCCCCCTTCCGCTTGTACCACCAGTTACCAACCACCCTGTATATACTAAATGTATATCTAAACTTGGTTCCAGGTTTTCTTTTAGATTTTACACGTGTAATTCTGATTTATTCGATATTTCACTAAGCAAACTTTTATCGTCTACTTGGTCTATTTATCATTTTTTTCAGCTACATCGTAGTTGAAATGAATAGAATATATCCAAAATAGTAAGGTGTGAAACATTCAACTAACGAAATAGACGATTAAATAAAAAGAAGAGAATTATTTTCTGCGCCTAAGTATTTTTACAACTGTCATCCATAGAGCTCTATATGTTCAACATGAAATGCTTCCAAAAGTTGGAAAACAGCGTCATTATCCACTCCATCCTGTCGATTGTCATTCGCACTAACACCGTCCGTACAGCGTAGCTCGCGTGATGTGAAACGAGTACTTACATATACTTTGATGCGCATCTACACACCGACTCGAGTCACAACATTTACCAAATGATAGCCGGCAGTTGCGGCATGTGGAATATTTACGTGCAAATGTCAAACATACGGAGCCTGCACATGAAAGAAATCGTAGTTTATTTCGTCAGGACGTTTCGCCTTGTTTAACGCTATCTAACCCCGCTGACTGTAAACAGAAAGTGTTTAACCTTGCTACGTGCTTTCTGTTTGTTTGCGAAAATGAGAGCAAGATCGAAGTATAAAAACTCGAGGATCGTAACTGAATTACGTTAAAAAACAGCCACGTTGCATAACCGTGCTACTGTTGATGACAAACTTGTATCGTATGGCTTAACAAATTCGATATCAATCTGGACTCATATGAGATCAAAGTTTATTTATTATCGTTAAACCGCGGATTTCTGTTATTATGGAACATGCATTTATGGAAAATTTAGACAAATTTGCGAAAATGTAGGAAATGTACGTAATTTACAAAATACGATACAAGGATACCAAAAATATTCAAAACGAAGTATGTAGTTGTTATAAAGTTTAATGGGTGAAATAAATCTGTATGTTACGTTAATAAAAATATGCAACCGCAGAAAAATCCACCGTCTAATTATCTTATTCAAGAAATAAGTATGTGTAACTAGAATATCCTAGTTGGTTGTATTATGTGCTTACTTAATTTTAATTTTAATTATTATTATTATGTGTCACATTTTAAGGAATATTACGGAAACATTAATTATGCTGGCTACAGTGTATAAACATGTGAAAAATAGTACAAATAAATATTTGTAACTGCACGATTTAATGGTAGCAATGGAGGAAAACATGAAAAGTATTTCGTAAACGAATTCCTCGTTTCATGACACGGCAGAAATTACTACAATCTCGTTCGAGTTCAGAATATTTAAGATTACTTGAATAGGTACTGCATTATCAATATCGAAGTAATAATTATTTTAACATTCAGGAAATTTTGTCCAGAAGTAATTATTGAATAATTTAAAGAACTTTGCAATGTTAGGCTATCTAAAAATTTAGTTAACCCACTTGCAAAATGGATAACATAACAAAATAGTACATCCATCGTTGATTAAACGGACGTATAAATGCAACAGTCTTTGACGCTTTTTTAAAGAAACGCGAACAGAATGCGTTACGTAGTCTAACAATAATTACAGGGAGATTTTTTTCTAAAAAATTTCCTAAGAATTATATTACGAATCTTTTACTAATTATGTAGTAAAAAAATAATTTAACGATACGTGGTAACAAAATTTAGAAGAGTTTACGAAGACTAAGTATAATAATTTTATTTTATTATCATAACAAACCACGTCATAACAATCCTTTCCAGAAATGAAATTACAGTTATCGGAAAACAATTACCGTTAAATATCAAGCGTCGATAGATATAACTTAAAAAAAAAAAAAAAAAAAAAAAAAAAAAAAAAAAAAAAAAAAAAAAAAAAAAAAAAAAAAAAAAAAAAGAAAAAAAATAAAGAAATAGGGCGAAATAGACTATCGGTGTAAAAGATTGAAGAGAAAGAAAGAAGAGGAAATTATGGCAGCGAAGTATAGAGAACAAAGATCAAAAAAGGAGGGAGAGAGATGGAAAGAAAGTTTTCATGCAATTGATAGGACCGCATCCGAACTTTAAACAAGTTCGAAACTTGAACGTTAGCCACGGCAGCTGTTCAGACGTCATTCGTTGTATTAAATGGTAAGACGAAGGTGTTGGAAAGTTTTACAATTTTTTAACACGGACCTCCACGCTTCGGTTAAACCTTTCCTCTCTTGTTTCCACCCTGGTCCTCTGTTCCTTTTCCTCCGATAAAACTACTTACTTCGCATGAGATAACAACGGCCAATTCGCTCTTGCTTCGTTCCTTCTGATATAATCAAACATTTCACGGATGAGATAGGCCAAAGAGGTTTGATCGGCATAGCAAAATTGAAATTTTATACCTGAACGCCGTTATCTTAACCCTGTTGCGGTTCTCGAATTTTTGTGTCAATCTCGATTTAATTTCATTCGAGCAAAAGGAATCTTTGGCACCAAAACTACTAAATCAGTCGAGATGATTTTTGGCGGCAGACTGATTTTCTCTGCATTTATTAAAATGCAAATGTTTTCGCCGATATCTTAACAAATAGTTATTTATTCTCATCCTGTTGTTCTAATTTTAATTAATTATATACAGGGTGGTTGGTAACTGGTGGTACAAGCGGAAAGGGGGTGCTTCTACGCGAAAAAAGAAGTCGAAAATATAGAATAAAATTTTTTTTTTTAATTTTTTCATCGAGACAACGATCTACAGTGAGTCGATTCAATTGAGAAATTCAAAGTCGATTTTCTCGAAAACAAAGCCTCAAACGAGAAATTTTTATTCTATACTTTCGACTTCTTTTTTCGCGTAGAATCACCCCCTTTGTACCACCAACCACCCTGTATATGATATATCTAAAGCTACATATTGAAAGTCGGTAATATTTCGGTGTTGATTTATCAACAAAATCATTAGTATACAGGAGGTCATGTACAAGAGGTCAAATAATTTTTACAGGAAAGCAATTTTAAAATTCGTATTTGTAAACAAGAAATCGCACGTGTCAATATTTATTTCTTCGTATCTGTTCCCTTTACGAAATTTTCTACCAATAGAAAGGTACGACGAAGGAATTTTAAATTATGATAATTCATAGCACAGTCTACTGTTTAAACAAATTTTGTGATATCGAATAGCTTTGATCTTAATATTTTCTGGTGCTGAATTTTTTCATCTGAATTCGCCAGAATTCTTTTAATGAAAAAACGCAATTTGAAAATTCTATTTGCCTCGGATGATAGCAAAACCCGATTTTGCCTGGAGGCTTTCAATTTTTTTGTGTAAAGTACAATATGTGCTATTTCGTTATTATTCCATACTTTTATTATATTAAAGCTATCCATTCGCCTTATTACAATTGTTTTACCGAAATCTATCGCTACGTAGGTCTTCGAAAAGCTCCATTTGCAAATTGGATTCTTAGGGGATACGACTTTTCCAATTGCTTCTCAATTGTTTTACCTTCTGCAGACTACTAACCCTGCAGCTGCCTATTCGAAACGAATCCACTTTGAGTTTCGTTACACTCTTCGAAAAATAATATTACAGAATAAGGAAAACATGCATCGAAATATATTAATTTTGGACGAGAAAGTTTCAAAAATTTTGATTCAAAAAGTTTGACAAATTTTGATTCTATTATTCTACTATTAATTTTTCTCTGGAAGATGGAAAATATTACAGACAGAGGAATTGAAAGAAAGAAATTTTTAACGGTGCCTTGTTTAAGTATACATTAGGAATTGCAACATTTTTGTTGATTCTTCTTGTAAAACATTTCTCGATTTTTTATGTAAATTTGTACACTATACAGATCGCACACTGCACAATGACTGAAACTTAACAAATTCAATCTTTGAAGATTTAATTTTTATCTTATAGTTGGATGCAATTTTTGAAATTTAATTATTTCCTAATTTTCCCATTTTTCCTAAGTGAGTATTAAATCACAACGTTAGTTATACGTCCAACAATACATGTATGTACATGTATACGCTTCTCTGTCATGTACTATAAATTTATTTACACGCACACGTTCTGCGATAGGATTTGTTGTTCATTACTGTAATAGCGTATCGAACAATTGCGTGTATTATTGTTGGAATATTTCATTGGAAATGAGGAAATGAGGAAAATTAAGCGATTAATTACATATGCAGCTTGCGTTTGATGAATCGAAAGAATAGTTCTTGCCACGCTATAAAGCAAGGGATCAACGAATTGGTCGTTGCTTTATAATTTAGCAACTAAAAAATTTGAAGATTAAAAGATTCTGAAACAATAGACATTTTTATAAAGTTTAATAATCCTGAACATTAGTTTTACGTATCTGCACACTAGCGTTTAAAAATCAACTTTACCAGCAGATAACATTCTATTTTAAAAATCATAAACAATGTAGATCATTTTATTCGTAACTTTGTAATTAAACTACATTGATTCTTCATATGAAAGAAACGTAACAAACGTTCCACACAAAATAGTCTTCTATTATGTATTATACTATATTATACTATATACATAATAGTCTTCTATCTGCAACATTTTATCTACCCATAAATTAATTCATTAATGGTCAACGTATTTTCAATCAGTTTACATAATTAGTAAATTGTGTTTCTTAATATTATGATCATGGAAAGAAATTCCGACTATTTGTCATTATTACCTCTTTCAATTTAAAGAATTTAAAATATTTATAACACCGTGATTTTCTTTTTCAAATTGCGGGCAATTTTTTTTATCTTCTAATGTCTGTAATTTGTATAGCTCCTATAAAGTCTATAGTATTTCAATAATTAGTCAAAGAATTTTAAAATCCTTATATTAATTTTTATATGTGTAAAGCATTGTTTAAAAAAGGAATCTTCATAGCATACGAGATGCTTTCCTTTAAATGTAATTTACTACACTATTTGCTAAAATCACCATTTTACAGGCTCTTGTAGTCTCAAAAATATTGGAACGTTAAAAATAATCACTAAATAACTTTATACTTATTTTCCTCATTTTTTGGGGGTTGTTCTTTATACAAAAATTAATAAACAACCACTAAAATAGTTGTCCAGAATATGTCAGTATATCAACAGACGCGGTAAGTGTTTATTAGAAGTTAGAATTATATCTTTTACATTGACTATAGAAATATACAAAACTGTACCACTTTGCCAACCAGCTATTGATTCGTTATTTACTAACTACCTGTACCAACTGAACTAACTTCTACGTAAGTGCGATTTAAATATTTATACATGCATAGGATACGCGCAATTGCGGTCATTAATACGTTGCCAGGTACTGCGACGTAAAATAATGAAAAATAAAAGAAGAGTTTATCCAGATGAAGCAAACCAATTTCAAAGATACTCCGAGGTACGAGCATTTCAGCGTACTTGCGTTGACAAAATACGGAAAGAACGGTATACGGACAAAATACGGCTCACTTAATGGCAAGAATACCGCTGTAATCATTGCAATTATCCTACTTTCGAGGATAATTAATTCGCACTTAACACGTCATTTGCAACCCTGCATCTCGTATCGATCGCGTTAATTAAACTGTATTTTAAATGAGAGGCAGGCTTTGTAGCAAGTATCGGGGAACAATCCGGATAAAAGCGACGAGAGAAGTGTAATCGGTCTTCGCTCTCCATTTCCTTATCAAAGATGGAACGAGGAAAGCGAAAAAGGGGAACACAAAGGTTTAGAGTATTTATCCATGCAGCGTTAAAACTTTGTCGGCTGGAGTATCTCGCGGATTTCTTCCGTGTTAATTCGCATAGGCATATCTGGTCAAAAGTTGTTTTCAAGGAAAACGCTTTTCCTTTTAGTCCCAAACACCGCACCAAACATCATAGGAGGGACATTTTGCGACGATACGGCGATGTTTGTAACCCGTGAAAATCCTAACATCGCATCCCCTAGCTTCTCAACGTCGACGAAATTTATTCCAAAGCTGGACTACCAAGTGGAAAATTGAAAGCAACGACGCTAAGCCAACTCGTTTAAGCATCTGTTTAATAAATAAATAAAAGTAATGTATCAGCATAATGGATCAGCAGACAACAAACTCAATTGGAAGGAACGTGTAACGGTAAAAACAAAGCAAATAGATTTAAGGTAAAAAAATATGTACTGGTTACTTGGCAGAAAGACAGAAGGATCATAGGAGAATAAAATACTATACTGAATAAAAAACAATACTAAGATCGATATGGACTTATGACATCGAGTTATGGCATTGTGCCTGCAAATCCAATACATCGTACGAAGAACACAGTCTAAATTATTTCGCGCAATAGCAGATACACCATGATATGTATCAAACAAAACGCTTCGCGATGATCTTTACATGCTATTCGTTAGAGAGACAATACCAGAAAGAAGCCACAGCCACCACATCAAAATAAATCTTCACACGAATTTTCTCGTTCAACTACTCCTGAAGGAACAGCGTCCTATAAAACTGAGAAGACAAATGAAGTATAGCGAGTCTTCTCGATGGAGAAGCCCTCGTCATGACATATGAGGGAGCTGAAGCTCTAAGCAACCAAATCATCCCGTAGAATCCTCACTTCGACTATGAAAAGACAGCAGTCGGCTGACTTCGAATGAGACATAGCATAGTCTCCTTGATGGAGGAGGTCTCATCGTGACATACAATAAGAAACCTAAAGCCTTAAACCAGTAAATCAGCCTACAGAATGCTCACCTTTTTGAGTTTAATTGCTAATGCAAAAGGAAGAAAAAGGAAAATTATTTAAGAACCACGCATTGATTTCATATACCTTCGAAGCATAAACTGATGTATGACGTTACTATGTAACATATAACAACGTTACTATATATTTTATACATGTATAGTAGCATATATAACGTTGCTATATATTTTGTATATGTATATATATATACTTACAGTAACGTTGTTACATATTACATAGCAACGTCATACAACAGTATATATACTACTATACATATATAAAATATATAGTAACGTTATATATATACATACCGTTATGTAATTGTGATACACTAAAATGTAAACTGTTATGTCTTCAGTTTTAATGTAATTAAGTAATGTAATATATATATACTACTACACATATGTAAAATATATAGTAACGTTATATATATACATACCGTTATGTAATTGTGATACTCTAAAATGTAAACTGTTATGTCTTCAGTTTTAATGTAACTGAGTAATGTAATATATATATACTACCATACATATGTAAAATATATAGTAACGTTATATATTTACATACTGTTATGTAATTGTGATACTCTAAAATGTAAACTGTTACGTCTTCAGTTTTAATGTAATTAAGTAATGTAATATATATATATACTACTACACATATGTAAAATATATAGTAACGTTATATATATACATACCGTTATGTAATTGTGATACTCTAAAATGTAAACTGTTATGTCTTCAGTTTTAATGTAACTGAGTAATGTAATATATATATACTACCATACATATGTAAAATATATAGTAACGTTATATATTTACATACTGTTATGTAATTGTGATACTCTAAAATGTAAACTGTTATGTCTTCAGTTTTAATGTAATTAAGTAATGAAATATATATATGCTACTATACATATGTAAAATATATAGTAACGTTATATATATACATACTGTTATGTAATTGTGATACACTAAAATGTAAACTGTTATGTCTTCAGTTTTAATGTAATTAAGTAATGTAATATATATATACTACTACACATATGTAAAATATATAGTAACGTTATATATTTACATACTGTTATGTAATTGTGATACACTAAAATGTAAACTGTTATGTCTTCAGTTTTAATGTAATTAAGTAATGAAATATATATATGCTACTATACATATGTAAAATATATAGTAACGTTATATATTTACATACTGTCATGTAATTGTGATATATTAAAATGTAAACTGTTATGTCTTCAGTTTTAATGTAATTAAGTAATGTAATATATATATACTACTACACATATGTAAAATATATAGTAACGTTATATATTTACATACTGTTATGTAATTGTGATATATTAAAATGTAAACTGTTAGTCTTCAGTTTTAGCGTAGAGACGAATTTTCTCATTTAACGTACATATAAATGAAATATTTTTATGCTACCTGACAGTTTTCACTTAAGGCGGCAGATTTGTAGGGCCGCGTTATCGCTCGGACAACGCCATAAGTTTTTCTTTCGGTTGCTCCGCGGAATGCGTTCTAGGAACGTGAGCTGGTTTTTCGAACGCGATTAGAATTCATGCGACTGCAATAGCGTGCCGCTTTGAAAATGAACGGCCTTAGAATTCAAGTGGAACGGCTTTCGGCGAGAGACCCGAGATAAAGCCGAGAAAAAAAATGGAACGAACGTTAAACGCTTGGCGAATAAAAGAGGACGTTTACGTTTGTTATATTTCTATTGTACGTTTGAACACTCGGTTTCGTAATGCGATAATCAACTCGGCGCGGCGTAAAGGACGATCGTAACGGTTTTACTTGTTTACATTGTTCATTGGTCATTTTAATGTTACTGTGGTTACAATCGTCTCACATAGATTTTATGGAAACACCCAGCAGATCTCACAAAGGATATATCCTAACAAACACGAAGATGGTACCCCATTGGGTTGCCACCCACATGATAATCAAACAGCTAAAAAATTCTATCAAGTGTCTAAATTGGACAAATTGTGAATGTGAAATTTTAAATAAAAAAAAAAAATATAGATTTTGCATCATGCTGCTTGCTTTATTAACGTTATTAATACTCATATATGAAGAAATATCTTGTAATTACAGGCATATTTAATATTTGCCTGTAACTTTGTAACAAAGCGTTTATAAACAAACTTTATATAAAATTTTTTTTCTATCTTTATTGGTAGATCATACTTCTATAATCTTGTCAGGAAAGTAGGAAACACTCTGTACAAGAAAATATGAAAATAAGTTGACGTTCCACTTTTTTTCCCTTCACTTCAGATATATGTGTCTGGAGTATAAACATCTTTCTTGTTGTTTAATTATTTATTATTATTAGGTTAGCTTAATTATCCACAACATATTAATTTATTTCAAGTAATTGCATGAAACGAAAAGATCTTTTGTGTATTAAACGTATATATACAATCTGTTTGGTTATGCGCGATCGGATAGATAATTGAGAAGAGAAAAATAACTCATATTACATACATAATACAGCGTGTCCAGTGACTAAATGTCCAAATTTTGCTACTGTGTTCTACAAGCAAAAAACGAACTAAAATTTCATATAGTAGAAAATGTATAAATACTTCGTTAAAAGATTCTAACAAAAATATGAAACGTGACGAATATGTACGCCAATACTCTATCTCTAACAATTATTTCAATACGAGATAGCGCAAAATACGTACGGGACAAGGCAAAATACGCAACGTTCGTGACACGTATCGGTTAAAGTACGTCGCGTATGTATACCGTTTTTGTGCATGATTCCACTATACAGTTGTATCGCTTCAGTTTCGTTCTGGTTTGGAAATTTACGAGAATCAAAATTGCATGTAAAGGCGTGAGACAAAATCGCCATGAAATTCATCAATCTACGATAAATTCAATGCCACATCGGTATCAAGTTTGCATTGATAAAATCGCACGGTAGTTTGAACTACGTACAAACATACAGAGGCTGACGAAACGAACGCTTACATATGCAAACTTGAATGGCCGAAATAATATACATTAAAGTACTTTGCTTAGACAAGTAGATGTCAATAGGAAGATGAAAAAGTCTTAAGATTATGTCAGTAAAATTTGGAAAGGATTCAATAACGTAGGTAGGAGTTATGATACATTTATTAGAAATTGCATAAATAAACGCATTGCAAGTGACTCACAGAAGTATTTCAACGCTATATACGTATATTTGCATAACTTTGCATTTCATATTTTTGTTATAATTTTTTAATAAATTTTTAGTCTTGCGATATTCCAGTCTTATTTCTATCTGTAGAACACACTGGAAAAGTTCGAACGTTGAATCTCTGAACACCTTGTATATGCTTATAATATATTATATAATTATTATGTTATATAATTATAATATATTATATATTATATATGTTATATATAACATATAATTAATAATTAGTTGCAATAAATGCTACATCTATTGCAAATCTATATATATATATGTCGGAGACGAAGGGACATCGGGGCCTTTTTTTTGGAATTTTTGGGAAGATCCCCAATACTCTAGTCTAGATTATTATAGCTGTACATAAATAATAAAACTTAGAGGTAGTTGTTATGATTCAATCCGATTATGTTTACCCGACATTTGTGACAGTGGGCTTGGGCTCGAGGTGACACAACTGGTCGCTGAACCCCGGGCAGGAGCAATGTTGCCGCTACGCGTGTCTGCCTAGCAATGGCGGCTGGAATTTTGTTGGTATCCCTGGCCAATATACAACGAACAAACACGATCGTTAGGAGAGGAAAATTTCCACTAGTCTTTTATTCTTGCGATCACCTTGGAGAGCTTTCACATCGTCTTTACGTGCAGCTTATACCGAGCATCACAGCAAACGTTACTTTGTGCTTTAAAAGAATTACCCCGTTGACGGTTGGCAACAACGATGGCTAGAACGAATGGCCGAATGAAGATTCGTTACACGCCCCTAAACCTAACGTAACCCGACATATATATATATCCAACAAATGCTACATCTATTGTAAATATATATATATATTTATATATTTGCAATAGACGTAGCATTTGTTGGAACTAATTATTACAAGCGATAATAATATATGAACCGGTATTAGTTTCAAACAAATGCTTCTAAATACCTAGAAGTTATTACTTTCCTAAAAAGAAACCGTGCGTGAAGCGGAATCATATATCATACCACCGACGTATACATTCGAAACTTAATGGTCCGTTGTTTGAATAATACGTTGAAACGTTTCGCGATTGCACAACTCAGACCACGTTCTACGATTTCTTGAAACAGAGAAAAGCTTTTTACATGTTGAGTACTCTTAAATTTGAAACACTCCTGTACAGACCGAATTGCTCTTACAGAAAGGTAATACGGAAATCCAATGTCCTTTCCACAAATAAGTCGTTCAAAGTGCTCGATAATATGACAACAATATACTTTTAGTATAAAAAGTACGACAACTAAATGTTGAAGTAACATTTTCAAATTAATCGTATCATATGACACGCATAGTATCGGATTCTTAAAATAGCATCTCACGTAATAAGAAATTCGCATACTTCTATAAAATCATTATACAAATTATCGATTAAGATGTAGTACCGATTCTACAAAAATATTTATTTTTTTTTCACAAAGTTTTATGTATAATTCAATAATGCATTGTTTCTGAACAGTTTTTTTTATATACATTTAAAAACTTTATAGTTTCTTTTTTGCGATGTTAACAAGGAAAAATAATATGTTACGTAAATTAGTAAGAAGGGCATTTTTGTATATATAACATGTCAAAATAAGTAAGATCACTGTGGTAAATCGCTGCTAGCGATTTTGCACCTCTGCTTTCTGCGTTCGTGGTACAATGTATGTACTCGAGTAAAAGATTATTTGTTATTCTCATATAACTTCGTTTTATTCGCAGTTTTTATCCGAATCAAACTGTATTCGAATAATGCGCAAGTCTGCTTTATTCGGAGACATGTTCGAATAAAAAATCGTTCGTTATTGACCAACAACTTCGTTCTATCCGCAGTTTTTATTCCAATCGCAATTTATTCGGAACGTTATACGAATAATGCCAGACCGCGAATATGTAGATTCCATTTAAATGACACATTCATTCGATATAACAACTAATCCGCGTACGAAAACGAAAAACAACGAAACCTGTTGAAACCAATGAAAATGTAAAAAACGAAGTATCAAAGTGACAGAAGTTATGCAACGTACACATACATAAAAGAATTTCAAATCGGAAAAGATAAATTTCAGATTCAAGGAACATGGAAAGTCGATGTACAGCGGTGCAATTGAGGCATGGGAATGTTTTCTGAATTTATAGTAAAGGAATCGAACGCGACGCATAAATGGCAGAGAATCGAAGCCCGGTTATGCATAAATCGTTGAAGTGGGCGTAACCCGTGATAAAGCGATCGCCGGACGAACCCCGGCGAAACTGGAACTTCAAAAGACTCTCGGCTCAGCGTTTTCGATCCTCCGTGCTTTTTGCTGCCCTTCCCTCGGGGAATTTCCTACGTCACGGGGAAGAACCGCTGTCCTACAAATTTCCAAGTCGCTTCATCATCGTTGCCCATCAGTCACCAAGAAAGAACGCTTCATGGCGGAAGCGCAGCCGCTGCAAAGCTTTGCAAAAACCATAAGAGGAGTAATGAGTACGAAGAGAGGGATAGAAAGAGAGATACGAGATAAGTAGGTGGTAGAGATTACGATGAAAGAAGAAGAGGAGGGCGAACCTTGTAAGAAGCAGATAATTATAGCAATGGACAATTAAACGTTACTGCAGCGCGATGAATAGCACGATTTCTAATATAATTGATGAGCGATTAACCATCGTGTGACTCTATTTAATTAACGGTTGATGATTCGAATCCTGGTTAATTACAATTATATCGAGGAACGATTTAACAGAATTGTAATTAATCATGTTAGAAAAGAAATCGTACACTAAGCTATTTTTAGTAGATAGGAATTTCTAGAAGAAATTGAGCTTCTAACGCGCATTGTGTTTTAGATGCAATCGAAGAGTTTTCGTAAGAAACACTGCGAGTGCCAAGAAATAAATTTTTCAGGGGGGAAAGAAAGTTGACGTAGTTCGAATTCACGAAAAAGAAAAGTGTATGTATGGAAAATTAGTAGTAATAGTGCGTCAACTCTTAATTTTAAAGAAAACCCAATATTCCATTCATTTAAGTGCTCTACACAAAAGCCAAGAAAAAATTAACTAATGTTTATTGTATTTATTGCACTTATATTTCCTTTATATAGAGATGACGTGATATCATTTTCCAGCATTGTTAATGACTATTTAGAATGGGAAATTGTACCTAAGTTCTATCTTACAGTATTCTCATTGTATGTAGAATATTTTCCAATAAAACAGTAAAACTTTTTAATTTTGATACCTACAATATTTTCTACAAACACTTTTCAATTTACTATTGTTTTTGTGTAAGGTTTCACATATGTGTATATAATTTGACCTAAGTCAAATCTAATATCTGAAATAAAATTAAGCAATATAACATCAAAGAATATCATCATTTTATATGAATATTTGTTTATAACTGTCAATATATTAAAATTTATTTTAAATAGTTTTAGAGTTGTATTCGACTCATGTTTGATCATAATTTCATCAAATATTTTTTCATGCACTAAAGTCTTTAGTGCAGGTATGAGCAAGCAACAATAGTAACAATATTCAGAATAAAAATAATATTGTAGCATTGTACATTAATATATTGATCAGAGAATATACCTACATAGAATAAGTACAGTGAAGGGTATAAATGAATTAGAAAAGACTCAAATTAGTAATAATTCAATGAGTAATTAATATTTAAATTATACTGAAAGTCGACAATTTATTGGAAAAAAGAACAACATAGATGATATATTAAATATCATCTAAATTGATATGATTATGAGATCATAGAGGAAATTGGAAAATGAAACTTATTATAAAAACAATTAGTGTTTCAAAAATTAAACATTTAATCTTAGAAAAATCTAATTTTAAAAATAAATAAGATATTGAAAATTTAGAACGTACGGCAATCACGAATATTTTAAATCATAATTAATTTTTATTCATATTGTTCAAATTTTAAATCATATTTCATAATTGAATGTATACAAGCTTGATATTTAAAAATTCTTTTATACTCATTGAACGGGAAAAGAGAATTTAAGTAGTCGTCAAATATGGAGGCAAATTTTATTGCCAAACAAGATACTCTTAACACGAGGGTGAAAGTAAATGAACTACGAGTAAGCTGGTTTACGTTCAACGAACATTAAACTTAAATTACGTATGTACGTGTAATGACCCTATTTAAAAATGAAGTTTAAGCTTATAAAATTAATGGGATATTCTAAAGCCAATTATTCATTTAATTAATAATGAAGGCTACAGTGCATCAAACTAATAAGGACTCTAAGGTCCTAATAAATATTTTGTTGATAATTTATATGATGTACACAATTTATAAAACATATTTATAAAACATAACAATTAATGTAGAAATGAGAACAAAATATATTTCGTGTTTTCACGTCAATACAAATATAATGCTGAGGATTAATTTCAAGGAGATTTCAAGAAGTTTCATTTCAACATTGTAACATTATATTACTGTATTTAGTTATTCTACAAAATTGTTTTTCCACAAATTGTGAATAAGTAGATACAATTTATATAACGTTATCTATATAAGTATTATCTTATTATTATTAAGTATCTATATAAGTTATAAAGAAGTATTAATTCAAATCTTGGAAATAAAATAATAAATAATAATGCAAATGTTTGCTTAAGGATATAAGTTCAGCAGAACATAAGTTCCACAATTGTACAATTGGAGTAAAATTAGAATAATTTGTATGTGTATCTGAAATAGAAGTATGGATGTACATGATAACTAAATAAAATGTGAGAATGAGTGAGAGTGAGAAGTACATAAGCCAAAGAAAGACTCGAAGCGATATTCTTGTATTCACGTTGCTTTATCTTTCATACGTTAAACTTGATAAATTAAAGTTAAAGTACCTACCAAACCAGTGATCTTTCAGCACAAATAGGTTAATGCTTTTTCATAGGGAATACTTAGCTGAATCGATTAATGTCATAAAAAGTATGACATTACGGTGGTTATTAAAAAAACTCAGTCACCTTAATATCTCAAAAAAGAAGGTATCAAAAAATGAAGATTTACTCGTACGACCACGCTCCTTAAATACGATAAATTTCACTTGAAACATTTTTTGATAAAGTCAGTGGATAAGGAATTATTCCAGGCGGTAGCTTTTAGTGACTCAACCTGTGTGTTCCAATTATTTTATTATTAGGTTCCAAACCTAACCCCAATTATTTGAAACAATTATTTTGAATCAAATAATGATACATACAAGATTTAGAAATTACAATTAGTTTGAATTGCCTAAACAGTGAAAGGCATAGGGCGAAATCGCCATTATTTTGAATTATCCAAGTAATGACAAAAATTAGGAACAACTAGAAAGAAAGACGAACTGATAAAGTGGATTTACGTGTACGTCGTATACGTCAATGATAAATATATTCTGGTGATAGTATATTAACCCTTTCAATACATTGGAAGAATGGAAAGATGCGGTAGGTGTGACACATTAATCAGCAGCAGCATCGACCGGCACTTGCTTCCAGCCAAGGCGGAGGCCAACCAAGAAACCGACCCCTTTTCTCCGTTGAATTTCAAGGGGATGGCCGGCTCCTTCGTGCCTTAAACCACACCATTATTGCTTTTTCCAAGAAACGCAGAGGCATTGTGCGCCATTAAAGCTAAGATGGACCGCACTGTGCTCCTATCGAATACTTCTCTTAAGCGTTGAAATAACTGATCTATTCTTCTCAATTATTATCATCTCGTGGAGATTATGATTGTGACATGACGCGGAGTTTAGATATTTTTAGACAAAAGGAAACGACGAATGAATTTTTAAGTACATGCAATTATTATATTTAAGTACATGTAATTATATATAATATAATTAATTATATAGATGTGAATGATATACAACAGTTATGCGTATTTTTATTACACATATTATAAATATTATAATTATGAATTATTATATTATACATGTACAATTATACATATACATACATTGCATGACTAGAAGATTATTGGATATGTGTGTGAGTTTCAGAAGACATTGTAAGATCAAGTCCATCTGCGGACTGTGAAGCCGAAATTAAGCGATAAAAGATTGAGAAACTAAGAGATCACGGAAAACAATTTTTTCAATGGAAGATTATCGAATTATTAAGATTGAAAGGTTATTTAAAATAACGCGCTTAAGATGTAGATGATGGAATGTGCGAGGGGTAACTTGATTTACAAAGCTATTTCATTTGAAGATGAAAGCACGTTTCTTGGCATAAATAGATTCTTCCATGGAATTTTTAAGAAGGACGTTACAACTTTTATTCGAAATAATTTTCCTGTTTCTGTATAATTGGAATGGTACGGAAGTAAAGAATTTCATAGGAAAGACGCAGAAACTGTATAAGAAATCCGCGTCTCTGAAATTATTTCGCAATACTCGGCCATTTGCTTTTTTCATTCGTTTCAGATAAAAAATTTTGTGTTTCCGTTTTTCGCAATTATAAAGTATATGACGTATTTTAATACAAAATGTCATTTATGACATAAACGTCAGTCGACGCAAAAATGTATTCTAAAAATTCAATTATATACGTGATCGTAAATTTATCGTGTGTAAATTAAATGTCTCAGTATGATTGACGAAAATAATCAAAAATAGAAGTTTCATAATTCGAAACTTGCAGTTAATAGACGGGCGTCTGATAGGATTTCAAACACATTTCTTATACTTTATAAAATAATTACTTACCGATCTATTTGCTTCAACTTCAACTTCAAACCTATTTTCCGCTTATTTTCACATGTAGAATCACCACCTCACTTTTTGTACCACGATTTCGGAAACACTCGTATAAAATACATAAAAATACCAGATATTGAGTATTTTACACAATTATTTTGTAGCATTTTGTTAAGCGGTAAAGTGAAATCACACAAGACAAGAGAGACATTACCGGGATATATTCTTCTTTTCACACTTTTTTCTGTCCGCTGATTTATTTGTCTTTTTCTCGTTTTCGCTACTAACCTCAAAAATTACTATACCAATTTATCACAACTTGTTATAATAAACTAATTACATAACTTGCTTTACACGCTAATTCCAGAGATCACTGATACTAAGATGATTCGTAAATTCTACGTCACAGAGATTG
The DNA here is from genome assembly GCF_024542735.1 of Bombus huntii. NCBI lineage: Eukaryota > Metazoa > Arthropoda > Insecta > Hymenoptera > Apidae > Bombus > Bombus huntii. The sequence continues at coordinate 3,442,575 of NC_066243.1, forward strand.
ACAGAATACTAAGAAAGAAAGCCTCGTTGTCGTACGACACAACGCGATGCGCCATGGCGCTTCATGATCTCACAGCGATCTGTACGCGAAACACGGATGTCTTAATTCACTTCTGGCCGATTAATACGATTTCCAAAAGGAAGACAAATGGCGAACACAAAAGGGGAGGAAAAAGGCGTAGGCACTCGAAGGTAAACGTGGAAAGGCGAGTTCCGAGCCGATAAATGGCTGCAAGTCGAGTCAAAGGAGGCTGGTCCAATTTAAATCGCAGTTTGTTCCTTAGTGCCGGCTGCTAAGGCCAGCCATCGCTGAATGGATCTCCATTATGAATGGCCTCGTGAGATTTACATTCTGTCGTTCCACCGCACCCACTCCTGCTTATATGTTATGGCAATTTGCCTCATCTCTCTGTAAAGGTTTCCTTTCTTTTTCCTTCCCTTCCTTGGTAATAATCGATGATAGATATTGGTAACGATTGGTCGTGGATATCGACGAGAATATCACATGACAAGTTTTATTGTACACGTCTATCAGTTACTTCACAATTTAACATGTCGGAATAAGCGAAGGGCGTTGGAATCGGACTACGGATTTTTGTGCACTTGTGGGAAATTTGAGGATGCAAAAGTGCACACAATGCATACAATGTACGGTATAATTAAATTACAAAACAAAATATCTAAAATTATTAATTATAATGTACGATCTTACTACAATTAGTTTATTTAAAATGGATTAAACAGGTGTTGATTAAACAGAAGAACGATGGTTATTTAACGTGAACTAATCACAATAACGTGCTATAATCTAAACAACTCAATAGTTAACTCGCAACTCTCGTCTCACCACGATTCCAACGCGCTCTCTCTCTCTCTCTCTCTCTCACGCGGACCACACTCTCTCGACAACGCAATTCGCACTCTCTGACTTCTCAACTAACACTGTCTGTTAATTCGTCTTTGTCGCTTAGCAACCCCTTGTCTTTTCTCTTAGCCCCACCACTCACCGCAACCGTTCGTGGCCAGAGTCACGTAGACTATTTTTTCGCGCAACTATTCGATTGAAGGACCGATAGTACATTGATGGGCCTGATTAGGCTTTCTCGCGACATTGTTTATGGTTCGCCCGGTTTCTCTCAGGCCTTTCGTCCACGATACTACAATAATACCTGGTAGATGAAACAAATTTCTATTTTGATTCCGCTTCTTCAGTTACGTTCGTGAAGATAAAAAAAGACATAGAAATGTGAAGTATGGCTGTTACACAGGCATGTTACGAGTTGTTTGAACCGCTCACGGGCCAATGCGATTGACTCGGCTTTTTGAACTTTTTGAAATTTTAATACCAAAGTACTTGTTGGTCGAAGGTTATATTATACGTATACAATTTCGTTAGTTTTCTGTGCTTCTTGTTTCGTGGAATTAACGAATTTGACAAATAAGCGTTTCTGGTTTCATATGTGTGTACATTCCAACGTAGTTAAGGTGTCTTTTTAAATTTATTTTTTAATTTAATTTAATTGATTTAAATTATTTTCATGATCACACAATTATGATAACGCTAAAGTTCTCTTTTGTAAATTTGTCCATAACAAGATAAGATCTATAGCCAGTGTAAATCCGCCTCTTCGCTGCATCAAATCCAGTTAAAAATTGCTTACATATTTACCTGTCTGCTATCCTTACCTCAGACATGTTGGAAGATACAATATCTTAACAAATTTCTGGCTGCAAAAATAGATTTCGATTAACCTGGCTTTCACAATCAATTCACGTTCAACTACCCAACCAGGTCAAGCTGAATATAAAATTGTATTATTTTTAAAAAGAACGAGTGAAAGTATAATATTTAATTTCTTTTTCACTGTTGGAGTTAGTATTACGTACAATATGCATCCAATAAACAAGTGAGTCTTGGATTTTCTACTTTCATGCATGCAATCATCGAATTAATGTCAAGGACAATCAATGAAAATGAAAGAAGAAATAAAAACACATATGTTATTATTATATATAATTAAATATAAAAATTGTACAAACCACTGATTGAGATTTTCAATTATTAGATAATTATTAATTTAATTAGAGATTATCAGATACAAAATTACGAGTATCAATAAGAATAATTTAGGAAATCTGACAATGGCTTGCCAGTAATACAACCGAAAAATATTGCGTGAAAGAGAACAAAAAGATAAGATCTGCAGGATCCATCAAATTGAAATATTAACATAATCTATAGTTTCAAACGATAAAACAAAATCACATGCGATAACAGTAATTTCGCCATGAAATAGTTACCATTAGCCCATACGTTAATAAATAAATATATTGTTACGTAAAAATACAATTTATTCCAATGAAAACGGAGTTTTTATAGAGTATTCGAAGATTTTCATAGAAAATCGTAGAAGCTTATTTGTTTATAATCGTTTATATGTGCTATTTTATTTCTCTTTGAATAAACGCGATAGTTTATTCTATAATTTGGAAAAAATTTCAGGGGAATGAAGACTATTTAGAATAAAATTGAGTCGCGAATAAAAATTTGTTTGATAAAATAACGCGCTCTCTTTAAAACGCATTCTTTTCGTATAATATACATATTCATGAAACAATTTTTAATTACCTTTTTAATCTATGAAAACGAAACTTTCACGTGATGCATTTCTTGTGAGTTAAACGCAGCCGAGATTATAGGAGAAAATATACGAGAAAATGGATAAATCGTTTAATTAAAAGGAAGTTTGCTTAATGAAAATACCCGCGATGGAAATAAATGAGGACGTCATCGACGCGATGAACAATACTGAACCGAAGGAAATTATTGACTTTATGCTTAATGAACGTGTCGCAAAACTTTCCAAAGAGTCTATCATCGTTACAGGACGTACATGTACGTCATTAACAACTTGAAGATGCGTAAACACACGCGAAGCAGTGTCCACCGTGTCATCGTTCAAAAGCTGCAATTATTCGTTTCTCGGCATCTATTAAAATTTTCGTGAGCTTCATCAGAGCACTTGAAATGAAAATAGGAACGATGAAACAGACAATACTTGCTTTAAAGATTTTAATTAATTCGTAACTTGTGTTTAAATGTAACGACGTGATACAAACCTAATTTTATTAATTTATAGTTGACAAAATTGTTGTACCAAATTCATCGTTTCTTTGTTTATTTTACAGCATATGCGTGACAGTGGTTGTGCTTAATGTTCACTTTCGATCGCCGCAAACTCACAAAATGGCGCCATGGGTGAAGAGAGTTTTTATCCACATCCTTCCTCGCCTGCTGGTTATGCGGAGGCCCCAATATAAATTCGAAACAAATAGGTAAACGTTTATTATTATGCATTTCTATTTAATCCAAAAGAGTTACATTGTTAGAAATCGAATTGAACCAACTGCTCTCCCACTCGAAGACGTTTTGACATATTAAAGATGCCCTTAGCTTATCAAAGGAGAAGAGAAGAGGCAAAAGAAAGTTAGTAAAAATGATTTTAATTTAGAAATATTCGATAAAATCAATAGAATTTTCGATAAAGTCATAAATTATAAATAAATCATTTTCAAAAGCGTTCATTTATTTTCAAAGAGATCTAATAATTTGCTAGTCTATTCTAGTTAACACAAGAAAACAGATATTTATATTGAAACGATAATGCTCTTTTTTCATATAAATTTTTCTTGATAGAAATACGTTGCTTCCTCCGTTACAATACATTTTTTTAATTTCCTGAAAATTTTTAAACCTACCAATTAAAAAGAGATGTTAATTAAAATGGTAACAAAAGTTTTCGGCCTCCTCTATTTTAGTATTTATTTTAAAATCTGTTTCCTTGATCCTTCATTTTTTTTACCATTTATTGTCTGAAAAATTGTTATGTTCGTAAAAAGTTTAACGAATAAACTTTCCCGATACGTACTCCGATAAAAATGGCTCTCATCTTTTCACGACCAATAACAACATATGTAACGTGGTTTCTACAGGGAAAAATATATGTATATTATATACTATTGCTGTTTTTTTAAATAAATAACAGATTTCATAGATGAGAGAAACGACAGTTTGTTGACAAATAAATTTTACTGTATGCACAAATTTATATGTATTCGCAGATATAGTTCTGGCAGAGTGCTAATGAAAACAGTCGGAGGGAAGGAAAAGCCCTTCTATTATCCTTATCATCCATCTACTCAGGAGGACAGCGAAGAACATCTAACACCCAAACGATTTCACAGCCGCATGCGTGCTGCATCGAAGGAAGACCTCTCACCTTCCAGGTATTTTCTGTCAATATAAATCATTCTTAGACATTATCTTATTGTTTATACTATGTTACCTTATTATTTTTTTTATTACCATATTTACAAACTTGTATAATTACAAGTTCAAAAGTCAAACATTTAGTGATTTTTTATCAGAATTTTAGTGATTCCAAGAAGTGAAAAGGCATATTATACGAATATATATAGTTACAGGGAAAACAATGGAAATAAATGTATATATTTTGTAAGAAGAATAAACACTACGATAAAATGGGCGACGTAATAAGCATTTTTACCATAATTATTAATTTGTCAGAGAATCTTCTTTTAAACCTAATTGTATGGTTGTATGTGTAACATAGTCTCTAATATTTATGGTACACCTAAAGATAATCTGATTTTTAGTACAGTCATTTGCGGATTATTTTTATCTCATTAACCGATTCTTGTTTTTTCGCCGTTCATTTAAAATTCTATTCTGCCCGTGATTGTTCATCTGTTTTGTTTCTTTCCACTCACTGAACTTTTGACCAAATACTCGGAAATTTTCAAAAGCTTTCCATTCCATAGTTGATAAAACCACAATGTGGATTTTCCGCCTTTTGTGCGTCTTTTTCTAATTTCGAACTGCTCTCCTTTGTTTCGGTATTTACATTTCTATGCAAATTCGGAATTCCGGGGACCATCTGTTAACATCAATTTGTGGCTACCGATTCGATCATATTGTCGTATTATCCTTTTGTTGCGGAGAAAATGATATATTTGATTCGTAATGTAATAACGTTTTTCCCGAAATTTCATTATTCCGAATATTATAACAATTGTCTTTATTTTTTTATTTTTCAAACTTATTGCACAAAGCGTTTAAGCAAATGTCACTGAACTATTTTCTTCGTATTCACAGAAGGTTTCTACGTTTAGTTTCGCGGCTGAAGTTTCGAAAAGTAACTAAACCATATATTCAGCCAGAAGTGCTCGTATTCTCATAAAGCACAGCTTAACTTACTCTGGAAAGGCGTTGTAGCTGGCATTCGTTTAACGTAAATTTCTTCTCAAGCTTAATTAACCGTGAATAATTCGCACGACCATGTATCAAGAGTTGCTTAACAAGTAATTAATGAAATAATTGACGCGATTATGCGTTACGCTTTTATTCTATTATGAGATTAAGTAACAAGATTGCACGACTTTACTGCAAAGTCCAGTTTAAACAAAGTTGGAGTGCCATAAAGAAACTTCTGTAACCCGAGTAAGGCATTAAATTGAGTTTCTAGCGAAGATAATTTCGCCCATATATCGATAATCTAATGAGACATAGCACAGAACAACAATGGCAACAGATTTAGACTACATTAGGAATGTTACGACCGTTCGAGAAGAGACGCGATCGCGTAGAAACGCGTCAGCGAGAGGCATAAATTTTCGCTACGATTCTGATAATCGACGTCGCGAATCAGTCGTTCCCCTGTTTCGATTAGGATAACAGAGGTAATTCAAATGATTGTAACAGTGAATTAACAGGGTTAATATAAGCTTCTATTTTTAACAATATTTAAAATTATAATTAACACGTTACAAATGATTCAACGATGATACAACTAGTTTATTATTATAATTCGACTCGACTTTATGATATTTCTCGATGTATTCGTTTGACTAACCTACCTCGATTTTATTCCTCTGAACCTCTCGACGCATTCGGTTTGAATCCTCATTTGCCACTGACTGCCCTTCGATTTTGTCCTTTGTCTTCTCTGGGAGATGACCCCCACCACGCTCGGGTCTCGCAACCGTTCGCGGCTATGGTCACGTATGCCATCGTTTTTGTGTAGGTAAAATAACGGACGAAGGCGAATCGATGTTTTTTAGAACTCCCTGCTTGACGACAACTATGCGCTTATCGCTACATTGTGTATATCTCTCTGGTCATGTAAGACGATCTGTCTGCGATATTGTAGTACCAAGGGAGACGGTTAGGGACACAACCTATAGTAAGCCTAGGGGCGTAACAAGGAACTTGAAGCATCAACAAAAGCATGGTCACAGAATTCAGAACTACACGATCTACGTTAATTTCAATCATACTGAATTTCTTTATGATCTCTAAACAAAATTAATAAAATTGTTCTTTCGATTCAAATGTAAATTACAGTTCGCAGCCTCTTAATGGTAACGAAATATGATTATAAATCAGACTTTAATAAGAGTACACAAGAACGTTTTTATATCTTTATAAAAATTCAAATTCTCTATAATTTCTAGTGGGCCGAATTATTATGTACAAAGATAATACAGGCAGACAGACTGTTAGCTATAAAACCTAATTCGGTGCAAATATATTTGACATTTAAACACTTTCCATCTTTTTCAATGTATCAAGATACTCAAGTCTCGATCGTAACGTTTCTAAAGCGTAGCGAAAATGACGCGATCTGAAAAAACGATAATATTCAAATACGATGATCGTATTCCACATTTTTAATTAAATTAAAAATTTTGAAAATTAAATACTACGGTAAGTTTGATCGATCGCACTGCGAACAACTTTATTTTCACATCTTTGTCAGCAAGATATAGTTCAAAAAGACATTTAGTTCAACTAATGATCACAACCCAAATTAAATTAAGTTTAACCACGATCTTATGTACATGCTCGTCATAGCGAGACACAGGGCGATATATGAGAAACATAAATATCTATTTTGAGAACAATCAAGTAGTGAATATAAATGATTTCTTAACGAGATACACATCCTGAAATTACAGAATGATTTTAAATTACGATAGGGTAGAGCAAGTAATTTATATACACCGGTTATTATGGTAGAAGGAAATGTTGTAATCAAGTTACATTGTCTTGTTCGCAATTTAGCCTTGCTGACGGTGCAAGGTTCGGTGGAAGTTGCTTAATCCACGGGCCACCGTTACCGCCGCTTCCTCTTCATACAGAATGCGAGGATCTCTCTGTTTCTGGCGAAGCAGGAATCGAAGAGGTGAAAAGTCCGGTACTACGAAGTCCACCAGCCTTCTCGCATTCGCGTTGTCCTCCCGAAATTCACAAATCCTGCATCTGTGTGCGTTTTATCGCAGAGCACACCAAGATGCTCGAAGACTCGACTAAGGTAATTTTACTCTTAATGTGACCTTTCTAAAAGCTTCTTTTAATAAATTTCGTACACCGTTATGTCTAAATATTTTGTGTCTCATGCTTTGATTCTATACGACGAGTACATAGTAACGTACGCGTATATTTTTGGAAAAATAAACGAAGTTTGTAATTCATTGAAACATGTTTTCACTTTGTTCTAATATCCACGTATTAAGCTTCAACATAAAAGGCTATAATCTCTTCAATTTGATATGTATGTGTATATTATTCGTTCGTGTAGTTTACGTCACTACGATGACATTGAAAGTCTTTGCTCGGATGAAAATGGAAAAGGCAAGAAAGTTACTATATAAATCGAAGATGCTACAATTGGTTCTCTTGATTTTAAAGAGAAGCAGAACTAATCTTCGCGTAAATAACCATTAGTACACTTTACCGTAGAATCTAATACGAATAATTTGTAAAAAGGTGAAAGAAGACTGGAAATACGTGGCGATGGTCTTGGACAGACTGTTTCTTTGGATCTTCACTTTGGCGGTGCTGGTTGGCACAGCTGGTATCATCCTGCAGGCTCCCACCCTCTACGACGACCGAGTACCAATTGATAAAAAATTCAGCGAATTCGCAACCACGACGGTAGTAAACTGTCCGCCGCAATAGTCCATGCCCGAGCCCTGCACCGTAGAGAAAGACTAAGGACCAACACCCGGATGTAATTTACTACCAACCCGGAATCCCACCCTAGTCTTAGGAACTTCCAGATTCCACCGCTGTTCAATAACGAAATTACGGTAAAAGGGCTCCATTCCCCAAAGCAATTGCAAAGTATACGACAAGCACCAAGTTTCACAAAGGGAGAACAAAGAAATGAAAGGACGAAAGTTGAAGGAAATACTATATGAGATTATCTTTCTATATACCCTCTGCCACCTCCCGGTATCGTCGTAAAATCTGACGTTGTTCCTAAAATAATAATAATAATAATAATGCAAATTGCTACACGGACCGATACGTTGGAAACGATGCGTCGTCAAGGAGAGAATACTTTGGAATGTTGACGCTTTAGGTTGAGAAAATATATTTGCCAGAAGCATCGTGGAGAAAATCTATTCCCTGTGACTTTCCTTGTTTCGATCGTTACGAACCTAAACAAACGAACGATTGCGACGCGATTATCGACCGTCTAAGAACCTTGATTTATTTCCTAGCTTCGTTCGAGTATTGCCGTTGTGAATAAAAGAAACGATCGACTCGTCGATACGTTGCGAACAATTTTGAAAAGGAACTTATATCTACATAGTCTGCTCAAGTAAATCGTAATATGAAGCTGCCACTATTTAAAATCGGGTTATCTTAAAGCAACAAGCTAATTAACGGTACATTGTAATAATAATCTAGCTAAGCCCATGGCGGCTCTGATCGAACTACCGGGATGCTCGAGTAGATCGAACGAACAAACAGAATGTTGGAACGTTGTTCACGATGAATACGATTGGTCCCGGACTAGGGGTTACGAACATTCACGAGTAAACTGTCGCGTGTTTTATATATCCCGTTTACCCGACATGTTAAGAGAAATTATTCTAGGTATCACGATCGTAGGTAGCTCGTTGTACGACACGAATTTAGCGTGTAACATTACGTATAACCGATTAGTTGTAAACATTTAGGGACGTACCCGTTTGTACGAATGTATCTATAAGGGAAACGGAGCAGAGGAAAGCATTGATTTGAATGTATGTGCATCCAAATGTCACTTGAGATTGTTACTCGATATTTTGTTCTTTGAACGTTTTTCGAAAATCGCGCAAACGTATTTTCCATTTATTCCTTAATTTCGCATTTTTAATGGCAGGAACCGATTTGTAGCGAGAAATTAAAAGACTATATTTCATTCGTTATGTATAGATCTACCTATAACGATAATTCGTTTTGCATTTTTATTGCATTTTTGCAAACGCATAGCAAGCAATTCAAAGTGAGAACTTAAAAGAGTATATCTCATCTATTATCTGCACGTTAAATTGAAGCCGAGTTAAACTTTATTTGTAATGTTAATCACGTATCGTGTATTAATCATGTTAATTATGTAATATACACTTCGCATCTAATAGGAATCCAATTGCTTTTTTAATAAAGTCCGCTACGTTTCCTTCGATCAATTTTGAAATAGTTAGAAATTTTCTGAAAGTTATACAAAATTCGAACGACTCCATCTTTTATGTAAACGTGCTAATAAAAACAGCTTTTTGTGAAATTACAGTAGTTGGTATTTCAAAACACGTATTACAAATAAGTTCTTACAAAATTTGTCTAACGCATATGCAGTTATAAAAATGCGAAAGTATCTTTTTTTGAGATATTACTGGAACTAAATAATACACATCCAAGCAAGGTAAGTATTTGCCAAACTAAACAATTCTTGAAACTTGCATAATTTCACGCAAAATGGAAAATAGGAAAACGTAGTGGACATAAAATATTTCCGTTTGTTTTCTTTAGAATATTTAGCGTATCATACAATGTGTTCATTGTCGATATATCGGTAATTAGCACGAAATATAACTTAACAATTCCCATTCGTCGTTCGATGCATACTATCTCGAGGGACATTTCGTTGCACACATGTTATACTTCGCCTCTGTAAAAATATTGTATTTTGTAACAAGAGTCGAAACCCGCGAGACATTACGATAATAATAACCAATAGTTCTGTAAGAACAAGTAAAGCATACGAATTCTAAAGCTGATAGATGTAGCTCATTGAACAACCGTTGATGTCGTTGTTCAATGCTGTAGTACGTGGTTGATGTCACTGTGAGTTGTCTTCGTTCCTTTTTATTCCGTTTCGTGTTCATCCGTTTCTTTCACTTACATTTTCATTAGATAATTATGCGCTATATACAAATATGTACTGTCGCAGTTAAATGATCGTTAGTTGCGCCTCGTGCGAGCGGACTGATATTCGCGAGAATTGTAACATAACGTCGGAGAATCTGCGATTCCATGGCAAAATTCACGAATTACCAATGCTCAACGATAATCGTTCATTTCTAGCTTCGTTAAACTCACCACTACTTTTTCGCGATAGAAGGAAAAAGCCTTATCCGGACATTTTGCGACTCGACTCGGCGAATCCCTAATTCTTCGACGTTTCTTAGATTATATTCGTAGCTGAGAGTAATAATTTTAACGCATCCAAGGTACGATGCCTTACGTCACGTTGCATTGTAAATACATTTGTAGGATGAGAAGTATTGGTTCCGTAAATACTGCCATTAGAAAGCGTTGTTAGTGTGAAAGACGTTTTTGAGTCGTCGTATTGATAAGCTCCGCGGTTCCTCCTCAATCGGTAGCTACTTGTAAAACACGTATGTACGAGACTAGGCTGATAACGAATCAATACTCGTCACTGTACCGTGAGAATGAAGACAGCGAACGAAACGAGAAAGAAACTAAAAAGCAATTTATTGGCTACGAACTAACGTACCTATTTTTCCATATAATCGCAAGATTTTTCATTCCGTTAGCGAAGGATTCTGCTTTCGATAAAAGGACTCGCAGCTGCCTTGACTTCATCGTCGCGCTTCAAACGAACGAAATCCGACGTATTTCCCTAGTCGTAACGTTTTCCACCGTTAAAAATTCAATTACTGCACGCTGCTCGAATCTCGTTGACATTGCATTCAACGTTGAACGAGCGTTCAAGCTCGTCGTAAACACAGAGGAAGCTATGTAGCTACAAACTGAACGTAGCCGGTGCCGTTCCCGCTGCTTTCGTTCTCCAGTTACACGCGAGCATGCGTTATTTATCGACCTAGCCTCGTGCAAAATTAAATAAAAATTAACAAAAAGTGGGGCATCAAGTTCAACATTGACCAACGCGTAAAAATTTCAATGTCGGAGAACAAACGGATGTAAACGATAAACGAATGGTTTCTGATTGATGGAGAACCGATCTCGGAACACGTAGTGTCGGAAGACAAGTAAAAGTATTTGCTACCTGATTGAAAAATCGTCCAGTGAACGCCGAACGAATGTTAGAACGAACGGGAAGTCGCAACGTCGACGTTTCGGCCGCGATGTTCCAGAGGCCACGATTCTCCCTTAGAGGAACGAACGAGACTTGCAAGAGGTTTACTTTGCACTAAAACGATAGGAAAGAACGCACACATTTTCTATGATAGAGTCAGTTACTTATTTACATGTTAACATTGTAATTACGCATTAGTGCGTCGAAGCAGTTGTACCGGATCGCAAGCTCGGCCCCGCAAAGCTACGAGTCTTAAAGTCTCACTTTGACAATAGTAGATTATTCCAACGATGATCGGCTATTGTTACATTGATATTTTAACAGTTGTTAACCTGTCGCTGTAGTTGTTTAGTTGTTGTTGACGATGAAGCAGAGCGGTCGAGGTAATTGTCCAAGAGCCACGAAGGGGAAAGCTAAAAGTTCTTGAAAGCGAGAACCAGAGCGCGGTATTTAGATAGTAATTAGCGGCATAGAACAGATATTATATATAAATATATATATATATATATTAAGTCTAAGGTGTGTAAATAATATGTACATAGCTAAAGATAACGTAAGCCAGATATTATAAAGCGATTGAGGTTTTTTTACTATTGCAAAAAACTGGGATCACGCGTTGCACGAAAGGGTCCCACGACGCTGTTTAAAAATCGTTGTAACGCGAAGATGGTCGGTAGTTGAGATTCATTAAACGTCATTTTGTTTGATCAATGACAACGAACGAGTCGACGTAATTTCGTTTTTCTCCGTTGCTTCGTTAAGCTAAGTGTGAGTGTAAGTTCCGTGCTGTTTCTGTCTGTTCTTTCCATGGCGTATGCTATACGATCGTGTTTTGTCGTAAGATTGTGTCATAATATTAATATTTCATAAGAATGTAAACGATTTCTGTGTTCGCGTGTGAAATTTCAATCGATGTTCAACTAATCGTTACGGATGTAATATTTTCAAGTTTTTATACACAATTGCTCGATCTTAAGCGAAAGATAAAAGAGAATGCATTCTTCTCGTCGATGGAGATTCTAGACCACAGCAGTTTGTTCAAGCGTCTAATTGTATTCCTCGCGATAACTTCTCTACTTTAGTTCATTCGATAACGATAATTCACGTTTATAATATTTTCATTCACGCAACAAATACATATATATATATAAACGTTAACGGGTCTCGTCTAACTATATTAACCTTAGGATAAAATCGCAATGCTGCAGACGATAACTTGCTAAGTGGAGTCATTGGTCATCGTGGCCTTCGCCTGGAACTCTACTCAACGTTTTTCCCAGCGGTAAAGAGTGGCGTTTTGCCGACGAAACAAGCAAAAATAACGCGGATTCAAATCGTTCCTCGATACACAATTTATACAGAATTAAATGGAAGAAGGGAAGAAACAGGAGCGTGCTTGTTTGCCCGTATCTTGATCGATATTTAAATAAAACTGCATATATTCTGAGAGCGATCGCTATGCGGGTGTTACCTGAAACACGAATGGATTTTAGTATCGAATCTTCGTGAATTTCGTGTATATTTGTTTACTGAAATTCGGAAGATACTCGTGCGACCTTTGTTCGTCAAGAATCTCTGAAAAAAGATACAAAACAAAATTCGATGTTAACAAATTACCTTCACCTTTTAATACCTTGTTCTTTCGCCAAGACGCTGGTATTTTTTTAACGTCTTTTTCTATGTGTTATAAAATTCGAACCGACAAAAAGCAAAGATTCGGCGATGATAGGAAAGGGTTGATTTGCAAAAAGTTTCGAAGAACGTTTTTCTTGAAGGCTTGGAAACTTCTAAGTAAAAAAAAAAAAAAAACATTGCGCAAAATGCCGAGGAATTAATTAAAATCAATCGAAGCTCGTTACATGTACCGTAACCATCGTTAAATAAACGGAATATGTAATAAATTTAAGAAGATACGGAGAAATCGAACTTAAAACATATTGTACACGTATTTTCAGCGTAACGATATATTACAGTTGGATCGCGGATTTTTGTGCATTCAGCAAAAATGTGAAATTAGGAAAATGTACAAAATGCATGTAGCACGCGAAAAGGAAAAAGATATTTGAAGCGAAAAACTACTTGTTGCGATATTTCACAGGTGAAATAATAACTTTATGTAAGTAGGTTACATTTTGTTATGTTAATAAAAATAGAAAATTGCATAAAGATCCACAGTCTAAATGTAGTACATCGTTTGACTTAAAAACGATACAATTTTTCGTAATACCATGAAACAGATACATCGATTCTCGATAAATTCAACCTACATTCTTCATTTGTATCTCCTACTTCGTATGTTACAGTGCCAAGTAAACGCGCGACAAGCCTAAATCGTATAATGACAATAAACGTTGAAAAACAACCAAACAATCAGTCATCGTGAAATCTGCTCTTTTCGATTATCTCATCGACTCGCGAAAACTCGACACGACGTACCAAAATGTTCAGTCATTTATGATATTCTGGGAGCGACAAAGAAGAAAAATTCCATTCGAGTCAAGCGATCGGCTAACGTGGAACGATTGAAAGGGAGAAAAGTAACTTGTCACTTCCAGAACTGCCAGAATTTCTCTTCTTATCACTTCATTATGAGTTGACTGTCCGAGACTCATTTATATCGACACCCGCGTCCCGATCTTTGACCACTTGACACGTTTTAATGCGTAACTTAATAAAAGGTAGCTTAACAATTCCATACTTGAGAAATATTAGTGACGTAGGCTAAGGATGAGTAAGGATATGGTTACATTATAACGATAATTATAGTAAACGAATGTACTGTATAGCGATAGTGCTATTTAAAATGAGAAAAATAACGAGCAGAAAAAATAATAAGGGAGAAAATTATCCGAGTATTGAATACTATCGTTAGATACAACTACTATGTATATCGTTTGTTAAATATGTACCTATAAATTATTGACGACCGTTGTTCTAAGACTACACGATGTAAGGACGAGATTCTTGTTGCTTGGTTTTGTAATCATGCTTGATAAAAGCATTCGAAGAATAAAACTTGTTGTCGTAGAAATCTTTTCTCTCGTCTTTCTACTAGAAACTCATTTCCTATCAAATTCGTTAAAATATAAAATATATTTAGAAAATACGAAATAAAGTTTCAAAATTTAAAACGAAATGAATAAATTTGATAAATCAAACAAATTTAAACTGTTTCGTCCGATCGAAAACATAAACAAAACAAAAGCACGCCGTTGCCTTTCTTTGTCTCTCTCATACGATATGTTTTACGACATTGCAGTTAAAATATCTTTTAAACTGGTCATTTGTCGTGCCTAACCTAAATATCCTAATACCTTTTTGTAGAGAACTACAGAAAAATGCATTAAATAATGTAAAAAAATATAACATACCAGCTTAAAAAATAGTAATTTCCATGAATTTCCAACGAATCAAGACTTTCCTGGAAATTTTTAATAATGCAATTTGTAATCAATTGAAAAGTCGATTAAATTCTCGCGCGCAGAATCGTTCTTACGCTTTAAATACATATATTTTGTTCGTTACAATTTATCGAAATATCTCGAGATATTAGCTGATGCGTGTTACTTTCTACGAACATATCTTTGTTCAGTTTAATATCGTTTTTTTTGTTTGGGACGTAATAAGGTCGCTACTGAAAACATGTGTTTTTCGAGAATTTGTCGAGTCATTGTACACGCTTGATCGGCGGGTATCCCTATACCTCCACTCCTCGTCACCATAAACCGCGACGATATATAAATCGAGGTATCAGTTTAATCTTGGAGATCGAAGCGGTTAGACGTTAGGTTACGTCGTAGACACATTTGCCAGTAAACTCGTTTCGTGAGTATCTAATATTAATTATCGTTTCATTTTTATACAATTTGTTCTTTCTATACGCTTATTTCAACATTTTGTGTCTTCTTCTCTATAAATTATTGCTTGATTACGAGGAAACTTCGTCAAATTCAAATGATACGTTGATTAATTACGTATAATGAGATTGTAACATTGATTATTGTTTCATTCTTATATAATTTGTTCGTTATACCCATTTATTTTAACATTTTGTATTTTCTTTTTCACAAATTATTGGTTGATCACATGTATTCAAATACATATTACGATGATCGATCACTGATCTGGAAATTATTCATGCAGATATGATAAAATTCAGTTTGTTTTGAACTCGACAATAGATTTCGATAGCTTTTTCCTATTTGCGAAAAGACGTTACAGATAGGTTTGAACACATTCTGCGCATCGGCATTTCTCTTATTGCGCAGCTCTGTTTAACGTACAGAGAATACGCCATGCTTTATTGTTATAAAGTCACGTACACAGTGTATACTATATATTATAAATAAAAAAATATATGTACATGTTACATTTAATTACATCGTAGTCACGTACGATATATTTGAAACTATAACGACGAATATTCAATATGGCCCTCAATTTTTCGATACAGTTATATCTTAACGTTGGAACTACCGATAGTTAATACGAAGTTTTTTCTACGAAAACCAGTCAAAATGATCGGTCTTTAAAAAATACGTAATAATAGAATACTTTTATATTTATTGATTTATTATTTTCTTACAGAAGCAATTCCATGTTATGTAGTAGATTTTTGGTATTATTAATTCATCTGGGACCATGATCCCTAAACGAGGGTTGACACATTTATAAAATTTATAAAAATACCACAGCATTTTGACTGCTCTGGTATTTCTAGTGTTAGCATCTAGCGATCGATCCGGAATTTTCCTGATAACTGATATCATAATATTGAATGACACGCAGTAAAAATTTTAAAAACGTGCGGGAAGTTGTACGAAACGAGGAAACTGGTTAATTGGGGTTCGATAAACAGGTTGCAGCACCCTTTTACACTTTGACAAGTACCAGCCATTTTGACTGCTATTGGTATAAGTAGCCTTGATACAAAATTATTTTCAGTTTGAATACATAAAAAAGAAAATAAAATTCATTATATTATTCTTTTAGTTATCGTTGCGAAAATCATTATATCATTGCGGAAAAAAAATATAACATGAAGTAGGAATTTCAAAATAAAATTATAAAATACTAGCGGTAGTTCTAGCGTTAATTATAACAACTATACATTTTTGTATTCTTGTGTACAATGTGATGTTTCTTTATCCTATACGTAAATATGTAGAATAATAACTAGTTTGCAGTTTTGCAAAAACATTATTTTCATGAACAGTTGCTCGAAGAAAGGGGAAGAAAGATATTAAAAATTTCATTTTAATAATATATAATAATATTTAGTATTAATTTCAATATTATTTAGAATGCTTGGAACATAAAAACAATTTAATTAAATTAATAATACATGAAATTAAAATCAGTATGTGGATTTTTATTTTTATCTTTCTTTTTTAACATTTGCTTTCGGTAGTTGAATCGCAGTCTCTCCTGTATCTCAAGAAAGTGAGTATTTTTATATATTATATTTTTATTTATTTTATTATTCGTATCCTCTTTGAACTATATTTGAATAACAAGGATTTTTGTACACAGACTTTTTTCTCGTTCTATGTACTTTCACAGTACACAAGTACGTACTGTGTATTTACTTGTATAATAATATTAAACGTGATTTTGTAACTTGAATTAGCAGGCAAACGAAGGTCGTGTGAATAAAAAAACATAAGATATCGTTAATCTTAAAGGCGATCAAGAAAACAATATCCATATTCTTGACGATGTGAGGTCAATCGAATGTCGATCATCAGAATATGACATACAAATATAATATACGTATAAATAATATAAATATATACATATTAGTACATACATGCCTATGTGTATTGTGCGTTGTTGTGTTGGAAAGAAGACAGGCTGCACTGGTGTACTGTTTTGTTTGTGTATGTGAGACTACCGGCCAATACGCGTGCTTATTTGTATGATTATATTGAGTCTATACGAAATAACCAACTAGATCTGCATTCCTTACGCTAGTGTTCTTTTCAGTATTTTCTTAATAACATTTTCTTTCCTCTGACTTATTTTATTGTAGAAATACAGTAATAACACGTATGTACATATACAAATATGCACATACGCTGTTAAGTTTTCTGAGAGCCAAAAATTATAAACGGATTTTCGACTAAGCGAAATGTCTGCGCCCCTAACCTCCATGTTGCTCGATGGTCAACAATATTTTTAATTTCTATTAGAATAGAATCTTTAAGTTTTAATATTGAAATATACAATAAAAACGTTGAACATTGTTTAAAAATCATTAGATTCTCAATTTCTAAATTCTAAATTTGTATGTTAGAGTCCTAATCTTTATACTAAATATAATCAGATTTGCTTTGACAATTTCAATTCTTCTTTTTGTTAAAATTACAAGTTGGAAAATTAACTTCTCATTATATTCAACTTTTTAAACAATTAACAATGTGTTTTTGAGAACAAATTGGAATATTTCATATGTTTCATTACGCTAAATTCTATCCACCACCATATTGAAGATATATGGAGACATTGGATCTCCCTACATCATCTCATACGTAGGGTTGATGACATGAAACTGCCAGTCATCAGACGCAATGGTCGTGAGAGCATCGGAATACATAGACTCCATATACTACAATATGAATGGTGGACAGCCTCTCAGCCCTAAGCTCTGCAAAATCGCCCTGTTTGATACGGTGTCGAAGGCCCTCGCAACATCAATGGATGCGATGTATCTGTCAGTCGTTCGAAATGCCTTCTGCCTATCGTCCAGACTGATCAATCGACTCATTCGTTTAGCTACGATCTTGTGGAAACCAACGTCGAAGCCGCGGTAATGGGCCGGAAGCCAGCTGGGGACGCAGAATCGTTCCCCTTCGTAAGCAAAACCGTCCTGACGGATCTGATGGTGTAGAGGCAAACAACGGCACCACGGCAAAAGGTTAAATCCTTCCTAAAATCTCGAGCTGGGTTTTGTGAAGGATCCTTGCCGTCGGACCGACAGAACTTGGTGCGGTATTACGTTCCGGCAAGGCATCTCGAACTTCGGACAGAGACACAAGAGACCAAAGCGAGCCGATGACAGGCTCAGGCTGGTCTCTGGCGAACAGCATCCCGTGCGCTAGTCATAAGGGACTCCCAGTAGGGAACCATCATCTCCTTAAAAGGAGGTGTCGGTCACCCACGGGGCCCGTCCATCACGACAAAAACGTTTAAAAAAAAAAAGAAATATTTCTTGGTCTTTTTTTAGAACAAATTTTAATAATTCATATTTTATTAAAGGTTTCTCACTCCTTTACTCCTCCACTTGCTGATGCCTGGAAAGGACCTAGGAACGCTTCCAAAGACAAGAATGTAAGTAATTTTGTATTCTGTGCTTCATTTAATTTTATTACTTGTATTTTATGTAAATTATTATTAAATAAGAGAATCTTTTTGAAAATTCGACAAGCTTTAAATTCCTGAATTGGCTATTGCATTAAAATCTTATGTTTAAGACAGATCACTCTTTCAATATTTCAAACTGTACAAATAACTAACACTGTGTTTAAAAATCAATCACATATAAAATTCTATGATTTCTTACAGATTTCTTCCAGTTTTCGCTTTTTTCACGGGACTCGAGAATTCTTATTTGGCAGCGGCTTCATAATGACTTCCCTTGCATCATAGCAATATCAATGACAACGTCGCATCTAATAGTGAGTCGAATGCATTTCTCCTCTGGTCATTAAACTTGACACAGAACTTTCGACGGGCATGGTGTTCGCGGGTACTTATTTCTCCCGTAAGTACTAACATTTTCTTGTCTGTGCTTTATTTATTACCAGTTTATGGTAAGTTTTCTTGCATGTCGCCTTTCTAAAAGGCATTAATATATGAATATAATATTTACATATCATAATATAAAGAATTTGTATCAGTAACATAATGATAATTATGTGAAATAAGATTGATAATTAGTGTAGTAGCGTATGGATTCTTAGTATGGATGCGTTATCTTTGGCGTTCAGGACTCAAGGCTTCATGAAATCGGCAGTCGCCGAGGTGTGCGCGGGTCCCTCGTGCTCCCCTACTTTCTCCACGGTGTAGCGGTCATTCCGCATGGCTCGCACTACCCGGTACGGACCCAAAAATCTGTCCCCGAGTTTTAACCCTGCACCGAACTGTGTTCTCTTTATGGCGACTAGGTCCCCCCTTCGGTACTGCTTCGCACTCTTTCTTCTTTTATTGTAATTTCTTTGATTTTCTTCTCCCTCGCGGCCCACTCTTCGTCGATCAGCTTTCTAACTTGTGCATTTTCCTTGATTGTTCTTCGACCCCGACCAGTATCTGGAAAGGAGTTTTTCTCGTGTTTCTGTTTACGGTGGCCCCAAAATGCCCACGCTCGTGCGCCTGCCTGACTACCTGAATCTGCATAACCTTTGGTACTACTATTATCGGATTTGCATACTCCGAGTCTGATGGTTTAACGACGCCTTCGCTTGTCCACAACTCCATCAAATCGTCCATTTCCCTTTTTTCAGACGGCGCCAGTCTTCGCGGTCTTCGTGTTACGGGTTTGTCGTGTTTCGAAACGCTTTTTGAAGTTACCCCGGCGTCCCGCGTCTTCTCCGGCTTATACCCCTAATTTTTTTTTTTATTTATTTATTTACATTTTACAATTTGTCCAGTAGGACATTTGATTTCTTTAGCTTCCGAGTGTGTGTTTTTGATTTTTACTATGAAGCTTCTGCCGCTTAGGTATGATTTGATTAGTTGGTATATCTGCCTCGGGAACTGTTTCCTGATTGACCGTAGTAGGCTAGTGTGGTTTATTTTATCGAATGCTTTTTCGATATCCATAAAGAGTGCCGTGCAGTATTGTTTTGGTTTTGCGACCAAATCCGAATTGGTGATCCGGTATTAGATGGTTCTTCTCTATTATTGGTTTTATCCGGTCGTAGATTATTTTTTCTAGTATCTTAGAGAACACCGGAAGTAGTGAGATTGGTCGGTAATACTTGGTTCTCACATTGTGTGCGAGTGATTAAGCTGTGAAATGACGTTGTTCTTGCTTTTCACTATAATATTGATTTATTGAATTAACATTGAAATTCGCATATACTTAACTAAAAGCGAAATGTACATAATATTGTTACGCAATAGACGCTAGCCAGCATCAATTGATCTCAGGAAAATGGTATGTAAATTAGAGTGTAAAATTTTAGACGTTTAGATGTTTGATTTCTCTACTCTAGGCTCTTGCGCTTTTGTTTCTTTTCTCAGAATGACTAAAAATTATTTTTACGTGTAACCGTTTATATAGACGTGTTGACTTTGTACCTACTGCTTTAAACTTAGGCCATAGAGCTTGTTGTTCCATTTTTATTTAAACGTGGAAAGCAATGTTCTTATCCTTCTTATGTTTGTGCCTCTAGCTGCTCATATATTGCACACAATGAAAAGTGCGCAGATTTGGCCATGTGGAGTTGTCGATTAAAATTCGCCTCAACAGAATTACATTCCACTTTTTTTGCAGTTCAATTACTTTTGTCACCATGCTTCCCAAGTTAACGATTCTATTCGGATATTTACTTGTACATGTGTGCAGTTAACAATATTACATTATTTCTTCTTAATGGAAGCGCAGATTTTGTAAAGTGTTGAAGGTTTCGTGAATTTTTTGTATATTTTGGAATAAAGTGATCGAAAAGTATCACTTTACGAGATGATTTAAATAAATGACTGTATTATAGGATATTTTAATTAGTTTCAAGAACGATTCAGGCTCTGGTAACCTCGCGGTTAATTGCACAGGCTTTCATATTGCACAATATAGTGAACAATTAGCGATGCAATATTTAAATGTTCTTACATGTACACACAGACATGTACACGCATAGTCAGTTCCATTAAACGAATCAATTATTTGTTGCATTCAAGTCAAGTTTTTCAAAAATACGTACTACGTCTATAATAGAAGTTCAATCCTCAGTTTGCAACTACCACCAGCTAATAACGAAGATAAATTGTATTGTTGGCCACTCACCGCATTTTGATCAGCACACTCGACTAAGATACGAAAGTCTTAATTTCTTTGGCCATAAGAAGTTTCGTTCTTGGATCTTCAAGATGCTTCAAGATTCTTTAAATCATTCAGAAATAAAAAGGAATAAAAAGTCAATTTTAGATGGTTTCAATTTATATTACATTTACGAAGCATCGTAGGCGACTTGGTACAATATTAACAGTGTTGCAGACGGAATTTTAATCTGTTTTACTTCTGCATACCAATTTTCACCGAAGTATAAGACCGACGAATTAAAGTTTCAAGTTGAAAACTTTAAATTGAAACCTTAAATCGGGATAATATTTCTTTTGAATATACACCCGGAAACCTCGAGTAATAATAAGTGTAATGTATATTTTCAAACGATTACATCTTTAGCAAGATAATGATCATTGAAGTATTCCTATTACGATGAAATTCTTAATTATGGAATAATTTTCGTAGCTTGATTTTCTCACTTACGAGATTTGTACCACAGTCATTTGTAAACGAGCGGCATAGTAATTTACGCTTATGGCAGCTGCGTCACAGTCACTAGAAGTTATTAATCAGTGGAATAATTCTTAATATTATTGTAAAATAATGTATGTAATATTACTCCAATCCCAAAATAGAATAACGTAATACAGTAAATAAAAATTACAAGATATTAGTTGCAGATACATGCTTCAATGAAAAAGATGTCATTAGTACGATTTAAGCAACTTATTAAAGCTCTTCTTATTCTTGGTAAATGGTAAAGCAACACATAAGTAACGTTACACACATGGCTTTTACATCCATCTATAACAAGTAACGTAAAATATCTTCGTCTCGAACAACGTTATGAAACAATCTTTTAAGAGCATTAAATGGCATACTATATGAATTCAAATGCAGAATTTTCTTCCATTAAACTCAACACAAACAAATATCGAACAATGTTATTGTTTCAAGAACCGAATAAGGAGACTTAAGAATAATGTACAAAATGTATACTGAAGAATGTATAAAAACACTTTATCAGAATTCTATTTTGTAAGAAGTAGTGATCACTCATTAAGAATATCGTCATCCACTGCAATAAAACGTAGAACGAGGAAACAGATAATATTGTCATCCGCTGCAATACTTTTTTTTCCTTCTCTGAAACCATCGCCAAATTGGATGCATGATATTGTTTCTCGACAATACAATATCTATTTACTACAATATATACCACGGCTATAGAATTTGCATCCATTAAGGATCTTTATTAATTTTATTGTTCACAGTTGTGTGACAATTGAATTATAATATAATTGGTGCAGGGGAGAAGAAAATTCACACAGTTTACGACATAGTCTCGCAAATGTCACGTTTTACCACATAATCTGTGATAATTTACACGTGAACTGCACTACATGAATATTTGCAAAGAAAGGAAATATAAGTATCGTTAAAAAAATCCTATAAGGCACGAAAAAAGTATAATCTACTCTGACACATGCAAGAAATATTGTGAGGAGGCCAAGATTAAAGACTTATAAAAATCATAGTGAAGACATGTAAAAGTAAAACTGTTAAATTTAAAAAAAAAACGCTGACACATACCTACATTCATTAGACGCATTAGATACAGAGTAAGAAATTTTCATAACATATATACACTCAAAACGTACATTGTTACTGTTGTCAAATGTTTGCAATCATTATGTGTCTTATAGAAGGCATAGAATGGAAGGAGAAAGTTGAAAACTGGTAAAAAATTTAGTGAAAAGTAAGAACGTTATTGTTATTTATAATATTACTTTAGAATTAATAACAAAATTAGCAAATGATTCCAAATTGTGAATATAATAGATACAAATTAACTACTTAACTTCTTTCGGAATCGTTCACGTATATGTGTATTTTGATATAAATAAGAAATTACTCATAAAATTGCATATTTATTATTTTCTGTGTCACTAGATGACTCGTGCAAATATAAAAGACCTAATTTTTAAATAAAAATCCAAACAATCCAATTGATGTATATTATAACCTCAAGCGTTCAACACAATCGAATTATTTGGACAAACTAATTTATTTAAAACATCTCCAGATATTCCAATTTCCCTTTTAGATACTTTATATCAACATCTTTTTGCACAGACAAAGATACAATCTGTGCAGACAAAAGGAAAGAAAAAGTAATACTTATGAAGTATTACGTTTGAAAGTAAACTGAAAAAACCCCTTCTATTGAAGAAATAATGCAATATTGAACATATTAATTGTTTATCGAATAAATGCCATACTCCATAGTCTGTTGGTTATCAAAAGTAACTGAACCTGTTGGGGGAAGGGCTAACAAGCATTGAGGGAAGAGGCGTGACTTGTTTCAATTCAACACCAGCCTGCAATAAAATAAGGTCGACAATGAAGGTCTGCGTTTCAATAGCGTGCCAACACAGTTGGGCATTTTAATAAAGATGAAAGGAAGGAGGCCATAACGTATGACGTTGTCATTAAAAGCAGGCCACAATTGCTCTATCACCCTAAATTTCCAATATATTGCATATATGCAATATTTAAGTCTTAATATATACATGCAAAATATATTTATATTACAAATATGTACTATAAGTACACGCTATAAATATATATAATGTAAACATATATTACATATATTAGGTCCCTCCGAAAAGTTCATTCGCATTTACATTTTGATACAGAGTGTGTTCCACCGGATTTTTTTAACATCCAAACGAATCTCTCGAGCTTCCCAATATACGTATTATTTAAATACCCTACTACTCCATAATGTTCATGTAAATATCCTTTGCTGTTTTAAACTGTCGAGAACCCTATCTGTCCCCCGTTCTCCAAAGATACCGTTCTTTTTCTCCACCATTTTTCTTTTGACACAATCTCGTTTCGCACCCGGCTTAATCGTCCAGTTTTATCGTGCTGGGCCATTTTTTGACTTCCGTGACCCTCCGAAAAGTTCATTCGCATTTACATTTCAATCCTGAACGAGTGACCGGATTTTTTAAACATCCAAACGAATCTTCCGAGCATCCCAATATACATATCATTTAAACTCCCCATTACGTCATAGTAAAAGTATATAAGTATCTTTTGCTGTTTTCAACTATTGAGACCCCCATCTTTTCTCATTTCCCCACAAATTTTGTTCTTTTTCTCAACTATTTTTCGTTTGACTCAATCTCGTTTCGCACCCGGCTTAATCGTCCGGTTTTATCGTGCTGGGCCATTTTTCGCCTTCTATGTCCCTCCGAAAAATTCATTCGCATTTACATTTCGATACACAGTGCATTCCATCGGATTTTTTTAACATCCAAACGAATCTTCCGAGCATCCCAATATACATATCATTTAAACTCCCCATTACGTCATAGTAAAAGTATATGTTACGACCGTTCGCGGAGAGACGCGGTCGCGAGGAAAACGCGTCAGCGAGAGGCGTAAATTCTCGCTACGATTCGGTGAATCGACGCCGCGAAGTAGTCGTTCCCCTGTTTCGGTTGGGATAACAGAGGTGGTTGATATGAATATGACACAGTAGTAAGTTATATTTCACCGTTTATTCCACAACTTATAACGAGGATAGTTACACTGGTGCGTATGTACGAGATGAGTGACTGAGTGATCTGCGGATGTGTATACCCGCTCGAAGGATGTTGACCGTTCGAAGGATGCAAAAACAGTACTCTTGGAAGACGATGCTGTCTCGGAGGAGAGCTAAGGATGAGTGTCTCTAGCACACGGGACCATCGGATTGGTTGGTGCCGATGTTATTTAGGAGAGTGAGGGAATAGGCTTCGTTTTTAATTGGTTAAACGAAGGGCCTTAACCGCCCTCGAGAGAAAGTGGTTAGTGGGAGGAAAGTTGCAGCGTGCGTGACAAAAACTGACTTTCCCTTGTTAAGCCGTGGTAGACAATAGTCTCTAGAAATTCCTCCGAACCAGATGTTTGTTTCGTTTGAAGGACCTTTTCTAGGAAATCTATGTGATTTATGGAAGGTCCTTGACATCATGGAAGATACGCTGCGAGTATCCGAAGACATCTGGTTGCCATATTGCCTGCGGTGTGTGGCCTCGGCTAGGTAGAGTGTTACGCGACGTAACAGTATATAAGTATCTTTTGCTGTTTTCAACTATTGAGACCCCCATCTTTTCTCATTTCCCCACAAATTTTGTTCTTTTTCTCAACCATTTTTCGTTTGACTCAATCTCGTTTCGCACCCGGCTTAATCGTCCGGTTTTATCGTGCTGGGCCATTTTTCGCCTTCTATGTCCCTCCGAAAAGTTCATTCGCATTTACATTTCGATACACAGTGCATTCCATCGGATTTTTTTAACATCCAAACGAATCTCCCGAGCTTCCCAATATACGCATTATTTAAATACCCTACTACTCCATAATGTTCATGTAAATATCCTTTGCTGTTTTAAACTGTCGAGAACCCTATCTGTCCCCCGTTCTCCAAAGATACTGTTCTTTTTCTCCACCATTTTTCTTTTGACACAATCTCGTTTCGCACCCGGCTTAATCGTCCAGTTTTATCGTGCTGGGCCATTTTTCGCCTTCTGTGTCCCACCAAAAGTTCATTCGCATTTACATTTCAATCCTGAACGAGTGACCGGATTTTTTAAACATCCAAACGAATCTTCCGAGCATCCCAATATACATATCATTTAAACCCCCCATTACGTCATAGTAAAAGTATATAAGTATCTTTTGCTGTTTTCAACTATTGAGACCCCCATCTTTTCTCATTTCCCCACAAATTTTGTTCTTTTTCTCAACCATTTTTCGTTTGACTCAATCTCGTTTCGCACCCGGCTTAATCGTCCGGTTTTATCGTGCTGGGCCATTTTTCGCCTTCTATGTCCCTCCGAAAAGTTCATTCGCATTTACATTTTATACTGTTAGTCTGATCAGATATTTTTAACATCCGAACGAATCTTCCGAGCTTTCCAATATACATATTATTTAAACACTCTATTACTTCATAATATACATATAAGTATCCTTTGCTGTTTTCAACTATTGAGACCCCCATCTTTTCTCATTTCCCCAAAGATTTTGTTCTTTTTCGCCAGAATTTTTCTTTTGACACAATCTCGTTTCGCACCCGGCTTAATCGTCCGGTTTTATCGTGCTGGGCCATTTTTCGCCTTTTATGTCCCTCGGAAAAGTTCATTCGCATTTACATTTTGATACACAGTGCGTTCCATCGGATTTTTTTAACATCCAAACGAATCTCCCGAGCTTCCCAATATACGCATTATTTAAATACCCTACTACTCCATAATGTTCATGTAAATATCCTTTGCTGTTTTAAACTGTCGAGAACCCTATCTGTCCCCCGTTCTCCAAAGATACTGTTCTTTTTCTCCACCATTTTTCTTTTGACACAATCTCGTTTCGCACCCGGCTTAATCGTCCAGTTTTATCGTGCTGGGCCATTTTTCGCCTTCTGTGTCCCACCGAAATGTTCATTCGCATTTACATTTGATACACTTTTCGGTTGACCAGGATTTTTTAACATCCAAACGAATTTTCCGAGCTTCTCAATATACAAATTATTTAAACTTCCTATCACATCATAATAAAAATTTAAAAGTATCCTCTTGTGTTTCAAACTATTGAGAACCCTATCTGTCCTCAGTTCTCCAAAGATTATTTACTTTTTCTCTACCATTTTTCTTTTGACACAATCTCGTTTCGCACCCGGCTTAGTCGTCCAGTTTTATCGTTCTGGCTCATTTTTTGTCTTCGGTGTCCCTCCGAAAATTCATTCGCATTTACATTTCTTTCAGTGTGTGGTCCATCGAATTTTTTTAACATCCAAACGAATTTTCCGAGCTTCCCAATATGCAAATTATTTAAACACCCTGTTGCTCCATAATATATATATATATATATACTCCTGCAAACCCTGCATCCTGTTCTCGTATTTACAGTGACATGTTTGACACGATATGGAGTCATTTACAATCTGCAATTCTCACAACGCGATGAGTTTTTCTTTTCCAGCCTTTCGTGGTTTCTCAATTTCCCGATTTACACACCTCACTTGCTTCCTTGTATATATATATATATATATATATAAGTATCCTTTGCTGTTTTAAACTATTGAGATCCCCATCTTTTCTCATTTCAACAAAATCCCAGTCAATATCAACAAAATTCCAGTCGCCGTTACTAGGCAGACCCGCGTAGTGCCGTCGTTGCTCCTGCCCGGGGCTTGTTCGTTAATACAGCGTGTGTCCCTCAATATTGGCGCTTCTACTGTTAAGTAAAAACGTTCATCCCGTGACCGTGGCTTGTTGAGTTTTTGAATGCTTCTTCTCTGTCTTTTTCTAAGTTTATCTTATTCTCAATTATTCCTTTAAGGACGATCTCCATCATTTTTCCATACAGTAAATGATTCGGAGCAAATCCTATGACACTGTGTCTGGTGTTATTGTACTCTGCCACGCTTTCCTCTGCGATTTTTGTCCAGTTTCTCTTTTTTTTTCTTTTTGTTTGAATTGATTTTGCACCGGATCCTGTTTACTAATGTTTGATTTACCTTTTCGTTCAATCCGTTCAAGGATGGACAGTCTGTTAAGGTGAAAATCAATTTAATGTTCTTTTCCCTTGCGTACTCTTGGGCTTCCTTGCATGTTATTACTGGATATCGGTCTGCGAGGATAATTTTTATGGAATCGGTTTCTCCCGTCGAGTCTATAAGTTTTGTGATATCGTCTGAGCGTTGTGTTTTTGACGTAGACATAAAAATGGCCCTTGAAAAATGGTCTATGAGAGTGTGCATATATTTCTTTGGTGACTTGTTATTAGAAAAATTCCGATCGTATCGAATGACATTATTTCAAAAGGTCCCTTAACTGGTTCTAGTTTCGATATGAATCCGATCGGTATTCTCATTCTGCTTTTATTCTTGATGCAAATTTCTCATTGTTTGCAGAATCTGTCGACTGTTATACTATCTGTCGACTATAAGAATGTTATATTATAAGTTAGCAGAAAAAACAGTATGATAAATACAATATCGTTGCACTCTTACAAAATCGAATATAATACCGCGTTTCGCGTATTCGTTCCTCACTAATTCTATGACACGTCAACACAAGGAACTTCACACGACCACGATAAATTCAACTCTGACGGTATTTTCCATGCTCATTTTTCCCTTAACAAGCCTTGGTAACGCTCATAACACTCCTTGATAACATTAACATATCTTGACGTTTATAAACAATTATCCCTCACGCCACGTCCTTCCCTGACGTCACACCATTCCACAATCATATATTGAAAGGATCGGGCTTGAACAGAGGTGTTCCTTAATCTTTTGAAATGACCTTTCACATTCTTCGTTCCAAATAAATTCTACATTTTTCTTTAATAAATTGTGGAATGGTTCCAAGAGTTTGCACGCGTCTTCTATAAATTTCTAATAAAAATTAATTTTTCCCAATAGTTGTCTCACGTTTTTATTGTTTCTTGGGCGTTTAAATTCTCGTATCGCTTTGAAGTTATCTCTCCCTGATCTCGCACCGTCTTCTTCGATGATGTGACCCAGATATGTTACTGACTTTTCTGCTAGCTTACATTTGGCCAGTTTTAATCGGAAACCTTTCTTTTCCATAACCTTCATCCACTGTTCTATGTGTCTGGTATGTTGATTGAATGTTTCGGAAAAATACTAGGATGTCGTCTATATAATTTATGCAGAATCCTGTTAATCCATTTCTTCTAAGAATATTTGCAAGCACTAAAAAATAGCGGGAGAGATTTTCAGTCCAAACGGTAAACATTTCCATTGCCAGTGTCCGTTTTGTGTTATGAAGGCTGTCTTCTCTCGGTCCTCTTTTTTTTATTGGAATTGACCAGAATGCTGAATTTATGTCAAACGTTGAGAAGAGATGGCAATTTCCCGCTTTGACTATGATATCTTCTATTCTTGAGAACAGTTGTGATTTCGGAACTACAATTTTGTTTATCTCCCAAAAATCGATACACGGTCTATCTCTTCGGTTCGACTCTTTTTTAAAAGCTAGTGTTTATTCGACCAATCGCGGGGAGACGTAATCGCGAGGAGAGACGTCAACGGGGGTCGTAAATCCCCGTTACGAGTATACCAATCGACACCACGAATTGATCGATCCCCTGATTTCCGTTGAGATAATAGGGGTGATTGAGGTTGTATAACACTGTGATTCACAGAATTATAAATTATATATTTCCAACACTTAGATTACACTGATGAGCATAGATGGATAGATAATCACTTATCGCACGAAGATAAGATACATATGTACGTTAGAGCAGGGCTCTTATAATTAGATTTAGTGTATTAGTGGACGTAGCACTATAAGATACTTAGGAGAGGAAATGTAGGCTCGACAATACCGAGACCGACTTTCGCGTTATGCTTAAACTGCCCCGATTGGCATTAGCGGTATACTTAGTAATTGACTTTTCCAACGATGTAGAAGAAGTGAAGTTGAGTGACGATGCTGTGTCGGAGGAAAGCTAAGGATGGGTGTGTCTAGCGCACGGGACCATCGGATTTGTTGGTGACGATGTTAGTTAAGAGAGTGAGGGAATTGGCTTCGTTGTTAATTGGTTAAACGAAGGGTCTTAACCGCCCTCGAGAGAAAGTGTTTAGTGGGAGGAAAGTTGCAGCGTACGTGAGAAAAACTAACTTTCCCTTGTCCCAACCTGGGGTAGACAATTTTTTTTTTTATTTATTTGTTGAAATTACAATCAATTCTCGCGTTGAGAATTTTCAGTAATTTTTCTGGCGTGGCGCAGTGACATGGCTGTTTATTTACAATAAGTTAATACTTATTATAGATAGGTATAATTTATAAGTATTATATGTAAGTGCATATGCTTAATTTGGATAATTAAATGAATCTAACGTTTAGGTCAAGCGGGTAGTGCCTCTTCAGCCTGCGAATCTGGTCCATCGTATCGAGTAGTCCAGTGATTAGGGGGTTTCGGTGTTTGTTGATTCTTTTGCTATATCTGTCGCTATATTTTGCTATTTCCTCTTTGACGGTGGGTATCTTGAGGTCGCGGTGTATTGTTTCATTGGTTACATACCAAGGTGCGTCAATTAGGGATCTTAGCGTTTTCGATTGAAAGCGTTGGAGTATTTCAATGTTGGAGTTACTTGCTGTTCCCCATAGTTGGATTCCGTAGGTCCAGACAGGTTTTATTACGGTCTTGTAGAGGGTAATTTTATTCTGTATATTTAGTTTGGAGCGTCGGCCCGTGAGCCAATAGAGTTTTTTTAGTTTGTCCTTTAGTTGCTTCCTTTTATCTGAGATGTGTGTCTTCCACGTTAGTCTCCTGTCCAGGGTCATGCCCAGGTATCGGACTGTGTCCCTGCTAGGAACTGTTGCATTGTTGATGGTGACCTGGGGGCAGGTTTGTTTTCGGAGCGTGAAGGTTACATGTGAGGATTTCTTTTCGTTGACTTTGAAGCCCCATTTGTGAAACCACTTTTCCATGGAGTCGAGATTTCGCTGGAGAGTGGATGAGGCTATTACCGGGTCTGCGTGGGTAGCTAATAGCGCTGTGTCGTCTGCAAATATCGCTATTGTTATATCGTTTGATATAGGTAGGTCGGCAGTGTAGATGGAGTACAGTAGGGGTCCGAGGACACTACCTTGGGGTATGCCGGCTTCTATTGGGAATGTTGCGGAAGTGGCGTCTAGGCATTTAACCATGAATTGTCTATTGGTTAGGTAAGATTTTAGGATGGAGTAGTAGGGGTGGGGTAGGATCTTTTTAAGTTTGTATAGTAGCCCTTCATGCCATACTTTATCGAATGCCTGTTGGATGTCTAGGAAGACCGCTGAGTAATATTTTTTCTTTTCGAGTGTTTGGCTGATCGTATGAGTTAAGCGGTGGATTTGCTCTACTGTAGAATGATGTTTTCGGAAGCCAAATTGGTGATCTGGGAGTGTTTTCAAGTTCTCTAGGATTGGAAGGAGTCGGTTCGTGAGCATCTTCTCGAATAGTTTGGACAGGGTAGGTAAAAGACTGATTGGGCGATAGGAGCAGGTTTCGTATATCGGTTTACCGGGTTTAGGGATGAGGGTAATCAATGAGATTTTCCAGGCCTTAGGATAGTGTTCCAGGCGAAGGATAGCATTAAAAATCGATGTGATGAGTGCTATCCCTTTTGTGGGAAGTTCCTTGATTGCTTTATTGCCTATTAGGTCGTGTCCTGCTGCTTTCTTGGGGTTTAGGCGACTGATTGCTTCTATAGTCTCTGCAGAAGTGAAGGGTTCGATAGGAGGGGACATTTGGAAGGGGGTGTGCAGGTATTCAGTAACGTCCGCGGCGGCTTGGGGGGAATGGGGTTTGAATACTTTTGACAAGTGTTTGGCAAACAGGTCGGCTTTTTCTATAGGGCTTCGCGCCCATCCACCTTGCGGACGGCGGATAGGTGGGATTATTTGTGGGGGGCGTGTGAGTTTCCTGGAGGCCTTCCATAGTGGGTAGTTGGCGTCGGCTGTGGGGGATAAGCTGGCGAGGTATTTATGGAAACAGTCGTTTTTATAGTTTCTTAAGGTTCTGGATAGCTTTCTAGTTGCGCTGTTAAGTTTGCGTTTGTCCTCCGGTGATCTATGAGTCTGCCATACTCTTCTTAGTCTACGTTTTTCTGCTATTTTTTTTAGTATGTATTGTGGATATTCTTGTTTGCTGCTAGATGGCTTTGTCGGTGTGGAGAGGCGGATTGCGTTTATTATGCTCGTGTTTAAGTATTCCGTGGCTGCTTCGATTTCTTCCTTTGTTTTTAGTGGAGTTAAGGCTGAAGTTGAGTGTGTAAAGACTTCTCTAAAGAGCTGCCAGTTGGTGTGTTGGTTGTGAATGGAGCCATCAGGTGTATTCTCGATAATTGTTGAACTGACTGTTGCTATCACGGGGGAATGATCGGAGGAGAGATCAGCCGAGGAGTTGATCTGGACGTGTCTTGATGAGATATTTTTAGTTACGAAGAAGTCGAAAAGGTTGGGTATTTTGTTAGTGTCAGTGGGCCAGTATGTGGTTTCGTATGTGGTAAGGTAGTTGAGGTTTTTGTTTATTATGCTGTTTAAGAGGTTTTTACCTCTTGCTGTAACCAGTCTGCTGCCCCATTAGGTGTGCTTGGCGTTATAGTCTCCTCCAGCTATAAATCTATTGCCCAGGGTATCCAGGAAGTTATCAAAGTCTTCTTTGGCGATGGAGTGTCTGGGAGGGCAGTATACTGCTGAGGTGGTGATTGTGCCATGACAGTCTTCTATTGCTACGTTTGTTACTTGGAGGTAGTCTTTCTGAAATGATGGAAGTTCGTAGTGCTTGATACTTGCTTTGATTATTATTCCGGTGCCACCGCGGGCCTTTCCGCTGGGGTGTTGGGTATGGTAGAATTTGTAACCATTTATTTTCAGGTAGCTCTTGTCGGTGAAGTGAGTTTCCGATACGAGCATTACGTCGATTTGCTGGTGTTTTAAGAAGAGTTCTAGTTCAAGTTTGTGTTGCGCTAGACCGTTGGCGTTCCAGAGTGCTATGCGCCTTGGTTTTATTTTGAGTCGGGGCGTGCTAATTTTTCCACGATGTGTGTTAGTAATTAATAGTTAGCAAGTGATTTATTTGCTCCGATTGTTTCTCTATTAGCTTTTCAAGCCTTGAGGAGTTGTCTGTGTTAGGTGGGTTGGGGACACTGTTTTGGGGAAGGTTCCTTTGGCTGTTCGGGTTATTTTGGATGCCTTGTACTGCTTGGGCATAGGAGGTTGAGGTGGAGATGAATTTGGTAGGACTGGGTGTTTGGTTGGTTGAGGGTGTTGGGGTAGTCGTGAATTTCGGCGGGCTGGGTGTTTGGTTGGATACCTCTTTTGCTCTGAGCTTAGGGTACCTGTTCGTGTATAGTGTTTTATATGCTGGGCAGGCTTTGTAGTTGGCAGGGTGGTCCCCTTGGCAGTGGATGCATTTCGCTGGGGTTTCCGGTGATTTGGCGCACTGGTCAGTGGAGTGAGTGCCTGCGCATTTAACGCAGCGGAAAGTATGGTTGCAGTATTTCTGCGTATGACCGTACCTTTGGCACCTTTTGCACTGCACTATTTCTTTTTTCACGAGCGGTGGTTCGATCTTTACTATCGCGTTCATTAGGCGACTGATGTTGTATATTTCCTTGTTATTCGGTTTTTGTTTAATGTCTAGGAAGAATAAGGATAACGGGTCTTTCGAGACTCTATGCCTTATATTACTTACGTTGATGACTTCGTGGCCAAGTTTTGAGAGTTCGTATTTTAGTTCGTCTATGTCTGCTGAGTGGTGTATGTTTCGTAGGACCACCCGGAAAGGCCTTTCCTGTTTGAGTTGGTAGGTGTGGAAGTTGGCGTTCAGGGTCCTGAGTGTCTTGGTGAGTTTTCTGTAAGCTTCTGGGTTCGTCGGTAGTATTTTCACCTTGTTGTTGCTTATCTTAAGGTTATATTCCTCCTTGCTGGTATCTCTCTCTAGGGACTTGATCATTGTCTGTATGCCAATGACGTCGTCCACAAATATTGGTGGGGGAGGGGGGATTCTCTGTGAATGTTGGTTTGGTGGCGGTTTTACGATTTCCATGGCGTCGTTTGAGGATTCCAATACGGCGAACCTGTTGTGTGTGTTTATTTGCGTTGCTGTTTCTATTTTCCTTTTCTTTGTAGTGTTAGCGTCGTTAGTGCGGAGAGTTCTGCTGCACTTCTGCCACGGGGGGGGGGGGGGGGGGGTAGCACGGGGTAGCTGCGAGTCTGCTCCGGAGAGCCTGGTCGCGGTTGCTGGGCCATCATCGAGCTAGTTAATTCGGAATGAACAACTAGTCGTGAGGCTGTGAGGCTAGTATTCGAGTTGGGGTTAGGTGCGTGGGATTTTCTTCTCCCTAAAGGGTAAGGGACACTTAGCTGTGTTCTCTTTCGACGGTTGGGCGACACGTGTTGTTTTCGGATTACGCTGGGCACTAGAGACACGTCTGCACGCTTCGGCACTCCACAGCGAACTGTGGTAGACAATAGTCTTTAGAAATTCTTTGGACACAGATGTTTGTTTGTTTTGAAGGACCTTAGCAGGCAAGTGACTCGGGTTTATGATGGGTGCTTAAGGCTATTGAGGGTACGCCGTACGGAAAAGCGGACATCTGGTGTCCGTCTGGCCCGCGGTGTGTGACCTGGGCCAGGCAGAGAGTCGCCCGGCGTAACAGCTAGTGTCATCGGTGCTGCAAATGGTGAACTTGATTCCTCTATGAGGTCGTGTTCTAGTAATTTTGTGATCTGAAATTCTATTTCTTTCTGATCTGGAATGCTACACCTGTATGGTTTTTTTCATATGTATCTGTTTTCAGTTAGCTTAATAGAAGCCTCTTGTGATTTCCTAGTTCCCACATCAAATTTGTGTTTAGCGAATACGTCTTTATATTTCTCTATAAGTCGACATACCTCATTTTTTTGTAGGTTACTTAGGTGTCCAAGGTTGCCCGTCTCCATGTATTCGATAACGTTTATCTTTTTTCTCTGAATATTCTTTCTTTCTTCTCTTCTATTAAATATTATTTCTCCTTTGTCGCCTACTTTTTGGCCGACTCTCAAGTTCTCGTCCTGTTTTAATTTGAACTTCTTCATGATGTCCAGTCCTAGGACAAGGTCATATATGAAGTTATCATTGCGTACTATATAAACATCTATCTCCTTTCTATTTTATCTATTTTCATTCTGAGTTTCACCCGGCCACTCGTGAAGTCCTTACCACTGATACTTTTGAACATACTCTTGTCTTGTGTTATGTCTGCTTTTATTTGGTCAATGATTTTTTGATTAATGAAGCTTGCATTGACACCACTGTCGTAGACACCTTCAACCTCTTTCTGATGATTTTCACTCGAAGCTTTATCAGTGGTTCGTACTTCTCCGGACGTTTTAGATTTTTTCATTCTCATCTGGTGTTATTGCCTTTTCGTTTTCTGATGTAAATAATTCTAGTCAATTTACTTGTTTGGAGTTCCTCTGTTTGGATTTCTGATCATGTTTCTATATAAATCTATTGGGTGAAATCGGTCTGGGAAATTCAGTGCTTCACAAACCACACACGGTTGTTTCTTGGGTGGTGGATCTGACTTTCTGTCAAGTCTTACATTTCAATAACACGTAAACAATAACAAGTTCTGTGCAATGTCTACCTGAAAATGGACAATCGATTTTCTACCGATCTTCGCCAATCTTCAATGTTTTCAATAAGTATTCTCTCTTCTGTGATCTTGTCTATCTCTGATGTTGCTCTCTAACCATCCGTTTGAGAAATAACTGTCTTTCAAAATAGCTGTCCGTAAAACAAAGAAAGTCGCTCTGTCCGCCAAACATAGAAAGTCGTGCCTCCGCGAAACAGGGAAAGTTCCTATCATACCTGAACTCTAGGGAGTTTCCATATATATATAAGTATCCTTTGTTGTTTTCAACTATTGAGAACCCTATCTGCCCTCAGTTCTCCAAAGATTATTTACCTTTTTTTCTACCACTTTTCTTTTGACTCAATCTCGTTTCGCACCCGGCTTAGTAGTCCAGTTTTATCGTTCTGGGTCATTTTTCGCCATCTGTGTCCCTCCAAAAAGTTCATTAGCATTTACATTTTGTGACCCCTGCGATTGACCGGATTTTTTTAACATCCAAACGAATCTTCCGAACTTCCCAATATACATATTATTTAAAAACCCTATTACTCCATAATATTCATATAAATATCCTTTGCTGTTTATACTGTCGAGAACCCTATCTGCCCTCAGTTCTCCAAAGATTTTGTACTTTTTCTCTACCATTTTTCGTTTGACTCAATCTCGTTTCTCACCCGGCTTAATCGTCCGGTTTTATCGTGCCGGGTCATTTTTCGCCTTCCGTGACCCTCCGAAAAGTTCATTCGCATTTACATATCATATTTTGCACTGTGGTTTGGATTTTTTAAACATCCAAACGAATCTTCCGAGCTTCCCAATATACATATTATTTAATCTTCCTATTACGTCATAGTAATTGTATATAAGTGTCTTTTGCTATTTTAAACTATTGAGATTCCCATCTTTTCTCATTTCCCCAAAGATTTTGTTCTTTTTCTCAACCATTTTTCGTTTGACTCAATCTCGTTTCGCACCCGGCTTAATCGTCCGGTTTTATCGTGCTGGCTCATTTTTTGTCTTCGGTGTCCCTCCGAAAATTCATTCGCATTTACATTTCTTTCAGTGTGTGGTCCATCGAATTTTTTTAACATCCGAACGAATCTTCCGAGCTTTCCAATATACATATTATTTAAACACTCTATTACTTCATAATATACATATAAGTATCCTTTGCTGTTTTCAACTATTGAGACCCCCATCTTTTCTCATTTCCCCAAAGATTTTGTTCTTTTTCGCCAGAATTTTTCTTTTGACACAATCTCGTTTCGCACCCGGCTTAATCGTCCGGTTTTATCGTGCTGGGCCATTTTTCGCCTTCTATGTCCCTCCGAAAAGTTCATTCGCATTTACATTTTATACCTTTCCTCTGACCAGATTTTTTTAACATCCGAACGAATCTTCCGAGCTTCCCAATATACATATTATTTAATCTTCCTATTACGTCATAGTAATAGTATATAAGTGTCTTTTGCTATTTTCAACTATTGAGACCCCCATATTTTCTCATTTCCCCAAAGATTTTGTTCTTTTTCTCAACCATTTTTCGTTTGACTCAATCGCGTTTCGCACCCGGTTTAGTCGTCCAGTTTCATCGTGCTGTGCCATTTTTCGCCTTCTATGTCCCTCCGAAAAGTTCATTCGCATTTACATTTTATACTGTTAGTCTGATCAGATATTTTTAACATCCGAACGAATCTTCCGAGCTTTCCAATATACATATTATTTAAACACTCTATTACTTCATAATATACATATAAGTATCCTTTGCTGTTTTCAACTATTGAGACCCCCATCTTTTCTCATTTCCCCAAAGATTTTGTTCTTTTTCGCCAGAATTTTTCTTTTGACACAATCTCGTTTCACACCCGGCTTAATCGTCCGGTTTTATCGTGCTGGGTTATTTTTCGCCTTCCGTGACCCTCCGAAAAGTTCATTCGCATTTACATTTCAACCTTTCTTCGGGTGACCGGATTTTTTTAACATCCAAACGAATCTTCCGAGCTTCCCATTATACAAATTATTTAAACTTCCCATTACATCATAATAAAAATATATAAGTAGTCTCTGGTGTTTCAAACTATTGAGACCCCCATCTTTTCTTATTTCCCCAAAGATACAGTTTCTTTTCCCACCATTTTTCTTTTGACTCAATCTCTTTTCGCACCCGGCTTAATCGTCCAGTTTTAACGTTCTGGATCATTTGTCGCCTTCTGTGTCCCTTTTTGTGGAACGATCTAGAATTATTTCTATAACTTTTTATATAAGCGTGCTGGATTTGTACTGTCTGTGGTTGCTGCTTCGAACTAGAACACTTCAGCGTATTCAAGTGTATATGTATTCCTGTCAACTATTGAATCTTACGGCTTTTTCTAATGTAGAAATCTCGCGGAAGGTTCTATTTACAGGTGTCACGTGCCGAATTGGTCGGTTGCAAATTAATGCGCTAGCGATCGTGTCGCAATTTAATGTGTTTATTTGTCGTTCTTTTCCTTTTCCCAGCTGGCAATGTCATAGAAATGTTTATGTCAGGAGGAAAGTTAGGATTAAAAAGAGAGGCTTCGTCGCGAAATCCTTACCCGAGCTGAATCGACTCGTCGGTAGAGCTGTCAGCCAACGGCTGTGGTCTTTTGGGCTAAGAATTACGCACACGGAGCTCGTATGGCCATCGTGGCCGAAGTAAAAATTGTGTTAACGAATGAAACGCAGTACGATGCAATATCACTAAAATATCGTAAATCATTGCTGTTATATATTACATAGGTATCCAATAATTCTACGGCGCATAAAATTGAGAAACATTATGAATGTCAGAACCTTGATTACAATATCGGAAATCAAATTCCATAATTTATTTGTTCATTTTCATATGTTTATATTTCGCATGAAGAT
The DNA here is from genome assembly GCF_024542735.1 of Bombus huntii. NCBI lineage: Eukaryota > Metazoa > Arthropoda > Insecta > Hymenoptera > Apidae > Bombus > Bombus huntii. The sequence continues at coordinate 3,481,080 of NC_066243.1, forward strand.
AAATTAATATTCTGTAACAAAAATGAGTAAAGATATGTTTTTAAATATATACATGATTTTTTATAGAATGTTTAACAGAATGTGTTGCTGGTTCAAAGGCAAATAATTTCTATATGGAAATCAGTGTTCTAAATGTAATACTTGTTTCTAAGATATTTTAGAAATATTCCTGACTATTTAATATAGTTTCTCTATAAGCGTCACAAGTTCATAATATTTTCTTACTAGTTTTGGTTTATTATTACATATTTATTATATATTTATGTCTATGCATGAGCGTAATAATTAATTAGAAAGATAACTTTGATAAAGATATTTATCTTAAGAAATTTCGAGTTTTGAATTTAATAATTGAAAAGAAACAGTTATTTCTATCCGCTGCAATATTTTAAAAAGTTACAATACTATTTATTCGAAATGATTTATATGTTACATTAATAAATTATAAATGAGAGAATATGTTAATACATCTCTATATGTCAAATGAAAAAATTAATTTAAGATTTGTCACAATTTCAATTTTAAAATTCAAGTTTGCATTTTCAGGAGAATAAAAAATGAAGCGAAATAAAAAAGCTTAGAACTCGAATATTTTAAGTAAATCGCCGGAATTCGTAAAAAGTACGTGTGACCCTTCGAAAAGCTATTTGTCCAGCTTCACGAAATACAACTCTTGAAAGTGTTTATCCCCTCGCTTTTATCAGCTATTTTCACGGACTTGCAAATCTCTGTGTTTCTTCTTTTAACATAGATTCAATTTGAGGTAAAGAATGCTTCAACCATGTTGTTTCGAAATTTCCATTTGCTTCGACAAGCGCTGCCGCATATCTTGTTCCTTTCATGCTATCGTAATTGTTTTCCCTGAACATTTGAAGCTGCAAAAATTTAATTCATATAGAAGATAAAAAATATTTAAGATATGCAAACATGATACTAATAGTTTCTTACGTCTTGTAAATCCTGTTCAGTCGTTAAGCCATTCATCATGGACAGCACGAAAGATTTCAATACCTTATAAGATCCTAGAAACCTAAATCGGGAAAGTCATTTTGCCATTACGCTTCCTTTTTCGTACACTGAACTTTTTGCAACAAAAATCGGAAGTACCTTTGCGCAATTTCTTGCCAATTTGCTCGAACGAACCGAAATGCGACTTGAGCCGCGGCTGGGTTTTGTGAAAATGCATTCAAAATTACCGACATTTCGTCCTCCTCGAATCGTTCCTCGTGAAGTATATCATTGAGAATACTGTTATCAAAGGAAAACGTGACTAGTATTACGTACATAAGGATACAAACTAAAAAATTAGAAAATGTTCAAATATATACAGCCTTGAGTACTTCTGATACCTCTTCAAATACTTTAAATACTTTTAATACAATGAACATAAATATTTTGACTCATTTTCACTTATATACAATTTCCCAAAAATATTCGAGTGCCATGATATCATATATACTTTCTGTTTTTCAAATTTATAAATAATAGGGTGCAAATTAAAGGATACATAAGAAACACAAGGATACAAATTAAAAAACTATAAAATGTTCAAATATATACAGCTTTAAGTACTTCTAATACTTCTTCAAATACTTCTAATACAGTACTCATAAATATTTTCACTCATTTTCACTTATACACAATTTTCTAAAAATATTCGAGTGCCGTGATATCATATATATTTTTTGTTTGTTAAATTTGTAAAGGTCATAAGTCTCAATTACGTTCCAATTGATGTTACAAAGATGACAGATGTTATTATTATTTCCTGCACCGATAGATTCTAATTTATGCACGTATGTAGGTATATGTTTTTGACGTGAAAGTTTCAAAATACTATTCTTATAGTCATTCGTTATGAAGGATTATAATCAAAGATAGAATTACGATTCTGTGAATAGTCACTTACAATTGTAAAATCCAAGGAGTTTGGAAGCAAGCGAATGACGATAACAAACGCTTCTTTTCCTCCTCATCTTCGGTCGATTTTATCCGTTCCATAAAGTAATTCCATTCCCTTCGTGTACCATAACGCGCGATAGTGCAATAAAACGTGTCACGAATGTAGGAAGGAACTCTGTAACAATTTCATTCTGTTAAATCCTTGAAAAATTGATATACAAAGAAATTAGCAAGAAATACGAGACAAAGAAATATTAGTATAGCGAATATGTAATAGTATAATTACATGCGCATATAATTATGTGCGACAGAAGGACATACGAATACGAACCTAGGGATTATTTATGTATATACACCTTTCTGCACACATTTATATTAACTGCGATTTGTGTTTTAGAATAATTTGATGAGTTTTTAGCGATACTATAGGGATTGATGGTTTATTTGTTGTAACGTTTCGCTTTCTTTATGTTTTATGATCGATACCGTTTAGGAAGAATATGGCACAATGGTACGACGCATATGTTACATAGTAAAAATTGATCTGCATTAAATTTCATTTGAATGAAATTAGAGAAGATGATTAAGAGTTTTTGAATTTCATAGAAACAAAACTGTGTCTTTGTCCGGGATCTTATACAATCTTCTTTAATAATACGACTGACAATTTCGCAAATTTCTATCGGCTCGATAAACGTTCTGAAATCCGTGAATCAACACCGATTGTCACACAGCGAAATCGTGGTTATCGACATTTCTGACACGTTGCTCGCTGAATTATCCTACTATGCGTATATATTGTGGCAGCGATTCTAAGCTAAATACGATCGCAGCGAAACACAAGATCGCTGTTACATTACGAATATTCGTAAACTGTCTGTTGTTCTCTGTATTTTCGACTGTCGTTTTCTTTTCCTTTTTATCATGCGTTAACGTTTCACGCGCCTAAGCCTTATCATAATTTCTAGAATGGTAAAACTCTCATCAAAATGCTCCCACAGGTTCGTGAGATTAGCCGAAAAATATATTCTAGCGAATTTGTATATTTGCGTGAAGCATAATCAGTAATTGCAAGATTTCATGAATTATATTGCAAAAGTGACTCATTTTTTCATCTCATATGTATAATACAATTAAAACATTCAAAATATGAAAACAGGAACGTTTAAATTATATTCATAACAGAATTCACTGAAACTTACATTTCGTGTATACTATTGACTACCTCGGAAACGTTTCTCGACCAGTCTAGACACTGCGAATGGTCGAAGGCGCATGCAAGTTTTACAGCAGTCATTGTCAGTGCTGATCCTTCTTCCAACTTCGACCCTACTTCGCTGTACAACGGCGATACGAATCTTGCTATGAATTCCTAAAATTTAACTTTATTAACTTCAACTTTATCGTTTTCTAAAAACTGTCTAATTATAAATATTATGCTACCAGAGCGGTGACGAATCGTTCAGCTCGAAATATAATTCAAAAGCTTGAATTACACATAATAGATATTTTGCTTAAAATTGTAATTTTTGTAACGTGTCAACATTGTTACTCGCCTGGAAATCAGTAAAGACCGGAGTCTCGTACAGAAGCCTGTTTAATTTGAACATGTGTCGCGTAAATGCACCCCAAGGAAGGTAATGTCTTTCCTTCATTTGCATATATTTAATGAATTCAAAGGCGGTGTCATATTTCATCAAGCCTATTTCAGCCAAACTAAAAACGTCGTCTACGAGCGATGCTCTGGTTTCTGGCGGAAACAGCTCGTGATTCTCCGTGAGTGCCAATTTTAACAGCATCCAATTCGTTTCGTCGTAGTGCACGCGATAGAAACCTTGAAAAATGTAATGGTACAATTATTTCCATTAATTTACGAAGCAAAGTGTCTGGCAAATTCACAGCGTGACGAGGAAAAGAAAATTATTTTACGTGTAAAAATACAAGAAAAAATTCGATAATTGCACAGAAGGTAGAAACGATTCTATTTCTGCAAGCTAAGATCTTAGACGTGCCGAAGGTTTGGCAACTATCGAAAGCTCGCGATAAGCTGAGATGTAAACTAAGCTTGAGTTTCAAAAATCACACTTTCTTATTTTATATTTTTTATAAATGAATCTTGTACCATTTATCCGGTCAAAATGACGCGGTATAGCTCGGCTCATATTTGTTTATTTAATAAGTAACAGTTAAGTACGTGTATCCATAAGCAAGTATAACTCAACTTATACCACGTTTGGTCTCGTTTTCAGCAGAAGGATCTCACGTGAAAGATTAATTTAGAAAGAGTGAAAAATAAAAAATATTTATATCTGACATTGGATCATATGTTCGTGTCAGTTGTCGCATATTTACCGCAGATTGACAGTATGATATTCGTAAAAATGAAAAGAACAAATAGAACAGACAACAATTGCAGAATATATATCTGAAAGTATAAAAATTATAATGAAAACAAGTTACTACGAATCTTTTCTTATTATTTCATACTTGAATATTAATAGTCCTATCAGAGTATTCAATAAAATATAATAAATATATATCGTAGTTAAATTTGCCACATACCAGTCTTATTTACGTTGAAAAGAACCCAAGATTCATTGGAACCAATGCCATCCAGCGTAATTTTAGGTTCAGGTGGGAACCAGATCGTAGCAGGTGACGACCAATTACTATTATTGTTGGCGTAACTCAGTGAGATGTGCCAAAATTTGGAGATACTTTCGAATGGACGATCGAGCGCAAATTGTTCCTAAAAGAATTATTTAATTCCTAATACTTTCTCACGCCTGATCAGAACTACTTCGTTAAAACAGCAAATCTAATAGATTTAGAATATTAGCAACAAAATCTCTGCCTTCATACGATGTATAATATCGTATTCAATTTTGTGGCGTATTGCATTATCTATTATCTATCATTGGTGAACAAAAATTTCTAAAATTAGCGCTAGAATAATTCCATTTCATTTAATTTCATTTGACGCGATAGTTAATTCATTCAATCGAATAGCAGTTGATTTTATATTAATAATCTGATACAAGGTTTCGTGTTTTCTGACATGAGAATTACACGGCAATCTCGTTCACGGATTTTGTTTACTTTATGATATTCGGTAGCTCGTCCTTCATTCTACTCTTACGTCTAAACTTGAGTAAATTTTCTTTAAATTATCTCCTTATTTACAGCATAAACCGTTCAAAGTTGTATAATCATAGAATTTAATACAAAAATTGCAATGTTATTTGCTACGATATACCTGATAAATAGTGGCGGATTCCTCTTCGTAATTTCTTACGACGGTTATAAATGGATATCCACCTTGAGAAATCCAAGAATTCATCGTGTCTTGCAACGAAACTCCGGACGGAAGTTCCATTGCTTCTTCCGCCAGAATATTCATGAAATCGGTTATATCCGTGTTGTTATGCTTCCTGATCAAATAACAAAACGTCGTTTATTACGTTGAAGATTCTATTAGTCGACCTGTTAGAGAGGAAGGACGAGTTAACTCGTCGCGAAAGATTATCAGTGTCCTGCGTATCATATCCGTATCTGGCAGAATCAATTATTATCTGATAATCTACTGTCTTAGCAAACCTTCGCTTTTCAACGCATCGTTCCATTTACATCAAAATCGCGTTGTATTTTATTTACATTCGCTAGAGTGAAAATCGATTCGATTAAAATTAACATCTTTTCTAGCAATTTTTAATTCTGTAGTTCTCGATCTCAACTGTAGTTTGTTTTTCAATGTATCGATGTCTGCGCACCACGAAAACCAGCTGTGCTTTGTTTACAATTGCTGGAGTAAAAATCACTGCAATTAAACGATTTGTAACTTCTTAGAAAAATTCGCAATTTTGGAAAAACCGACCCAGTTTAGAAGATCAGAGAACGAGCAATAAAATTATCATCGCTTACATTGCTTCCGCTGAAATCTCGTAGAACTACTCGATAGTATCTTGATTATCCATATTTACTAGCAATAAAGACGTAATTATTAAATTATGCAGGAATTTGAGCGAAGAAAAACGCGAATGAAAAAGAGGAAATACATATGTAAATGAAAAACCGGATAATCACGAGGAAGATGATTAATCGCAATTAGCTTCAATTCGATACAGCCGTCAATCCTTAATAAATCGCTATTAATCAAAACGATCCATCCATCGATCCATTGCAGGCATAAAACATTTCCTCGCCAATAATATACCCACCACCTGGTTATCAGTTTCTTGTAGCCGTTCCTAAAGTCGGTATCGCCTATCGCGCCATGCAACATGCGTATCAGACATGCACCTACAAGAAGCAACGAAAAATGCAGAGGCATTAGATCTACCCGCTCGCGATATCCTGCAACCTAAAGCTGCGTCCTCACTAAAGCAACAACCACCAATCTTCCGTTGGTGTTTCTACGTTCGTGTTTTCCCCTTACAATTTCCCCAACGAGCTATCTACTCCTGTTTTGCTCAACTCGGAACACTTTCTTTCGCGGTTTCCCTTTACTTTCATTTTCTCTTTCAGTTCTCGTCTAATTTCTTCATCGCTGTCTTTCTCGCGTTTGTGCCAGCAGCACGCGTTAATACCACAAAATGAGAAGGTAGTTTCTGTATAGCTAAGGCTGTCAGCAAGTAAAGTCAATTATCACCATGTGTAACAGTAATTGCTGAGAGAAGCGACAGACTCAGAACCTCTGACTGTCAGTCGGCCCTCTCTGTCGATGTTCCGCGTTTCTTGAACTTGTTGGTTGTACAATGTTCCTCCATGTTCCTCCGCGTTTCTGTTGCCGGTGACAAAAGTTGCTGCTCGTTGTTCGTCTCCGTTTGGAGTGACAAAGATGAACGAAAGATAAGAAACACGTGCGCAACGCGTGCAGATGAAGCGAATGTCTCTTGAAAGTGTATAGTTTTCGCTACTTGCTGCTACTTGTCGTTACTTGGAACGTGTAACAACAACAGGCAACGGAAAGTTCCTCGTTGTTGCCTCAGCGAAGACGCAGCTTAAGACTAACATCGAGCCGGTTTACCTTTCGCGTGCTCGTAGTTAAGAGATTGCCACAGATGATAATTGGCATTTTCATGGAAAGGTCTTGAAACGCTATAGCCATCGATCTCCATCACGTGCAGCTGGACATCGGCGATGAAAGAGTCGCTCAAGTCCAATGACGAGTCTATCTGAAAATGGAATTCTATTACAACGGTTTGCCAAGGTGTTTGTCGAGGATGCGAAATTAGTCGCTTGCCTGTTGAACGATCACGTGTTGGATGTAAACTAGCAGACTCTCGAAGATCCACGCGTCCGTTCGATTCACATTCGTAAATTCATCGAGCCATTGCTGTCCCACTAGGTTGATCAGGACCTTCAGAGCGTCGGCTTTCGTGACATGTGGCGATTTCTTGCTGGTGTAGAACAACGACTGCCTTGAACATTTAAGCGCCCTTCGATTACATTGGTGGTGAAAAATGCTCGATAAAAATGTAGGCTAATTATTAAATAATGGCGAAATAAGGGATTCTGTGCGGTGTATTATCGCAGACACAAAGACAAATATTAGGTCATCCCATAAGTTCGTGCCGTTTTTCGAGCGGTTATATATGTTATTTTTTTTAAACACCCATGAATCGTTGTCTTAGGTATTTTCAGAACATTTGACATCTCTTGAACTGTCAAACTTCGTGATTTTTCAACAAGATCCCGAATTTTATCTTCGTCTGTCTGAGGAGGACGCCCGGAGCGTTCCTCGTCTTCTAAACAGAAATTCCCAGCTCTAAAACGTTGGAACCACTTCCTACAGGTGTCAGATGAAAGCGCATTTTCTCCGTAAACAGCACATATGTTTTTCGTGGCAATTGTTACAGAACTTCCTTTCCGAAATTCATATAACACGAGATGTCGAAAATGGATACGCATTTCACTCATGATTTTTTACTGTTAGAAGTCACTGTGTTCGCTATATTACGATCTTATACTCACGAAAATCTGCTCTAGCCTGTTCTCGATCAGCCAAGCTCAAGTGCATTGGTCCCTTATCGCCGTATGTTATAAATCGACACATGAAATGTATACACAAAAGTCGGCACGAACTTATGGGATCACCTAATAATTGACATCTATCAGCTATCTAATAAATAGAGATAATGAAGAAATCCAATAAGACTTTTAACGAGACTTCTTAATTTCTGATGGAAGAATAAGAGAAGGGGGATGATGTGATCGAGAGAGGAACAAGCATATCGCGTCATATCGCACATTTGATAAAAAAGTTAACAAACGCTAAAACTGTTTTATAGCTGAGAAACGAAGTTAGAAGAAAACAGAGGATTAAAGCATTTAAAACAACTTTCTACTAAATAAATAGATAAATAGCTTTTATTTATTGCATCACGTAGGTACAATCTCCAAAGATTTGGCCAAAGGTAGCCCGAAAGATTTACCTACTGTTTGAACTACCAAACGGATTGTAAATTAGCAGGTGGTTGTTTAAACAAAAAATTATTGTATCGCGCCCCTGCTTCAAAATTAACGTAATTGAAAGTGTGCAAAGGACTATATCTTTGATAATATCACTTCGTTCATTGAACTGAGTAAATGGAATTTTTTTTTTTTATTTATTTGTTGAAATTACAATTCTCGCGTTGAGAATTTTCAGTAATTTTTCTGGCGTGGCGCAGTGACATGGCTGTTTATTTATAATAAGTTAATACTTATTATAGATAAGTATAATTTATAAGTATTATAAGTAAGTGAATATGCTTAATTTGGATAACCAAATGAATCTAGCGTTTAGGTCTAGCGGGTAGTGTAAATGGAATTGATTAAACTATATTTACGAGTACGTTCTCGTCATTTGCAAGTTATTACCTTGGAAAAGTCTTAAAAATCTTCCTCACAATAAAATAAAAAAATAAAATACGATCTTTCGAGTGACTTTTGCCATACTATTCCTGAAATTTTACGATTATGTTTAATATAGATGTACACAGTATTTCCATAGTTACTATTATTACTAAACGAAGTTAAATAAATAACTTTGCAAAAGCACGCTATTGTATTATTATAAAAATTACATTGATAGTCTTCTGAATGAAAAACAACGGTTCTAATTATATGAGTAATAGAGCTAATACGCTGATATTACGTATATGTGCGAGCTGATTATAATTATAAATCGTAGGAGATGTAAGGAACGTTTGTCTTGTAGAAGAACAATAATAGCTCTTACTTCAGCGCAATTAATCCAGGATTTCCCATGTTCTCGTCGATCCCTGGAGGCAGGCTTACTACATCCAATTTAGGATAGGGGTAGGACGTCAAAAACACGTCGATCAAGTTAACGACAACTGAGTCGAGTTTGTCGAACAGGTAAATCTCCTCTGAGCTTCTGTTCGATTCACACCAGAACGTTGCAACTACTTCGGTGTCGCCTACGAACGTCGTGTTCATGGCTTCGATATGGCCCATTACGAAAGCCAAATTGTGCGGAGAAATAGGCAGAGAATCGTCGAAAGTGTCGACCACCATCGAATTGTCCGAGCTTAAAACGGGAATAACAATTTATCTTATTTCTATTTTTAAGGGAGACTTTGAAAAACGAGATCGATCGACTCTGTGATGAATATCTTAATTTCTGATAAACCAGAAACTGTAGGATTTTTATGATTTATTATTTTATTATTTGAAGGTCGGTAAATGCATAGAATACACAAAAATAAATCAAATATCCGAAGTATAGTGTTTGTTATATTTAATTAATAGGTAAATTTCTATCCAGGTTCCATTTTTTAGAAAAGCTTAGAAAAATAGCTTTTAGAAAAATAGCGGAGTGTTCACGAACATTTGTTCATGTAAAAGGCTCCACTTTTTAAATTATATCCACGAAGTTATGACTTTGCATAAATATCCGCACTCTGCTGATAAATGGTAAAAAATTTCATACGTAAAGATAGTTCTTTAAATTAACAAAAAAAAATTGAAGCTGAATGACGTTCAACTGTACAGGAAAAATTCCAATATTGATCAAATATCGAAAATTCTATTTTAAACTACGTATCTCACGTAAAGTGTATTTTCTGCCATGTTTTCGTGTCAATTATCACATGTTTTACTATAAACTGAAAGTGTATAAATTAAAAATGAGAAGAACGAGAAAGACAGACAAAAATTGCACGATATATATCTGACAGCATAGAAGTTCTAATTAAAAAAAGTTGCTACATTTCATACTTGAATATTAATAATCTTATCAGAGTATTCAATAAAATATAATAAATAGAGCAGAGTTCATTTTCTGAAATCGATCGATAACATTTCTATCGTGCAACTATAATTATAAATTATAAATGTATTACATAAAGAAAGCTTCTTTATCGAACTTTTTCACATATGAAATCAGATTTCTGTTTTTAATTTAACTATGTCGTCAGGCAAGATCGATTTCATTTACGAGTTTTCATGCGAAAAGACACGACGTGAATTACTTACGTATCCCTTAAACTCCTGAGGGGCATGTTTGAGAGCACTGTCATTTCTTTGGGACGTGCCACGGATACGGAAATAACCGACTTATTCACCGTATCGTCGAAAACCGGAAACAGACATCGAGCACCGGATTCCTTCAATTTCGTTCCCATTAGCCATCTAATATGAAAATAGGAAAATATTGCAAAACTTTTACAAAAATTTGTCTCGTAAATCTATTAAAATCCTGCAAATGTTAAATCGTGGAAGAAGCAAGGGAACATGACGTAACAGATATCTAAAGAATTACGTTTCGTTAACTATTTTTTAAATTATTTTTCAAGTACCAATCGAAAATAAATGACGTACGTAACACTTACTTTCCTTCGTCAGATGAATTGTAACTTCCAATGAAAAATATATGTTCATCGATTAACAGGTCATATTCGATTTCCAACAGATAAATTCCTTGCTGTATTCGACTTCCTAAATAAATTGTGTGAACTTCCTTATCCGCGTCTATATCGTACTGTGTGATCTGTATTTGCGAAGATGCGTTTCCGGGAGATACAGCAGGTGGCACAGATTCGAACTGTATAATTTCATCTACGTTTGAGTCGTCAATTTTGCTAGTGTCAGAAACCAAAGCGTAATTTGACAATGTAACGTTGGCTTCTTCGTCGGAGGACCTGTTCTCCGATGAGTTTGTAACATTTTCGTCGTATACCAGTGTCTCGTTTTCGCTCAGGCTTATCACAACGTCATTTTCTATAGAACACATAGTACGTGAAACTGTAAGTGGATGACACGGTTGGACATTATTTATTCATTTATAAAATAACGTTATTGAATTAATTGTTTTTAATATATTAAAACGCTCATCGTAGGACCTTAGGATAGTTTAAACAAAATAATTAGCACTGCAATGCGAGCAAATATTGCACAATAAATTCCATATTTCAAAAGCTTCGAACCATTTCTAAATTTAGAAAGAAACAACGTGTTACTTAAATGGTAATTTAAAAACATTTCTGTCGAATTTGAATATTCTTTTTCCACGTTCTTCTGGTAAAAAGGAAAATGTAAATAATTCAAGTGCTGCAAATGCTCGTGAAACGTAAACGCGAAATACCTGTAATTAACTATAATGATAATGTAAAAATTGCGAAACAAATTGTTCCGTTATTCAATTGCGATACAACGACCAGTTTGTAAACGTGGAAAATTCATTCACAGTATTTTTGTAAACGTAAAAATTGTTAAAGTTAGTAACGTTACCAGAAGTTGTATCGTTCCCTTGATTAACGTTATTAATTACGTCGGTGGTTCCCCTTCTTCGTCTTTTCCTTAACGGCTTCTTGTTTTCCTCCAGATCCAGCAAAGACAGTTTATAACTAGTCACCGTAATGTTCTTCACATTTAGCGAAAGTTTATTTAAACTTATCGTGTCGTTTACTTGAAAATCGATGTACACGTGGCCTATCAATCTCGATGGGCCGTTCATGTCGATAATCGGCGTTAATTCGAGGCGATACTTCAAGGGACGAATGAAAGGTGAAATACTTTCGTCAACATCGTCTGTATCCTCGATGCCATCGTTCTGCAAGTCTAGAATCTCGTATGGCTAAGAGAAAGAAATTTTGTGACATTAGAAATTAAATTGAAAGTTTCGATCAACTGCTGATATGGAGATTTTGGTCAATAGATATTTAATTATCGTTGAAGATTATGATTAGGTCGTACTAAATTTAGTATGTCACACTAAATCGTGATAGTTATTGAAAAGTTATATTAAATATTTCTATAGATTTGAGATTAGTCGTTAGAAAATATTATTAATCTTGTGTTTAATTTTACAACTCGATTTTTCCAGCTGTCGTTCCCAGCTTGATTGATTATAAGAAAATCGATGTTTCTAAAGAATCTATGTTACAAAATTATACTAATCGTAGAATATTTATTATAGTATTCCGGATACAGTATTTTCAAGATACTAAATAAGTAAATTGTTTCACGATCTTGTTATTTTTCCTTATATTTACCGTTATAAACTATTTCTTCGATTACGTTACATCTTAAATATGATGTATTGTATACATATATATATATATAAATAAAAACGTGATCTGAGGATCATTAAAGACACGTAAATTCCTGAGTAGGCAGAAAAATATTAACTGTACCGATCTAATGAAATGGTTTCGTTGCAATAAAAACGAGAATAATAACGATTTTATACAATTTTATCGGAAACAACGAAAATACTAATAAAACAGATGCTTTCTCGTGCCAAAATATTCGTAAGATTCGTAACATTCGGAAAAGCTTCGACGGTTCCAAGTAGAAAAAAAATGTTACGTTAGAAGAATTGTGACCTACATACTCCATTGGACTCCATAAATATTTAAAGAAAGTACCGATTGATCTTAACCCCTTGCCGTGCCATTTAGCTCGACGAAACTCGAACACAGTCTCGTGGCGTACTGATAAAAACTAACATTCAATTACGATCGTTATATTACGATCACTAGATTCAATTAGAATCAAATACACCATAAACACTTATTATCAGGTCTGTGAGTATGAAACCGGAATTTGCCTATAGATGGCCCTAGCTGATAATGTAGTTGTCACTAAACTGCGTCATTGATGCCAAAAGTCTTTGTTGACATCTCACAAACATTTTCGACTCAGAACAATACAAGCTTCGTACAACAGCGTAGTTTGTAATAGCGTTGAACATGTCAAATTTTGTGCCTGGAAACTACGATTTGCGGACAGCATTGATTTTCTATTACCATTTGAAGAAAACTGCCGCAGAACCGCATCGAATGCTCGTCGAAGTTTACAGTGAGCATGCTCTTGGTAAATCACAGTACTTTGAGTGGTTTAAAAAATTCAGAAGTGGCAATTTTGACGCGAGGAACGAAGAACGTGAAGACCACCGAAAAAGTTTCGAGACAGCGAATTGCAAGCATCGTTGGACGAGGATGACGCTCGAACGTAACAACAACTAGCTGATCGATTAAACGTGACACGAGAAGCCGTCTCCGTACGTTTGAAAGCCATGGGAAAGATTCAGAAGGTGGGAAAATGGTTTCCACACGAACCGAATGAAAGACAGCAGGAAAACCGAAAAACCACTTGCGAAATGCTGCTCGCCAGATACAAAAGAAAGTCATTTCTCCGCCGAATTGTGACTGGCGATGAAAAGTGGATATATTTTGAGAATCCTGAGCGTAAAAGATCATGGGTAGCTCCAGGCGAACCACCGACATCGACTACAAGACCAAATCACTATGGACGGAAGACAATGTTTGGTGGGATCAGAAGGTTGTGATCTATTACGAGCTGTTAAAACCTGGCGAAACCGTTAATACCGAGCGCCACCGACAACAAATGATCGACTTGAATCAAGCTTTGCGTGAAAAACGACCAGAATATCAAAAAAGGCGACACAAAGTAATTTTGCTTCGTGATAATGCACCATCGCATACAGCAAGACCGTTCAAGGAAACGATCGAAGCGTTCAGTTGGGAAATACTTTCGCACGCGGCTTACTCACCAGACTTGGCTCCGTCCGATTACTATTTATTTGCATCGATGGGACACGCACTTTCTGACCAGCACTTCGCTTCTTACGAAAATGTACGAAAATGGCTCTATGACTGGTTTGCCTCAAAAGAGCGACAGTTTCTTTGACGTGGCATCCACCGATTGCCAGACAGATGGGAAAAATGTATAGCTAGCGATGGGCAATACTTCGAATAAAATATTTTTAATCATTTTCACACGATAAACGTGTATTTTCTATACAAAAATTCCGGTTTCATATTTACATGCCTGGTATTTGCGACATAGTACCACGCTAGAAAAATTGACTTATACTCTCGATGAGAATTGACTGTAAAATACATCCAAATGGAAAGAAAAGAAAAAAAAATATATATATTACGATGTTTATGTTTGGCCCCTGACTGTCTGTTCGCGTTCATTCATGTTCGGGCCAAAATCTTCATCACGAGTCAGACTCGTTAAAGCACGGGAAGGGGTTAATCTGTATTCAAGCGAATGGAATTTCATATCGGGAAAGTGACTGTTTTATTATCTGAAAATTTCATTATCGGAACAGTTTTATTTTCCTGTTTGTTTGGATAAGAGAGGCTGTACCCTACATATTGTTAGTTGGTAACTTATCACCGACAGATCCTGCTTCAAAAATCTACTTTGCCCAGAAACGAAATAATGGATTGACTCTATGATTTCCATATTTCATGTACCTAACTGTTACTTACCCTTTTCTTTGGTAAGGAATTGATATACCATCCGAGAAATCCTGCGGCTACGACACCGATAATAAAGACCACGATGATTCCTGCTATCTTTGTATACGATAAGAACCAACCATCGCCTCTTTTATATTCCATGTCATCGTAAGTCATAAATTGCACCGGGCCGCCGCTGAACTGTGGCATGCATTGAGCTACAAGAATCATTTGAAAAATGTGAACTCTTCGAAAGTGTCGAAGCCTCTAAATAAAATAATATTACGATGCAGGTATACGTAGACGCGGATATATGATAATTCCATATGTGTTAAATCACTCAATTAAGATAGTAAAATAACTGAATAGACAGAATTTATTGGCATCATTGAAATGTTTGAAATTGGAAAAATCAGGTACAATTTGTAGCCTCAGATTGGACCGTGTGCACGGCCCATGAATGCTGAACAATTCAATTATGTGTTTCTATTATATCGTTGTTACAATCTGAGATTTCCGGGCGTAAGTTATGTCAAGTAGGAATTATATCTCTACGTTTAGCCAGCATCGCAGCTAGGCATATTGTCATAAATTGAAACACACGTGGTATCTACACATCCCCTCAATTTTTTGATTTACCAAATAGTTGGGACTAAATAGTTGGTGATGAATGATTCGCGACAAGAGTCAGATCATCCACTACCTGTCCAACTGTTCGCTACTATCGTAAATGCAGCTAATATAGTCTACCAAATTTTAAATGGTTTTCAAATAACAGCTAAAAGACAATCTCGTATCAAATTAGTCTGAAACAAAAGGGACGCTATTTGTCTTTCGTGTACATAAAATTCGTTCCTTTGTTCCACGTGTTCTTGGCTACAACGCAATGTTTGACTAATCCTTTGGCGATTTTTGTCAATTTTTTTTTGTTATTAATAACAATAATTTGAAATATTAATTTAATTATTGTTATTGTTAAAAATAAACAATATCCGTATTATTCGATTCATTGCAAAGACTATAGTTGGAATAGTAAAAAGACATTCACAAAGAATAATTCCTTTTAGATACGACTAACACAGAAGCCCCAAAATTGTATAACAACGATAGTAATAATTTAGTAAATTGTATATATTAATATAGCAACGCGATAAACAAACAGATATTACATTTCTCGATTCCAATTTATGTAAAAAATATCGAAATATTGAATCTAATTATTTCACTATTTTAAATTCCAATTTGTTTGGCCGCAAAATTATTGCATACCACAGGAGAACGCGGAAAATTAAGGATACGTTACTTTTTTACATCTACCATGATATAAAATAAATAAAATCACAGTAATACGTCACTGTACTCGCATTCGTGTCAATTTAATCACAATTAATGATCGCAGTGTGTGCTGATTATCGTATGACAGATTACACATACGCAACTTACGATAAAAACAAATTATTTTATTTCTTTTCCGCCAGCTATACTCTATAAATAGCTTCTCTGAATTAAATATAGTAATTTGTCAGAAATACTTTGTAACTATACCAACGTCCTCCAAAAGCGAAACATAGATACAAGATTATAAAGAATAATTCTAGAACTCTCTGTCAAATGATTTAAATAATATAAAACATGATATATATCTCATGCAATATATATGTAGATAATACATATATATTCATGTTTGTCATATATATATTGTATATATAGAAATATTATACTTGAAATTTGCATCTGTTGACCTGATGTTACGTGACCGATCAATATTCAGAAATAACAGCGACAGTTCGAGACGACGTAGACGCTGTCATAATCGTGACGAATTCACGTTATCATAACATTCGGAGCGAACGTGACGTGACGTCGCTGGAATTGATTTCTCGCGGTGCACACACGTTCCAGGTAGACCGCTGTATACTCTCGTAAATAGGCTCGAGAAACGATTCCTCAAGGTCCACCATATACGTACTACACGTTACTGGTGAGCTATTAACTTTACCATTCGCATAATCTTTTTCAAGACCGGCAATACTCGCTTCCTCCTAGTTTTCCATACGACACCAACGATACAAGAAACTTCGCTCGAAGTTACGAATCAGTGCTTCTCAGTTGGAACTTTTTAACGACTATTAGAAATTTTCTTTATTCGTGAGAACTGCAGCACATGTTACGAATAACGTAATTGAGATTTCATTTGCATTTCAAGTACGGATATTAAAGGATAGCGAGATAACATTCAACGACTCTAAGTTACATTTTGAACAAACTTTGCTTTATGTTTGGAAATCCTTTCGTTTTAATACTTTTCATCATCGATGTTATACATTTTGATCTCTGTGATTATACGAATGTTATACCAGTAAAGTATCCAAAAGATAAATGTCATTATCGAAAAATCCGGTAGTATAGTATAGCAAACAGATCTTACAATCGTGACTCTGCAGAGTTAGCGACAATTGTTTATATCTTAGAATCTGTTCACCTCTCTATCAATTATGATTCACATAGTCGAGTTTAATATCCTGCAGTAATTATCTGACAACTCTGTGCATGCATAGTACATATAAGACATACGTAATAAAACGAAGTAATTAATACTCGATACGCTCAGTGTTAACATTAATATTTCTATGCAGTGTTTGCAAGTAATGTTTATGCTATACCTGTGTTCATATTTTGATGACGATCAAAATAATTAATACACGCTGTTCTAATATTTGTTTTAGAAGAAATTTAGGAAATTTCAGTATTTTCAAAAAACGTATACTTGAATTGTTTTGATATTATCGACAATGTTTTCATCGACGTGATTTCACCGACACCGAGTATGTTTATTTGCCGATCCGTTGAAACCATCGACAATCGTCCCACCGATATTTGCCGACAATTATTGCACCGGCATGTGCTATCGTTGATTATGCATCTTTATTTATGTTATACATTCATTTCCGTGGAAAGGAAAATTAAGAGAGAAATAAAAAAGAAATGATAAAAGTTGTTACGACGTACTGTTACTGTGTTAATTAACATAAGATAAAAATTCTTATCTACAAAAAAAGATCCCGCTCCCGATCTCTAATATAATTTTTAATATGTTGTCAAGGACATCGTATTGATTAATGCGTGGTATCAACAACTTCTTGCGAATATCTCGAAAACTAAGGCCAATTGTACATATATAAGAAATTTGTAAATCATCCTGCTATTTCTTGTTTAATTTCTCTCACGTTTTTCATAATATTTCTCCTACGGTTAGAAGAGATGATTAAGGAAAGAAAGAGTGATTGGAGTCAGCTCCTGTGAGCAAAAAGGAGTTGAAAATACTTAAAACACGCGCACTAATGGGATAACGTTATAGAATTGTTTGTTTCGTTGAAAAATGCAGGAAACTGCTCCGTATAAGATAACAAGGAAGCATTTCACGATCATACTGTACATTCAAGATGCATTTCAGTTTTCTTTCGCGTGAATATATCATTGCAGAGACTTCTAAGCATTTGTGGAGTCTTTTCTGTTAATGGGCAAATCCTGACAACAACTTTGAAACTAATTGCATCTCCATCCGTTTGCAACGAAACGTTTATGACTTGGAAGTATTATTTTCTTTCTTTGCATTTGTTAATTTTAGTGAACTTGAAATTTAGTGAACTTTGAAATTTTAATGAACCTGTCGATGACGCACTCGTGAATCTTGACAAAACGTTTTTAAATCACCATGTTATGACGCGTATGTAAATATGAAAGACCGCGCAACAACGAAGATAGAACCGAAGATGTGAAAAGGAAAACTCGGAGCAAAGAGTCTCGAACGGTCACTAATGGAAAACACCGGAGCAGAGTACCGAGTAGTCTGACGACACAGTAGCAAGTACCATTTGGGAAGTAGTCCGCGTACGGATGAATATCAGTCGGAGACAATGCGGGTCACTCTGGTCAAACGCCCGTGTCTTGAAGAACTACAGTGCAGAAGAAAGACGACTTACGGAGCTACGGCAGCTGCAAACGCCCCGGATTGCCATAACACGCAACCACAAAGACTGACTCCGGCAAGAGTGGTCTCTGATACTGCCCAAAGTAGAGACTTAATATTACACGTCAGTGTTCCCCGAGCTTCCCCATCGCAGCTGAGAAGGCCACCGTAAGGCTTTCAGTGAGGAAGAATTCCACATTATCACGCATCCTGCTTTTAGAGGCTAGAGGGGATGCCTTTCGATGATTTCGAAATAGAGAAGAATGAAAAATGGTTGCCGGTAGCCTTGAAGTGGGCGGATTTAACTACCCAAGCAGAACCTAATTCTTCTGTTTCATTTACAATACGACCCAGATTCAGTAACTCGAAAACCTCCAAAAAATGTTTTTGGTGTTGGTCTATAACACGGCTCAGATTCATTAGCTGGCAAACCTCGTCGAAGATGTCTACTGCGATATTTCATCGCCTTCTCCAACTCGGCTGCCAAAACGACTGGTATAACTCGAATTATTGTGACATGTCCAGATGCATTATGGTAATTCCGTAACTGAAATTTATAACAGCTCGACTTCTACAGGTCGAAGTTTGTCTCTAGAAGTCAAAGTTTTATCGACGCTGCGTGTCAAGATATGAGAGACCAATCGTCCTTTATTGCCACCTTTCCTCCAACGATTATTATTGTGTCGAGTTAACGTAAGACGACAGAAAACGGATCCCCACTTCTGGACACTTCGATCAGAGTCATTTTTTTTTATTTTTTTTTTTTTTTGTATTATTTAATTTGTACTTTAAAATCTGTCCAGCTGGACATTTGATAAATTTCTCTAACTTATTTGCTAAACAACATGTGGATGGATACCTCCAGTGGGATACCATCTTCGAATAGAAACGAATGGATAAATCAGAATCATGTTCATGAAAGCTTCTTATTTCGTCAGTCGAGTACATAGTTGCCATCGCTTTCAACTTACGCATTTATGTACATCGAATAAAATGAGGTCTAAGGTAATGACACGTGCAAGTATGTATCGATGAATATCTTTGAAATCGTTTATCGAATAAACATATAACTACTCTAATATAAGTTCTAGGTGTAAATTTAGTATTCTTATACCATTATTTCGGCTATTAAGATCCAAAATCCTCAACAGCGTCGTTGATCAGTAATTCGCACTTTGCACTTGACACGAAAAGAAGATCAGAACGCACGATACGTATCATTCGGCAGAGTCTGGTTACACAGAGCGGTCACTGCCGCTTTAGCATCCGCTTTAGGAACCGCAATAGTTTCAAGGATTCCGTTGTTTCTACTTTGTTTCTTTTACTACGCTTCCTTTTTTGGCTTTGCTATTCATTAGCATTACAGTCCTGTGCTTGTCTGGTCCTTCTTCATTCACTGTACATTTTTTCCTATTTTTACCTTTTCAAACACAGTATCTTCTCTGATAGAAGTTGCGTCTTCAGAATCATCGTCGCGCTGGCAAACCTCCGCATATGTAGTTTCGCCTCTCCTGGGTCTTTTTCTATCTACTCGTCTACCTTCCAAAGGCGAGATCTCCTTTCTTCTCGATATCCAACTTACTTCGGTTATTCCCTTATCGGTCTGAGTGCCTACGTTCGATACTTATCCCCTTTTATCTCTCTTTTGTTCCCCTCCAAACGACAGGGAAATTTGAGTAGCAGCATTCGTAGTGTGTTTGGGCTTCTCAGCTCTTTTGTACAAGCCCTCCCTTTTCACAAATTTCTCCAGCCATTCTTTCGTGCTTTAGAGGTGTTTGATACTTTTCATGTTGAATTTTACGAGAGTTCTTACGGAGGAGTCTTCCAGTTTATCCTTAATCATGTTTGTGTTTATCATTAACACTTGCAGTATCTTTACTGATTCTCTTATATCGCTGGGCCGGAGTGTGAATGATTTTCCCCGTTATCCGAGGACGAGGAAGATTCCTTCATCCTTCTCTCCAATATCCAGCGATCTTCATCCTCTGATTTTTCAAACATGTTGCTCCTTACGACCAGCCTAACAGGTTTATGTGTCCTTACTCTCTCGGTGCTAGGAGAAAGTAAGTAGACTTTGGTCGGTGGATTCGTTTTGAGAGTCCACATTCATTTCTCTATCTTCTTGATGATTTTGAGTTTTAGTCGGACTTCGCGCCGGTTTAAATGAGCCTCTCTCTATTCTTAAGCTTTTCTTAGGAATTGGAAATATTGAGACATCTTTCAAGCTCCCTTTTGAGTAAAGGACAATCTTCGAGTCATCCCTTGTCTTCTTTTTCCTTCCTTCGACGGTCTACCCCGTCGGCTGGATCCTCCGGTGTCTCTCCCGACGTCCCATCCAGTCATCCCACGATGTAGATAGTTTTAAGCGTCTTTACTCCCACTTTTCACCTTTTATTGTCCACTAGACCAAACTCCATTAGTTGATGAAACTATCCAATCACTAATCGCTTCCCAAGAAATTTTTAAGTCCTAGACTGAGCCTCGTACCGGGAGCAGAGCCAAACGAATACTCCGTTTTAAAAATGCAGATTACCTTGAAATACGTGGAAAAATGACCGGGAGA
Source organism: Bombus huntii (assembly GCF_024542735.1). Classification (NCBI taxonomy): domain Eukaryota; kingdom Metazoa; phylum Arthropoda; class Insecta; order Hymenoptera; family Apidae; genus Bombus; species Bombus huntii. The sequence continues at coordinate 3,502,237 of NC_066243.1, forward strand.
AAACAATCTTAACCGCAACATGCGCCTCTTGAAATGCTTCAACTTTGTCTTAAGGACTTTTCCCATAAAACCTCAAATAACGCAGATATTTAGGTGTTCCCATTTAAACGGTCCAGCCTACATATTGTATATTGCATTACAATATAACATACAGCACGTAATACATAATATATAATATATAAATACATACACAAGCAAGTTTATCGACGAGAAACCTGCAAGTACGTAGTCCATAACAAAGCCCTATAGCAAATGCGTTACGTCGAGCACTTTAGTACGAGATATTAGTGACACGAGATTAATTTGACATGTGGCACTGTAGATTAATATAACCTACGCTACAATACGTCTAAAGTGTTTGATACCCTACGTTTATCGTTTGCATCAAGTTCACTTGTTCACTAAAGTATTGAGCAATTTTAGTTTTCTAAACTGCTGAATGTTCCATATGACCTAGTCCTAATCGTTACGACCAGGCATAAACGCGAGCATAAATCGGACGTTGTAAATTGTACAGCTGCGATTAGCAGTGCTCCTCCCTCTCCCTTCGTTAGTTTCCATAGTTAATCTCGTTAGCGTTGCTAATTGTACGTACCACATACTCGTAAACTTCGATTCGCGGTTCTATGAAATTCTTCGAATCGTTTAACTTGAAGTGTTCTACGCTTGCTTGAACTTTGCGTTGCTTTGTTCGCCACTAATTTTCGTCTCCACTATGATTGACCTAATTCGTGTGCTCGCTCAACACGTTGAATCGTTTCAACTAAAGGAAAATAAAAATATACCTATCAACGACGATAGCGCACGCGAAGTGGCCGAAGGTTACTAACAGTAGGATTACGTATGCGAATTGGACGTGTAGTTTTTCACGGCGATATAATACGCTGCAAGATTGTGTGACACGTTATGTCACATGGTGCGTGATCAACGTGATAAACAAAACGAAACTGAAAATCTACCTAATCCACGTTCATCTAGTCGTTTATTAAACTATCGTATATCAGTCGTATATTAAGCAGTTCAATAAACAGCAAACAGTAAATGGGAAAATTAATCGAAAGGAAAAATTCGCCGAAGTCGGTAATAGTCTTTATAAGGAAACATAGTATGGGACAGAATTGCATCTCTTTATTTAAATCTCTTAGTTTGTTGGCAGAAATTTCTGATATTTGTATCATTAAGCGCTAGTTGGAATTATTGTTTAAAGCCAAAATTTCGTTAATATTTTTCAGCGATTTTTTAGTGCGAAGGTGAAATATTAGAAAAATGTAATTGAAACGTAACAGTTACGTTTGTATGTTCATACGTTCGTCCATATGTATCGCTTAGATTCTATCGTCAATTTCAAAGCAATTTGTGCAAATGCTTACAGTTAATCAAACGTGTATGATACATAATCTTCGAGCAAAACGTCCATAAGAATATTGCCATTTGCTTGTCTTTGCTAATTACTACAATTATTGTACCAATGTCTATATTACAGTTTGCTTCAAATTACTATCCTAGACTTTATGCTTTGATAAGAAATACTTTGATGAAGAGATTGAAACCGTAGAGGTGATCGTATCGTGCATTAAAATACTTTGATACTCGATGCAAACTTAAAATCGCAATCACACTTGCGTGCACGTGAAACGTAAATCATCGCATCTGTCACATAATCACTGCAATCGCACGTTTCCTCTTAGAATTATACGCGACTCGTGTTACGCGTAATCCGATTGCTTCCATCGATTCACGACTTCTCCACACACGGATAAACCATTGGGATTTTCATAGAAGAAGAAATGGAAATGTACGCGATCAGCTCCGTGGAAGAAGCGAATTTTTAATGCCAACTACCGCGCACTCACATCGGTTACGCTTCAGAGACACGAACGTCTCTGACAATCAAGCAATTACAATCGTGGAAAATAGCAATGCGGATTCTTACTAATGTTCACGACAACGGGAACGCGTTTAAGCGATCATATCTGAGGAACTCGTGCAATTTTACCTGATATTCGCGGACACCCGTTAGAAAGCTCACAGCAAAGAAACAAAATAATTCTGATATAAGCTGCCATTTAAATACTCGTTATGCGAATTATCTTTGGCTATCTGAAGTACAGAAAGCATGGGATTATTGCAATAGACAAAGAAAAGTTTAGACTTGCTGGTAATTAATAGTTTAGAAATACGCTACGAGTTTTACTAACTTTATGCTAATTACTTTTTACTATACTGGAAACAGTCATTTGTTATATCAATGCGATATACAAAATATTCTGATAAAGTAAATTTGGTGTCTTTATATACCGTTTATTTTATATGTAGCAGTAGTTTGTACAATGTACGTTTGTACAATGTACGTTTAATGTGGCATTACAAGAACAGGAATTTACGAGGAAATTGATTTACGCGAAAGAAAATGTTTTAATGAAACCATTTAGCGTTGATAGCATTTGGGCTTTCGTATTATATGTTTCAAGAAAATACAACTTTATTCTTTCGAATGTCGTATTGTTTCAATGCAGATGCTGGACAAGCGTAAAACAATGCAAACAAGCGTTAAATTCATTTGAACATAATATATTACTTTTAAAGCAACTCTGTAAATAACGAGTTTAGCATTCCAACTAAATAGAACTGCACGATAAAATTGTATAAAATGTGACGCATTTCTTTCAACAAAAAGTACGAAATATATTTTTCAATTTAGAAGTCCAGGATAGTTGTCGCACAATTTTATAGGCTGTCTGGTATTATTAACGAATTTGTAAAAAGCTATCAGAAACCAATAAATAGGAAACTAGATTGACTCTATTTTCACATGTACTCGAGGGAATATACTTGATACAACTACAATAATTTCAATTAGTTTCGTTGCAAACGAGTGAAATGTTATCTTTCTTTCGAAGTTACTTCCCAAGCATATTGATTTTTATTCGACTAGAAGATTGTCACGCGTTCTTATCGGCTCGTTAACACACACGTTTATCTTCTCCCACCTTCTTTCGACTTTTCCATTCTTCAATTAATTTCAAAGTTTTCCCCTACGTATTACGCGACATCGCGCAAATATTATTCAGCGTTCACACATGGATTCTTAACTATCTGCTAATAGAATGTAATGACTACTATCGAGAAACGAATAAATACCAATGAAAAAGTTCCAACGATAGCTGGTTAATGAGCACAAACGAGCACATGAACACGAATTCGTAAGAACAAACTACGGTTCGAGATATATACTGTTTCATGTTCAAAATTATCAATAATTGTTGGAAGAAATTGTTGGCAATATATTTTACACGTGTTTTATCTTTCCTTGTAACTAGACTACAGATGTTTATGTAATTTCATATTTCCACGAACGTAATTAATGAAATGGAATCTAAAGGGAATTTTCTTTCGTCTACTAAGTATCATAGTAAGCGGCATAATTTAAATATCGTATGTATTTCTGCGTATTACATGCATTCTGTAAACTTCTGGAATATAAAATTTCGTAAAAATAGGTAAACATCCGCAATCCACACGTTGTAACGTTCCATCTAGAAATCTCCTACGTGACATATATTTATTCCATGCGTGATTTTATACTTTAAAACGCGAAATAATTCATCCGATACCGCAGACACAATGCTGAATGACGAACATCTCTCGGTTGTGCTAAATCGTTAAAGAATTGAACAAAAAACATACGCGTATATTATCGATGGAAAGTAACGACGTGGAAATTGAATGAAACAACGAAAGGCAATCGTCAATCACTTACAACTTCTGCGTCCATAGTCCTGCCAACTGGAAATAGATCCTCGGCTCATGTGAACAGCTTCTGGTTTCTGTGATTTAAAAACTACCGATCGCGTGCGACAGGCAACAGATAACGAAAAGAAAATTAGCCACGTGGACGAGACAGAGTGGAAGAAAGATCTGTGGCGAAATTTCAATTGTTTGGAAAATGACAAAGTTAAATTTGCTTGCGCGCCTCGTTCGTACAGGTGCAACGCAATTAGTCGTTCTACGTACGATGCAATACGTGAATGCTGGCCAACACTCCGAATGCACGTTGGTGCCCCCACTTTTTTCAATCGTTGCCTCGGAATCGCTCCATTCTTTCAGCCGTGTGTAATCCTTTGCTCTCCTTATCTCTCATTCCCTCGCGCTACGTCCCACGGTTCTTCGATTTTTCTTAGTTTTCATTTCCTTGTGCTGCGTCTTGTCTAGCTTTTTTGATCCTGTCGATAAGAATTTTCAATAAGAGATCAGATTAACGAAGATAAATCGATGCTGAGCTTAGAAATCGAGATGCATTTCATTTTCTCTATCCATGCACTGCGTGTGTTTGTCGATATATTACTTCTAACTTGCCAACATCAAAGAGCGATCGTAAAAAATGCTGCAAGTACGTAGAAACATGTTCTTAACATAGTATTCGCGATCTAACGTGGAAATTGTTACAATTTACCGTGTAAAAAGAACGTCGTTTCGGTGTTTGTTGATTCTTTTGCTATATCTGTCGCTATATTTTGCTATTTCCTCTTTGACTGTGGGTATCTTGAGGTCGCGATGGATGGTTTCGTTGGTAACATACCAAGGTGCGTCTATTAAGGATCTTAGCGTTTTCGATTGGAATCGTTGCAGTATTTCGATGTTGGAGTTACTTGCTGTTCCCCATAGTTGGATTCCGTAGGTCCAGACAGGTTTTATTACGGTCTTGTAGAGGGTAATTTTATTCTGTAAATTTAGTTTGGAGCGTCGGCCCGTGAGCCAATAGAGTTTTTTTTAGTTTGTCCTTTAGTTGCTTCCTTTTATCTGAGATGTGTGTCTTCCACGTTAGTCTCCTGTCCAGGGTCATGCCCAGGTATCGGACTGTGTCCCTGCTAGGAACTGTTGCATTGTTGATGGTGACCTGGGGGCAGGTTTGTTTTCGGAGCGTGAAGGTTACATGTGAGGATTTCTTTTCGTTGACTTTGAAGCCCCATTTGTGAAACCACTTTTCCATGGAGTCGAGATTTCGCTGGAGAGTGGATGAGGCTATTACCGGGTCTGCGTGGGTAGCTAATAGCGCTGTGTCGTCTGCAAATATCGCTATTGTTATATCGTTTGATATAGGTAGGTCGGCAGTGTAGATGGAGTACAGTAGGGGTCCGAGGACACTACCTTGGGGTATGCCGGCTTCTATTGGGAATGTTGCGGAAGTGGCGTCTAGGCATTTAACCATGAATTGTCTATTGGTTAGGTAAGATTTTAGGATGGAGTAGTAGGGGTGGGGTAGGATCTTTTTAAGTTTGTATAGTAGCCCTTCATGCCATACTTTATCGAATGCCTGTTGGATGTCTAGGAAGACCGCTGAGTAATATTTTTTCTTTTCGAGTGTTTGGCTGATCGTATGAGTTAAGCGGTGGATTTGCTCTACTGTAGAATGATGTTTTCGGAAGCCAAATTGGTGATCTGGGAGTGTTTTCAAGTTCTCTAGGATTGGAAGGAGTCGGTTCGTGAGCATCTTCTCGAATAGTTTGGACAGGGTAGGTAAAAGACTGATTGGGCGATAGGAGCAGGTTTCGTATATCGGTTTACCGGGTTTAGGGATGAGGGTAATCAATGAGATTTTCCAGGCCTTAGGATAGTGTTCCAGGCGAAGGATAGCATTAAAAATCGATGTGATGAGTGCTATCCCTTTTGTGGGAAGTTCCTTGATTGCTTTATTGCCTATTAGGTCGTGTCCTGCTGCTTTCTTGGGGTTTAGGCGACTGATTGCTTCTATAGTCTCTGCAGAAGTGAAGGGTTCGATAGGAGGGGACATTTGGAAGGGGGTGTGCAAGTATTCAGTAACGTCCGCGGCAGCTTTGGGGGAATGGGGTTTGAATACTTTTGACAAGTGTTTAGCAAACAGGTCGGCTTTTTCTATAGGGCTTCGCGCCCATCCACCTTGCGGACGGCGGATAGGTGGGATTATTTGTGGGGGGCGTGTGAGTTTCCTGGAGGCCTTCCATAGTTTGTAGTTGGAGTCGGCTGTGGGGGATAAGCTGGCGAGGTATTTTTGGAAACAGTCGTTTTTATAGTTTCTTAAGGTTCTGGATAGCTTTCTAGTTGCGCTGTTAAGTTTGCGCTTGTCCTCCGGTGATCTATGAGTCTGCCATACTCTTCTTAGTCTACGTTTTTCTGCTATTTTTTTTAGTATGTATTGGGGATATTATTGTTTGCTGATAGATGGCTTTGTCGGTGTGGAGAGGCGGATTGCGTTTATTATGCTCGTGTTTAAGTATTCCGTGGCTGCTTCGATTTCTTCCTTTGTTTTTAGTGGAGTTAAGGCTGAAGTTGAGTGTGTAAAGACTTCTCTAAAGAGCTGCCAGTTGGTGTGTTGGTTGTGAATGGAGCCATCAGGTGTATTCTCGATAATTGTTGAACTGACTGTTGCTATCACGGGGGAATGATCGGAGGAGAGATCAGCCGAGGAGTTGATCTGGACGTGTCTTGATGAGATATTTTTAGTTACGAAGAAGTCGAAAAGGTTGGGTATTTTGTTAGTGTCAGTGGGCCAGTATGTGGTTTCGTATGTGGTAAGGTAGTTGAGGTTGTTGTTTATTATGCTGTTTAAGAGGTTTTTACCTCTTGCTGTAACCAGTCTGCTGCCCCATTAGGTGTGCTTGGCGTTATAGTCTCCTCCAGCTATAAATCTATTGCCCAGGGTGTCCAGGAAGTTATCAAAGTCTTCTTTGGCGATGGAGTGTCTGGGAGGGCAGTATACTGCTGAGGTGGTGATTGTGCCATGACAGTCTTCTATTGCTACGTTTGTTACTTGGAGGTAGTCTTTCTGGAATGATGGAAGTTCGTAGTGCTTGATACTTGCTTTGATTATTATTCCGGTGCCACCGCGGGCCTTTCCGCTGGGGTGTTGGGTATGGTAGAATTTGTAACCATTTATTTTCAGGTAGCTCTTGTCGGTGAAGTGAGTTTCCGATACGAGCATTACGTCGATTTGCTGGTGTTTTAAGAAGAGTTCTAGTTCAAGTTTGTGTTGCGCTAGACCGTTGGCGTTCCAGAGTGCTATGCGCCTTGGTTTTATTTTGAGTCGGGGCGTGCTAATTTTTCCACGATGAGTGTTAGTAATTAATAGTTAGCAAGTGATTTATTTGCTCCGATTGTTTCTCTATTAGCTTTTCAAGCCTTGAGGAGTTGTCTGTGTTAGGTGGGTTGGGGACACTGTTTTGGGGAAGGTTCCTTTGGCTGTTCGGGTTATTTTGGATGCCTTGTACTGCTTGGGCATAGGAGGTTGAGATGGAGATGAATTTGGTAGGACTGGGTGTTTGGTTGGTTGAGGGGGTTGGGATAGTCGTGAATTTCGGCGGGCTGGGTGTTTGGTTGGATACCTCTTTTGCTCTGAGCTTAGGGTACCTGTTCGTGTATAGTGTTTTATATGCTGGGCAGCCTTTGTAGTTGGCAGGGTGGTCCCCTTGGCAGTGGATGCATTTCGCTGGGGTTTCCGGTGATTTGGCGCACTGGTCAGTGGAGTGAGTGCCTGCGCATTTAACGCAGCGGAAAGTATGGTTGCAGTATTTCTGCGTATGACCGTACCTTTGGCACCTTTTGCACTGCACTATTTCTTTTTTCACGAGCGGTGGTTCGATCTTTACTATCGCGTTCATTAGGCGACTGATGTTGTATATTTCCTTGTTATTCGGTTTTTGTTTAATGTCTAGGAAGAATAAGGATAACGGGTCTTTCGAGACTCTATGCCTTATATTACTTACGTTGATGACTTCGTGGCCGAGTTTTGAGAGTTTGTTATGCCTGCTGAGTGGTGGATGTTTCGTAGGACCACCCGGAAAGGCCTTTCCTGTTTGAGTTGGTAGGTGTGGAAGTTGGCGTTCAGGGTCCTAAGTATCTTGGTGAGTTTTCTGTAAGCTTCTGGGTTCGTCGGCAGTATTTTTACTTCATTGTTGCTTATCTTAAGGTTATATTCCTCCTTGCTGATATCTTTCTCTAGGGACTTGATCATTGTCTGTATGTCAATGACGTCGTCCACAAATATTGGTGGGGGAGGAGGGATTCTCTGTGAGTGTTGGTTTGGTGGCGGTTCTACGATTTCCATGGCGTCGTTTGTGGATTCCAATACGGCGAACCTGTTGTGAGTGTTTATTTGTATTGTTGTTTCTATTTTCCGTTTCTTGGTAGTATTAGCGTCGTTGGTGCGGAGAGTTCTGCTACACTTCTGCCACGGGGGAGGTAGCGCGGGATAGTTGCGAGTCTGCTTCGGAGAGCCTGGTCGCGATTGCAGTGAAGAGGTAAGCCGATAAAATTCGCTTATGAACGTTTTATACCAGATTTTTTAGTGTTCAAAACTTTAAAGCGTTCTCCCCACAACTCACGTTTTCAAAGTCGGTGCCCCCAATTACTTCAAAACTACTGCACCGATTCTTTTGAAATTTTAAAAACTATTTCTGTACATAATTTTCGAGGTAACGCTGTAGAGTCTTTTCAAATTTGTTAATTATTTTTATTTCAAGATAACGAATTAGCCGCAAATTTTTACACAAAATCGCGTTTTTCCTTTCAAAGTGTTTCAAAAAAGTGAAAAATTGAAATTTCGAAAAAACCTTCGCAGCGTTACCTGGGGAAAATTATTACCTAACGAATGAACTTTAACTTTTTGATTTCTGGTGATCCAGCATCAAGTTCTGAGGGCCACCGTAATTATACTTTTTTCCGAGACACGTCCGAATAATTGCTGCCATTGCCGTATTTTTTAATATTTCTCCGTGAAAATTGTATAGAATATTCTTCGAATGTCATACTTTAATGTACTATTGGTTTTAAAAAAGAAATTTTAACTGCATCGTCAGAAAAAATTCACAAAAACATGCCTTTTTTGTACGAATTAACCTTACCCCCCCCCCCTTTAATAGAATTTCCTTTGCCCTATACAACCCTATACGAGTTTCTTCCTCTTCTCTATCATCTGCTTGACTACTAGCATTAATTCCCCTGTCTTAAGATGCACGTGTGCTTATAAAAATAAAGTCTAAACCAAAGAGAAATGTAACTGAGTCTCTGGAGAAGAGAGAACTACAAGAAGTAAACATGAACACAGTAATATTACGAGTACAGTGTTACATTTATCCAACAAAAAGGTAAAATGGAAATATCAAAGGATTAATATTATTATTATTTCTTAATTTGCGTTTTTATTTTTTACCTATTTTATTTACCCGCTTTTTACATTCTATCAATCTTATGGCGTTATCACCTTATTGCCTCCTCCCTTATATCTATCTAAACTTTTTTCTTTGTCTTTTTCTTTTCTTTTATACGTCCACCTCCCCTCTTATCCATTCTATTATATTGCACTCTATTATATATTCTGTCTATAAAATTATGGCAACTTTTGGGCTGTTGCCTCTTTGCCATGCTTCCTTATTGTCGTTCCTCCCCGTCTTATATTGCCCAACTCTTCTTCATTATCGTTTTCGATTCTATTAGTCCTTCTTCAGTCTCGTTTAATATATTTCCTCTGTCTTTTATCAAAGGACTAATAATAATAACGCTAATAAGTTACTTCATAAAACAATCCCGTCACCTTTGAAATTCAGATCCATGCTGTTTGAAGGAGAATCGAATGTTTTTCTAACAGAAGCATTTTATCTCACAATCGTAAGAATTAGGAATACTTTGCAAAATGGTAAATACCTACCATATTATCGATATAATTTATCTGTGACGTCGCATACCACAAACACGAGCAACATTTGCACAATGTGTACGCCAGCTAGTTAAAGTGGATCGCAATACTAATGAAGATCTTGTTCCAGATCATGGGATGTGCCGAATGAAAAGAGGCCGACGCCGAGGTCTCTCTGGCAAGTGCCTCCTCCGAGGCAGCTTGAAAGTTAAAGGAAACACGTCGACAAGTGGCACGAGTGGCCTTAGCTGGCCTATAAACGCGCGAAGAAAACATACACAAAACCTGCTATCAATCCCAATTGACACCAAATCGGAAACGAACGCCAAGCCGAGACCTGAATTGGCTGCCGGCTTTTCATGCATTAAACGAATACACAATGGTTTCTGGTTGCAGAATCAGCGGCAGGACATTCGCAGAGATTCACAGAGCAGCTTCGTGGCATCTCAATTTCCATTGATGCTTTCGGGATTGGCCATTGACGCTGTGCATCCCATCCGTCACCGACGGGTACCGCCGCGATTAGGCCCTTTTGTGACGTCTGTTCGATGGAATTGGATAATGGACGATCACCGATTACGCGGCTAAGTGGATCTAAGCGCTTTGAATCCGTGCTTCGGACACCAATCCGCCGCGGCGTACCCCTATCACGTGGTCGTTCACGTTTTCTCTGCTCGCGTTTAACATTTGTTTTTTTTTCTTTTCTTTTTGTACGCTTTTCTTCGTTTCTTTCAGGCGATCCGACAGAAGCTGGTACAGTCGGAAAGAGCAGAAAGCTGGAGGGCAGTTGGCGAACGACTGCGTTGGCACGCGGTACTTTCGCATTTCAATACGAATATTGGCTGCCGGTATCAAGGTCAAGCGACGACGATAGCTTCGATCGAAGCTATTGAAGTGGTCGTAAGCGACGACACTTCGAAATACACGAATTACATCGGTTAGATCGTCGCCTACAGCATGCAAGTACGGACGTGTTGGATAAGGATCGCGAAGTAAGTCGCTGTGGAGCATCGGTGATCGCAAACCGCTCAAGATAATACTGTGTAGTTTGATTATACGTTGACGATCGATACAAGTGTCTCGGCGAATCCCGTGCTACCAAACATGAAAAGATAACACAGTGGAGCGAATCGTCTTTGGAAAGATCTTAGACTCTGAAACAAAATTTCTCTCCGGCGTTTTTAACATTCGTAGTTGCACGTAATTAACGATCAAACGATAGTATAGTCGTATTGTTGGAACGGTTAATATTTCGTTCAATAATTTTTATGTGAACTAGCAGTTTTATTCAGTTACGTCCTGATATTCGGCCGAATAATCAGTTTCGACTTACTCCGCAGGAGAACCATGAGGTTCATAGCAGCCATCGCTGGATATTTCCTGATCTTCGTTCTTCCAGATATCGAAGCACACGTAAGCAATCGCTCCTTATTTTATTTTATCCTTATAAAATATGTAAGTACGATTCTTCTAGATGATTTTATATACGCACGTATGAAAAACGGTTTTAAATATCGTAAAGCGTTTCCGTGAGATAGTTTCGCTTTTTGATAAGCCGAAGAGTTAAAAATAAGTGAATAATTAACGAGTACACGCTTGTGTTGGTTGGCTTTGTTTTAAAGCTGCAGTTGCTTTCCGTGTTTCTCTAATAGACGTTTCGGAGTGAAACACGTTAATTTCTACGAGTAATTGCGAGCCAGTTGAGATATTTACAGATAATGTCTTCAAATGTCTCAAATTATTTATATTATTATTATATGAGCTTCTGACGATTGTTATCAAAATGAAATATTCCCAAAGATTCGTAAATTCGACTTTTATCAAGAGGATAATAATATTAATAAAAAAACTAGATGAGACTAAAACACATGCATTGAATTTACAATATTCGCAAGTTCTATGAAACAATTGTTTTATGTAGAATGTTCTATATTTCAGAAATATTTTAAATATGTAAGAAATTTCTCAAGGTATTTAAACGTAATATGCAATGCCTTATACCGTATTTGTAATAGACACAAATATCAAATATTGTAAAGATACAAATGATTGTAAATCATATATCAATCATCATAATCAATAATGATTGTAATATGTAAAGATACAAAATATTTAGTAAGCCAAGTTAACTTCAATACAGAAGATAGTTGTTATCTATGCAGAAGGAAGTAGCAGCTAATGAAAATTTAAAAAGAAACGATAGATAGGATATAAAATGAGAATGCCTTTAAAAAATAATATTACTGTCGTCTATCTTCAGCGTCGTTCTTTATCTCAAAGATCAACTGTTACGATAAACAAAACAAAAATGCACATGTCAAATTGTGATACCTCCCTCCTGTTCCGGACGGTATAAAGATGAAGATATATATTTTTCATAATGTATTTCAGGCAGTAAAAATACCACAGTAAATATTACGCTTGAAAATCATTTACAGTTGGAGATCAAACGGAGTATAGACCTGAACGACGTTTACGTGCCCAAAGTAAGCCAACGCAGATTACCAACAGAAGTAGTGCCGACCAGCTATCACCTGGAACTTAAACCTTTTATCGGGAATGACAAATTCAAAGGTCGAGTTAAGATCAATGTCACTTGGATGGATACCAGTGACATAATTGTTTTAAATGCTCATCCACATCTTGCAATCACGAAATACGATGTTAGGATCACGGAGGCATCGTTGGAAGAAAGGTAAGCGAATAAAATCGCATCATACTCTTCGCTATAATTGTAAATGACGTTATTTAAAAATGGACTCTATTTCGTTGAAAAATTCTTCTGGCTGGAAGAGCTAAACTTAAGGAGCTAAATTTTCTACCTGATCCCAAGACTGTCAATCCCTAACTCTCCGTGGGAAGAATACAAAACTCTACAATAAGATTCATTACGTTTTAAATTATGTAGTATATTTCATACACAGTTCGTTGAAGTCACTCCCTTTCTTCTTTATTTTCTTTTCGCTGTTCCTGGGACTTTCTAGGGAAAAGAGAAAAATGGGTATACCATATTACTATCATGTTACGAGTTCTGCTATACGTATGAGTTAAAGATACATACCATTCATGTGAACCAACTTTTAGCCTCATATCAACAACTATACATATAATAGGATATTACTTGCAGGAAATATACGTAATATGAAATTATATAAATGAAATTTGAAAGAAAATGAAATTTCTGGAAATGAGTAATATATATACATATATTATTTATTTCTTTATTATTATTATATATATACATTATGCACATATAATGTATATAGACAGTTATAAATAACTATAATGTGAAATAAAATGAAATGAAAATGAACTTCCGGACGTTCGCGGGGAGACGCGATCTCGAAGAAGCACGCCATGGGGAGTCGTAAATTCCTATTATGATTTGACTAATGGACGCCACGAATCGTAGGAGAGGGAGAAGTGACTGCTCTGTCGTGATGAGAACAAGTTTTTTTTTTTATTATTTATTTACTTAAATTTTACAATTTATCCAGTAGGACATTTGGTAAAATATTATAGCGGTATACTAATATAACATGTGGGTGGCTACCCCCAGCGGAGTACCGAGAACAAGTGAAGCTCGTCCTTATGTGATTACGGAGGAAAGCTCGGAGTGGGTGTATCTTTTGAACTAAGGACGTGGATTCGTTGTTCACACTTTTCGTTAGAACAGTGAGGGTAACGATCCGCGATGCGCATTGATTACAGCCAATATTAATAAATGAAGATTGGAGGAGGAAGCCTCCTACAGACGTGGCTCGGGAGTGACCTTGTTCATGGGAAAAGCCGGCTTTTCCGTGAGACAAATATTCACCTTTTCCGTTAGGTATCCACCTGCTTTCTCCGTAATTTGTAAGAACGTGCAATAGACTTAAGGACTGTTTTAAGTACCAACTATAAACCGAAAATACTTGCAGGATTAAAGGTTCCTACAAGCTACTGAGATTCCATTTCACGCGACGCAACAGAAAATGAAAATATACGTAATGTATAATGAAAATATACGTAATATATATGTCGGGTTGTCGTTAGACTCAGGGGCGTGTAACGTATCTTCATTAGGACAAGCCATCGTTGTTGTTCAATGGAGATTATATTTACGATTATATGTATGTCGGAGATGAAAGGACACCGGAGCCGTCCCTCCGGAACTTCGGGAAAATCCGTAAAATCGTAATTAAAGTTTACAGTCGTAATTAAACAATTTGCCGTCATCCTGCCCAATTGTACTTGTTTGCGATTTGTGATGATATACCTGGACTCGAGCCGACCATCAGTCGCCGAACGTAGCCGCGGTCAACGGGACGGGCGCTTCGCCTAACAAAGGTGTGGAGTTATAGTATGATCCTCATTAAAATAAATACCAATAGAGGTACTCGACAGTAAAACATTGCAACGGTTCCTGAGGACAACGAATACCTGATGTTGAGGCACGTACACAGCACAAGTCCAGTTAGCCCGAGGACCCGCTATAAAACCTGAGTTTTTCCGGCAATTAAGATTTTCCAAACGGACAGATAGTCTTTGTCCCAAACTGACTAATTGACAGCGACGTCAATTTCCCTTACTTTCGGAACGAGGGCTATACCCGACGAATCCGATGATCTCGTGTCCTCAGACACACCCCATCATAGTTTTCCTCTGTGGCATCATTGGAACGAAAATTCATTCTTTCTTGAGATCCCACCGACGAAGGGAGCAGCGCCTGACGATCAGTGAGTTTGAGTCAGAGCAAGTATATCTTTCATCCCGTTGACCATGGATTCGTCATCGAACCTAAGATCAACGTCACTAACATCGCAAGTGCCCAACCACCGCTGTTGATTGTCGAATCAGTGGTGTCCATACCCGTAGCATCAGGCCGTATCTTCGTTATCACACAACGATGGCCAACTCCAAGGGAGGTCCATCAAACGCCCACAACCCTGTTCCTGACTCCTTCTCCGACATGTACAAATGTTGATTTTACAGAGTTTGACAATTAACCGTGATGATTAGACACTCTAGATGTTAAAGACAATGTTCTGAGGTTCAATAACGAATCCGCGGTCAAAGGGGAAAACTCTTTGTTCAATAGAATATATTTTGAAACACAAAATGATGTTAGCTGTGACCCTCGGTATCGTTCTGACTCACTGATCAAACGATGTGTGTAAACTCTCCAAGGTAATCACAAGAATAAGAGACTGATACGATCACATTTGTCAATTGCATATTGACCGGGGTTATCAACAAAATTCCAGGCACCGTTACTAGGCAGACCCGCCTAGAGCCGACATTGCTCCTGCCCGGGGCTTGTTTGTTAGCACAACGTGTGTCCCTCAATATTAGTACTTCTGTTAGATAAAGACCAGTTGTGTCACCTCGAACCCAAGCCCACTATCACAAATCTCGGGCAAACATAAACAGATCGTATCGCAACAACTACTTCTAAGTTCTATTATTTAAGTACAGCTATAATAAATAGTTTAGACCAAAGTATTGGGGATCTTCCAAAAATTCCAAAAGAAAGGCCCGAAGTCCCTTCATCTCCGACATATAAAAATACAGTAGAAATTCGATTACCATCCGAATAGCGTGCTTAATTCGGATAATCGAATAATCCTATTTCCCATACGCAGATCATTTATTTTGAACTATTTTGTAGATGTTAACACGTAACAAAGGAATAAAAACTTCTTAACAACGGTGTATCGACTTTTCTAGTTTCTCTCTATTCTCGTTTCCTAATCTTCCTCGTAATAAGGCATCCCTCTCTTTCCATCGATGTTCCCATAATAAACCCTTGTTAATCTTCCCTAGTAAAGCCAAGATTACTAATAATTCCTCTTTTGTTCTGATAATCGAGGTTCCATTCTATATTGAAATCTGGATATTAATGAAATATCCTCACAAATATTACTAATTACTAAATTTAATTACTAATTACATATTGGGAGAAAATACATGTATATATGTATATGTAGGAAATATTTGCACACAATTAAATAAACTTGTACATAATTGAATGAAAATTTGTTGACCCTCTTGTATCTTGTTGCTCTCTAAAAGCAATTTGATCAATTGAAATTCCTCCTTAAGACTAATATCTGATTATTAAAAAATTAAAGGGAAAAAGGCCTGCCACTGATGGCTGTAAATGTTGCGAGAGTCAGTCGTCGTTCTTCGTGGCCATCTAGCTACGCGATTCACCTGGAACAAATGCTAAAGAAAGGCACCAGCTGCGAAGTGGATCTCACCTTCACTGGAAATATCACCACCAACGATACCAGCGGTTTCTTCAAACACGAATATACCGACGCCAATGGACAAAAACAGTAATTATATAATTACAACGCGATAGATGTAAGATTAAAGAAAAAGAATTTACTGTCTGTCTTTTTCTCTAGTCCCTTCCTGGCTACTAACTTCAGATTGGACAACGCGCAAACTGTCTTTCCTTGTATGGATGAGCCTCCTTACAAAGCGACCTTCAAACTCAGCGTTCAGCGTCCGAAGAACATGACTGCTCGTTCAAACACTCCCCTGGAAAGTAGCATAGAAACGTAAGTAGTATGAGATATTCGTTGATTTTATTTGCGTGTGCCATGTCGCTGCTTGGCGTTGACAGTGGCACGATTTCAAGTATGTAAGTTTTAAGGGAGAGACCTCTTAAAATTGAAATTTTTGGAAAAGTCAAAATAAAGGCCTTACTATAATATAATAGCCCTGTGACGCAAAACTGATAAAATATGCGCTTTACATGATAAAAATAGAAATGTAATGTAGACCTTGCATTCGATAAATGCAAATTTTACACTTTTTAAATTATGTCGTTATCAGCACCAAGCAGAAATACATAGACTGCGAATTTTTATGCTTCTGTGGGAAATTTTAAGATTCAAAAACGCACAGAATGCGAATAATAGGCGAAAATATGCAAAATATCTGAAGTGTATTTTCTCTAATATTTTTTCCTAAGTTCCACCTTTTAATTATATTCGTTCCATAGATACCTACTGTCTAATGGCATCTGTTAAAATGCATTCTCTTAATTATGGTAACATTTTATTCCAACAACAGATAACGAATAAAAATAAAGAATAAAATTTTATTCGCCATAAATGAATAAAAAATGGAATAATTATTTATTTAAATAAGAAATTATTCGAGGGAGAAATTATTCGTGTGAGAATATATCTGGATAAAGATTTAATCGAATTTGGATAAAACTTATTTGGATAAAATTATATATTTTTTGTAAATATTTATGTGTTACATGGAGGATGGACATGGTACCGAACGTGAGATATCTTTTCAAGCTACATTGTCCATTTGTTGTAACATTGGCTTTTATAGCTAACTTTTTCTTGGATAAAATACTGGCTTAGAAAGTTCATCGTTGCTTAGTAAATTATTTATTTGTTAAATTAATAGTATGAATCTTACCGGTATTTGTATATACTTGTACAAAATTAAGTGGAAACAAACCTTTATTCGTGTTAATTCTGCAATCATTGCTCAAATAAATATAGGAAGTAATTCGTTATGGGTAACAAATAATTATTCACAGATAAAATATTCGTTACTCGAAATAATTCGAAGAATGCACAACTCGGACTATCTAAAATAAAACCATACATATAGAGCGAAATATATTTGTCGTATTACAAATAGCAAGAATTTTGTTAGATATTTTGACATTAAAAATACATTCAGAATTTTTACTGACAGGATATTAATAAAATATATTGAATCACAGCACGATTAACCCCTTGTTCTACAAAAACGACTGAGACTCGTGGTAAAATAGTTGCGACAAAAATAATAAACGCGAGCCTGACTCGTGTTACTTCATTCGGTCCAAACGTAAACAATACAAGCCTGGCTCGTGCTACTTCATTCGGGATAAACGTAAACAACACTAGTCAGACTCGTGGTTCAGTTATTGTCCATATTTTCTTACTTTAGTTACATGTAATTCTTCGTTACGTTCACACGTTTAGGTTATAATTTCCTAAAAGAATTAAACAACCCTTATACCTATTATATCAGTAAAAAGAATCTAATATTGATGACAATAGTGAGAAGTGTGTTATTATTACGGATAGTGATTTGACTTGGATCCTTCTGATAACGATAGTGATGGTAGCAATATTGTGTTTTCTATTGTGTTTCATTGTTTCGAAAAGTATGACGCAGTTGAAAATTACTAATTTTCTACGAGTTATCTCAAAACATTATTAATTTAAACTAAGTATTAATTTACAAATTATTACTGATACATTATCCACTTTGAAACAATAAATCATTTTTCTTCACTGATAAGTCGATCATAATTACTTGCCAGACATCTTAAAAAAATATTAGTTGTGCCCAAAGGTGTTTATTATTTCACAATTCCTTTCGTTACGCCGAAATATAAATATGTCATAAGACGCATACATCTTGCGCGAGTTCGAACACACGGCTAAACAGCTAAATGGCTCGACGCGTGACCGAACTTCTTGAGACTTGTGATCCGAGCAATCCGGAGTTAACAGGTAGGACAAGAGGTTAACCGGTTATTTGATTATTTTTTACAGTCTAAGTATTCTTATCTATACGCCATAAGTATGTAAAAGCGTAATTCTATTACTAAAAAATATTCTCTTTGCCTAGGACCGATGAGCCGGATTTGGTCTGGGATCACTTCACCAAGACACCGCAAATGTCAACGTACCAATTAGCTTTGATAATATCGGACTTCGAGAGCATCTCGCCTACTCAGGAAATCAATGAAATGGATGGGAGAAAGCTCGAGATTAAAGTGTGGGGTCGAAAAGAATACTTGGACTCCCTAAAAAGCATACCTAACAAGGTTGTCTGGATCATGAACTATTTACAGGATTACTTCAACAGCTCGATTGTTTTACCAAAACTCGACTTGGTAGCCGTTCCCTCGTACGGTGCTACCAAAGCATCTGACAGTTGGGGCTTGATGTTCTTCAAGTATATATTATTTACTATACTTTTGTTAAGCATGCAAAATTTTATACCAATAACAAGGGAAAAATTACTATTCAAAAAGAATCAAAATTACTATTTGATAAATTACTATTTTATTACTAATTAAATTACTATCTCATTACTACTTAATCATTAGATTGTGAATGTTTATGCAAGTGGATAAAGATTTGGATAGTACTTTCATGACTAGAAAATGTTAATCACGTCCATTTGTTTTGCATATCTTACATATTGGTTTAAGAACATGTACACGAAGCAGTGATTGGCCAGAGTGTTACAAAATGTAACAAGGCAAAGTGTCACGAACATAGTATTTGTATAGTATAGTATTTGACATAGTTTTGTGACAGTAAGTGAGGAATTTGTATTCTTTACCAAAATACCATCATAAGTTATAAAATACTATCATAAACCTTTTTATCGTATATAGATAGTAAGATAGAAATATGTATTATCGACTCGTGAATCGTTATCTTTACTTGGATTTACATAGATAGCCAGCTTTCATTTTTCCGGCACTTTGTAAGTATCCTCTACCCACACTGTCTATACATGCTTTTTTAAAAACACGTGGCTGACCTTGAATATGTCGGTAGGCTTGTGTAAATGTTTCAAAGCGATTTTTCATTATACTTTCCTTAAACCTCTCGCTACAATGCCCACGAAACATAACATAACATTTCTCATACATAACACAACATAATGTTAATGGTATGTTTACTACGTTATTGGTATACATATTTTGCAGAATATTAATGAAGAAAATATTGTATACACAGTATAAAAAAAAAAGTGTGAAAGAAAATTTCACGAAAAGTTTTTTGGGAAATTATTACAGAAGTCTATAAAACAATAATCAATAAACGTTATATGGAAAGGTAGATTGCTCGCGCGGTTCCAATTCGCAGAACTTGATATCACCGACTACCGAATCGTAGGATGCAGCATGGACCATCTAAAACTTAGATAAGATGTGAATTTTGATAAGAATTAGACTCGCAGAATAACATGTCAAAAATTATCTGTAAAACTTGAGACTCTTTTTGTTCGTTTGTCAGTTTTATTCATAATTTGCTCTTAATATAACATGTATCGATAACTGTATCCTAGATTAATTACCAACACCTGCTTACACGAACCAGCAATTGAAACTGTGATATGCAAAATTATCTACGTTCGATTCGTGATATAAAATATCACTACCTTGTGCACTTAAATAGGAGCCGGCTAGTCTTTAATTAAATAAACGAATCTCAGTAATTATGTATACAATGTTATTATGAAAAAAAGATGTACGAAACTAGATATAACAAATTTGTCTACTTTGCATCTTGCGATTTAACACCAAACATTGTCATGCGAACGATAGAAATAACAAATCTCGATATGATATTAATAGCTTAATTTTGATTACAGGGAAAGTGAACTGAGTAGCCCGTCCATTTGGGACACAGCTTATGAATTAATTTATCAATGGATCGGTCAATATATTACACCATTCCGTTGGAGTGATGCACCTGTTAACAAAGCACTTAATTCATTCCTAGCTTCAATGACGACGGTGAACGTACGTATCATATTGCGTGCACACGAAGATTAAGCACGAAACTAATTCAAAATGTAATGTGTTTGTTGCAGCTGAATCCGGACGAAATGGAAGGGAAATGGCCACTGACTATGCTATATTCCCTTTATTATGAATTTGCAAAGATTGAACCTTTCGGAAGGGTCGGTGGAATCAGAAACGAAGCTACATCATCGAAAAGTATGTTTTAACTAAATTATCTTGTCCTCTTGGAGTTATACAAACAGCGTTACATAATAATTATTAAGTATAATGTAATTGTACTTCATGCTCGATGTTAATATAACAGAAGTTATGGTAATTTTTGTCATAATAGCTTCTCTAATAATTATATCAATTTCTATTAGTCGAAAATATTTTCGAATACCATCCGGATAAATTACTTAATCTTTTCAAATACATTCTCCTAATATGCTCTAGAGTTAGTTAATTTGTGACACTACTATTTCCCGTAAATAAGGACATAATAACTACATATTTACGTGTATTCTTTTTACTGTAGAACTTTCTTAAATGAATTTCTGAAAACTTCCTTCTGTAGGATATCAAAGTTTGTCTACTAAAACTTAGGACACCTTGCACAATTAAATCTTTGTAAATATAATTCTTACAAAGCATATGATCATAAATACAGAAGAAATTATACTTACAGGTTAAAAAACGATCGATATTCATGTATTGTGTTGATTAATTATACCATTTCTGGTAAATTATACATACAAAGAAATGTAGGATAATAATATATCAATAGAGTAGGAAAAATTTAAATGACTTAATAAATTTTGATTTTTAATATTGATATCAACGTAACTATAAGAAATATTAAGTGTGTAACATTTATCAAACAGTTTGAAACGTCCACTAATTTTATACGGTATTGAAAGCAAATTATCGTGTAATTAACTCAGCGAGTTCCTTCTAATTACATAAGACTAATTATGTCATTTTTTTCTTCTTCTAGTGGAGCTGGTATTCCGGATGTTCAATTACACTCTCGGCAAAGATCTATTCCAGAAAGGCGTTAGAAATTTTATACAACAAAATTCGGAAGAGTAGTAATTGTTTTTATCAATTAGCCGGGAAGCAATTCTTAAATGCAAATTTTATAACTGGATTTTACTAATTTACATTATTATATTGGAATAACGGATTCTGCCGTCCTGTGTGTACTGTCCGATGATTAAAACTCAACTCTCTCGTGCCCCTCCGGTCGGTTCTTATCTGGGTTTTTCCTGGCCTCGAGTCATTACGTTTACTGCCCTGGGAGGACCGATAATTCAGAGTTTCCTAATGAGGGAAATGGGCCTGTCCGTGCCATAAACGGACGGCCAACTAAAATTCCAAACAATGAGAGAGAGGAAACACGTAAATCATAAAATTTCTATTTTATTCTCTTTTTTATTTCCAAATATCTTTCCGTTTCTGAACATACCAGAATAACGATAGCATAATAGTTTTCTCGTAAATTTTGTATTAGATATTCCGAACATTTAAAGAAAACATTTTATGAAAGTGTGAATCTTTTTCAGAAACTTTGCTTCCCGGCTATTCTTCTCAACTTCATCCTTTGTTCAATTTTGCTCAACTGTTAAATATCATTTTTTCAGGAATTTACGGACCTTCTTTGCAGATGACATTTACAGCCGATTAAACGATGTCGCGGCTGAAACGGAGATTTTGCCAAAAGGCTTGACAGTCAACTCAATCGCGGGGCCGTGGACCAATCGAGATAGAGTACCATTGGTCACTGTCATTCGCAATTATGAAACTCAAACAATTACACTTAGCCAAGTATGTATGCACGTTACGTTCTTAATCTTATCCAACAAAAACGCTGTTCACCTCAGGGACGCGGAAAACGTAACGATGACATGATTTTCGCACGGATAAAGCATCAATGAAGAAGAAACGCGGATTTTATTTGTGAGCATTTTGAGTAAAGTCGATTCTCTTCTTGCATAAGTAGCGACAATCTATGAAAAGGTTGATCGAAACAAGAGACTGAATGTATACATGATGATTATTGCAAATATAATGTCAAAATGTAAATATTAACAAAGAAAAAGAAACTGAGGACCAAGTTGAGCACAAAAGAAACTTTTTCATCCTATATCAATTTTACTTAGCTTCTAGAAAATAATAGGAGTTATCACGAACAGTCAATATTAGTTTTCATCTTTGCCAAAATTTAATCTGTTATAACTTTTAACCTATTTATATTACATAAATGTAAATTAATATTGTACAAAAAATTTAATATATAAATATACGTATTTAATATAGTTTTTCTATTTATGTTAGATGAAAATATTGGCACTATTAGTATTTCAAAATTTGATGAAAAATATTTATTATATAATACAGTAATCTGGTTTTAAATTTGTATGAAATATTTATATTTTGAAATCATAGTTTCTTCACTCAAATTCTTTTTTTATTAAAAAAATTATTTCTCATATAAATGTTTTTTTTTATTTATTTATTTATTAAAATTACAATCAATTCTTGTCATATAAATGTGGATATAATCTAAGTCGGACGGATGTGCAATTTATAGTATAAACGTAGCAATACAATGACGAAACTTTGGCCTTGAAGACGGAAAAAATATTGCCCTGTCTTTAGAGAAACTATCTAAACGATCTCAGTGATGTATGATATAATTGAAATAAAAACTTTAGAGCTGATGACCTTTCCTTTGAAGTGCATTTATATACTTTTGTAGGTCGTTGTTGATTACGTTAGTATACATCTACATACTTAGTCCCTGAGGTTACATCGTTCAATTATCGCTAAAGAAACAGCAAAGCGAATAATTGCAGTCTATGTATATATGTACATATAGCATACTTGGCGTAATAATCATAATATGAGAATAATGCCAAAACTAAACTACTCACTTTCCATATTTTCCCTATAATAAATACAATATGTATATGAACATTATTTCATACTTTACTAGTAATCTTATACTTGTTAATAAATATAACACAATACCATAAATTAAGATATTAAATCTAATTTTTTAAATTTATTCCTATTACTTTTCTTATTTCTTTAGATACAATTACATTCTTAAGAGAAAACTAACTTTTAATAATGTATAATTGTAATAATTATTAGTGCTAATATTGTTCAATACATAAATTTTTTCTTATAATTGCTATTCCTTAGCTTTGTAGAGGTTCAGAAAGAAAATGGAACAATATAATACATTAAAGTTATTAAATATACATAATTAATGTTTGTGTTACTATGTTTATAGAAAGTCTACCTCAGGGAAGCTCCACGAGCCTCCACTCCTAAAGTTTCTTATGAATGGGATATACCAGTAGTGATGATTTCCCAAGAAAAATTAAATATTCAAGAGTCTTGTCTCCTATGGCTGACGAAAGGAAATAAAATGAAGAATGTGACAGATATTGCTAATGAAAATCAGTTTATCATTGTCAATCCAGAGGAAATAGGTATGAGAATAATAACACAAGCCAAAACAAAACATAATGCTCACAAAATTGCTTAATTTTTAACTCAAGATGTCCATATTCTTCTCATTATCTACAAACATGTAGTTTCACAGATTTCTTGGTATTTTATTAAATCACTATATTATAAAAATTAATCTTGTATCTCTTTTTTGTTTAATGTAATTAATGTAAATTTCCCAAGCTTTTTTTTACAATTGTATATAAATTAAATGAAATAAAAATTCAGATTTGCTTTCAAGAATGAGTGATAGTTAATTTTTATAATTAAGATTAACTGTAGCTAAAGGTAAAAAGCCAGTAAAAGGGAAATATGTACAGAACCTTTATTTTTTAAAGCTTTCTTGTTAAAAAACAAAACGGAATGGAGTTACTTAGCTTTCTCAGCAATTGATTTACAATTCTATAGTATATAATATTAAATAGAGTGGTTGATTATAGGTATGTTTCCGGTAAACTATGACTCCTGTAACTGGAAAATGTTATCACAGTATTTGCAAAGTCCAGACCGAGAAAAGATTCCTGTTTTAACCAGAGCAAAACTCCTTCACGATTCTTGGAATTTAGCATATTCTGGAGAACTATGCTTCAAAATTGCTTTAAATATGACTCTCTTTTTAAAAGAAGAAAGGAGTCACGTCGTATGGGAACCAGTTTTTATGATGATCGATCACGTTGGTAGACGCATCGAGGGATCTCATGTACACTCCAAATTCGAGGTAAATATTTTTCGTTTACGTTCATTCTTTGAAATATATATTTCAGAGGTGCTTTTGTTATTTAACTGAAATATAGATAATTTGTTTGTGTGTTCTTTTAAGTATATTTAATTGCATATATTTCTATATTAATTTTATATAATTTGTTAAAAGTGAAAAATGAAAAATATTCATTAATTTATTCTACATAACGTTCCAGCTACTAAGGCACAACTACTATACCCAGTATACTAAAATGATTGGTTTCAAACTTTTTGGTTTTACCATTACTAAAATATGCAGGAGTACCTCTGGAAAATGAATACTGACGTATATTAAAATAAGAACAAGATTATATATTATATACAGATACTTATTTTCATAATGACTTCTATTATAATCACATATCATGTAAAATTGAATTTACAATTCAAAAGACTTTATAAATTTGATTTTATAAATTTACAATTTTATAAATGTATTTATTTCTCAGAAATCATAAGTTTGCAGTCGAAATTTAATCTTCAATATTACTTTATTTTTTACTTTTTGATCAAAGAATGCGCAAATATTATTTGTTAAAATTTTTTCTTCCTTATTGCATCTTTATGTTTCCTACACAAAACAAAATTTAAACATAAAATATTCATAAAGCTTATGAGCTCGTAAAATTATTATTATTTCAGGCATACATACGTACCTTGTTAAAGCCTCTATATGAAGAACTCAGTAGAACTGTAGAACCAAATGAACCATCTTGGAAAACTCATATGCGAGGAATGGCAAAAAATTTCCTTTGTCGTGCTGGATACGAACCATGCGTTAATGAAGCAAGGGATCAGTACAAAAAGTGGCTGACTGATAAGGAACCGGATAAAGGAAATCCGTCCGTAACTTTGCCACCCTTACCTTTATATTTATAAAACTTATAATTATTTTCATTATAATTATACAGTAATACACGTGGAAATGTATTGTTACTAATAACATCAAAGCAAAACCTTATAAATCTCTGCAAGTTACTTACATAAAAATTTTAATTTAATGAGGAAATTTAATGCATGTGTGAGAATCAAAATTTCAATATATAAAATAATACTAATACTAATATTACATCAATTATAGTATATAAATGTTATTCTCTCTTACATATCATTTAGTACTTACAATTTTGTTAACTGGTTATATTACATTTTGTAGAGATTAAATTCTATTAATTATTGTTACTGTTTCTTACTTTAGAGTTGCCAATGAATTTATTTGCCCAGTATTTAAGTGGGGTTCTGAAGAAGAATGGGAATTTGGACTTCAACGTGTTATAAATTTCCCTCAGAATAGTCCAGAAAGAAAACAAAATGAACGTACATATCTTTTGAAATCCTTAGCTGGTTGTCCAAAAGATACATATAAAATTGAAAGGTATCATCCATAATTTTATTCAATTAATTTATCAGAATGAGAATTAAAGCTTTCAGTTTAAAAAGAAATTATTATATAATCTTCATTAGAATGTAAAATTCAATATTTGTTTTAGGCTTTTTATAAATGCTATTAATTATTTTTAAATGAATCCAGATTGATCTGTATTGAAAACAAAATTGTATTGTAACTATAGTAACATAACTATATGTAACTATACATTAATATAACTAATATAATTTCTTGTTTCTAGTGAAAATTCAATAACAGCATCATGCCTTATATTTTCATTTATGTTGCAGATTATTAAATGTAACATTTCTTGATCAGAATGGAAATTTTACTGACTCAGACATCCAACTAATTTTTGTCACATTAAGTGGTGGAGCAGCTGGTTACACAACTCTCTTCAACTTTTTAACTGAAAACTGGGATACGGTGAAACAGAGATTTGAAGATAAAAAACATCTTTTGTACCGCATAGTAGAATCTGCAACTTCCTCATTTAGCAATCAAAAGGGTTTGGATATAGTTCGTAAATTGTATGAAAGCCATTCAGAAGAATTCTTACCAGATCTTATAAACCAAAAACCTTACAAGATGGAAATAAGAGAATGGAGCAAAAAGAATCTTCCAGTAATTGATACTTGGCTTATGGAAAATTTGCCAAGAGAAGAATTGGAAGCCATTAAAGCTTATCCGATTACCACTACTATGGCTCCTATCATGGAATAATTAGAAAAAGTAAACTCGTAATTGGAAATTGAACAAAAGTATTAACAATTTAGAAACGTAAAAAAGTTTTTTAATTTCTGGAGTATTTACAAGCTATATCATGAACCAGTAACACACTGCTTGGTTTAAAAATATAAATAACTTGTTGACTTCAGCAATAACATGCCTTCTAACAGGATGGCTGCTAGCAATAAGATTAAAAATTATTCTAATAATTATAACTATAATGTAAAATTGTTAAAATAATCGGATTTAATGATTTGTTAATGATTGTTAATAATTTGGATTTAATAATGTATCATTGTAATTTATATTTTCTTTATTTATTATAGGTACAAAGCTTTTATTAATGTATAATTGCTACTACATATGTATTTAAGTTTGAGTAAATAGTGCAATTACATAAATTGTGAACAATTGAAGCTTGATAAATTTTATAAATAATTTTTGTCTGAAAGAATAACATCATTTGCATCACCTTGATTATTGCTTAATTAAATAAAACTTTAACAACAAAATGATTAGCATTTTAATTTTAACTTTTAGTGACAAAAATATCAAAATTCCTGTTTATATTCTACTTCTATCCTGCTTATAAAATTAATGTCATATTACTTACGATAAATAAACTTATGAAAGTAAGTTGCTTCTTAAAAAATCCCACATTCACATAATGATCTGATATAAACTGAAAAGTATAGTTAATCAATTATTTGCTTTTGGTTTGAAAGATTTACATAATGAAATTGTACATATTACATTCAATATTAAAGAAATTTTCAGTTAATTTTGTATTCATATAAATTAAAGATAATTTTATCATTATAAGATTCTTGGATAAATATAATTTTGTGTTCATGTTTGAAACAAAGTAATAGCATAATTAATTTAAAAATGAAATAAAATAATATTTGTTAAATGGTTACTTGCTACATACATAGAAATGTAAAGATAGAGTAAGCGAGTCATATGTTACCATGTAAATGGATGCGATATGACAGTATAGAAAGAACGCTGCATAGAAGCGTCTTCTACCGAATGTGCATGCATTATTTTAAGTGAGAACACAAGAGTTCTTTACGTTACACTCATCCGTAATATAAAGATTCAAACCTACTATATTTTATAACATTGATTAAGTACAAATACAGGACAGATCTGACTTCATATGGAATTTCATGTCTCATGTTCTGAAATACCGACGTGGAACAAACTCAGCCTCTGCTTTTCTTTTACGTTAAATATAGAAATTATATTTGTTGAAAATACTAAATATTTATGAATATTGTCATTAATGAATACTTTAAATTGATGAAATTATTAATAATTCATATTTCATAACATGGGTTTTGCAACTCACATTTTTTATAAAACAATAAGTATCTAAAGCTGTAAGATGGCAGCATATCAAGTTTGTTCAAGACTGTTCGAGATTATCCCATCACTATTCTACGTAGAGAAATATGTTCGTAGGTTAAAGTAGAGTCTATATCTCAATGTAAGATGGCTAATTTTTGAGTTTAGTTTACGTCCTAATTTTGTGCATTTCGACACGTTAGTGAGCAAATGTTGTGTAAACTGATTGTTTTTATAAACCGACACTCCCGGTGGTGCTTCATGAGAGTCGCCAGAAAATATATGAACGCGCTATGTCATTATCCATCATTAATCGAGGTTGATTGCATACATTTAATCAAGGGATTCAGTGCTTTTTTTCAAACTACTCTTGATAGAGGAAAACTAACGTTTTAATTATATTTCAGTACGTACTTTTACGAGAGAAAATGTTATTAATTTGTTAATTAAAATATGTTGTACCATTTTGATGATTTTATTCACGATTTGATACATTATAACCTTATTATTTTTTCTGTTTCTCTTCTGTTCCTGCAGATACAATGGTTGAGAGTACCAAATGCTGTGTCCTGCAATGGGCTGATCATGCAAGGTACATTACAGAAAAATTTAGGGGGCTCTTGGAACGTCAGGCATTTGTTGATGTAACACTCGTATGTGAAGAACAAAAGCTACGTGTTCACAAACTGGTCCTAGCATCAAATAGTACATACTTTGAGGTATATTTAAAAAATATATTTACTTTCCTATAAGTGAAATTAATTATAAATTATCTTTCATTTGCATCTTAAAAATATTTACATATCTTGGTTATATCTATAGTTTTTTAAAAAATATTAACAACTTAAAGTATGTTTTTCATTAGAGTTTTATAATTATCTATTTATAATTATCTATTTCATTATTAAACGTGTATAAATTGATATTTACAAAAAATTATTTTATTACTTTGTTAAAAAATATAACAAAGCTAACTTAAAATGTTAGTTAAAATTCAGTGCTAGTATATAAAAAAAGAAAAGTTATACAGTATAAATTATATTTAATAATATTAGCAACATTAGATTTAGCTTTTTATATATTAAAACTACTTGTGACTATAAATATCTATATCCTGTTATTTTTTTAAATTGTAAAGTTTAATATACCTTAAAAATAACTGAGTAGCATATAAATGGTAATTGTCTTATGTAATCATAAATTACAAAAATATCTAATCATAAATTTAAATTTATATTAACAGGTTATATAAAAGATAAATTAAAAGTAATTCTATAAAACAATGAAATTAATTCAAATATATAAATATTATTTAAGTTTGTGTAAGTTTGTTAAAATCCCATAATTTAAAATAATCATATTTTATGTATAGGTAGGTTTTTCTTTAAAATTTATTTTGTGGGTTTTGAATTTATTATATTATTATTATTATGAATTAATATTACATTAAATAAATCATTAAATAAATGAATTAATATTACATTAAATAAATACATACAATAGTGAAAACATTTCTCGTATCAAATTATGATCATATATATGTATACAATTTTATAATATTGTAATATATAATATATCACATCATAATATATAACAACATATTTTGATTAAATAAAAATTTCGAATTTTATTTAGTTATTGCTTTGTGTATATACATCTATAAAATTATATACAAAAAATATATGGAATACTTATGAAAGGACAATTTTACAGGGATTATGTAATGTTCATATAAACTAAAGAAAGCCTTATATATTGGAATTTCCTTATTTATTTGCAAGCATTTGAAGAAACCATGTTTGATGGACATACTTTTTACAACTTGTGAAGAACATCTATTGAATATAAAGGTATCAAAGAGATAATTTGTATGAATTCAAAATAATGAAATAAGTATATGCTAATGTAAATAGCTTTTCAGGAATACATTTTATACCTTTCTTATGTATCAAATAGATATACATAAATAAATGTAGATATATTTCAAAATGTGCATGTACACAATTATAAAAGTTCACATTTACATAAAATTAGAATTTTTAATTTTAGATACCAAAATTTTCTACTTGAAGATGATATTATGATTTAATACAAATGTTCCTCAATTCTTTAAAAAATATTTAACACTATTAAAAATGTTCTTTGCACATAGCATCAAATTTTGTAACATATTATAAATATATTATAAATTTTAAAAATTCGTTTAAATACACTTAATTAAAGGTAGTGGTAGGTTAGCAAAAATCATTTATTCATTGTTATCAGAATTTATGAATACAGCACTCTTTTATCTATTAATATGTTTTGTTTGCTTCAATGTCTGATGTAACAGGAGATTCTACAACGAGATTTGGGTCAGGAACCAGTTATATTTTTTAAAGATCTAAACTTTGAAATCTTAAAGGCCATGGTTGAATTTATGTATTGCGGAGAAACTACAATTCCTTATCAATTGTTATCACCTTTATTAACTGCCACAAAAACTTTTAAGGTTAGTATTACAAATATTAACAAAAATTATTATAAACATAAGTTGCTCCCAAAAGATATTCCAAATAAAATTACAAAAGAATTCTAAATAATTATGTTTATAATATTTTCAAAAATCTTTTATTATTTTTGTTATCTAAGATGATAAAATATTTTGTGATTTATCATAGAACTTACGTTTATGTTTGATATCTTCTTTTCTCTTTTCGATCTTGTGTTATTTATATTTTATAATGCACATTCTTTTTATTGATCCTCTAAAAATTCGCCACAAATTCACTATTAACTGCTTGAAATTTTAATATTTCATATACAAAGTGAGACAGTAGCTGCAAATATTTTCAAATTTTATTTTAGTATATATAGTATAGCATTGCATGTAATTTCATAATTACTTGTAAGTGTAAACTCACTAAGTAGATTAAACATAAGAAGCTTTATGATACAAATATCGATTGTGTAAAAAAGATGTACATTGGAATGAAATGTTTTATATTGTATTATTATTGAACTATTATGTATGTACTTCTCATCATTTTTTGAAAAATGTAGGAAATCAATCATAAAATTATCCTGTAGATATGAAAATCATCATAAATTATACAAACAAGAAAAAATTAGAAAAAATACACATAAATATACTAATAATTTATTATGTATATATAGGTTAAAGAGTTGACAACTGTGGTTGATGCCATGATGAGTTCCAATGTAGGAAATTTTGAAATTAATACAAATATGGACAAAAAAGTTACTGAATCAGAGATTGTAAACAGTACATGTAATAATACAGATCATATAGATGTACAGTGTGATGAACTTGTTAACGATGAGTGCTTTGTACTTTGTAATGAGAGCAACAGTGATGTGAATTCAAGTGAAAACCAATCTTTAGAAGGTAATACAACCAGTGATCCTCCTGAACAAGAATTAGAGCATATGTTATATGAGGATTCACAAGATTTTGAAACTAATGCAGAACAAACTAATACATTATTTTCGGTAGGAAATTCTACAAAATTAATAGAAACTGAGAATTCAATTGTATTAACAAATGATAAAATGAAAGAAGTATCAAATAGATACTTGGAAAATAGAATGATAAATAGTGATACATTGTGTACAAATAATGAATTAAAACCTTTATTATATGAACAATGCTGTGATTTTTCAGATATTGATGAGTGTGAAGAAAGTTCTATGTCATTGTCACAATCTTGCCTTCAACAAATTGAAGAAGACTTTGCACAATATAAGTTTGAAGGTACTGATGTTCCTAGTAAAGTAGGAAAATGTGTCAAAGTTTACACTCATAAGAGACGAAAATCTATAGATGACATAAAAAACAAGCTAACAGATGTGAACAGTATAATTCAAAATCCACCATCTACTGATTGTATAGATTTATTGGATGAGCCGTCCACTAACGATATACCAGTTACACTTTTAACCTCATTAGACATGGAAAGTGCTGAGTATATTATAAGTTTGAGTACTGAAAATATCCACTCTGTAGTAGGAACTACCTTGACTGAACAGCATACATTAAATACATGTAAGAAAATAGAACAAATTATTGAATATAATACCCAACAAGATAGTTTAAATAAAATAGAATTAGATACTGAAAACAGTGAAGCTTCTAATTATACAAAACCAATACTAAGGAGAAGCTTGCGATTAAACCAACAAGAAATGGAAGAAACTATAAATAATAATGAAGCTGTTAAAGATCTTCAAGAAAAGGAAAAACACTTTAAAAAATCAAATTTCTCAAATAGAGCAGAATTATGTATTAAAAAAAAACGTAAAATAAAGGTCACAGATCGTAAAGTTCCAGAACAAGCTATTCACAATGTAATGCAGCCCATTAGGAAGACATTTAACAATTCTCGTAGGAATGCTGAAAAACTAATTGTCAGAAAGAATAATAAAAGTACATTGTCTAACAAAGAAAAGGATGAGCAAACAGTTAAAATAACAAATAAATTAAAATGTGACATATCAGAAGCAACAGAAATTGATTCCATTTTTACACTACCCAAATTAAATACAATAGAACATATAAATCGTGCACTGTGGGGAGATATGTCAGATTTTCCAGAAGACTATGAAAATAAGGT
Source organism: Bombus huntii (assembly GCF_024542735.1). Lineage (NCBI taxonomy): Eukaryota > Metazoa > Arthropoda > Insecta > Hymenoptera > Apidae > Bombus > Bombus huntii. Next base: position 3,534,786 of record NC_066243.1, read on the forward strand.
GAATTTAATGGAATGTACTCCTAATACAGAAATTCCGTTTGCTGTTGGTTTATTACCTTTACGTACTGCTCTGGAAAAAATGCAAGCAACACCAGATTATCAGCCTCGTAAAACTCGTTCATCGGTAGCACCAATAAGGCAAGATATTGATAATCTCAAGAGGAAGAATTGTACTCATTTAGGTAAAGTTGCAGATTCTAAAAAACAAAATACTTGCATTAATCCTCCGAAAGAAAATGCAAAAGCAGTTTGTCATATTCGGATTAGAACAGCACCGTCGCAGTACGTACGAAATCGTAAAAAGTATCTTTCAACAGATGTAAATACACTGGAACCTCCGACTATTATCAATAAACATTAATAGCTATTAATGTTTATCAAGAAATACATAAAGATAGTAATAAAATTATATCCTTAAATATGAATATCAATGAAAATAAGAGAACGCGTAATTCTATGCATGTAATTTTGTATTTTGAGAACATATTTTTAATATAAAACTTCTTGTATATATATAAAACATAGATACCGAAAAAGAATATGCGACGAACTATGTGAAGTATGTAAACTATATAGTTCCTTGATTTCAACAAGAATTCAAGATATATTTTTTTTATTGTCTGGCCATATATTTTTTAATTTATATTAAATGCTACTATACGTGTTAAATAATACTGTGAGGGCAAATTCAAGTTTTTTTCCTTAATTGAGGAGAGAGATATTAATATAAAATAGTTATAAAATAATATTTTTGTTTATTACATTTTTATAAAACTTCCTTGTGTATTTTTTAAATAATGTTCAAGATAAGATTATTAATTAATGTGTGTTCTATTTAATCAACGATATGAAATAAACCTTTTTATTTGTAAATGTATGAAACGGAACTGCATGTTATACATTTGGTGCATGTATGGGGCTACACATACACATAAAATATATTATGTATATACATGCAATGATATATTTTGTTTTTCAGACAATGCCCATGTTGTTTCATGATGTATTTGAATATTTAAAGCTCTTAGTTTGTTATTTTTAAGTAAAACTATAATTTACACAATTTCTTTTTTTCTTTGAGTGTGTGAAAAATGTATACATATCATTTATATTAACGTGTATATCTTATAAATAGGATCTGTTATGGACATTTTTAAGAAATCTTATGTATTTTATATCATTTATTGCTAATCTTATTCATTACTACCATATTTTGTAATCCTCTATAACTAGAATTTTGTTTCCTCTTGAAAACAAAAAAAGCAGAATTGTGTTTTATTATCATTTTATATTTCGTAAATTTTGAAATTTAATCATTAAATTTTGAATAAATCATTTAGCACCTGTATGATGACATACTAACAAACTACAAATCCACAACAGTAAACAAGCAAAATAAGATTTAATGAAAAAAAATATAGATACATGAGTATATAATTTTCATATCATATGTTATAGAGGGTTAATATCTTTGTTTAATAATATACTTTATGATACTTTAGTTCTATGTAATAAGTAAATGAAATCATAATAACCCAATATAATAATTTGTACTGTAAAAGTAGTAACTATAAAGCTTCAAAATTATAAAATGTATAATAATCATATTATGTATGTACTTTATAATTGTTTATATTTTTTAAATAGCAATTGTATCTAAACAAAATTATTTGTATTTATACAACATTTACAGTATTTTGAGATGTTAGCAGTTGCTGTACAATGTAACATAAATGGATTGTTTATTGCAATAATATACAGATATTTTTTACCTAAATTTATGTATACATATACAATGATACAGAAATATATATATATATTTTTTTCGTAATAAACATTTTTGATGTACACATCTTTGCAATTTTTACTAATATTTCAATTACATTTTTTTATACAAAATTTATATCTCTACGGATAAGACAATTTTACGAAACTCTAACGGAATATTATATGGAATTGCGTACTTAGTTATGTCCTTGTGTTCCATATCCTTGTTATTAAACATTTTTATTACTTCATAGATTACATTCAATATCATATATTGCCAGAATAATCATAATAAGGGACTGTGTAATCCGTACGGAAACATATAATATACATATGTATTCAATATGCTCTTGACACTGCGCAGAGGACGAAAACGGACTAAAGAAAGAGAGCCATGTTTATTTATAACTAGTAATTTGATTGGCCGTGCAATGTACACTATGATACATGTACAATCGATATAAGTAAAGTATAATTGTTGTTATCTTAGTTCTCTAATTTCCGATGTACCAAAAGAAGTCAATAAAGTAAGAGCAGAAATAAAAAGCAATATAATGCACTATCAAAATATATCGATAAAATATGAGTAATCAAAAAAATTAAAATGCTTAATTAACATCCATGGAGACCATCTTTTATATAAACAATTTTGTTAATAATATTATTTAACTTCCAATAAATACAATCAGGCTAATACAAATAATTTATATATAACTAATATACAATCTGTATTCTACACAATCAATGAAGGATTAGAAATATTTTCTGTATTATAGAATCACCATATATAGGATATGTTTTCATATGTTTTTGAATAAAAGCAGATAAACAATGGGAATATTTTATAAAACTTTATAAAATAATATAATACTTTATAATTATTTTATGATAATTAATTAATTTATGAATTAGTTGGAACACATATCATTTAAATCTATAATCATGCATATACATACACAAAATATAAGCGTATAATATAGGAAACCTATCCACACATGTGATAAAACACACGAGAACACTGACTTTAACACTATTATTTTAATATTAAACTTTAATATAATTTTTTCATACGTAAATATAAGGTAAATGATAATTCAAAAAAATAGTATTAATTGAAATAACTACTTGAACTATTTTAAAAGAATTTTCAACAAAACTTTTGTCTCCTTTGATAAATATTAGCATCACTAAAGTTGTAAGACGCATTAAACTTACATGAATTTTGTTTGTACATAACGTGTGGTGGTCGATGAAACAGGTAGTTTCGAAATTATTATCGAACTCGCCTGCTTATCACGAAATTTTATAACGAGAGGCTGTATCGACGGGAAAGACATTACGTGGCATCGTATAACGCGTTTATTCTAGTCTTGTAATTCAGTTGTGCACACGGTGAAAGGTGCACGTTGAGATCTAACCAAGCAAGTAGGTAGGTACATGCTCAATGTTTAGTGCTACAAAGAAGACAAATTCTACGAGGCCGACGCAGCGCAGCTACAGTGCAATCAATGAGCGCATATTGATCTCAACCCTTCACGGATTCTACACCTGCAGGGGCGGATCACTTGAGCATCAAACATAGATATCACGACTTGATTAAAAATATTATATCGAGACATACTATATCATAAACAAACTCCTTGTTCTGTCATGAAGTTATATGTTTATTATCTTTAATCAGTATTTAATTGTCCGTATTGCATTTTAAAATAACTATGTTGTACGATTAATTTATAATGAAAATTATACTATTAAAAATATCTAACGACTCTTAATAGTAATAAATTTTAAAAAGTCATATTTATATAATGTCTACATATTTAAATGATATAGTATTAATGATATCGATATTACAAAAAATTATAAAAAAAATATAATAAACAAAAATATAAAAATTGTATGCAATATATGAAATTCTAAATTTATATTTCCTTGACAACACAAATTTCATATATAAATTATATGTATATTAAATCAAACCTTTTAATAATATTATAGACTGTAATCACAATTGTTATTATTAATTTGCCGTGTGTGTGTATATTCTACAAAAAAATTAATATGTAATAAAAATAGTAAATAGCAATAAATTGAATATTAAATAAGAGAAAGTATGAAACATATTTCAAATTGTTTCGTCTTATCGATATATGAATTTCGATGTCAAGTTCGATATCTCGCATATGCAATTGTTTAATATCAGTTAATATTAATGGATACTAGAACAAAGAGCATCGGTTCATTCCAACGCCAAATAGTCAGTTGCTCATAGAATTACGTCGGATTTTCTTAGGTGACGTTACGTAAAATAAAGTAAGCATAAGGAATCTCTTAGTCTAACACGAGCGCCGGAAGCTTCAAAATGATTGCGGTAACGGGTGCAAACTACCAAATTCTTCCATCATTAATAAAAAAGAGACAATTTGTGTATTAGCCCTGAAATTGAGTATCTGGATTGATTAATAAAGCAACGAACGTTTAAATAGAAAAGCGTTGGAGAGTTGTATGAATGAAAATTCTCTCGGTCTAATTAGATATATAAAGGAAATGAATTTAGCCGCGCTAAAGTGAAGTTGCGTAAAAGGCCGCGAGATGTCAGGTCGATCGGTACCGTGAGCGAACAAAAGAACGGGATTGGTCGCTTCGAAAGTAGTGCCAGACATGTGTTTCGTTTCCCGCCTCGTGGGTTGTTATTGTGTGGGGGCCCCGCCAGTCCGGTGAGTCGAGTGTAGCGAGCATAGGGCCTAGGCCAGAATCGAACTGCCGTTGGGTTGGCTCCTCGGTACGGTGGTGGCTCTGTCCGACTAGTGACCGACCGTGGTCCGTCCGTCATATTCCCGGTTTGAAAGCAAGGTTGCGACGAGTTGTTGCGACGCAGGAAGGTGTAGTGATCTGTGTACGGAGTTAGAAACGGGTTTGCCGGCCATGGAGAAACGGATAGAGCTCGAAAAACGGGGAAGGAACCCCGGTGAAGTAAGCCGAACCCCACTTTATTTTATTGTACTGCTTTGCTCGACACGAGAACGATACAGCGGGTTGTTGCGTGCTTGGTGTTCTATCGTGTACAGGTCTGAGAGCGGGTGCAGAGAGAGAATTGTGTTCCCTCGCGCGACACCGACACCACGCACTCGCTCTGCGGCACGCCACTGGCTTCTCGAAGACGCACGAGAACTCGGATTTCTTGACGGTGACCGCGTGGCTTCGACGATTTATCGGGCAAGAAGACGTGTTCTCGATGCCGACACGAGATGCTACGATTACCACAAGAGTAACAGGCATGGCGTGGTTCGCTTAAACGGCCTGTCTCCTTCATTTTTCATTACTTCGTCTCTCGACATGACGCGTTTTCTCCTATTGCTTCCCTCTCTTCGTCCCGATATTTTATTTCGAGTTCGTACTCTGTTATCGCGTGTGTCTTTTTACCAGATTCCCGGAAAATTTGAAGAAACTGATACAGTTAGAAAAGATTCCGAGTTGCCAGTTGTATCGTATAAGCTGGAAAATTGAGAAACTCGAAAGCTGATTGGTTCTCTGAATTCAACGAATAGTTGATCAACCAATCGTTTATCAAATTTTCTCAAGTTTTTCTAGCGTACGGAGCTTTCTATTGAATTACGAAGTGTCCCTTATCGCGCCGCAGATGTTATTACGTTCATAGAGAAAGCACTATACAACCCGCAGCTAAATACATTTGAACTTGAATTATTTTATTTACTATAAAACCTATAGTATTATATATACTACATCTTGCTGATTTGTGATGTAATACATCGTAGAATTAGCGTCGTTGGCATAGAAAGTAAAACATGTTTAATCAATGGAGATATTGCTCTTTGCAATGGCTGATTTTTTGTGCTTATTTCGATCAATTTGAGGAAGTTGAACGAAAAATATTTACGCAAATATTAAGCAACTAAACGGGTAGTAACTCCATTGTTATTTTCATAACATAGTTTGCCTCGGTTACAGGACCAATAATTAATTAATTTTTAAAAACGTATTCAATAATTTCGTAATTAATCAGTTCTATATTTCTGAAATTTTTCTTCTAGAGAACAAGTATTCGAATTAAAAAATTTCTAGCATACCTTTCTATTATTAATTTCAAAGAGAAATTAATTTTTTGTATTTAGGTTCTAATGTTGTATAAACACGCGTTTCTCAATTAGAACGTTAAAATAAATTCGATAAAATATTTTCTAGACGATTTTTCGTGTAATAATTTTTCTATAACAAATTTATCTTAAAAATATTTTGGAAAATGTGTGAAAGTAACGTTGTTTTTTTAGAAAGTTCCTCTATCAATATAGTACTGTATTATTTGTACGTTTCCATAATCGATAAATTTCTTTGAGAGAATCAAGTAATTTCAAACATAATCGTTTCTTATTTAAAATGCCATGTTATACGCAAGTCGAGTGATCAAATTATAGCGTGGCGTGGCTGTCTCTAGGAGCCTCTCTTTTTAAACTACCGTGCATCGTACGTGTGTTCCTATTAACAGAGGCAACCACGTCGTAGCAGATCGTTTATACGGCATTTTAGAAAATTGTTTGTTTCAAATATATTACAATATCATTAGCAATGTGCTTCTTCGTTGATCTTATGTACAACGCAATAGTGAAGTACAAAAAGGCTTTGACAAGATGGTGCCCCTTTCGAACGAATTTCGAAACATATGCAACCTCATATGCATCTGCTGACAAGTTATGGGTGCTTACACATAAAGTATTATGTCAGAACTTAACAGTCCTTTGACCGCGATTTTCGGTATTCCAAGAACGTTAAATCCACCAAGGTCAAATGGAAACTTGAACTTGAAAGAATTTACCAGACAATAAGAACCGAAGATTGTATTTTGCATCGTAATTCATTTCTTCGTTACAGATACTACGTATATCAGTTGATTTGTTTCTTTCGTGACAAAATTGGAATTGTAGTTAATATATGAGTCGAAAACCGAATATAATTAATGTAAAATGTGACACTATTTATAAACTACCGTGTAAAACTCAAAAGGTATATCTATTACATGAAATCTGGCTTGAAAAAGCAATAAATCGTGAATCGTATTTTACACTACAATTCTCTTAACAATAAATATTCTTTTACATCGCCTTTAATATAGGTTTAGATATACATATAAACGTAATTGGAATTGTTAAATTAATATTGTGACATTTTTTTTTTAATCCGTGCCATATTTTACACGGTCTACATATTTTTTCACAAGTGGTAAAAGTATATTATGTAAATCAATTATCAGCGGGAAGAGTTGTGCGTGCCATGAGGTGCTGCCATGAGATGCGCGTGCGAGTGAACGTCGCCATTGTCTTCCGGTGCGCGCGAGTGTATTCTTATTGACAATTAGATTTGTCTACATTTTGTAAGATAGCATATGTTCTAAGATTATTTCCAGCCATTAAAATGTATACGAACGATGCTGAACCGATCATAAGGTTTCTTATGTATCTAATCTCCGATAATGTCTTATGGCGTATTACTGATCACTGTGCAGCCATCTTGGACGAGTCCACTCTGTCACCAACTGACACGCGTACGTTCTCGAGCAGTAAAAAAATCAAAATAACTATTTTTCACATCTTTACCTTGCATTACGAATTTCATTACAACAATTGAGCAACACTCGACACCATTATCTAGATTTTTCGATACATTAGAGTATAATACATATGCGTGGGCGTTTGCATCACGTTAACCACCGGCGTTGCGATGCAGTTTATTCAACAGTGCCGTAGCTACTATTTTATGAGCTGTTCCATAAAAAGCAACGCGATTTCATATATCATGTTTCATTAATATCAAGTGAAATTTCTTAATATCGTTCTTAATCTTTTTCAAAAACAGTTTTTCCGTTTAATTTAAATATTGATGGTAACAATAGTAAATATATTTCTTATTAATAATCGATTTAAATATATTAGGAAAAATAAACTGCAAATTATTATCAACGATACGAAAATATAATATTTTATTTTAATTTTTAAAAGTTTCATTATATAGAAATTTCTTTTCTTTATACTATTTTAAGAATTTTGCATTTCAAATTATCATTTTAACGTACATATCAAACAATCTGTTAACTATTTTCTATGAAATAAGAACATATGTCTTTTTTAAATTAATTTAATCTCAAAATTTCATCAAATATTTCCTTCTATCCATCTCTTAGTTAACTTGTAGCTGTCATTGATCCGCTCCTATAAGCCACGACAACTTCTCGTAAACGCTTCCACTACGATCAGTGCAACGCACGGCGCAGCCAATCAGCCGGCCGGTCGGAATGTCGGGCAGTGAATCTAAGATAAGGACATGCGACGAGGCTTCGCGTGAAAGCGGTTTGTCGTCACTAAAATTTGCTACGCAGCGATATATTCGGCTTTATTCAGAATTTTATTCGAATTTTATGAAGTAGCGATTAACAATTTTTTTTTTCATTTACTATGTAAAATTGTTTCAGACGATTATATTATAGTAAATAGAATATAGAGTAATTATATTTTTAATATGCAATTTCAAATTTTAGATAAAACGAATTGTATCGAAATTCATTTCAATTTGCGATAAGAAATGAATTTCGATAACATTAGAACTTGAAACTACTCGGATTCGCTTGTCGCGTGCCGCAGTCAGTACTTATCGCTTGCCGGCTTTTCTGATGCCGCTAAACAAGACGCGTCGTGCACTCTACTACCATCACCCCTGTATCCCGAGCGCCCCCTCACACTTCCCCTCCCTGTTTCTCCTGTCTCCTTTCTATCTCCCCTCTCTCTTCACCTTTCTCTTTCTCCGATCAATAAAATAGCCCATCTCCCGCGAAAGCTTATCGTTCGTTTGAATTTTAGCGACTATTACCTTTTTCATATACCACCAACTTTTCGTATTCACGCCTTCACTATATACTGAGCTTACAAATGTAATTAAGAATGCAATAGTCTCGTCGTTTATACGGGCAGTTTCTGTAACCAAAGCTGTTCCTTAATCTTTGATATTCATTATCTCACTAATCTTTGTACAATTTATTAAATTTTAAGTGGTTAATGCAGAAACTACATACATAGAAATTTATTATTTCTAATTAGGAAATTTTTATTTATTTTTGGCTTTTATCATTTGTATATAAAGTTACGTTTATTGTAAAATATCGTTATACACATTTATTTTCAATAAACGGAGACATATGGTATCTGTGGTACAATTATGAATAGAATATGATATACTATTTTTGTAATATTTGTAATTTACCTGCTCTTGTATTTTAGTACGATACTTATAAAAATGTTATTATTTTTTCAGATCAAAGAACTTGTTCTTGACAATTGTCGGAGCACGCATATAGTAGGTCTGACAGATGAATTTGTTGCATTAGAATCACTAAGCCTCATCAATGTGGGTCTTACCAGTCTAAAAGGCTTTCCAAAGTTGTCAAGTCTTAAGAAGGTAAGCAAAAAGCATATCTATTATTGTTATCTTAAATGTAATCTACAAAGTATTTATTTCTTGCAAACTTTTAAGAATAACATATAGTGGCATATTTTATATCTTAAATAAAATGTAATATTGAATATAAAAGATGAATTGAAATCAATAGAAATTACTATTATTTTTTATAGCTGGAACTTAGTGACAACAGAATTTCTGGAGGTTTAAATCTTCTTCAGTCAAGTCCCAAGTTAACTCATCTCAATCTTAGTGGAAACAAGATCAAAGATCTCGATACACTTCAACCTTTAGTAAGTTTCGATTTCTTTTTTCGCGTAGAATCACCCCCTTTCCGCTTGTACCACCAGTTACCAACCACCCTGTACATATATATATGTCGGAGAAGAGTCAGGAACAGGGTGGTGGGCGTTTGACAGACCTCCCTTGGAGTTGGCCAGCGTTGTGTTATAACGAAGATACGGCCTGATACTACGAGTATGAACACTACCGATCCGACAATCAACAGCGGCGATTAGGCACTAGCGACACTAGTGATGATGGTCTTAGGTTCGATAACGAGTCCACGGTCAACGGGAGGATAGGTATACTTGCTCTAACTCAAACGTGTACTACTCCCTTCGCCGATGAGATCTCGAGAAAGAATGAATTTTCGTCCCAATGACGCTACCGAGGCCAACTATGGTGGGGTGTCTAAGTACACAAGATCCTCGGATCGACGTCGCTGTCGATTGGTCGATTTGAGACAAAAGCTGCCTGTCCGTTTGCACAGATCTTAATTGCCGAAAAACCCAGGTTTTATAGCGGGTCCTCGGGCTAACCAGACTTGTGCTGTGTACGTGCCTCAACATCAGGTATTCATTGTCCGAAGGAACCGTTGGCATGTTTTACTGTCGGGTACCTCTATGGGTATTTCCTTTAATGAGGATCATAACATCACTCTGCACCTTTGTTAGAGCGCCCTTCCCGTTGACCGCGGCTACGTTTGGCGATTGATGGTCGCCTTGAGCCCAAGTTTATTTTCACAAATCGCAAACAAGTACAATTAGGCAGAATGACGGCAAATTGTTTAATTACGACTGTAAACTTTAATTACGATTTTACGGATTTTCCCGAAGTTCCGGAGGGACGGCTCCGGTGTCCTTCCATCTCCGACATATATATATATATATATATATATATATATATATATATATATATATATATATATATATATATGCTTTTTGTAAGTATCAATAGATATATTAAAAATTGTTTTTCTTTGCAGAAGGAGTTTAAAAATTTAAAAAATTTGGATCTCTTTAATAATGAAGTGACAAATTTGGACAATTATAGAGAGAAAGTTTTTAGCCTTATTCCCAGCCTTCGATGTCTTGATGGGTATGTATTGCTAAAGAATTGTTTCATTTGTCTGATTTGTTTTTTGCTAATGCATTAAAAGATAAAATTAAAAATATTATGTTATATAGATTTGATACAGACGATTGTGAAGTAGATGATAGTGAAGGAGAGGATGATGAAGTAAATGGGAATGAAGATGGAGATGGAGATGCTAATGAAGAAGATAGTGAGGAAGGTTAGTTAAAAGATGAAAATTAGGTTAAACATTTATTAAAATAACAAAACAAAGTGAAGAAAGAGATTTATGTTTTAATTACAAATATTTAACTTTCTAGTTTCAGATGAAGAAGAATTTGTCTTTGAGGAGGGTGATGTAGGATTAGAAGCTGTATACAAGGACGGTCTTGAAGTAAGTTATTCATGTTTCAAACTTTAGACTTTTTACTGTATACAAAATGTAATAATTTCGTTATAAATTACATTTTAATTTAAAGATACTTTAAAGATGATTATTAATGTTGTGGCTTTTTATATCTTTTGATTAATGGATGCATTTATTTGATCGTTATAATATAGGATGAAAGTGATGAAGACGACTTTCTCTGTGACGAAGAAGAAGAAGAAGAAGATGATGACAATGAAGATGACGAACAGGATGAAGAAGAAGGTAAATAAGTTTTTTGATTCAGATAGATCCATTGGTTTTATTGTTGTTACTGAAATATTAATCTACTATCTTAAATATTTTATTATAACTGTCATCTATCTATAACTTATCTATAACTGTCATATAAAATACCTTAAAATGAACTATATTATTCTGTCTCAAGTAGTCTTTCTTGTTATTTAAAAAGGAAATAATTTTCGTAGAGTATAATGCCATAAATTTTATTACTTTTTTATCGCGTTATATAGAGTCATCTCCTGCTCGAGGTAAGAAGAGAAAACATGAAGATGTGGGAGACTCAGGAAACTAGAATTACAAAGAGCAGGCTTCTGATTCTGTTGAATGAGTGTAAAATTCATATAAATAATAACAATAATTGAGCCGCCGAGTGAACATCTGGGAATCAAACTAATTGACCGACCAATGACAGACTACAGTTAGTGGTGTGAATTTATCAGTAAATCATTGACTGACGAATTGTCTGTGGAACAACAAACGATTACCATTATGGAGAAGAGGAATGTGAATGAAAATGAAAGGGGGATAATGATGGGATAAAATAGGACTGCATTCCAGCTGGGCACAGCGCGTTTTAGTTATACTAACGATATTTTATATAGAGTATATAGTTAGAGTATTAGTGGTGTTGCATAGTGGGTGAAAGATCACATATTGAATGACTTGAAAAAGGCAACAATGGAGTTTTACACTTGAAGGAGCGTATTTGTCTGTTAGCTCCAGTCGGCCAAAGGCTGGTCACGCTGGAATGCAGTCATCGTTAATCAGTACTAAGGTTACATAAGTTACATTTTAAATACATTATTATTGTACCATGAATAAGTATAGAGTAAATGAGGAACAACTTTTGTACAGGTTTACACCATACATTGAGGTGCATTATGCCTCTGTGATTTTTGGGACAGAAAATAAAGAGATAAATATATGTTGCTCATACATTGAGCTTATATCTATGAAAGACGTAAGGTAGGAATTTACATCATAAGAATAAGGAAGTAAAGAAAAAAAAGTATGTACATTTCGTTTATTAGAATAATAATAGTGTTTGAAATGTATAATTGGTATGAACAAAAACAAATCAGTTTAGCACATAAATGGTATTTTAGTATTTTCTGTGTTTCATTGTTTTGATATAAGTTAAATAGTTTTGATATTTTTCAAGATATCTTGAAAGGACTGTGAAGTAATATAAGAACACAATTGATATTGTGGTATTCTTGTAATTTTTAGTAAATTTTAAGTTCCAGGTGTTTATATATAATGGCATTAAGCTGCACATAACATGGCTGTTAAGATTATTGTTATTTACTTTTGGGCATTCCATGTGCTACGTGTTATGCTCTAATATGAGAAATTCATTTGATTAATGACATCATTGTAATATCTTCCCGTTTACAGTTGCAAGCATTCAGTTGCAATGATTAAATGTTTTTTTACATCAGAAAATCTGTAGAATTTTTTATTATTACGATTAAATTACTTAATGGATGTGTATTGTTTATATGTAACAACAAGTCACTAAATATTGGAATATGATATTAAACATAAAGAAAAGAATCAAAATTACTGTAAATCAATAATAACCTTTAATTTCTGTCTCTGAAGTTACCATAGCGCTGACACATCTCGTGATGATTAAAGTGCGAAGTTAATGGGTAATGATAATTAATATTATTATTAATATTAAATTACAATTATGATTTTTAAAAAGTAACAAATATTTACACTTGCGCTTTCGCACTTTTGAATTGTATTTAAAAAAAAGTCAGAAACGCAAAATTTAGATTAGAGTGGAAAGATAAAGTATCGAGAAATAGGCGTAAAAGTGAAAGATGGATTAGACGATGTAGTTAATGGTGAGACTGTAGCAAGTGGATTACTGGACGGACTACCAATTAACTACGTGATCGTGAGTATGGATGGGAGTGAAATAGCGAGTGAGAGTGCAAGAGAAGATCGGTTTTATAAGAAAAAAATTATGGTAGAGTCGAGGATCTGGCGCCTCTTTGTCGCCAGTTTGGTTATGGCCTTATCCAATTTTTCCAAGACTAAAGCAAATTTATATTAGGTACAATGAGTATATGACATGTACAGGTCCAAATCTGTAAATTTCCAATCTGCAATTTGTAATTGCGGCTCGCGCGGATGTATTAAAAGTTAAATTATAAATAATTAAAAAGTTAAATTATAAATAATTAAACATCCCGCGCGTCCCGCGACACATACACTTTTGTCAATTGCAATTTTGGATAGACCATTTACGTAAGGGAATCTATCACCTTCTATTATCAGATTTATTACATCTCTGTATTGTCTGTCTGTTCCGTTGTTAAAGTGGATCTTTATCATAACGTTTGTTTATTTCGAGCAATCCTCATCACAAAATAAGAAAAAATAATTTATTAATAAAATCATTTACAAATCAAGGATGATGTGTGATAAATATTATTAATATGTTTTCCACTCTCTACATAATCCATATTTATATATATAAAATATTAAGAATTTTATTTTTTCTTTTATTTTCCTCTGTAATTCATGTAATATGTATATGGCATCTATATATATACATATAACGAAGATGTAAGCAGTAAGAAATATTTTGATTTTGAATATAAAAATCATAATAATTAAAATCTTAAATATAGTTATGACTTTTATATTCAAAATAAAAACAATTTTGTTTTAACGTTTTCGTTCTTTCTGTGTCTAATATCATTTATATAACTAATAGTTGAAATATTTAAAGTATCACTCAATTAATTTTATATTTTAGGTTTAATTTTGTTTTTAATCTAAAAAAGGGTATTTTTATGTGCATTAATTTATAAAAATGTATTATAAACATGTTTATACTACTCATATAACGTTTAATATACATATATATATATAAGTATATTTGCTTTGACATTATTGTAACCTTATACACATAATTAAATACTTATATCGTTACAGTATACGTATATAAAATTTATAATTCTTAAGAATCTATTTGGATGGTAGATTAATAAATTAATATTTGAGAAGTTCGTACTAAAGTTTTCAATCTTATAATTAATGTATATTTAAAGTAATTTTTCGACTCAGTATCCTAAAATCAGTTTCAAGTGAATTTTAATCCTATTGGATTTTTTTCATTCATCTATCTTTACCTTTGTTCTACTGTATCAACAGGTAAAATACGCGAGAGCATGTACGGTGCTGCCAATAGGCGACGCCCTGTGAAAGTGCGGTAATTCATGCTCGGCGCGCAGTTTCGTGTCGAGTCTTCAGTGTTTCTCCGCGCTTCCGTTCGTGCGTTTAGGTTGTGGTTCGTTGTGGAAGCTAGTAACGTCGGTTTCGAAGTTGAAATTAGTGTTTTGCGGAGAGAAGTAACAAAGTCATCGTTTTTTAAGTAACGTGAAGAAAATGGCTGAAAGTAAGGGTGCGTTGATTGCGAAAACAGTGCAAAAACATGCAGGCAGAGCGAAGGAGAAGGTAAGTGCTGCGAAAAGACATACATACATTTGTACGTTCCTAACAGGTTTCTTCGGAGAGCATGTCAGTCCTTTGTACGCTGCGAACAAAATTGTGCTTTTACAAATCGTTTCAACCCTCGGTGCTACATATTCTATGTTTCAACGTGTTTGAAAGAATGGATATTGCTATTTAAATGTTCCAGTGTGTAGCCTCATAACCCCCCAGATAATCTATTTCGTTCGTATAAGGTTGTAAAATTTGACATCTCACTGACAACACGTACTTATGTATTGTAAGAGAGGCTGTATCCGAATCTGCGAAGAAGCCGGTAACAATTTGTTGGATTTTCTTGCGCTCGTACAGAGGTGACTTATATAAGCGGTAAACATGTACAAGTTATGTAGCAGAGTTTCATTTAAAATGACAATTATGCAACTCTTGGGCCTAGTTCAGCGTAATAATGCATATGTTACAGGTGCATCTTCAGTGTTAGTCCGCACACTATTCAACGAAATACGTTATTGTAAGCCGTAGATTATCACGTGACACGAATATTTTACTCTCTGTCGAATGCTTACATTTTCAAACTTGCGAATTTCTTAAAATAGAATGAGCTACAATCCCGCCAGTGAATATAATCTTAGTCTTTGAAATCTTTTTTCCGTTATGTATTTTTTCAAAATTATTTACATCGTATTATTATAATGCACGTGTCAGCATACATTTCAGTTCCTGGAAATTACAAAAAATCGAGTTAATGTAATAATACGCTATACACTTCGTCAGTGTATTTTACCCAATTCTTTTTATAATATTATACGTTAAATAATTAAATTAAATACATCAAATCTATTTATAATTAATACATTAAATTTTATACATTAAATCTGTACGTATTCTCTGCAAATAGAAGTAGAGTTGTGCTTTTTACAACGTTTTATATTATATAACCGATTCCTGACAAGAGTTTCGTTCGTACGTTTTATTTTTTAGGAGAAAACGGATGACATATCGTTAGTTTCGTCCAGTTTGTGCCTAACAATACTGTACGGTACTACATGATACACGTTAGTACGTAACGCTTGTATTAAAAACGTGTATTGGACGCTATTGGCCAAAATTTTTATTACTCAGGTATTGCTGTTATCGTATATTCTTGCTGCATCGGTAAATATTATGAATAAATTAAAACATTTAAAATTTTACAATTTAGACCTTGAACCAACATTTTTAAAAAGTTTTTCATTAATAGACTTGCCATTATCTTTCAATATAATGTAACCTTTTCGTGTAACGGATTCATCGTATTTAAACTTTGGAAAAATATTTATTAATGATGTGTAAGTTTTATCTATGCGATGTGTTATTATCAATTATTTTGAATTCAACTTTCATTAATATATTTGTATGCTTAGGTAACGTAAAATATACATAAATATTATATTGGCTGTTACAGAGAAATGATTCAGTAAGATAAATTTATCACATTTATTTATTTATTTATCAGTTATCACATTTTTCAACAACTTGTTTTCTTTTATTTTCAACTTGCCTGTTTTATCTAAATTTCCTGATTAAATTATAAGGAGTTATTGACCCACTGTAAAATGACCTGGAAATTAATTGACGATAGGGAAAGATCGTAACACATACACCGTTAGTCTAAACATTATTTACCTTCCCTGTATTATCACACATTTAGAGATTTTATCAATATACCTTTCACGGTTTCCTTATAACATTTACGTGTACAATTGACGGTCGAATTGTATCATTTTATAAAGTAAATAATGGATATATCAACTTAATCTAGAATTTCATTTAAGACTATAGTTTCTTGTAATGTTTTTTATGCACAATATAAATGCAGATTATAGTGCACTATAGTTATAATAATTTAAATAAAAATGTCCTACGTATAATAAAAGTTACAGAACAGATTTGTTATATTTACCAGGAAAACGTATAAACGCTGTTGTACAAAAATATATCTATTGATCCTACTTAATTCGTTAATGAATAAAACTAAATAAATTAAATCGTTGTTTCGTTTTTCCAATCAAAGTAAAGATTTTAAACCAATCTCTCTTTCTATTCAATTTCAATTTCTCCAAATTTCATATAATTGTAGCATCTAGATGGAAAAAAATAGTAGAAAAATTATTCAGCAAATTCTTGGAACTCCCATTCGTCATTAAACTGTGACAGTTTAATAACGTGAATTAATTAAAAGGAAATAACAAATGAAACGTCTCGTTAACGTGATTTTGTTTCATAATATGTTAAGAACATCTTTATAAGGAAACAGCGTTCTTTAAAGGTTGAGATTAAGTGGGTCATTATATAGAGTACGCAAGTACATAACTTGCAAGGATCATTGATTCCTTGGAAGCGCGCTCGTTTTGCGTTTAGATTTTCAACGAAGGAAAACACGCCGTTGGTATTTACCTGCGATATACCGTAAGACCGTGTAATTCGTAGGTGTCTTAACTTGCTTTCGTGATGGTGGTTATACAGACTTATCTGGTAGAACCGGTCTATGGTATTGCCATGCTAGGGCTACCACTCTCGTCCGAATCGGTGAGTAGTTTTCAATTGAAAAAAAAAAAAAAAAAAAAAAAGAGGAGAAAATCGAGCTTCCATTCGAAAACTTGTACTTAAAAATGTGTGTCAGTCGACGAGATTTAGGGAACGAGAATCGCCAATTGGTCTTTAATTTATAGTCGATAAAATTAATAACCAACTATTTAAACTATACGACGTCGTCATTTTAGAGTATGAAAAATGTTTCACGATAAGAAAACAAATTTAAAGACGAGCGAGAAATATCTTTTGTTAAAAGAATTAATTATAAGTTATGATACTTGCAATGAGAATTTATTTAATTTCCGATCTTTTAACTTTCTATAGATCTCGTTGGAGAGTTTTGATGATTTTAGATAAGATCATATTGAGAAGGTTGACGAATGCCTCTTCTGAAAATATGGTTATCTTCCTCTTTTAGATAACGAGCAGTCAAAACGTTCTAAAGTTAAGTAGCTCTTCAAGGTATTCTGCGTGAAACCTTTCTAAGACTTTTCGTATACCTCGAGGAAGCTCCGTGAAAGGATTTCTTCTCGTTGTATCTGCTTCTTCATGCACAGATGTGTCATTGATTAATAATATTTTATTCGTACGAATATTATTATTTAACACAAAGCATACTATATTTGTTACGAAAACAGCTTATCGTATTGTTAAATTGTTAACGAAATATTCGAATAAAGTTGCCGAGTAATTTTATTCAAATTCAATAAAGTTAGAAAATTATTTTATGATATTCAGCGATAAACATGTACGTAATAATCTTCCAAGTAAACGAGTAGTAAAGATACGAAAATTTCTTGACAATGAAATTTCTATTTGAATTTACCGTATCACAATAAAATACCAAAACGTAATATACTTTCCAAATTCCTATTGAAAAGTCCCGAGGTTACTTTGCTCTCGATACGAGTTGCTTATGTTATTTTCAAAATTTTCATTATGGCCATTGATAAACTTTGCTCCAAAACCTTTCTCAAAAAAAAAAAAAAAAAAATTGAGTATCGCGTTAGCTGTACACGAAATCATAATACGTTCACATATAATACTGTACTAACAATAATAAACCAAAGTAACCAAGCTATACCTACTGAAAGCAAGAATATCATCGTCCAAAAATCTAAAATCTTTAAACAGGATTTTGCCGTGTCAGTTTACGTTTACGAGCAATTGTCAAAGGTACGTGACATTAAGATTTTTATGAAAAATCTGGCGTCGATAAAATACGTTCGGGCGAACATTGAGAAATTAGCGGTCTCGATGACCAGACAGACTTAGGTGCTTTTTCATACGACAAAGTTGTACAGATAAGCCGGGATCGATGTTCCAAAGGAAGAAGGGACGATAGATTCGATCGCGAGAGCATTGGCACTCGCACGTAAAAAGTTCAGCGAGTCACTCGAGGCGAGGAAAGCCAGTGCTCCTATGTACTAGAAACCAAAGACCATTAACACAGCAAACGATGTTGCGCCTTTTCTCGTGCTGTAGAAATGCAGCGTATCGTGCACTGTATCGGAATTTAGCTTAGCATTTGCACGAGTGCCGGTGAAACTGAGAGGACGATTGGTCGTCTGTAACGAAGATGGAAAAACGGGAGTCGAATTTGATCCGTGATGCTGCGAAGGACGACAGAGGAAGTTCAAATGATCGGTAGAAATTCGTAAAATCGCAATAATATTGGCTTGGCAATTAAGTGATTGCGGATTTTGTCATTACGTGGTAATGACAAAATCCGCAATCACTTAATTGCCAAGCCAATATCTTCGATCGTACGGTGAAAGAAGTTTCGATTAGGATTGGAAATACGTAACTGTGCATTGATATAATTCGAGCGCGGAATTTTATGCAGATTTATATCTTCATAGACACGAGCAAGGAAATGGAATTTAGATAGAGGTTGGATATTAGTTATTAAAAATTGTAACGAGTACCTTTCCTAAGGATGTGTTATATATTTTCGTATACCATACGCATTCCGTACATTCTTGCATCGTAAAATTTCAAAAAAATGCATAAATATTCGCAGTCTAGTTGTAATTGGTATTTTAATTGATACGAAGCTATTTAAACACTTGTAGAAACTTTTCTGGATATGTCGGATTTATTTATTTATGTTGTGCGAAAGATTTTGCAATTTCATTAGCAATGCAGTGAAACGTGATTATCACGATTATATTGGCGAAATGAATTTGCAAATGGATGAAATTACAGGATATTTATTACGAACAGATCGAGGTATTTGAGCAGTCAATTATTCATTACATTAGCAAATTGCAGTACTATGATATCACCTTTGGAATTAATTATATATATATGCCTGTACTAATCATTACTTACACTGTATACTAATTTTTTAGTAAGTTTCATATTTTTGTAATCTTCTAATCGCTTTCGAATATTTTCAACGTAATCGCGATAGGCGTAGCTTGTTACGGCGCCAACCAAGCGTGTTATATTTATAAGTATTCACATAATTTCGAGGGTCACTGCATATTCTGCATATTTATGTTATAGGTGAATTTTTTCCAATGAATCATCGTTTAAATATTTGCAGTTTGAACGTCAATCCATTCGTCCTGTTCGATACTATGTGTGCTATTAGCGAAATAAAAAGTATCTCGGACATAATTTTATTATCCGCGGAACATCGATCTACTTCGTTGATTTATGTCTTAATTATGCGATGAAAGGTTCCGGTTCCTTCGCTTGTTGATCGGTTTTACAAAATAAACCGCTCGTGTCGGACGAAGTACCAATAGATCGCATCGAAATCTTTCTTCACGTTTATTCTCTCGCTGTGCTCGTAGCAATGCACTTTATTTTCTAACCGTACCTTGAAAATATGAAAATAATGAGCTGCTGAGAGTGTTTGCACAACAGCATATCCACGTAGATTAAAGATAAACACGCAAAGAGATCCTTACTTAAAGAGAAATTCCATGCGTCAGGTACATATTAGATAAAATTTTTAACCAAATGCGAATCGCATTTGGTATAGTAGTTTATAATGTCGTGGACATTATATTATCACAAGTAGTCGATGCAAGTGTTACAAGTAGGGAAATATAAATTCTGAGATTTGAATTTTGATCTTGATTTGATCTTCATTACATGTTGGGAAACTAGTTCCATCGTGTAAAAGTATTATTTTTCTAATATGTTTTTAATAGATAAATTTAAATTCAACTAATTTATTCGAACAATTATTCAATAAGAATTTATTCAAATAGTTATTTGCTGTTTTATATATAATAATGATTTGGATTTACTATTTGAATTATTTTAATCAATTATTTAAATTCAAATAATATATTCAAACAATTATTCATTCATATTATTTAATAAATATTTATTCAGATAATTATTTGTTGTATTTGTACTTTTAATAATATACGAATAATTATTTGAATTATTTTAATCAATTATTTAAATTCAAATAATATATTCAAACAATTATTCATTCATATTATTTGATACATATTTATTCAGATAGTTATTTGTTGTATTTGTACGTCTAATAATATACGAATAATTATTTGAATCATTTTAATCAATTATTAAAATTCAAATAGTATATTCAAACAATTATTCATTCATATTATTTAATAAATATTTATTCAGATATTATTTGTTGTATTTGTACTTTTAATAATATACGAATAATTATTTGAATTACTTTAATCAATTATTAAAATTCAAATAATTTATTCAAACAATTATTTCGTATTATTTAACAAGTATTTATTCAAATAGTTATTTGTTGTATTTGTACGTCTAATAATACGCGAATAATTGTTGCAATTTATTATTCGAATTATTTAAATAAAATTACCTGAATTCAAACAATTTATTCAACTATTTGAATAAATACTTACTAAATAATTTAAACACAACAGTATGTAAATAATTACTTGCGTTTGTGGCATCTACAGTCAAATCTATCGTATTAAACAATGACAATAGTATCGTATTAAACAATTTACTCAAATAGTCCGACAATCGATACAAATGAAATTTGTAGCTGTTCGGAAAAATTGTATCGAGTTCCCTGGTAAATTGAAAGAAACATTCGCAGCCGCAAATTGGTCGGCTAAGCACTTCCGCGAGGTGTTGTTCACTGGAAGCAATCCAGTTCGTAAAGTTTAAGGGGAATCGGTGGATGGTAGACGATAAAAGTGATTTCGAGTCGTGAAAGTAAATAATGGCTGCATTAAACTTTCTCGGTGTCTCAGTTCTTTTATTCAGCAGTTGACTGTTTTTCCTTGGACGGACGTATCCGTACGATGATTCTGCGCGTTTCAGCAACAAATACCGGGGGAATCGCATGAAAGTGTAGAGAGACGGAAGTCTCCATGCTCAAAGTCTCTCCCTAGGCTACGATTTCTATCGTGTCAACTTCGCCTACCAGTTACTATTCTCGTCGCCGTGTCCCGGACGCTTTTGCTTCGTGACTGCCGGCAAATATATCTACGAGCTTGCAGCTTTCGAAGACACTGCCTCACCCTTTGCAGTTCCGTTATATTCCAATTTTCCTGAAACCCAAGCCGCGACGCGTACGAAACGTAGCGATTAAATTTCACCATCCAGTCTGCACCTTGTTTTCATAATCGAAAAGTGGTCGTAGGAAGCACTGCAAGCGCGAACATTGAAAAATGTTGATTTTTTTATTGGACAATGCCCTACATAGCGCTAAGAATACCGTAGTACAGAATTTAAGTGGAATTTCTCTTTTCAAATAATTGTTAACAATGTTAGAATAAGGTGGCACAGCATCGTCTCTCTACAGAAAGATGTAAATGTAAATAATTGTTAGTTAGCCGTTTCTTTTTTTTTTTTTTGGCTTCTGTCTGTGTCATACAGACGAATCAATGAGATATTAAGCTTTCTTTGCAACTAAGAGCTGGCACATACAGTCTTTTCCACAGATACATTTCACTTTTTAATGAATTTGTTATCTACGTCGATGCGTGAGTTTTCCTTTTCTCCTGAAGACTCGTTTCTTCGCACTTGTAATGTTTTATACAAGCGGTCCCAATTTTCTGTGCAACGTCCTGGACCATTTTCGCGTCTTTCTGCGCAGAATCGTCATAAGAAGACTCTTATCGCCATACAAAGAGCGCGACAGGAAAATAACACACAATTGATATGAAACAACAGGATAATGTCTCACTAAAATGAAATATTCCTCCTCAAGTGTCTTGAGACAAATTGAATTACAAGTTGCAAATGATTAAATAAACAATATCGATCGCCGGAACGTTCTTTCAGCAAAATAAAACATTTTTATGGATTTCTCTCGCTTGGATTTGATTTTACTTTCTCTACACATTCTCTGTACACTGCGTGCCAGTTTCACTGCGAAACCACTTCGATTCTCGCAATTCCCAATAATCGCTCGATATTTAATCGCTTTTTTGTATTATTATATTTTCGTCGTTTTATATATTATATTTTATTATCGCTATTTTGTCGCAGAGAAGTTAAATATGCCTAATATTTATTTAAACATATATTTCAATAAAAATATGTATCTGGAAATTTGTCTTTAACGTGATCGATTTAAATACGTGGTGATTTAATTTGACACAGTTTAATTACTTTTAATAGCTCTGACGTGCATTCAAAATTAGCAGATCTTTATGGAATCGGGCAAAGTTTCTCAATCACCTGTTACCGATGAATCTTGTTGGCAAGAAATTATCGTATCAGCTATCGTAACTTTCCCTCAGGTTTATTCTTGCTGTTCCTTAATTTCCTTCAATATGTTTGGACGTAGTCCAATTCCAGTCGCCAGACACACGATGGAAAGCACAGATTCGAATTAATTGACGCAACTGTCGTAATTTAACGGCAAGCAACGGTTCGTTGGGCGAAAAATTATGCCGCTTGTTTTTTTCTCTGTTGCAACATATCACGAAAAATATAGAAATATCGTTTAGGAGGAAATTTTCTTTTCGAAAACGTCTCAGGTCGAACTGTTTCTTATATCAAAATCTCGAGAAAGTATTAATTACACGAGTGTATCGTTATGTTGAGAAATTAATAGCATCTTCTCCGCGATAGACCTATAATGATTTTTGAAATGATAGGCGTTGACTTTCTAGAATTATACCTATCCTACTCATTTTCTTAAGTCAATTACAGAAATTACTGTTCAATATCACGCGGTCGATTTATTGATCGAAGCAGAAAGAGAAATCAGAAATGAAGAAGGGAGGAACGTTTATTTCCAGATTCATCAGTCTTTGCGTAAATTAAATCTGATTTCCTACTTACTCAAGCTAAGCAAGTTCTCGATAACGCACGTTTGGTTTAATAGGACTAACAAAAGTAAATCTATCGATCTATTAGCTTGTTCGAAAAGTTTCTTTCGTTTTATCAGGAAATAATTGTCGCATAATGTTTTTTTGTTTTATACTATTTTGTCGAATTACGTACGATCCATTTTGTTCTCTTGAGATAAACTGTTGTAAAAAGCTCGTTTGCGAAAGAAAGACACTTTCCGGACAACCTAATAGAATTCCTATTCGAATGAATTATACTACTCGATGATTTGATATACCTGTGACAAAATCAATTTACTGGTTACAAGTGTTTTAATACATTTAGAAAACAATTAATTCGATAACGCTACTATAAACAGATACAATGAATACAAAAACGTATTTGCGCATATTCTCATTTCCCAATGAGGCGATTTTTCATCAGGTTTCTCCTTCATCTCTCGTGTTATTTTTCGTTATAGCATTCAAATTTTTGTAATCACTTAAAAATACTGCTAAGTAAATCTCTAATATACTTTTCGTGTCCATTGTTTGCGGAGCAATAGTCTCCCGAATAATAAAGTCACCGTATATGATAATCATCGATAAAATAATCAGGATCGAAAAACAGCGAAAGTCGTTGAATTTGTACTAAACATCAGTAGCTCGCCAGAAAAAATTTAGCCATGTGACTGCGCCACGCCAGAAAAAATTACTGAAAATTCTCAATGCGAGAATTGATTGTAAATATCGATAAATAAAAAAAGAAAAATAACATCAGTAGCTGTTCTAATACAGTGGCGGATAAAAGAACAATGCCCTACGAATTTCAGTATTTTTTTTTTATCATATTAGTAGCAGTCATCTATTCTATAGCATACAGTGTGTGCGATAATAAAATAAAAAGCGACAGTTCTTTTAGTCCTATTTGAAAATTGTTTGTAAAATACAGGGTGGTTGGTAACTGGTGGTACAAGCGGAAAGGGGTTGATTCTACGCGAAAAAAGAAGTCGAAAATATAGAATAACAATTTTTCGTTCGAGGCTTTGTTTTCGAGAAAATCGACTTTGATTTTTGGCTCGGTACGCGTCCACTTTATCGCGTCTCGTTATAACGGATCTCACTGTAGATCGTTGTCTCTATGGAAAAATTAAAAAAAAAAATTTTATTCTATATTTTCGACTTCTTTTTTCGCGTAGAATCACCCCTGTTCCGCTTGTACCACCAATTACCAACCACCCTGTATATCTAATACCAGAAAGATATTGCAGATATACTGCAGACACAAAGGTACGTTCGTTTCTCGAACAGAATCTTTTAGTTGCTTAATTGTGTTTGGTTTATTGTCGTACACTTTACAGTGCAACTTCGCTTATCCGCACCTCGTTTCTACAAACAAATTGAAACCCAACTTCGAATATACGAACTCCTAAGGGAGCCTCTTATTATTCGAACTGAGGTGGAGCTCTTATACGAACGTGTAAGGATCTGTGATATATTCTTTCTGTAAGGATTCTGTAAGGATCACGGATATATTTCGTTCTTACGTAATTTTTCCAGAATATTTATTGTCTCATACATACATCTATACATGGTATAATATTCAGTTACAAAGTGGAAAATGTTTCATTCTTACTAAGAATAAAAAATCGTAATGAAAGCAAAGATCGTGTAATCGTGGAAACGAATTAAACAGACTCGGTTACGACAGTTTCTCGTATCCGAACTTGTAATGTAACGGGTGGCGATAGCTGATGAGCCTCTATTATGCGAACTATTCGATTATGCAAATTCCCTTGTTGCCCGAACTGTTCCAATAAACCAGATTGCAATTTACTTTTAAGAAAATCCCATAGGAAGTTAACTGCGGTTAAAGCAGGTAGTAGGTTGCATAAGGTGGTCGCCGAATTACCTTGACAAAACATTTGAACGATTTCTGCTCGCTATTGAGCTTTGTGACGTTGTATGATTATTATTTCTCCATGTAGCCATAAAACGATTGCTAAAGCGCAACAAAACAGCTTTTCTCGTCTCTTCTTCCACATTGGCGGCAGTTTGAAATTGCCCACTTCGTACTGTCCACCTTTTACACTCTGTTTATTCACTTCTCTTACTAAATACAAATGTATCTGAGAAAATTGTGCTGTCTTTTTGTATTTCATACTTCTTTCGACTTTTCGTCGAGAATTTGAAATTGCTGAGTTTGTATCATCCCCCTTTATATTCTATTTATTCATTTCTCCTGGTGGACACAAACTCATCCCATCAAGTTCTCCTGTCTTTTTACGTTCTATCAAACTTCTAAACTTTGTAAACTTTCTTTCGTCCGCCACTGTTCTCATTTCGGACAACGTATGGCCATTCGCTTGGCGACTAGCATCCCCAATAGAATCTTGTTATCTTCGAAGGGTTGTCTGTCGGCCGTGCGAGCTAGCGCAAAGGGAGGAAAACGTAAAATGGAGAAGCGATGATGCTGGCCCGGGTCCAGCCGAGTTGGTTAACTCGGTATAAATACGGAACGGCTGACGATAAATGCAGAGGCCGCCTCTTCTTTCTCGCGCATCGTCCACCGCGCGTCTTTTCTTCTTTTCCCCCTTTTTTGCCGCGCCAACCTTCACTCTCTCCTTTTCTTCGTTCCTCATCTTTTCCCTCGTCCTTTTCTTCTTCTTCTCGCCACGTTTAGAGCCGAACGTACGCCGATGATACGTAAGCGGCGACGTTTTCTTCTTACATCATTCACCGGTCGGGCTATATGCGTTGCGTGCAAACGTCACGCGAGCGCGGTGATACGCGATGACGTTGAACCTTACAGATATTAATAACCGCCGCCCGATTCCATCGTCCTTTCCGGTCGAGTAAAAAGGCGGAAAGGCGGTCGCCGAGAGCCGATGTCGCTGAAGCGCTAGCAAATGGAGAACACGCGTTACGTAATGCTTTAGCTGCCTTCTCACCGACTGGCTTTCCACGTAAATACCTCGTATTTCCGACAAGCGTATGGCCACCCATTAGAGTCCGCGACATTTGGTTTTTCGATGGCCTAACGGTACACCTTTCTCCACCCAGACAGCTTCGTCAGCCGCGTTCGTCTGCCTCGTCTCAGCCAGACATCTGTTGATTGTTCCTATGAATTTTATCGCTTATAGCGCTATCAATACGCGGTGAATTAATTTTCTTACAGCACGCTCGATTATGTACAGTAGCTTTGCTTTAATCATTGTATTACGTACGCGATAATTTTTATTTTATTATTTAATTTGTACTTTACAATTTGTCCAGCTGGACATTTGGTAAATTTTTCTAGCTTAATTGCTAAATAACATGTGGATGGCTACACCCAGCGGGATACCATCTTCGAGTTTGATTATTTTATTTCTTTAGTCAGGTCAGTGGTGTGTTTTCTTTTTAGTCTTCTTTCTACGAGAGTTTTGCTCGCTTCAGCAGCCAGCTGGTTTCCACGTGTTGTAGTTCTTTCCTTGTATTTTTCTGCGTACCTGCCCATCTCTTCTTTGACCATTTGGTACTTTTAGGTTTTTGTGTGTATCCTCGTTTCTGACGTACCATGGGGCGTTGACTGTTGTTCTCAGTATCTTCGATTGTAGCGACTACAGTTTATTTATGTGGCTCATTGCTGCTGTCCCCCATAGTGGTATTCCGTACGTCCAAATTGGTTTTATTATCGTCTTGTAGATTTTTAGTTTATTTTCTATGCTGAGTTCAGAGTTTCTACTAGTTAGCCAGTACATCTGTCTTCTTTTTATCCGTATTTTGTCTATAATTGATTTAGTATGTTGCTTCTATGTAAGTTGTGTGTCTAAGTGGAGTCCTAGGTATTTAACTTGCATTGTTTGTGTTATGTGCGTGCCATTCAATTGGATATTTCGTGGTTTCCATTTTCATAGTGTAAACGTAATATGGTTGCATTTAATGGGGTTTGCTTTTATTTGTTTATCCTGTTACCATTTTTCTATTTTTGTGATATGCTCTTGTGGTAACGTGACTGCTGTTTCTGGATTAGTGTGCTTGACTAGTACAGTCGTATCGTCCGCAAATATCAGTATTTTGCTGTTGGTAGTTGTTAGTATGTCAGCCGGGTATAGTGTGTATAATATTGGTCCTACGCTTCCTTGCGGTACCCTTGCCTTGATGTATTTATATAATTACGAAAACTGGCCTGTCTATACCCCGCTGCACCGTATGTGCTAGGCTTGTTCCTAGAAAAGACTATGAGGCTGAGAGGCTCTTCGAATTGATTTAATGCTAAACAATACTCAATGGCTTCGAGGACTAAGGAAACTAAACACTAGAGCAGATGTAGAGTTTCCCTAGAAGTGAGAATCGCTTCAACATTTACAATTATTACAAACGCCACTGTGAATAACGATATTGAAGACGATTGAAAAAGATCGTCGCAAGACGACCAGACATTTTTAAAAGCAGTTTCAACGTTATTAAAATTGATTTAGTATGTTGTTTCCATGTAAGGCGATAATTTGTTTAATCGTTTGGGCACTCGTACGTTTCCATAGGTCGCTCCTCCTAAAGTTAAGAAAGAAACAAAAGTAAAGTAAAGCGAAAGAGGCGAAAGAAGAAGACCGAGTGCGTGTTTCACGAAATTTTCTTTCTTCTTCGATAAGGATCTATACAATTTTCAAGGTTTTCGAACGTCGAAGCCTTCCAAATTCTTCGATAGATTTTGGGCGCGCTATACGCAAGCCAACGAGACACAAGTTCAAATTTTTCTAGAGGCTAGTAGCCTACAGTCAAAGGTTACACACGATACATTAATTATTCATCGTTCATTGTGTATCGTTGATTTAAAAAACGCTATATCGTTTCGAATCTAAAACGCATTGCGCGAATAATCACATTTTTCCACAATTCATGTAGCTATAGCGGAGATCCATTTGCCTGAACTTGTCGGAGGTCAAACAGTTTACGTAATTGCAGTTCGTACAATAGATCGAAAATTGAGTTGGACTAAAATTGCTAGTAGGATTTCAGCAATTATCCCCGCTACTTACTGTTCTTCGTTCATAAAACGAGAGGTCAGGTGTAGGTGAACGAGTTCAAGCAGCGAATCAATTCGGTTAATCGAAATGCTCGGAAATGGGTCGGCAAATGATCTGTTTATAAGCTGATTTAGCTTTAATGTTGTGAAGCTTGTCGTTTCTCGAGACACAAGGGAAACGTAAGCACAGAAAAGTACTGTGCTATCTTTTCCTGTCTTCCATACGATCAGTTTTACGACGTTACAGCTAAAATGTCTCTTAAACTAATTAAATTTAAATTAATAATTTTCAAACTTTAAGATCCAAGTAGCTGCGACCTTAGCTTCTCATCGCAGTAGAATCTGTTTCAGTTTCTTGACAACGCAATTCGTAGTCGATCGAAAGCTTGAAATTGATCAACTTTGGTTGCAGACACCTTTTTGTCACGAAGATGGTACCCCGCTGGGGGTAGCCATCCACATGATAATCGAAGAGCCAAAAAATTCTACCAAATGTCCAAATTGGACAAATTGTGAACGTAAACAACTAAATAAAAAAAAAACTTTTTTGTCAGACTCTTTGTGTGATTGTCCGAGGTGTCTGAAAAATCCTGCGAACTAATTTCTTTTAATCAATTCGTTGATTCAACATCTTCACGTTCTCGCTTCGTTCTTCGTTACCAGCTGCGTTACAGTATCAGAGGAAGTATGTGGTAGTAAATATTTAAAATTCTGACCCTGCGTCCCTCCACAAGATATATGCAGGTTCCTTGTGTCCCTGTTGTGAAATGATCTTGACGTTTCGACATAGGTATAAAAAAGATAGAAGGAACGTTGAAATCGTGCCAAGAATCGAACGCTGTAGATACCTACACCATGTCGTCTGCGAATCGAGCGAATCGAGGAACAGGTGCAACGACTAATATATACGCACTCTGGTCGATTTGTTTAGCGTATTCTTTCCTTCATTTTGCCACAGCAATAAATCTACAACGTACCGCGTATTTCTCCGCTTATTTAACGAGTCTCCTTAAGAAAAATAAACCGCGCTATTGTGCAATTGAATGTGTACGTCACACGAAAGAGAGTCACATCGGCTTCTCCTTACGTACAATTTGTTGCGTCGAGATAGCTGTTGCGTTTAGACATAGTAAGAAAAATCTGTAACAGACGATTAAAATCTATTTATTTTTTTCGCGTTCAAAGTAATTGCAACGTAAACACAGCGACATATGTCTGCGTAATATTATCTTCTTTTGGGTTTTTTAATATTTTTTCGTTGTATCGTTATAGCGTTTAATCAGTGCAATTTTTTTTAAGTTATTCTTCTTTCAAAATGTAGCATATTATTATGAACTATGTATTCGGTTAACCTTTTAACCCTTTAAGAGGATCGGACCAAACGTAAATTCTTTTTTTTTTCTTTTATTAAAATTTACAATCAATTCTCGCATTGAGAATTTTCAGTAATTTTTTCTGGCGTGGCGCAGTGACATGGCTAATTATTTATAATAAGGTAATACTTATTATAGATAAGTATAATTTATAAGTAAGTATTATAAATAAGTAAATATTAATTAATTTAAATAACTAATTGAATGTAGCGTTTAGATCTAGCGGGTAGTGTCTCTTCAGCCTGTGGATCTCGACCAAACGTAAATTCTCGATCATAAATCGTAGGTTAAGAGGTTAAACACGTTCAAGTATCTTGTTCGTAGAAAATTTTCCAATTTTCAGAATTTTCGAAGAAATGAAATCTGCGTAATACCAAAGTTACATTGATATTCAATTACGCATAAACTTTCTTTCGTCCATCGACGTTGTAAACATTCTTACGCAATGTGCAACTTGAACAATGATAGAAATGCCTGAATTATTCCGTGTTCTTACAATCCGCGCTTTCGTTAACACGTTCAAGCTTCTTCGTACGCGACTTCACCAACGACGTCTTTGCTTTTTATTCCAGTCTTCGTTAAATCGCATTTTTATAAATTGAAATTGGAAACATAAGTGGCCCACGCCGCCAGATAGAAGCGCAGACCGTGGGCCACCGGTGGCCCACGCCGGTTTCAACCTGTTAAATGACAGGTAATCGATGTCGTAGCGTACTTCGTCCTACGTCACTAGGCTTCTTAATTTTTCCATACAACTGGAGTAAGAAAGAAAGCTCGAGTCGAAATTGAAACGTAACAGTCGTTTTATTTAACTTTGCTGATCCTCAAATTTGTATGTTCTAATAGTCAGAACGATTCTTACTCCTGTTTTAGCAATCTATAAATTTTTAACGTTTCAATAGAAACGTAAATATACACTTGAAGTGCAAAATCGTATCTACATATCTACGACGATCCTTTCTTCAACAAACAGACAATTTTATCGTTTCAAAAACACTTCCCTGTACATTTAGAGCGGAAGCCATTCGTACAAACAACGATTCGTTTATACTTTTTCTAAACTACAAAAATTTAACAACCAGAAAGAAAGATTGAGTCTAACATGAATCAAAGAAGTGTAGCAAGGTCACGTTATTTTCGAATATCGTAAATGCACCTAATATCGCCTACCAAATTTGAAATCATTCTCAAGTAAAGAGTAAGAGAGAATTTTGTATTAAATTAGTGTCAAACGAAAGACGTTATTCGTGTTGTTTCATACTGTTCCTTTATATATGTTTATACAACAGTATTAATCCATGGCCGATTCCTGCCACCATTTTTTCTCGAAATATTACGGATCAAGCGATGTTAGAAGCGTTTACCCTATGTTATTAACTATTATTTTATTTGTAAACAATTATTTTGCGACAGAAGATTCGACAACATAAATAACTTAAAAGAAACTCGTCTCTCCCAAAAAGTAGACCAAAAATTAACACACAGTCTGAATATGGAAAATGTATGTGAAAAATGTATATGTAAAATGAACAAGATTTGGAGACAGAAAGAAATTCCTAGAGTGGCGAAACGATTAAAACGAAGCTTTTACGATGAAGCCACGGGATGTTGGATGCGGAATAAAAATTGCCAATTGCCAACACGCAGTCTGAATGTGAGAAATGTATTTGCAAAATGAAAAAGATTTGGAGACAGAGAAATTCCTAGAGTGACGAAACGATTAAACCGAAGCTTTTACGATGAAGCCACGGGATGTTGGATGCGGAATAAAAATTGCCAATTGCCAACACGCAGTCTGAATGTGAGAAATGTATTTGCAAAATGAAAAAGATTTGGAGATAGAGAAATTCGTAGAGTGGCGAAACGATTAAACCGAAGCTTTTACGATGAAGCCACGGGATGTTGGATGCGGAATAAAAATTGCCAATTGCCAACACGCAGTCTGAATGTGAGAAATGTATTTGCAAAATGAAAAAGATTTGGAGATAGAGAAATTCGTAGAGTGGCGAAACGATTAAAACGATTAAAGAAAACTTGTACGATGAAGCCACGGGATGTCGGATGGAATAAAAATGGAATAAAAATTTCCGGTTAAATTAAGAAATAACAATCATACAAAAAGTAAACGCAAATGTATGTATCCATAGAAGTAAAAAATTCGGTGATATGGAAGGTGCTGCGGTTGCAAGCCACGAGTCAAATAAAATAACTATAATCACGACGTGCTGCATAGCAAATAAAAGCGACCACTGACCAATGGTACAGAAAACACACAGAGAATTGCAAACGGAGCTCGTACAGCCGAAGACCCCAGCAAAGCGACGCGATGCAGCGTGAAACAATCTCGTAACCTGGTTGCGCGAGCAGGAAATGCAGTTTGGTCCCAGCTAGCCGAAGAACAGGATCTTCTGGTACCGGTCTGATATCCTTGTACCTGCGGCGCGCGCTTTGTAACGGGAGCTTTCCCGAGTCACGAAGGCAGAGAAGGATCAGCAGTGCCGTTGTCAGCCGGTGCAACAGCCGTTGCATACGAAACGCAACCAACCGACCGGCCGGCCGATTCGCAGCAAACAGCAGAACAAACGTAGGATGAAGAAAGACGGGAATATGAACGGCAGAACGAAGACAGGGGAGAGAGAAAGATGCGAACACGAAGGAGAGAGGGAACAGAGAGACGACGTTTCGTTGATTCGCTACGAAACGGAAATGGAACGAATCATCGTCGCCCCATTGTGATCCCCGCTCGCCTCGTTTCGTTCAATTAGGTTGGAAATTCAGGTCGAGATCACCTGCTGCTGCTGCTGCTGCTGCTGCACTTCCAGTTTAGACCGCGTCTAGAAAAACAGCGATTTATTCGTTGAAACGCGGAGAGTAGACGCTGCGGAATTTTCTTCTCCTCTTCTTTTGCTTGCCCGTCACGATTCAGCGGCCAGATACTTGTTTAAAAATCGGTTCTTATTACGTACATTCTGCGGCTTCGCGCAAGAAGTACCACTGCCAGTATTTATGAAGTTGAGATGACGCGTTTAAACGATATCGTACGTAAGAAGATTAACGCTCGTATAACTTCTGACACGCAACTCGCATTCATATCTCGTGTCTCTTCTCTAACGCAAAAAGGGGAAACTAAAAGTTGCGCGCTGTTTTTCGTGGTTTATGTTGACATCGGTATCTTTCGCAGCAAGTTTATTGTATCAGAGGTTTTCACATTCCAGTGTACAATGTTATTATGGTTGTTTTTAGGTAGAATTTGGAATTGTTTTTTTACGTAGTCTATACGATTGTTTACAGTGTCAATACTGGGTCTGAGTCATTTTTGCGAAAGTACGACACTTCTTGCATCAATACACAGATGTATTTGCACCTGATACCAGAAACGCAGGAGATCTCGCGGATGGAAAGATAATTATTTTCTAAATCGTTCGTTCTGAATTCTTTGTTATATTCATTTATTATTATATTATTACTGTTATTATTATTGACGTTATGCTCTTTATTAGATCGATCGGAGACACTTGAAGCTAATAAATTGAGAAACGGATTATTTTGAGAGAACACCGTTTCTTAATCGAAAGTTAGCTATTTCCTTTCTAATCTGAAGTCAATGTGTGAGCAAATTAGGTGGTGAAAACTTTTGTAATATTCATACGTAGTCTATTCTTTACGTTTATGTATATTATTGGACTTATTCAACGTATTCGAGAAACTAGATGCAAATCAACGAGAGATTATCCATCATATTTTTCATTTTTTCAATAACAAATAGCTTTTGATTAAAGATTAAAAAAGTTCACAGTGCTACATGTTTACTCTTACACGTGATATATATAAGACCTGTGCACTTATAAAATAATATAAAAATAGAATGCAGCGTAATAATAACCGCTTATAAATTATACTTGTGTGTGATGTAATGTAGAAATTGTTAGGTGTGTCTGGTACATGGTGCAACAGTTCCAAGTAGTATTAATCATTTGGTTTCGAAGTATCAAAGCTACTGTTCTTCTTGGACCTATATAAACCGAATATTTCAATAGATATTATTAAAATATACATAGCTTTTGAATATTTGGTTTTGCTATTCGATGTACTTTTTGTATCTTTCGTGCATTCCACACTTTATCTAAATAATTGTTCAAATAATCGATAAACGACCAACCCTGACGCGCTTCTTTGCGTTCTTCTTCTTTTCAACTGTCTCATTTATTTGGTTGTTCGAAAAGTGTTTTTCTTTTACAGATACGTCTTTTACAACGATGCATCTTTATACAAACATGAAACCTAATCTGTCGCACGTTGTGATCTTTATTTTGATAGAAGAAAATAGATCATACGTAATTCGATAAAATAATATAAAAGTGAAAATGTGCATCCATTATTTCCTTGTAAGGCGAGGGAAACTTTTCGGACGACCTAATATAAAAAGTGTGGAATTCACGAGACATAAATATCTTCGCTTTGTCGATAAATATTCTTAAAAAGTTTGTCATTACTAACGAAAACCGTATAGGTTGTTGCAATGAATTTTGAAATCTTGGTTGATCCAAGGAATTTTGTTAGGAAATTCGAGTATGAATATTTTCAGATGTATTAGGTCGCCCGAAAAGTTCCTTTCGTTTTATAAGGAAATAATGGATGCACAACATTTTTCGTTTTATATTATTTTATCATAACGTTCGACAGATTAGGTTTCTTGTTTGTATAAAGCTGCGTCGTTGTAAAAGGCGTGTCTGTAAAAGAAAGACACTTTTCGGACAACGTAATATTTCAAACTGGAGAAAAATATCACAACTATCGTTAGCGGAACTATCGGAATACGATCACGACAGTCGCGTCTCATTTACCAACACGTTTTGTGTGATACTCGTATTCGTGACAGACTGCCATAAGTGGCCCACGATTCTTCCGCGTAAAGTAAATAATTTCAATAATTAATATCACGCACGATATAA
Organism: Bombus huntii; assembly: GCF_024542735.1. NCBI lineage: Eukaryota > Metazoa > Arthropoda > Insecta > Hymenoptera > Apidae > Bombus > Bombus huntii. The sequence goes on from NC_066243.1 coordinate 3,569,678, forward strand.
AATTTCCAAAGTTATAATTCGCAGTAGTACGATCGTTGTCGTTGTTGAACTTCAAGTTTCAAGCGGAACTTTCCACAGCGATCACTGAACGATTGCTAAATTTAAATCCGGTAGAACAAATTGTGAACGAGATGGAACAACGTGCGATCGATAATACGCGTTTTCACGACTTGCTGCTGCTAGTCGTTGGAAGAAATGCATGTAATTTCTCATCGAACAAGCTGACGCTAATTTATGAAGCGAGCTCGGTGGTTCGATGATTAACAGTGTGCTGCAGTGTATGGAAAATGATAGCGTGTAATAGGCGGGAAAGGCTGATCTGCCGGAGAGGGAAAACAAATGACAGTTATTTAGAAGAAAACAAACGGTACGTGTGTTTAGCGATAGAAACTGGGTGCTCGTACTATGATTCTTTCAACTGGGTTACGACCTAGTTCTGCTATTCTCAGCGAAACTACCAGACACTTGGTTCGTCGCGTCGCGTCGCGTCGCCAAGAAAAAAAGGTTAATGTCGACGTGTTTGTAATCCACGTGCTCGATCGCAGTACCTCGTTCTTGTAAACGAATATTCACTGTTGTTTTGTTTCACCCCGATGCCTTTTCTCAATTAATTTACTTTATTCAAGGTCGCATCTGTTGATACCTTTTGTCGTCATTATCGACCGTGATTTAGAAAATGCATAAGGAGAGTATATAGAAAAAGAAACTAGGTATAACATACGATAAGGTGAATTACAAAGTTAAACAATAATATTTAAACCATTTTGTACATGTATCATATAACAATATATATTGATATAGTTACAGTATAATACAGTACGATCAACTTAAATCTCAATTTAGACGATATAGTATATGCTAGAACTAAGTTGGCAGCTTACAGCCTCGTAGTTGATCATACGGATTAATACCTTTGAGAAAATAAAGGAGATTTTCGCAATATTTTTTTATGATTTAGGTACGTTTGAACCTTATTCGGAAGAGCAAATTTAATTTCCTACTGGGAAACGTTACTACAATTCTGAAGTTGATCTACAGAGTGATAGTTACAACGTATACATAAATAGTTACAAAGATTGCGCTTGGTTGTTTCATTTTTAGCTGTAATATTTAGTATGTTCAATTCTATGTCTGGTGAGAATATCTTGCTCTTTCCCATTAAGAAGAAGAGCTGGGCTTTTATCCAATATATTTTGGCTCATTTTTAGTTACAGGATGAAAGTGTGCACATTTAGCGTGTCCAATAGTAAACTTAGTGAGAATAATCTGCTCTTTCCTATTACAAAGAAGTGCTGTTTTCTTATCAAACATGTTTGACTCACTTTTAGTTATAAGATGAAAGTGTGCAATTGTAAGTCCAATGAGAATAATTTACTCTTACCTAAAAATGCTGCTCATTTTATCAAAAATGATTGGCCAGTTCTTGGTTATAAGATGGAAACATGCAAGTTTAGTGTGTGTAGTTCTAAGTCTGATGAGAATAACTTGTCCTTTTCTATTAAGAACAAATGTTGTTCTTTTATCCAATATGTTTGGCTCATTTTTAGTTGCAAGATCAGAGTGTGCAAGTTTAGCGTGTCCAATTTTAAGTCTAGTCAGAATAACCTGCTCTTTCCTATTACAAAGAAGTGCCGTTTTCTTATCAAACATGTTTGACTCACTTTTAATTATAAGATGACAGTGTGCAAGTTTAGCGTGTGTAATTCTAGGTCTGATGAGAATATCTTGCTTTTTCCCACTAAGAAGAAGAGCTGGGTTTTTATCCAATATATTTAGCTCGTTTTTAATTACAGGATGAGAGTGTGCAATTTTACGTCTAGTCAGAATAACCTGCTCTTTTCCATTACAAAGTGGTACTGTTCTCTTATCAAACATGTTTGACTCACTTTTAGTTATAAGATGAAACTGTGCAAGTTTAGCGTGTGTAATTCTAAGTCTGGTGAGAATATCTTGCTCTTTCCCATTAAGAAGAAGAGCTGGGCTTTTATCCAATATATTTTGGCTCATTTTTAGTTACAGGATGAAAGTGTGCACATTTAGCGTGTCCAATAGTAAACTTAGTGAGAATAATCTGCTCTTTCCTATTACAAAGAAGTGCTGTTTTCTTATCAAACATGTTTGACTCACTTTTAGTTATAAGATGAAAGTGTGCAATTGTAAGTCCAATGAGAATAATTTACTCTTACCTAAAAATGCTGCTCATTTTATCAAAAATGATTGGCCAGTTCTTGGTTATAAGATGGAAACATGCAAGTTTAGTGTGTGTAGTTCTAAGTCTGATGAGAATAACTTGTCCTTTTCTATTAAGAACAAATGTTGTTCTTTTATCCAATATGTTTGGCTCATTTTTAGTTGCAAGATCAGAGTGTGCAAGTTTAGCGTGTCCAATTTTAAGTCTAGTCAGAATAACCTGCTCTTTCCTATTACAAAGAAGTGCCGTTTTCTTATCAAACATGTTTGACTCACTTTTAATTATAAGATGACAGTGTGCAAGTTTAGCGTGTGTAATTCTAGGTCTGATGAGAATATCTTGCTTTTTCCCACTAAGAAGAAGAGCTGGGTTTTTATCCAATATATTTAGCTCGTTTTTAATTACAGGATGAGAGTGTGGAATTTTACGTCTAGTCAGAATAACCTGCTCTTTTCCATTACTATGTAGTGCTGTTCTCTTATCAAACATGTTTGACTCACTTTTAGTTATAAGATGACAGTGTGCAAGTTAAGCGTGTCCAATTTTAAGTCTAGTCAGAATAACCTGCTCTTTCCTATTACAAAGAACTGCTGTTTTCTTATCAAACATGTTTGACTCAGTTTTAATTATAAGATGACAGTGTGCAAGTTTAGCGTGTGCGATTGGAAGTCTGATGAGAATATCTTGCTCTTTTCTATTAAGAATCAATGTTGTTCTTTTATCGGATACGTTTGGCTCATTGTTGGTTACAAGATGTGAGCGTGCATTTTAAAGTTTAACTTGTACATTAGTTCTGATTTTTCCTAATACTTTAGAAGAAAGTATCTACGTCATATACAAGACGAAGAAACCATCATCTCATTCACGATTATTCCCATGATTCGGTGCTCGATAAATCTCACGTTTAATGGCCTAAATTATGTAACGCGTTAAATCCTTTCTGATTGCTTTTCTTGTGTTCGTAAGTTTCGGTAATTAAGCCCTGGTTTGTGCTCTGAAACACGGTCATTACGAGTCTCGTATTTATTTAAAGAAACTTTTCAAACAGCTCTTTCAACTGTCCGAAGTATTATTTTACGCTGTAAATTATTCGTGCAATAGTTAGTAAAAGCCAGGCAGAAGAAAAGAAAATATACAGTCTTTAAAATCGTTTTCTTTCAAACCCAAACCCTCGACTGTTCATACTCAGTGATTTTTAATAGTTGGCACTTGGCGCGCTCGTAGCCAATGAACTTTACGTTCCTTTTTCATGGATACTCTTCTTTCGCGATATTTAAAATTGCAGCGCGTGCACAAAGTGGAGGAAGATTTTTGAACCAATGAGAATTAAAGCGTTTGCTGGAGTTTGTTTTTCGATAGGAAAAATTTATAAAAAATGTGATCGATTCGTATCGTTATTACACAAATTTTACGATCGAAATTGTATTTACCCAATGTTTTTATAATCGACACAAAATAACAACAAAATATTTTTCAAAATTCCAGACACGTCGAAGTTATTGGTTTCAGGAAAACACGTCGAAAACCGACGAATACATTTGGTCATAAATATATCGGTTATGACCAAAGTTGTATAACGTTGAGTGATAAATATTCTTGATCGTAAATATTAGATCGACTATCAAACAAAAACGTAGTATGTAGTTCTTCAACGTATCTATTTATTCGAAGCTCTCTATAAAAAGGATTAATTTAACAGAGAGACATTGCGTCTACATTTACATGAAACTGTATACGCGAAGCAGACAGTAGTAAGACTGATCACTGATCAACTTCATCAAGATAAATTGTTTAGTTTCTGAATATCTACTTAAACACTACTCGTATACTCTGGCAGTAAGAGTAGAAAATTGATAGATGGTTTGTGTACACATTAGAATTTGCATTTATGCATTTCCCCACGTAACTTTGTACATATTGTAAATCATTCGAGGATAAGATTAAAGTACTTAAGAACAAAATGAATTCGATAATTTATTGAATTTTCCTCGTATATCTTGACTTAACAAACCAAACTAAACTATAGCGTTCATATACCGCACGTGGCATCTTTTTTTAACTATGGAAATAGGTATAGTATACGGTTTTACGCATACTTTTTATGTCAATCATAGAAATAGACATGTTATACTATTTTATGCGAGTTTTTTCAACTAGTTGTAGAGAAAACTATGTTATACGGGTTTGTGATGTATTTTTTATATTAATTGTAGAAATGCAAGATTTTTCTATTAACTACAGAAATTGGTATGTTATATGGTTTTGTTCCAAATTTTTTAAAATCAATTATAGAAATCGATTAAATTGATATAATATACAGTTTTATGCAAGATTTTTTTTACCAATTACAGAGATAGGCATGTTATACGGTTTTATGCCGGATCTTTTATATTAATTGTAGAAATGGACAATTCTGGAAACGTGTTATACAGCTTTACGCAAGATTTTTTTAATTAATTATACAAATGAATATGGCATGCGTTTTTATGCAAGATTTTTCTATTAATTACAAAAATGGGTATGTTATACGGTTTTCTACAAGATTCTTTTTAATTAATTGTAGGAATAGATATGATATACAGTTTTATGCAAGATTTTTGTTACCAATTACAGAGATAGGCATGTTATACGGTTTTATGCCGGACCTTTTATATTAATTGTAGAAATGGACAATTCTGGAAACGTGTTATACAGCTTTACGCAAGATTTTTTTAATTAATTATAAAAATGAATATAGCATACGTTTTTATGCAAGATTTTTCTATTAATTACAAAAATGGGTATGTTATGCGGTTTTGTACAAGATTTTTTTTAATCAATTGTAGAAATTGATTAAATTGATATGATATACGGTTTATGCAAGACTTTTCTATTAATTGCAGAAATTGGTATTGTTATACGGTTTTATGCTAGATGTTTTTTAATCAATTGCAGAAAATGATTAAATTGATATAATATACGGTTTATGCAAGATTTTTCTATTAATTGCAGAAATTGGTATTGTTATACGGTTTTATGCAAGATTTTCTTTTAATCAATTCTAGAAACAGATATGATATACGGTTTTGTGCAAGATTTTTTTTTACTAACTAAAGAGATTGACATGTTATAGAATTTTACGCGAAATTGTTTCAACTAGTTGTAGAAATAACTATGTTATATGGTTTTGTGATGGATCTTTTATATTAATTGTAGAAATGTGTTATACAGCTTCTCGCGGAACTTTTTGAATTAATTACAGAAATGGATATGGCATACGTTTTTTATGCAAGATTTTCCTATTAATTACAAAAATTGGTATGTTATATGGTTTTATACCAGACTTTTTTAAATCAATTGTTGAAGCAGACATGATATATAGTTTTATGCAAGATTTTTCTATTAATTGCAGAAATTGGTACGTTATACTCTATTATATCAAATTTTTTTTTTGATCAATTATAGAAACCAATATGATACAATGTACGCTTTTATGTAAGATTTTTTTAACCAATTACAGAGATTGTCGTGTTGTACAATTTTATGTACAATTTTTTTTGTATTAATCATAGAAGTAGCTATATTATACGGTTTTATGCGAGACTTTTCGAATTGGTCGTAACAGCAGATATGACGTCTTTCTTACGTATTGCGAAGCTTCCGTAGACTTTGAACAGGGTCGATGGCTGGGTACAGATTTAGAAAGAGTTTTCCTAGCCAAACCATTATTCCTCGGTTGCCGACTGCTTCGAGAGCCAAGCTACAATCGCCGCGTGGCGCTTAGTCTATTGTCGACCAGTCATTCTCACGTTGTTACACCGCAAAGGATTTAATTAAATTTCTCGCTATAATCTGGTACGCGGATCTGGTTGGCCGTTTAAGTCGTTTACGTGTGGCATCTTTATTTTCCCGGCGCCACTTTACCGTGTAAGGAAAACTCTTTGCGAGTGAAAATCGTTTCCATCATATACGCTCGCATTGAACGATTTACAGCCAGAGCGTGAAAAATAACGACAAATCGCTAATTACAAATGTCATTTACTATCTCTTTTTGTACGATCGTTCCACTATAAATCTGGATCACCTACATAGTAAAACACAGTGGTAATATATTTCACTAATTTATCATATACTGCACTTGTACTTGTAACAAGCAAGCAAAAAGCTTCGAGTCTCAGCTAGGATGTTCGATTCTGTTAGATCATTCATTAAATATAACAGTCTTTTTAGCGTGGTTTTTACAAAGCTGATGTATAAAACATACACAGGAAATGAAATACCCTAACCTGTGAAGACTATTCTTAGGAATTCATTATCGCAAGGGTGGATTCGAAAAAATTACACGTAACGTTGTAGATTACGAAGAGTCATCGAGAAAAATGATGCATATATCGTTCAGTAAAACGCGCATACATCGTTTGATAAAATGCTAGTTTCACGAAAATTGTTTCCGCTATGGATTTTTCCCAACGTTCCAACGTTATACCTAGCTACGATGATCGCAAGAAAAATCTAGCGTCTATCGGTTACTCGTAATTTTCTAACTGTAAGACGCAACGATTCGTTTGATGAAAAATAAGCAAATAGATCGGAGGATAATATACACTTTGTCCACTTCGAATCGCTTGTGGCGTAAGACGAATCTCGCGCAACACAAAAATCGAGAGACTCTAAGCGGATGTAGACGATCGTAGGGAAGGAGGATCGTTTCAACGTGGACAGGTTGCAGCTCGTGCAGAAATCGGTCGCGTCGTTCGGAACGTGTTTCGTTAAAGGCGTGTTTCTTTGGAGCGTTGGTCGCGTTTCTCCGCGTTTGGCCACGTTACATCGCGCTGCCCGTGATTGCGTGGCTTCGTCGATTTATCTCTGTCCTGGTTCGGTCTCAGGGTGAGCCAGGTGTGATCAGATATCTCGGGCTCCGGCGAATGTTTCAAAATTGAGAGCAACGCGCCGTCTGCTTTTACCGTTTTACTTATGATACTTAATTAACAGTTCCGTGAAGATTGGTATCATCGTCGTCCGATCGCAGAATGCCAGCTTTATGGCCTTTTAATCGCTGTGTAATCGATCGTCAATCTTTCCCTTCAAGCTCATCGTTCGGTATGTTTGAATTTTTTTCATTAGATTAATTTCTCACATCTTCTTGTGTACACATTCGCGCGTGCGGCTAAACACAAAGATCGTGCGAATTTATCTCTGCTTGCGTTTCCGTATATTCGACAATTGTTGTATCTTGGAGATTGTTACTAGTTCGGCAGAAATTCGGTTGTTCGAACTAACGACGATATATGCAAAGTCGAGTAATATGCAAATTCCTCGTACAGAAATAAGTCGAATATGTATTAGGTAAAAGTGTCTTTCCTTTACAGATCCGTCTTTTACAACGATGCATCATCTTTATACAAACATGAAACCTAATCCTGTCGAACGTTGTGATCTTTTTAACCAAGCACTCCCAGAAAGTACACCCACAACACACGCAGAGGATGGGCTGCTTGCCAGTTGTATATTACTTTTAAAAGAAATTTTGCTTTTTCCATCCTTTGCAAATATATCTGCAGGCAGAGGATTCGAACTCGCGACGCGTCGTCTTCAGTTCTGAGCCTTAACGAATGTAGCTGGTTTATTTTTATTAAAGATGTTTATTAAACCCAAGATACAGTTTTAGATACATATTCACAATAAACGGTGAATTTTTGTAGTGATATGTTAGGCAAAGGTATCGATACGCGGCGGTACGACGTAGCCATGCTGTATTATGTGTCGGCGCTTTGCATTTTTCGTGTATAATACAATTTTTGGGTTTAAGCCGCTGGGGAGCGGAGCTTTTTTGCGAATTTTTTTTATTTTTTTTTCTGTCCTGAAAACTTGGTCGCAAAACAGGACGCTTCGGTAGTCTGCTTTTTTGGGTGCTGTGTAACATTGGGGAGGGGTGGGATGAGAGGGAGGGGGTGGGGGAGGGGGATGTCAAATAGGTTTATTTACAAATATTTACAGTATTTACAGTTTACACCTGTGTTATGCGGTTTAATGTTCTCTCTTATTTTATTATGGATTCTGTATCTACCAATATTTTTTTGTGTTTTTTCTGTGTTTGTCTTTGGTGTCTTTCCGGGAGAGGGCCATGTTGTATCTCCATTGCATCTGGTGTCTGCGGTCTGTCCATTTATGTTTTCTTCGTAGAGTATGGTTTTGATCCCTATTTTTCTTTTTATGTGATAAATTATTGGAATATTGTTTTGGTCCTGGAGGTAGTTTTTTTCGTCTAGGTATAGGAAAGCTTCTGGGGGGATGTAGCCTGTTGTCAGAGTGTTTTTGTAATATGCGTTGTTAGGAAATAGGCAACTGAAGATTAGGCTGTTTTCTTTTATCTTTGCCGCTTGCGCGAAGTGGTTTCTTATTAGCTTTAGGATGTGACAGTCTGTGCGATGAATGTTGGCTAGGTCGTATATTGTTTTGTTTTTTACATATTTTTTGAATCCGCTGTGTTCGGATCTGTAAGTATTCAAGCAAGCCTTGATGCATTTTCTTTCGAATATGCGGATTTTTTCCATCTGGGAGGCTGATATGTTGTACCAGGTTGGGCAGCCGTAGGTTATGATCGGCCTGATTAGTGCTTGGTAGCATAGTATTTTTAATTTGCTGTCGAGATGTTTGGAGTAGAATAGTTTTTTTATTTTCCAGAATGCTTTATTGGCCTTAGCAAGTTGAGTTTCGGTGTGCTGCTTGTAGTTTAATTTGTAGTCTATGTTTATTCCTAGGTATTTTACGTAGTGAATGTAGCTGGCTGCCCCGCTCGTTGTGATCTTTATTTTGATAGAATAAAATGGATCATACGTAATCCGATAAAATAATATAAAACGAAAAATGTTGTGCATCCATTTCCTTATTATTAGAATAGTCAACATCTCTTTACCGAATTTCTACCCTTAGACCAGTCACGTACTTAATTTATACATACGCACCAGTGTAACTAGGTTTTATATAAAATTGTTGGAGTGAACTGTGATTTATACGTGGCAATTCAGTGTATATCCAATTGTGATTATTAAATTCATAATAAAGTTTGATAAAAAGAAAGTTAATAGTTGTGTTACGGCACAACCTTCTTGTTTTTATCATCCAAGTCTCAAGTTTACGTGACGAGATCGCTGGCGATCTATCGGTTTCGTCATTTCTTGTATCTCCGACGTGACACCGTCTCACGGGACAGACACGCGTGATCCACCGATGGTACACGTCGGCGTTAACGTGTTAAACCTACGTGCATATTACAATACAATAAGCACGTGAAAGGGATAGATCGTGCAGATCAGTAATTGGCGAACAGCAGTATTTTACGAAAAACTTTAAAGTGGTCCAAAAAATTAGCATTTTAAACTACACACCTTGTTCAATGCATATAAAATGTACTGTATCTATGTGCCAGAAAATAAAACAAGATACAACAAATTTCTACTGCAAGTAGCTTTTTTTTTTTTATTAACGTGGAGGAAATCCGCACGGACACCAGGTCGCTTCTGAGGAAAAACGGCGGCTGCGATCGAAAGGGGCCCGGGAACTGGAAAAAAATTTTCTCCCCGGCGGGGAATCGAACCCCGGTCTCCCGCGTGACAGGCGGGGATACTGACCACTATACTACCGAGGACCTTTCTACTGCTCGTAGCTAGAGAATGGATAACTGTGGATTCCAAAGAATGCAGCATTGCACCTGATTCTTCTCGAATTTCTAAAACAGCTCCTTATTATAATGATACATCCTTCAGGTTTTTGGGACAACTAAGAAACCACGTTTTAGAAAAAATAGTCACTGGCAGAAAAACAAATCCGACTAAAGCCTGTACAGTATGCTGTGCAAAAGGAAAACAACGAAACTAGATATACAGGGTGGTTGGTAAGTGGTGGGGCAAGCGGAAAGGGGGTGATTCTACGCGAAAAAAGAAGTCGAAAATACAGAATAAAAAATTTTTTTTTTTAATTTTCTCATCGAGACAACGATCTACAGTGAGATCCGTTAAACGAGACGTGATAAAGTGCAGGCGTACCGAGCCAAAATTCAAAGTCGATTTTCTCGAAAACAAAGCCTCAAACGAAGAATTGTTATTCTATATTTTCGACTTCTTTTTTCGCGTAGAATCACCCTCTTTCCGCTTGTACCACCAGTTACCAACCACCCTGTATTTGCAAAAGCTATTGTGATTGTTACAGTGTTTATCATACGAAAAAGAAATATTGAAAGTTGAATTTATTAAAGTTCATTTATATTGTTTTACTTCCACATCGAATTACGAAATAATAACCGGTGATATGAGATAAATTCTTGGTAAAATTGCCGGACAACAATGTGTTGATAACAAATCTGCTACAAATTTTACCTGGAAAATGGAGAATCGATTTTCTAAGTTCTAAGTTACCGTTCTTCTCTAGCGATGACTGGCGGTAAAGCAAAAGAAAAGTAGAAAATATCGCTTGGCGAGTAATTTGAATTCTATAAAATTCACATAAATATAAATAATTTTCTCCTGGGTGAAGTAGTGAAGCAATTAAAGCGCAGATAAATTATGTACATAAATATAAATAATTTTTGCGCGACTGAAGCAGCGAAGCAATTAAACTAAATTTTTAATTCATATTTTAATAGCGGGCAAACTCAACGACTCGCCACATCGTATCGTTCCGTCTACCAAAGCCACAAATTATCGTGATCGGAGTCACGTGGACGCGTACACAAACCTGGCGATAAATAATATCAACAGAATATATACTAATTTATCGTTGAAACATTGTAACAGTTTAAAAGAATCCGAATCGCGAGAAAAAGAACTTGTATATTATCGTACGCCTTGTACCAAGAGTATCATAATACAATGGTTTATTTCCTCTCATAAAAATCTCATTCATCGCATCTGCCAGCAACGTTTAGATCCTTCACTTTCTCTGCCTACATCAATCTGCAATTTCCTGGCGGGCTAAAAAGCTAATTGTAAATAGCAAGCTCGGTGGCTGGAAGAAAGAAGAAGAACGAGCTCTAGAAATCGCCTGACAACTGCAGGAAAAAGCGCTGAGACCTGGCGAACGAGAACAGGCTAACCGAACTAAAACCCTTCGCGAAATCTGAGATCTTGATGCGTCGTCGAGACGCGAATTTAATTTACGCTAGTCGACGGTATTCGCAACTTTGAACGTGCACTATCCGGCTACGTGTTCGCCCGGACGTATTAATCATTTTCACGCTGGAAGTCACGCGACCGAAGGAAGATTTACAATTCCATTATGATCTCGTTAAGCGATAAACAGAATCGTAATCGTCGTTCGCAATGGCAGGCGAATTTCCTACAATTTCCTTATTTCAAGCCGCAGCGTGGCACGCTGCGGTTATGAAAACTGAAATTTCTCGAAATCCGCACACTCATCGTATTAGCTAACCGCTCGGATGTTAGCTAAACGCATTCGAGCGCGTCTGACGTGCTTCAATTTTTTACTCTTAACGTTCTTCCATCACCTTGGACAGAAATAAATTAGACTTCAACTATATTCTTTTTAGCGTTTTCCAGCTCTGATTTTCCGTGAATTACGTTGCGTTTAATCTGGTCGCGAGCTTGGCTCGAATTCGCAGCTGCACGCGAGAATTGCTGTGAAAAAGAAGAAAATTCGCGCACTTGTCCGCGTTCATCGAAACCAAAATTATCGTCAAATTTATCGTTGATAAAATGTTACCGAGTGAACATTTTTTTAAATTTTACATCGCGAACTTTTCCATTGGATTTTAAGTGGCATATGAATCCTGTTCACTCAGGACTTTTGTTTGTTCTCCTTTCAGAAACAGTTTGCAGCTCTTTTTTAATTTTCATTCGGCGATAATCTTCTCTTGGACGGTGTACGAATGAAAATTTTGAACAAATGTAAAAAAAGGTTGATTTTCTGTAAAAGTTAGCATTTTCTGATGGTAGCTTCAGCAAGCTTTCACTGTGCCAGATTTAGACGAACCACGTACAGATTTTAATTACACAGTTGTGGAGGTTTTCGAGAGCTGAAGATACGCGATAAATAAAAAGTTAACCCACAGTTCGTTGCTTGCTTTAACGGCTGCTTTATCTTACAGTCATCGTGTTAATAAGAGCATTAACTGTTGTTGAATTTCGTACAGATTAGTATGGTGAGAATATATATAATTACGTGGTACATTTTCAAATCTCTTGAGATTTTTCACTACCATTTTTATAATTTTCATAATTTCGCTCTCTGTCGTTAAAACATTTCATTTGGCAGAAACTAATATTTTATTGCATAAACATACTAATATTTTATTTTATAAGCATAGAAGAAGAAGAAGAATGACAGTAAAAATCGAAGCGAGGTAAAAATACGCAAGAAACGAGCAACCAATTTTTGTCAAAGTCAGGAGAAAACGATACATTTTAAAAATCAACTAATCGATTAACAAAAAATTGCAGAAAATACCAAGGTTATTGAAGTATATCAGATATGAAGAAGATTGTATTTAATTTCCAAAAATTTGGAGTAATAAGATGTTTAAAAATTATTCTATTTAATGTTGCTCGATAGTTTAATGTCATTATGTAATGCTATTAAAAATATGTGGTTGAGTTCAGTTCGTAGTAATATTTTCATATTTATAATCCTAAGGATACATATCGTACGCTTTTAACGTATTATCTTTCGATTAATTAGTATTAATAAGTCCTTACATTATCTTTAAAATACAGTAGGACGTTGATTATTCGAGTCATGTAATTATGATAAATCCTACGTACAAATAATCCAATTAATTGCTTATCATACGAGAGATCATTTATTCCGAGTTATTCTACGAACATTGATATCGAACGAAAGTAAAAACGTTTGAGAAAAGATATGACAAATTCGTCAGTTTTTATTCTTTCTCACGAAGGACCTCTTTTGCATTTTTTATTATCTGATGTACCTACAATTGTTCGTTGCGTTTTAATCGAACTAATGAATTAATTGAATGAATTCAATAATTCGCTGATTTGATTCAATTAATTCTCTCAATCTTATTATTTCTATTTTGTAATAATTTTTTATCAATTGTCAATTAATTAAATCAATCGACTAATTTCCATACGACAGAAAATCATTTATTCTCAATTATTCTAAGAACATTGTTACCGAACGAAAGTAACAATGTTTGAGAAAAGATATGAAAAATTTGTCAGATTCAATTTTTTTTTACGAAGGGCTTCTTTTACACTTTTTATCATCTAATGTACCTATTGTTCGTTGTGTTTTAATCGAACTAATGAATTAATTGAATGAATTCAACTATTGGCTAATTTGATCGAATTAATTCTCTCAATTTTATTACTTTTATTTTGTAATAATTTTTTATCAATTGTAAATTGAGAAAAGATATGAAAAATTTGTCAGTTTTCATTCTTTCTTACGAAGGACCTCTTTTGCACTTTTTATTATTTAATGTACCTATTGTTCGTTATGTTTTAATCAAACTAATGAATTAATTGAATGAATTCAACTATTGGCTAATTTGATCGAATTAATTCTCTCAATTTTATTAATTTTATTTTGTAATAATTTTTTATCAATTGTAAATTGAGAAAAGATATGAAAAATTTGTCAGTTTTCATTCTTTCTTACGAAGGACCTCTTTTGCACTTTTTATCATCTAATGTACCTATTGTTCGTTATGTTTTAATCAAACTAATGAATTAATTGAATGAATTCAACTATTGGCTAATTTGATCGAATTAATTCTCTCAATTTTATTAATTTTATTTTATAATAATTTTTTATCAATTGTCAATTAATTAAATTAATTTTTATACGATAGAAAATCATTTATTCCGAGTTATTCCACGGACATTGATACCGAACGAAAGTAAAAATGTTTGAATAAAGATGTAGAAGGTTTGTCAGTTTCTGTCGTTGCTCACGAGAGACCATTTATACGCTTTTTATTATCCACTGTTCCGATAATTGATCGTTAAATTTTAATCGGTGTTCCAACGATCGAAATTCCAGCGTATTAAATCGTTCATGAGTCGGTACGATACTCGCACAAAGTCGGAAAATATTACGCCACCAAATATTCCGATTTGCCAAGTGTCGAAACTCGGAAGTGCCTTTCACTGCGGCAAACGTTTAAGGAAATACAACTTCCCTAATTTATCAGTGCGGACCGACGAACAAAGCCAATTCCGAATGCCCAGCAGACGAAGAATTTAATTACATGTAATTAAGGACATGGGGTCGTGTTTGTTTCGCTCATCGTTCGATACGCAAACTGTTGTAATTAAATCGCGGCACGGCATTGTGGAAAACCGAAAGGTGAATTGTGACAGGAACGACAATCGTATCGAGAAAGGAACGAAAGAAGCGGACTAGTGAAAAGTTGGCAGGAAGAAGAAATGAAAGCGCACGAAATGTAAGGAGAAATTCATTCACAGTCACGAATTAGCGTGATTATAAATTATGCATACGATATACATTCATAATGCTTATCTGAAAGGATATCTGACGTTCTGTTACGGCAAAAATCTGTTCTCCTCGTTATTATACTTTCACTTGTACGCTCCGTGCGAAAATATGCGATACGTTTCAATTGATAACGAAACAGATTGACTTACGTTTATTGATTTTTTTCTTTTTTTTTTAAATGAGCCAAAGTGTTCACTGACAATAGATGGTGACCTTAATCGTGTGTGACCTTAATGATTGTGATTTTACGATCGTTGAGAAATTCGTATTACGTTGACTTGTAGCACAAGTTGTTGTTGTTTTTGCACATACGTTACGTATATCGTTACGCGTTGTTGTTGCTTATTTTATTTAAAATCGCGTCGGCTACCTGGTTGGCGACTATTTTTTCATTCTCTGGCTAATTAAACTCTGCTCGATAAGGTATATCGTACAGGCCGAATTGTGTCGTCGGAGCCGATATATTTTTTATCGAAAGCGAGGCGAATGACTCTCGAACAGACTCTGCGACGTACGTAAAACGAGAACATGGAATTTTTGTTATATCAGAGCAAAAAGGATTGCACGGACGATTGTAATCAGACTCGCGGATGTTTATGTATTTATGGAAAATTTAAGCGCGGAGAAATGAACAGAATATGCAAAAATGTGCGAAATATACAAACCGACGCGTTAATAACTTTTAAGCTTCATCTCTTTCGTTCTGTTCGTGAATATATGAAATTTCATACATATCTGCGATCCAATTATAATATGTTCGTCTATACTTTCTTATTTTTATGGGTTCGTCAAATACGAGATACAAATTTCATAAGATTTTCCATTTGATACCAGTCAGTTTATACAGTGCGAAAAATATGATCATCGTAAATTAATAGCGAACAACTGCATGATGTTTTGCTAAACTACACATATCGAGGTACTGAGTTTCGTTTCGTAAAATATTTTTTAAACATCGAATATTACGAGTATTTTACGAAGGTAAAAGGATTAACCGATAGAATACGGAAATGCACACGAATCGAAAAGTATTTTTACGAACAATCAACCGGACGAGCAGTTCGGTTGAAATGAAACCGAAATAAATTGAACTAAATCGGACTGAGATTTAAATTTACAATTTCATTTGAAATCGAAATAAAAACCATGTATCTTTGAAACAAAAAAAAAAAAAGATTTCAAAAATTCAATTAGCTGCAAATAAATGACTTTGTAACTAATATCGTAGCCTAACGAAACTATCGTGGAATATCTTTCATTTTTACAGAAAACGAGCATCTGATTTGATTTGATAAATGTTTCGAGAGCTGGGATTGCTATTTTTTGAACGGCCTTTTTATTCCTTAGAAACAGTTTTAACTTGCGGAAGTCGGGCCAGAAAATGATAGCCTGTTTGAGAAAAGTTTGACGATTAATTATGTGAGAAAATCTTCTACTTTGCTACAATTAATTTCACTACAATGATTTGTTACGCGCGGTCCGGCATTATCATACAAAAGCACCTATAGGTTTATGTCTATCAATCAGTAACGATCGTTCGCGAATAAATTTTCGCTGGATAATTTCCAATTTTTTTTATAACAACCATGCAATTTTGCTGTCGGTTTTTCGCTTAAATTTCAAAAAGAATAGCCGGCTACGCTCTTAACAGGCTACCATACGGTTGGCAGAATCTTTTGAAACTGAAAACTTCATTAACATTTTGCACTCGGAATTTTATTTCAATTTCGTTACCGGCAGCTGCCAACGCTTTTAGGTGTTTTATTTGAAATTTATTTTAACTAAAAAATAAGTGAATTTAGATAAATAAAGGAAGAAACAAATTCACTTAAATATCAGTTTTATTCACACTATTGTTCTATTTTGTAATTTTTAAGCGTATGATATATCTTGAAACAATTGCCAGGATGCAATTTTGCTTTTCTTCCGCACGTTTCACACTTGTCGTAGGAGTGCAAAGGGTTAACAGAATCTTCCGCAAAAGCTGCGTTAATATTTCCACGTGTCGTCTATCTTAAATTTATTTCAATTCATATGGCGAAAATAGTTGAAACTCTTCTCTTTTCGGAAGATTATATATCAACTCTGCTGCTCCTATACGACCCAAATGAATATTATACTTCAACAGAGATTATTAAAATATACATAGTCTTTAAATATTTGCTTTTACTATTCGAATGCGTTTTGTGAGCTTGTACCGTATCGCACGCTTTCTGCGAATAAAACAGTTCTGAAGAAGAAGATACCTGAAGAGACACAAAGGTGAAGAACAGGATCTACGTTTGAAATTTTCACAAACGTCTAGCATTTCTTGCTTACGTTAGGCGATTAAACAATTACGACTTGTATGCGTTTATGGGAAATTTGAAGAAGCAGAAATACTGAGAATTTATATGAAATATACAAAAATATACCAAATGTCCAAAGTATAATACAATAGCACTCGTTGTGACATTTAATAGGTAAAATAAATTTCACATTAATCGCGAGACAAAGTTTAACGACACAGCACCGAAATATATTTAATTATAACACAACATGCTTCATACAAATTAAAGACAAATACAAACACAAATACAAATGGAAAAATCAAACAATATCATGTAAGAGATTTTCTAGCCTCGCTGCGATTGTCCAATTTTTACGCTCTTTAACACTTTAACTGCCACGCCGAAATCACATGTTTCGCTGAGGTCGCCACGGCAGTATTTTTATTATTCAAATCATATAATGGCAAAATAATAATAAATTGATGATGTGAGACAACATTCTTCCCCAATGGACCGTTTATCGTATTGGTGGTCACAGGTGACCACCGTGACGTCTTGCTAACAGTTGATAGCGACATATTATAACAAGGCTTCGTTTATGTTGGAAATGACAACGTGAGTTCGCGCTCGCCATCCATATGCAGATGCGCTAGTTACAATAAATAGTAACTAGAAGATAGTTCTAGATACAATCGATAGATTTAATCGATAGGTTTTAGATGTGCTTTTGTTTTTATCCCTAGTCCATGTAAGAAAGTGCAATAAAGTTTTTTCGGCTCAAAACGGCGTGATAGATTTATCCAAAGAATAAAATAACAGCTAATATGATCCTACCTCTGAATACAGAAATAACAACAGTTTATTTCAACAAGCCATTCGCATTCGTTATTTCGTCGCAAGCAAAACGTCCAGAATATATTGTTGAAACGTGTAGAAGATATTAGTAAACAGTATTTGCTCATTGTATATATAATAGTAAGATATGTACACACTTCTGACTTCAATTATATGATTATAAAGCAGCATTTACGATTATTTTCTAAGGTGTGTTTATAATAATATTCGTAGATTATCCCTCAAAGATATGCAAACACAGTGCACCGTTAGATGCAAGATTTTTATTAGAACATCAATAAAAAGTGTTAAGGTATGGAGAGAATTTGGAGAGAATAAAAAGTTAAACTTTATTTACATATTAACTAAGTTTAGCTCTACACGTGGGCTACTCTCTGAGGGGCTAAAAGACACTCACTCGCTAGCTTTTTTTCTTTTAGTCGCTCTTTTGTCTCAACGGAGACCTGGACCGTCTTGCGACGCTCACATACACTCTAGGGAGAGGATGCACACATGTGTCTACTCGCTCTTCGCTCCCTCACTCTCACACGTACAATACAAATGTACTATCTATTTAACGAAAAGAAAATTTTTTTATTTGGTAGTCTTTTTACAATCAATTCTCATTGAGAATTATGAGTAAATTATTTTGGCGTGGTATTGTAACTTGGATTATAAGTGTTTATAGTATGTTTGATTCTAGTTGAATCTAACGCTTAAATCTAAAGGGTAATGTGTTTTTAGTCTGCGGATCTAATCCGTCGTGTCAAGTAATTGGGTAACTAATGGGTTTTGGTGGTTGTTAACTCTTATGTTATATCTGTTACTGAATTTGGATATTTCTTCTTTGACTGTGGGTATCTTAAGGTCGCGATGTATCGTTTCGTTGGTAACATACCAAGGTGTATCTATTAAGGATCTTAGAGTTTTTGATTGGAATCGTTGGAGAATTTCCATGTTGAAATTACTCGCTGTTTCCCATAGTTGGATCCCATAGGTCCAAACAGGTTTTAATATGGCTTTATATAGCATTATTTTACTTTGTATGTTTAAGTTACAGCGTCTGCCAATGAGCCAGTAGAATTTTTCTAGTTTTAATTTCAGTTGTTTGGATTTATCTACGATCTTTTATCTTTTTCATGTCATTCTTCTGCCCAGAATCATGTCCAGATATCTGACTGTATCTTTCTTTGGAATTGCAATATTTGAGGTGTAAGTGTCGTCTGTGATAATTGTAGCTGCTGGCTGTAGATGAGTCGCTGATGGGGTACTGCTATTTTTCTTCCAATTTAGATGCGTGGAAGAAATATCGGACTCCGGTCGCCGGGATTCGAACCCGGGTTCCAAACGTTCGTAACGTAAGACGCTAACCACTGCGCTGCTGTCGTCCGACCTAGTTAGTGTCGAGTGGTGGTATTTGCTGTTGAGTGCCGCCACATATTTATGGTCACCTGTGGGCATGATTGTTTTCGCAGCGTGAAAAAAGAAAAACGAGAACAAATCTTGCATCTAACGGTGCACTGTGTTAAAACACTGTGGCGTTCTGAGCGAAACATCTGATTTCGTCGTGGCAGTCAAAGTGTTAAAGTACTTCAATGTGCACGTATCAGCAAACAAAGAGAACTCGTCATATTTTCAAAGAATATTCTTCTTAAACGAAGATGTTCAGTAATATTGAAACGCGAAATTAAATTTAATTAATTAAACGAGACTTTTTTTACGTCTCGTCCAAGCTGATAATATTCTTCAACGCGTAAGAAGAACAAACTTCAATGAGAAACGACCAAGAGGAAGTACGTAGCGCACTGCATTACGCTGCGCTAGTACAATCCGATGTGTGCGGAGCAAACATTCGCGTTCTTCGTTCGAGTACACTGTACAAAATGAGGATACACGGTGTATCGTGTTTCGTCAGCAGTACTTTAAAGTAGATATATTTGCGGAGAGATAGGTGCGGATAATTTGTGCTGCGAATAAGCAGATAATTGGATCGACCTTGGTTGCAGTTGCCACCCGATTACGCCGGGCACGTCGTCACGCCAATTTTCCTTGATCAGTATGCATTATCGCGGCCATAGGGTGTGTTGTTAAGCCTTAACACTAGAACCACCGATAGTTAACAAAAAGCTATTTTTACAAAAAAAAAAAAACCAGTCAAAATGACTGGTCTTTAAAAAATACGCAATAATAGAATACTTTTATATTTATTGATTTATTACTTTCTTACAGAAGCAATTCCACGTTATGTAGTACATCTGGGATCATCATCCCTAAACGAGGGTTGACACATCTATAAAATTGTAGAACCAGTCATTTTGACTGCTGTGGTATTTCTAGTGTTAGCATCTAGAATTTTCCTGATAACCGATATCATCATATTAAATGATACGCAGTAAAAATGTTCAAAACGTGTAGGAAGCTGTACAAAACGAGGAAACTGGTTAACTGGGGTTCGATAAACAAATTACAGGATCCTTTTACACCTTGACAAGTACCAGTCATTTTGACTGCCATTGGTATAAGTAGCCTTGATACAAAATTATTTTCAGTTTGAATACATAAAAAAGGAAATAAAATTCATTATATCATTCTTTTAGTTATCGTGGAGAAAGTCATTACATCATTGCGGAAAAAAATATAACATGAAGTAGGAATTTTAAAATAAAATCGTAAGACCAGTCGATTTGACTGGTGTGGCAGTTCTAGCGTTAAATCAGGACACGGTGGATCTGCGGCTGTACAGGCTGCTTCTAAAAGATCCAGCTAAAGCTGTGAAGCTTGCAATGTCGTGTATACGCACGTACAGGGTGTCTCCGTTTATTCGATCAACGAGAAAGTAAAATATCTCCTATACGTTGATGGAGCAAGCGATTCGAACGAAACTTTGCTTCGTTTGTTTCGAGGAGGACGTCTCGCGATGATCGCAAATCTCATCCAGACGGACGCACCTTCGACATTTCGCGGCGAACTTTGCCCTTTTAAACGCGAAGACAATGGAAACGTACTTCTTCTACTCGTAAACTAGTACACACTGTGTGTTTCTTTCGAGATACGTTTTCTATGATACTCTTTCATAGCGTTTTCTTTAATTTGATTTTCATCATTCGGAAGACATTGTGAAAGGAAATGAAAAGTACACGACGCATACTTGTACGAGAAATTGCAGCTTGTTTGAGCGAATTTCGTTAGGAAAAATTCGATCGTTTGCAATGGATGCGTCACGTGTTACGTGCGTCCTCGACGAAAGCGGAGGCGTTTCGAAGACTTCAAGGCCGTCTTTATCTTTTTTTAAATGGAACTATACATAGTCTTATACGTAATTTCATGCATCTTTTACTTTTCTGTATTCCATTCTGTAGAATTTAATTTAAATGTAGTTTAATTTCTCCATAGAATTCCGTGCAGTTCTGTATAAAAATGTATTAAGGAGTTTGGTCGGGAAATGATTAGCTTCAGAGATATCTTAATTTTGATGTCGCAAAAGTTATCAAATGAAAGACGAGGAAAGACAACGCGGTGCTTTTATTCTTTTCTTTTCCTTGTTCATCAGACGCTCAATTTCATGAAATTAACATCGAAATATCTTTTAAACTAAAGAAATTTCAGATGCATATCTTCGTCGTACTTCTTCGTAGAGAATTCAAAACTGCATCGAATGGTGTACAGAAAATGTACAAGTTGCATTTAAAAGAAACGAAGATCTTGAGATCTCGAAAACGCTTCCACCTAGAAAAATTCTGCTAGTCGTCAGAGACGTCCCTCCAAAAACACAGCGAGTTCTTTTTTAAACATTTTTTCGGATACATCTTTTTTTTTTGTATATTTCCTTTTGATGTATAGTTTGGAAGATATTTTCACAGATCGATTATGGTCGAATTCGACAGTTCGTATATCGATGTACACGAGAAACGTTTCGATTATTTCGTGACATTCTATTTGCAGAATATCATCGTGAATTCCGATGGTCGTCTTCAAAGTAGATTCTTTCGGCGACAGTCAACCACAGAAGTTGTCGCACATTTTATGTAGCGAGGCTGTCTAGTTTGGAATAGTTTTTTTACCTAATTCTACTCCATTTCGAAAGCACGTCGAAGTCGCAACGTTTCGGAAGCTTCTTCCTTCTGCAATCGATCAGCATTGTTTCCTCGTTCGTTTTAAAAAACAACGTGCTTTTAATAAGATTTGTAGTTTCGGAAAGAAGAAAGAAAAGACGAGAAAAGAAGTGAAAGGAAAGGGATGGCATGTTTTCGCGAGAAATCGTTGGTTTAAAAATAGTCGAACAAAATGTGCTATCGTTCTTACAGTTTGAAGAAATGATTTTACTGTGCAAACCTAATGACACTGAAAAATAAATCACGCGACGAAACTCGTTTCTCTTTCAATTTATTCCATACGCACACATTTTTCGTTGAAAAACTCAGAGAATTTGGTTGTTAGCAGCGAAGAATACATCGATCGTGCTGATCACAACGAATATGTCGTATTGTTACGTGGTAAAAGCTCGAGTTACGTAATGCTAAAAAAAATTGTCCCGTTGAAAGTTATCTCTTCACCGTGTTTTTTCAATTACGTAAATATCAATTGCAAATATCCTAAATGACCTTTGTAGCCACGTGTGCAAGTATTAATTTTTTGGTATCTCACTCAGGATAGTCATCCACGTGTCATCTAGCAATTAAGTTAGAAAAATTTACCAAATGTCCAGCTGGGCAAATTGTAAAGTACAAATTAAATAATAAAAAAAAGTATTAATTTTTTGGTATCCCACTGAGGATGGCCATCCACATGTCATTTAGCAATTAAGTTAGAAAAATTTACCAAATGTCCAGCTGGGCAAATTGTAAAGTACAAATTAAATAATAAAAAAAAGTATTAATTTTTTGGTATCCCACTGATAGCCATCCACATGTCATTTAGCAATTAAGTTAGAAAAATTTACCAAATGTCCAGCTGGGCAAATTGTAAAATAAATAAAAAAAAAAGTATTAATTTTTTGGTATCCCACTGATAGTCATCCACGTGTCATCTAGCAATTATGTTAGAAAAATTTACCAAATGTCCAGCTGGGCAAATTGTAAAGTACAAATTAAATAAAAAAAAAAAGTATTAATTTTTTGGTATCCCACTGATAGTCATCCACGTGTCATCTAGCAATTATGTTAGAAAAATTTACCAAATGTCCAGCTGGGCAAATTGTAAAGTACAAATTAAATGAAAAAAAAAGTATTAATTTTTTGGTATCCCACTGATAGCCATCCACGTGTCATCTAGCAATTATGTTAGAAAAATTTACCAAATGTCCAGCTGGGCAAATTGTAAAGTACAAATTAAATAATAAAAAAAAGTATTAATTTTTTGGTATCCCACTGAGGATGGCCATCCACATGTCATTTAGCAATTAAGTTAGAAAAATTTACCAAATGTCCAGCTGGGCAAATTGTAAAGTACAAATTAAATAATAAAAAAAAGTATTAATTTTTTGTTAAAGACCACTTCCGATGCTTTTCCTAGCGTTTCAAGCGTTATGACTCAGAATGAAAACGTTTCCGTACTGCGTTTACGTAATCTTTCCTTCATAATACCTGCAAACTACGTTCTCAGAAGTCGATTAAGTCTTTTACACCCTCTGCACTAGAAGAATCACTGAAAACAATTCTGAACGTAAATTAGAGACAATAAAATACGAATCTGGAACTTGATCACAAATACATTCTTCGAAACGGAAGTTTCTAAAAGTTGTTGTGTGAACAATATAATAAAATAATTTGTGATAACGTGAGAAACAAAAATAATGTATATATGATCATATAATAAACGTAATAAATTAACGTAATTAACGATAATTAACGTAATAAATGGATAATTATATTTATAATTGGTAAACGTATATCTTTAAGAATATTACTTACAACGTAAATAATCTTGCTCAATTAATTGAAATTTTAATTTGCTAACAAATTGTCTAATGCTATTATAGATTCACCTTGAATTTTCAAAGACTAAAATTCTGTATTTTGGAATTCATGGAACAAGTCTATAGATAAGTCTGCAATGTAAAATCTAAAATCTGAAGCCTGAAATCCAAAGAAATGTGAAACCTAAGACGATCTGAGAGATCCAGTAGCTTTCAGAATGTTTGAAGAGTCGGTAAAAATGTTAAGACTGTAACCACTCAATCCTTGTTCTCGTTGCAACGAAACTTTCAACTGCTCTCGACTTCGACCCAATCCTACCTTATCTCTGACAATTGAAAATTTGTAGCGGGCGTAATTTAAGTACGACACAGTGAAGAGTTTAAAAATGGGTGAAACTCAAGTTTGGTGGAGAAATTTATCGTTGGCAGGCGTAACAGGTAGAGAGAAATAAATCTTTTGTCGACACACGAACGCTGAAAGTTTCGCTTCTTGCGAGCCGTTACGTAACCGGTGGCTCACCGATATAATCGAGCCTTGCTATTTTCGTATTTCAGTTTTCGTTGTATTGTTCTCGCCTATTGTTCCTTCTCTTCGATCAACATTGCTACGAGAACGAAAAGAGCAGAGAAACGCGATCAAAAGTGGCAAATACTTTTCTTTAGCGTTCCACGTGCAAACGTAATTGCAGTCTAATTGTAAGTTGAATTAGTTGGTGGGCATCGTAAGTAGTTTGTTTGTTAATTAAAATCGCCACTTGGCGCAGTAGTGTGCCAAATTCTGCGCCGGGCATGTGTGTACTTCCTTTCTGAAATTGAGACATCATTTCCAATTGGAAAGTATGTACTATATTTACGTTCTTTTTTAGTATTCTATTATTTATTATAAAAAATGAAATTAAAGTATAAGGTAAAAATTTTTTTTAAGTAAAAGAAGGAAAGGAAATTAGCAAGAGGATAATTTGCTAATTGAAAATATATTTTTCTGGTTTCATTTTTCTGTATTAGTTTAACGACACTTGAATGCGCTTTACTTTTGTTTATTTTTTACACGCGCGCATTCATTAAGATTCCAGTGAACGTTGCAATTCCAACAAATTTTACACAACCACTGGCATATAGCTTTATTTGTGAACGAGTATGTGCTTCCTGAAATAGCCTATGATTTTTGTTAAAAAATGTTAGATACAAGTGTAAAAAAAAATTATACACATGAATAGAAATTATCATGAGATTTTATAAATATAAATATTTTGTTGTATTATGTATTTTGTTGTATTTCATATAATCGTTATTCAATGTAAAAAGAAACTTTAAAAAAAGAAGTAAATACTCTAAATTTTTAAAATATTCAATTCAAATACAAATATATACTATGGATACCAAAATGGATATTAGAAAATGTTTTTGAACGTTCTTTTCTATGAAATATTATGTCTAGTAACCTCGAGCATACTATGTTTGCTACAACAAAGGCAAGAGAAGGACGAAACGATTCCTGGCAAAAGCGCAACACGTTTTTACATAAATCGAGAAGAGACTCGCGTGAAATAAGCCCGGCTATGACGTTCGCAGGAACAGAGCAGACTCAAATAACCAGACTCAGCATACGTCGTTTCGACGTTGTATGTTCTCGCGTTATCAAAAAGCGGAACACGATACTCTGTGAATACCGCAACACCATCGAACATCTACTTTGTTGCTACACCAAATTCGAAGACGCAAGACGTAACAGATACTTAACGATATATTCTATCGCTATTATCTGACAAAACACAGTGTAAAAAAATCTCCAGGTTTCCTGGAAGAAATAAATCTTTGGCATCGTCTATAGATACGTGCAAACGATACCAACTTGCTAGCAAACCATTTACTATCAAATTACGTAACATTTACTACACGAAAATATAACATAACGATCGTTGCTAATTACTTGCTAAATAACAACCTAACTGAGACAGCTGTGCCAAACTAAGCACGTGAATGTTATTCGCTTGGCAACTAAATGATTGCGGATTTTGTCGTTAGGTGGTACTGACAAAATCCGCAATCACTTAGTTGCCAACCCAATATTTTATATTTATACGGGGTGGTTGGTAACTGGTGATTCTACGCGAAGAAAGAAGTCGAAAATATGGAATAAAATTTTTTTTTAATTTTTTTTTTAATTTTCCCATCGAGACAACGATCTACAGTGAGATCCGTTATAACGAGACGCGACAAAGTGCACGCGTACCGAGTGAAAATTTAAAGTCGATTTTCTCGAAAACAAAGCCTCGAACGAAAAATATTTATTCTATATCTTCTATTCTATATATTCTATATTTTCCATTATTCTATATTTTGAGGTTTAGGTGACCATCTTGGGTCATCAGCTGTAAAACACGTGTCCGTTGTAGCAACACTGAAGACTCTGGTATAAGGACAACTCGATGGACATATTAATGAGTCAATAACTAGTAAATACTCGGCGGGTTCGCTAGCTACGCTCGTAAAGGGCGTATGCGGTAGTAATATGTCGCGCGTTCGAAACCACTCCTGGGCATATTTGCAAAGGTGGAAAACCAAATATCATCTTAGAAGTATATACAACGGGCAAGGGGGTTTTCCCCGGCCCCCCTTGCCTATTATGTTGTTGTGCTTTCTATGAGTGTTTGGGAAGTACCCCCGGAGATTTCGGTCACTCACTCGTGCTGACTATACCTAGCCCCGCCCGTGGGGTTTTAGCCGATAAAAATCCGACACCCTTGTCCCGCTCCGTGCGATGAGATAAGGTGTGGATGAAGATTTCCCCACGTAAAAAAAGTTTTTTTTTCCGGTATTACCCCACGCCCTCTCCCCGGAGAGCGCGAGTGCCTATGAACGTTCCCTTCACGTAAAAAAAAAGTTTTTTTTCTTTTTTTTTTTTTAATTTTTCCATCGAGACAACGATCTACAGTGAGATCCGTTATAACGAGATGTGATAACGTGCACGCGTACCGAGCGGAAATTCAAAGTCGATTTTCTCGAAAACAAAGCCTCAAACGAAAAATTTTTATTCTATATTTTCGACTTCTTTTTTCGCGTAGAATCACCCCTGTTCCGCTTGTACCACCAGTTACCAACCACCCTGTATATGTACAAAATACATGTAATTGCAGCCACTAATGCCATAATTGCCATAGGATGTGACGATAAAGGACAAATGGAAAGGAGAAGATAAGCAAACAAACACATATATTTATAAAATAAAAATAAAGTGGTAATGCAGCAAATGTTCACGTGTTGCTAGTGTCATTACGATTCATGTAACAAATTTTAATCACACGACGAGTGAAACAGCAACAACAAAGTAATACGATAATGACGGAGGATCACTGACGCGTCGTCGTGATTTTTTGCATGTCTTGGGAATGTAAACTGCCTCGGTGACTCGTGGGAAATCCTGACTGTTGTTTCATTATTACCGTACTAAGCTATGGCAAAATGGTCGTAAAAAAAAAGAGTCGTAATCATAGGATGCTCGTTCTTATAACAATAAAGCGTACAATAAAAGCGAACAGCCTTGTGCCTTGTGTTTAATAATATATTTTTTTTTATGCTTTTCTTTCATTGATAGAATCTGACTCTGTAGATCGATCGTAAATACTACGAACTTTCCTCGGTTACACGTTACTTATTTTTATTATTTGGTTTAGCGAATCTTGAAATTCAGTGGAGCCACGTCTAACACGTATCATGTGATTGACATGGTTTTTCATGCTATGTACGGTAGAACCTGGATTATGCGAAGTAATCGAAGGATAATCGAAAATTCAGATAATACGAGAAGGTTTGTTATTATTCGTAAATCGTACAATAAAATCGTGGAGAAATTTTGATAATGTAATATTGTATATATATTTAAATTTCATTAATTGGTCAAATTTAAATAATTTAAATTAACTTTGCAAATTTATATTTGTATAAGCTCGATATCATTCTTCAAATTTTTATATTCAAATCTCGCTTCTTTTTCAAAAAAGAAGGTCTTTGTTCCTGACCATTTGCACTTTTGTACTGCTCGTGTTAAAATTTCGTAAAAGATAACAGAAGTTACGCTAATGAAGTTCGAAACATCTCGAATAATACGAAACTTCGGTTAAACGCGATCGCAATAACCGACACTCCACTGTGCCCGCTTTATATCAAATGTTTATAGCAAAATTATAGCAATAAACATCTCGTCATTTCTACATTTGCAGATTGCTTGCAAATTCCACCAATATAATCATGACAGACGCGTCTCACTACGGTGCTAATGAAATTTCAAAGTGTTTTTGCACCACACATTCGATATGGAAATACTAGGTTGTCCCAAAAGTTCCTGTCGTTTTATAAGGAAGTAGTAAATGCACAACCTTTTTTGTTTTATGTTATTTTATTGAATTATGTTTGATCTATTTTATTCTATTAATGGATCATACGTAAATCTATAAAATAGTATAAAATTAAAAATGTTGTGCATTTATTATTTCACTTATGAAACGAAAGAAACTTTTGGGACAACGTAATACAAATTTTCTACGATAACAGGTCGAACATCTTCGTGAGAAAATTTTCCTTTGATTAATTAAAACAGCTGCAACAGCTGCAGCATAGATAGTGTCACCGAGTCATAAATTCGCAATAGAAAAACCAAGGGGGTCTAACGAACATCCCGCAGGCCATCGAAACGGCAACGTAGAGGGTGTTCCAGTGTCAGAAAACAGTAACAGCATGACTATCTCTGACCTGAGCCCCGGCGACACCCCCATCGACACCTCCTCCATAGGAGCTAAACCCATAGTATATAAACCTTCCTAAAATCAGCTCTCGACATTCTCTGTTCTAACACTCTGAACCGTCACTCTGTTGGATTCGTACAATAAATTTTACCACTAAATATATCTAAAGTTCAATTCCTTACCTTATTTGTGAAACGTTCGAACTGCGACGCGAAGAGATCACTGATGATCTGTCAATTTCGTGATTTCTTGTGTCTCCTACGCGACAATGGCATCGCTTTCGCTGAAGGATTAGTTAGCTGTCGGCATATGTAACATGGGGATCCGAGAGATGGGATAACGTAGACGAAGCAGTGCTACGTGATCATTAGGAGCTGCGAGATATGCTTTGGGGAATGGGCAGGTTTATCTGGCAACCACTAGAAGCCACTTGCAGGAAGCGTGGATGATACTGGATAAACTAGCTCCTAAAGCGAGGGTTGTGAGTGTCGAGAAGCATTTACAGGGAACTTGATTGATCGCTAGGGAGCGATCGATGCACAGAGTTACGGAGTTCGTAATTTTCTATCTTGTAGCAATTCGAGATACTTGTTAATAAGTTGACACTCATCTTACCAGGTTGAACGATCGGTTTCAAAATTTAATTAAAAATCGTACCTTCATTGTTATTTCTTTCGTTCATCTAAATTTATGTAAATTCTTGTACTATTTGATTAATGGGTTTCTCAATTTTTGTTAATATAAGAATTTACATGGAGTTTGTTAGACCGTTAAGCGGCTTACACACCAAACTGAAACACGTGAGAATGCATGTGCAGATTTTTACGAAACCATACACGTAGCTAGTAATTTTTTAATAACGTTGAAACTGCTTTTAAAAATGTCTGGTCGTCTTGCGACGATCTTTTTCAATCGTCTTCAATATCGTTATTTACAGCGGCGTTTGTAATAATTGTAAATGTTGAAGCGATTCTCACTTCCAGGGGAACTCTACATCTGCTCTAGTGTTTAGCTTCCTTAGTCCTCGAAGCCATTGAGTATTGTTTAGAATTAAATCAATTCGAAGAGCCTCTCGGCCTCATAGTCTTTTCTAGGAACAAGCCTAGCACAGACGGTGCAGCGGAGTATAGACAGGCCAGTTTTCGTAATTATATAAATACATCAAGACAAGGGTACCGCAAGGAAGCGTAGGACCAATATTATACACACTATACCCGGCTGACATACTAACAACTACCAACAGCAAAATACTGACATTTGCGGACGACACGGCTGTACTAGTCAAGCACACTAATTCAGAAACAGCAGTCACATTACCACAAGAGCATATCACAAAAATAGGAAAATGGTAACAGGATAAACAAATAAAAGCAAACCCCATTAAATGCAACCATATTACGTTTACACTATGAAGATGGAAACCACGAAATATCCAATTGAATGGCACGCACATAACACAAACAATGCAAGTTAAATACCTAGGACTCCACTTAGACACACAACTTACATGGAAGCAACATACTAAATCAATTATAGACAAAATACGGATAAAAAGAAGACAGATGTACTGGCTAACTAGTAGAAACTCTGAACTCAGCATAGAAAATAAACTAAAAATCTACAAGACGATAATAAAACCAATTTGGACGTACGGAATACCACTATGGGGGACAGCAGCAATGAGCCACATAAATAAACTGTAGTCGCTACAATCGAAGATACAGAACAATAGTCAACGCCCCATGGTACGTCAGAAACGAGGATATGCGTAAAGACCTAAAAATACCAAATGGTCAAAGAAGAAATCGACAGATACGTAAAAAAATACAAGGAAAGAACGGCAACACATCCAAACCAGCTGGCTGCTGAATCGAGCAAAACTCTTATAAAAAGAAGACTAAAGAGAAACCACCCCACTGACCTCACTAAAGAAATAAAATAGATAAACTCGAAGATGGTACCCCACTGGGGGTAACCTTCCACATGTTATTTAGCAATAAAGCTAGAAAAATTTACCGAATGTTTAGCTGGACAAATTGTAAAGTACAAATTAAATAATGATACAAAAAAATATATAAATACCCATAGGCCCATGCTATGCATAGGCCCAGCGTGCTAATCTGAATTGACATACATTATACTTACTTAAATATATTTCTATTATGCATTCATCCACGCGTTCCTCTCTATTCCATCAGAACCTCAACAGTAAAAAATGAAGGACGAAAGCTTCTAATAATTGTCAAATTATAGCGATCCACTTTGCAATTCAATCTGAAGACTCGTTAGTATTTAGGTCTGATAATTGGGACGACAGATAATTCACACCACAGATGTTTCTACGATTGTTCGAATCTGATCAAAGAAACCTAGACGCAGACTTGTCTCCTCCTCTAAATATTACAACAAGTAGCTTTCGGTGTGCTTAAATCTTCCATAAATACACGAACACCCGGCGTCCACCGATGATAGACGATAGTTAAGTCTAACAAGTCCTTAAGACTGGAATATTCAGTATCGATATGAATAGCGTGTCGATGCAAGGCGATACCGACCCGCCGACATCAGTCTACACAACCTGCAATTGCAACCGATCGTATCACGAAATCTCACAAAGCTTCGTTGCAACGTGTTTGATGGAGCGCGTGTAGGCGGCTTTAAAATCGAGACAACCGCAGCTGATATCCGAATGTATCACGTCTATCCGATGATGTTTCTCGATGGAGATTGGCCCACGCCTTCTGAAATAAAAACTCATAGGTAGCTGCATCCTGTGTCGCACGACGATCAAGATACGACACAGCAATTTTTGTCGTTGATTATTTCTTTGAGATTGATTGAGATTTCTTATTGATATTTTGTTATTGAAGCGTCGCACGTGCAAATTGGTTTGTTATCTTGCAACGAACAAAACGAATATTCCAGGATATTTTAGTTGTCCAGGATAACGAACAGGATCGAGGCTAGGCGACCAACAGCCAACTCTTGCGGCTCACCTATTCATTCCGACGTATTCTGAGGTATTCTCGCTTTTGTTAAATTGTCTGATAACTTTGATGTGCTGTTGAGAGAATTTCAATTTGACAAGTTTATCCTACACAAGAGAATTAAGTTTAACAAGTCTATTCCAATGGCAATGGATGTACGTGCAGACGAAAGTCGTAAGATGATCAATGATGGATTAGAATGTTGAACTGGCCAGAGTAATTTTGTTTTCATTTACGTGTTCGTACGATAGTTGGAAAATTGCTAGGGAAATGATCGGAAAGGAATTGTATGTGATTTCGGTATAGGGTGTCAGAATAGTTCAAGTACGATAAGAGAATGCGGAAGAAGGATCCTTTTCTTTCTTGGTTCTTGATACCTGTGTGGAAAATGTACTAAATATTGCAGTAGTAGACGAGGATAGACTGAAACGCTGTTCACGTGAAATGGTGCAATGGTGGATATTTTTGTTTGAATATTTTGTCAACTTTTTGTACATAGCAATACTTCGACCGAAGAATTGTTTTTAATGTAGGATATGTAATATTTTCGAACTTTTGAATAAATTACAGCAAAACGATTGCTTTAAATTGCTTTGAATGTTGTTTAGAAATTGTAATATAAATTTAATAATGAAAATCACTAAAATTTATAAGCCAGTTTATGTCAACAAATTATTATTTCTTTTTAAAGACATAAACGTTTAGGATTCTATTGAAGGGATTATTTAATTTTATTTTTATTTACATGGAATGTTCGCAACGTTCAATTGACCGTGGTACATTTTTACGCAGCATAACCTTGTTATCATATGAGAATATAGAATTTCGTATCATATGGCCATAATCTCCATTTCACTTTGCCATGACACAACTCGTTGTTTGCTATACCCAACATTCTAATTAAGCCAGCCTTCGTAAAATAAGATAGCTCAAATTTCATTTGTTTCAAAAATAAATTTCACGTTGTGTCTAATTATGTAATTACTCGTTGAATTCTTCGGACGTTGTCTAAAAAAAAAAAAAAAAAAAAACACATATGTAAAATGATGCTTTTAAATAAAATTTACTCTATGCAAAATGATGCTTTGTTTCGTTATACGATTAAATATACAGGGTGGTTGGTAACGGGTGGTACAAGCGGAACGAGGATGATTCTACGCGAAAAAAGAAGTCGAAAATATAGAATAAAAATTTTTCGTTTGAGGCTTTGTTTTCGAGAAAATCGACTTTGAATTTCCGCTCGGTACGCGTGCACGTTATCACATCTCGTTATAACGGATCTCACTGTAGATCGTTGCCTCGATGGAAGAATTAAAAAAGAATTTTTATTCTGTATTTTCGACTTCTTTTTTCGCGTACAATCACCTCCTTTCCGCTTGTACCACTAGTTACCAACCACCCTGTATAACACAATGGGAAAATTCATTTTAATCTACTGCGAGAAGCTTCTTCGTATTTTCCTTATCCAGTTTCTCTTGTATCAAGTTTCGATTATTTCTCACTCATTTTCACGGAACGTTCAATGTTTATATTATATTCGTTAAAGATACGCAGTGACACCTTTTCAGATCTTAAAATTTGTTAGTAGCTTCTGACGCACACGTAAGTGTCACGATATTTATAGAACGACGAATACGATATTTTCGATCGAATGATAGTTTACAATATTAGTTGGAATTATTCAATAGTTATTTTTCAATAGTTAATAATATAATAGTTATTTAGTATTAGTCAATATTTTTTGAAACATCGCTTTTGAATCTGACCGAAGACTTTTACAACTTGTTTACCGCACACAGAAACTCATATTGAATTCTTTTTATCGTGTCACACAGTTGATATCCGAATGCATATCCGAACAAAATCGTGCAACAAATTGAACACGGTGTTCGACAGAAACGTTAAATTGACCTTTGTTTATTATCGCAGACAACGTTATTTACTGTCAAGGACCAATGTCCACGTTGTGATAGAATAGTCTGTATTGTTCCACTGGTATCGTCGCTGCTATTCACGTTCTGTCAATGTTGACGACTGCTGTGCTCATAACAGCCACTTGTTAGTTATTCCGACGAACAACGTTCGGAATATGAGAATACGAAAACGCGTATGACATAATCGATGCAATGTGCAATGATGTACGCGAGATTGTGACTCATAGCGCAGTTTTCTTTATTAGTAGACTTGATATTGCATAATTTTTCATCGTACCGTTCACTCGGAGCGCTGCTCACCTTTTTCACGCGT
Organism: Bombus huntii; assembly: GCF_024542735.1. Lineage (NCBI taxonomy): Eukaryota > Metazoa > Arthropoda > Insecta > Hymenoptera > Apidae > Bombus > Bombus huntii. The sequence goes on from NC_066243.1 coordinate 3,603,319, forward strand.
TTACTCAATTGCATATTTTACTCGAGTTGTACTTACGTCCCATTAATCTTCGACGATTCGTATGTAGCATGGAAAGATAATTTCTTCTACTATGATAATTTGCACTGCGTGAATTTATAAAGTTATAACATTATCTCAATCGTTGTGTTAAAAACGCAGATCTGTTTACTTCTGATAGCACGCGTTCGGTGTTTTGCAAAATACGAATTCAAGACGCAATTAATGTGTTCTTTTTTAATGTAACGTTTTCGGCGAGAAGAAGAAACAGCGACTCGCACAGTTTTAACGTTGCTGCGTTATTTCGCTAACTTTTTACCCAATTCTGTTTTTCTATAGGCGAAAAATATTGCAAATTTAACACTAGAACTGCCACACCAGTCAAATCGACTGGTCTTACAATTTTATTTTAAAATTCCTACTTCATGTTATATCTTTTTTCGCAATGATGTAATGACTTTTGCAACGATAACTAAAGGAATAATATAACGAATTTTATTTTGTTCTTTATGTATTCAAACTGAAAATAATTTTGTATCAAGGCTACATATACCAATACCAGTCAAAGTGTAAAAGGGTCCTGAAATCTGTTTATCGAACTCCAATTAACCAGTTTCCTCGTTTTGTACAACTTGCCACACGTTTTGAAAATTTTTACTGCGTATCATTCGATATGATGATATCAGTTATCAGGAAAATTCTAGACGTTAATACTAGAAATACCACAGCAGTCAAAATGATTGGTTCTACAATTTTATAAATGTGTCCATCCTCGTTTAGGGATCATTGTGCTAGATGGATTAAAAATACCAAAAATGTACTACATAACATGAAATAGCTTCTGTAAGAAAGTAATAAATTAATAAATATAAAAATATTCTATCAATACGTATTTTTTAAAGACCATTTTGACTGGTTGTCATTTTGGCTGTTTGATAGAAACAGCTTTGTGTTAACTATCGGTAGTTCTAGTGCTAAGGAGATAAAAGCGTAAAATTGTTATTTCTCGTTTCCATTTTGTGTCAAATGTTTTCTTCTTTAGATAAACTTGAATTAATTTTAATAAAAATTCAGGGATCGCAGCGAGATGAGAAAAATTTGCCATTCTACAGCCCTGCAGGGTATCTTAGACTTTTGTATTTTGTTTATTCATACGAATGACGGTTTAAGTCGAGAAATTTACAGTAATAAATTCTAAGAAAAACAAACATTTTTAATCTGAATATTTTCTGTATTTAATGTTTAACATTTGAATGCTTAAATAATTAATAACCTTTAATGTCGATACTTGGTATGATGAAACTGAACGAAGGTTTCAGCATATTCTTCCACAATTTGAATTCCAAATAAGTACGTCTTCCACAGCAGTGTCGTAAGGTCTCGATGATTCCGCCGAACCTAATATGGAGCCCATCTAGTACCTTATCAATTAGCATACGCGTTGGCGGATACACGCGGTTTTAATTGTATGCGTCTAAATTCTTTTTCATTGACGACCATAATAATCCAATTTTTATCAACGACCGCAATTGCCGCTGGTATTATACTGCGCGTTGTTTTACAGTTTATCCAATGATTTATCTAACACGATCGAACGAGACAGTTTGCGTGCAACATTTATTTTCTTTGCTTATCGCATCGCTAACAATTGCGTGATAGTAGCACGAGCAAGCGAAACTGGCCAACCTTGCAGAAGAATTTCCACGGAAATAGACGTATTCGCCAGGAGAAATGCAAATTCACTGACTCTATTATGTGTAATGAAATTCCTACATAGTCTCAGCAATATATGGAGCGAAATCATAGTATTGAAACATAAAACGTATTCTCTTGAGAGCTGATGGTCGTCATGAGCCTAAAACAACGAGATCAATTAATCGATAAAAATCGAAAAAACAGAGGAAATCGACGATTCCTGTAAATCTAAAACAACGAAGGTAATCAACATTCAGAATAAATCCACAGAATTGCGAGTTTTAAATTAGTTGGCGACGTTTTAAAGGCGTTGCTTTAAATTTTTTTTTAATTATTTAATTTGTACTTTACAATTTGCCCAGCTGAACACTTGGTAAATTTTTTTAACTTAATTGCTAAATGACATGTGGATGGCTATCCTCAGTGGGATACCAAAAAATTAATCCTTTTTTTTTATTATTTACTTTACAATTTGCCCAGCTGGACATTTGGTAAATTTTTCTAACTTAATTGCTAAATGACTTGTGGATGGCTATCCTCAGTGGGATACCAAAAAATTAATACTTTTTTTTTATTATTTACTTTACAATTTGCCCAGCTGGACATTTGGTAAATTTTTCTAACTTAATTGCTAAATGACTTGTGGATGGCTATCCTCAGTAGGATACCAAAAAATTAATACTTTTTTTTATTATTTAATTTATACTTTACAATTTGTCCAGCTGGACATTTGGTAAAATTTCCAACTTAACTTTTAAATAACACGTTGGTGGCTACCCTCAGCGGGATTCGAACTTTAAATTTGAAGCGTGTAATGGGCAATGGTATTGGAGAAAACAAATTTCTTTTTTTATTATTTAATTTGTATTTTACAATTTGTCCAGCTGAATATTCGGTAAATTTTTCCAACTTAAATAACACGTGGGTGGCTACTCCCAAAGGGATACCATCTTCGAGTTTGACTACTCTATTTCTTTAATGAGGTGAGTGGGATATTTTCTATTTAGTCTTCTTTCTACGAGAGTTTTGCTCGTTCCAGCAGCCAGCTGATTTGCATGTGTTGCCGTTCTTTGCTCATATTTTTCTACGAGAGAAAGCAAATGCAGCTTCGTATGCAGTTACGCGATACACAGAATGTTGTCGATACGCGTTCACGAATATGCCAGCCACACCTTTCTTCCTCAACGTTGTCCACTGTCCGATCGTTGTTCAACTATAGAACAAGTTCATATATTCCAAACACGCAGCTACGTCACTCCGATTTCCATTTAATTTCTTGCCATACGCCGTACACGGTCTTGTTCTCGTAACTGCAAGCCGCCGACGTTCTCTCGCGAACTTCAGCTTTCAGTCCCCTTGTCCGTTTAATAATTTACATGGTAATTGTCTCGACGAAATAAAGGAAACGCGCGTAACGAGAAAACGTAAAAGTTGCGGATAATGTAGTCGTCCTATGAATTACGTATCCGCTCCTTTAATATGCACGTTTTACGCGTCGAAAGTGTGGAAATGAAATTTTATCGTTGCATCGGAGAATCGAACGATATTTCGTTGTATCGGTGTTACTTCGAACGCGTAGGATCTAACGAGACTATTTTACTTTATCGTTGCTGGTGTGCAAAGAATTATTATCATCCTACTTTATATCTTTTTAGTATTATATTCTGAATTTTTTACTATTATATTTAATCCTGAAGCTTACATTTTAATTCTACCTGCAGTTGCATTAGTTTCATAAATTTTTTATGGTTGAAAGAGAAGGAGAGACTTTTGGAAATTTAAAAACAATTTGTGCTATACCTGGTGCTGGATTTTTACATCCTATCGACGAGTTAATTCTAGGACTAGCACACCAGTCAAATTGACTGGTTTTACAATTTTATTTTAAAATTCCCTCCTCGTTATATTTCTTTTTTCGCAATGATGTAATGACTTTCGCAACGATAACTAAGAGAATAATATAACGAATTTTATTTTGTTTTTTACGTATTCAAACTGAAAATAATTTTGTATCAAGGCTACATATACCAATACCAGTCAAAGTGTAAAAGGGTCCTGAAATCTGTTTATCGAACTCCAATTAACCAGTTTCCTCGTTTGGTACAACTTGCCACACGTTTTGAAAATTTTTATTGCGTATCATTCGATATGATGATACAATTATCAGGAAAATTCTAAATGCTAACACTAGAAATACCACAGCAGTCAAAACGACTGGTTCTACAATTTTATAAATGTGTCAACCCTCGTTTAGGGATGATGATCCCAGGTGTACTACATAACGTGGAATTGCTTCTGTAAGAAAGTAATAAATCAATAAATATAAAAATATTCTATCAATACGTATTTTTTAAGAACCACTCATTTTCACTGGTTTTGTTGGAAATAGCTTCGTGTTAACTATCGGTAGTTCCAGTGTTAAGACAGTTAAGTGGCATTTTGTTATGTAACCACTTTCGGTTTTAGCGTGTCGCGATCCAAGGAGATTATTTTATTTTATCATTGCTATCGCATATTGTGTATATACAGGGTGATTGGTAACTGGTGGTACAAGCGGAAAGGGGGTGATTCTACGCGAAAAAAGAAGTCGAAAATATAGAATAAAATTTTTTTTTTAATTTTTCCATCGAGACAACGATCTACAGTGAGATCCGTTGTAACGAGACGCGATAAAGTGCACGCGTACCGAGCCAAAATTCAAAGTCGATTTTCTCGAAAATAAAGCCTCGAACGAAAAATTTTTATTCTATATTTTCGATTTCTTTTTTCGCGTAGAATCACCCCCTTTCCGCTTGTACCACCAGTTACCAACCACCCTGTATAATTGTGCATATAGAATATTGTCACTAAATTTTCTCACAAGGGCAACAAATCAGTCAATGAGTTAGTAAATAAAATGTTATCTAATCAAACCTGACAAACTGTTGCCGTGTTAAACGCCATACAAACAACACGATACGTAACAAGACGCACTCGTTTTGTTCAGCTGACAATTGTAAATTCCTTCTTTATACAAACAGCATAAAATATTACAGGCTTCCTTGTATACGCTGTAATATATTATGTAATAGTTAGAGACATCGGATCAGTAGTAGTGTAGGTTCGACTTGTAGATTCCACTATCACATACTTTTCAGAATTACGATATCGATCGGTGTATCTTTGGTCGAAAAATCAGATCGTACTATCTTCAAATTAATCTTAAAATCCTAAAGATTTAGTGTTGCGTTTGTTTCGACATAAAAATGCCCGGCAATGTCAAGTAATCTTATCTGAAGGAACATCTAAATAGCAGGTAATTGCGATATAACGTCTCGGCTCTCGACGCTACACATTTTTTAACGCAATACCGAGCATTCCTATGAAAAGTAATTTATATCTGTGTTTTTCCTGGTATCAAACGGCGTTATAAATTCGTGCGGGTGCGTTATCAACAATGCGATTTTGAAAATCTCGAGCAGATTTCGTTCGCGAGAAACACACCTAACAATGATGTATTTTACGCGGCTATTATTCGCGCAATTTCCCCAATCGAAATGTTCGTTTTAGCAGCGCGGGAAGGAAATCGTAAGATCCTATAGACAGAGGAAAAAGGAAATAGCTTGTCTTCTGTTCAACTCGCGGCTCGAGTTTACGTTGCTTACGGCTGCTGTTTAACGTTCGAGCACAGATGTTTCGATAGGATCGATTAAACGAGCCTGGAATATATAATTATTGAACGTCGTACAAGATCCAATCTTTTCCAATACTCTCTGTTCGATCTGGCCTTAAAGTATAATTCAACACGACCGAGCGTTATTTACAAGGATAGCGAGCAAGAAACAGCGTCATGATTTTCATTGTTGAAATCACATTCCTAGAAGTCGGTCGAGCTATTCATTCAGAAGAACGAAGAATATGACGTAACGTAGGAATAAACGTAGGAAGCAAATACTCGTTCCATGTTCGTGATACGTACGTCGAAATTTGACCAATCTCTGCACGAAATTGGGAATGTGATAAAACACGCTGCAAATAATTTTCAGTATCTTAATATGTACTTACTTTCGATATATTTAATAAATTACATCAGGTATATTAAATATACCAAGCAACTCGTTTAATATTGTTAAAAGAATATTCAATAATTAAATCGAAGTAGGTTTTATCGTTGAGGATTAATTGTTTCCGGAGTCGTTGTGGATGGATCAGGTATATTAAATATACCAAGCAACTCGTTTAATATTGTTAGAAGAATATCTAATAATTAAATCGAAGTAGGTTTTATCGTTGAGGATTAATTGTTTCCGGAGTCGTTGTGGACGAATCTCAATAAAGTAAAGATTTATTTTATTTATTAGAGTAAGTAACGATTATTTATCCATTTATTTTATTATTATTTATATTATCTATTTTTTTTATTTATTGCTTTATTAATGCTGAGAGACAATCGCTTGGAGAAGGAGTTTCAAGGTTTCGAGAAAGTTAGAGGTGCGATGGTAAATCGCGTTGGGCTTTGGTTTTAAGAAACGCGTTTATTGCACGGTGAATTGAAAAACTTTATAGTTTAGAATTTACCACAACGCAATACGCAGGTGCGATACAACGAAATAAACGCGACACAACATAACAAACACAGTGCGAAAGAACGCGTTTTTTTAGAACGACTGTAAAATACGTCTTCTTCTGGCGATGTTAGAGTTGCGACTGACTATCAGGTGGTTTCTTCGACTCGAAACAATCCTGGCAGTCTCCTACACTGTCAACTGATATTGGCAATTTTCTGCAAAGCCTTCTGCACACGTACAAACACATACGCACTCATGGAAAACATGTGAATTCTGTTTGTTCTATCGTATCAATGTCTGTATCAATGTTGGTAAAGTTGGTTTAGAAAATTGTTAGCATATTTGGAGGATACGATCCTTTAAATAATTAAATAACACAGAGTAGTTAAGTAACGCAGAATAATTTGTTCTTGAGAATATTTGTTTTTTAAATATCCTCGCGAAATGCTGGGAAATTTAATTCCGACGAACAAAATGCTAATTGTAAGTCATACGACACTGCTGTCTCGCCCAACTCGGCAACTCAGATTGCAAGATGATAATAAGCAGAAATATGATCACGTTGAAAGCACGTTTATTGCTTAATTGTTGAGTTACCGTCTTTCAGATGCAACTTATAGATGTAACTTTCAGATGCAAATTATATTTATTTTGAAACTCGTATTTCTTAATAAAAGAAAGGAAAGAAAAAAAGAGAAACGCCAACCATAGGGAAACCACGCGTTGAAGCATTTGATTTGTGAAAATGTCTCCAAAATTGACGATATTTCCATGGAAACAATTTGATTCTTTTTTTTTTTTTTTTACAAAATGTGTACGATAAGTAGACTTGGAAATTTTGTTATCTTTTTGCGAACATGATCAACGAAATAACAGAACATAGGCAAAGAGACTTGTTTCCAGCTTCCTAAATGTTCCAACTGATGCTTCGCTTGGATATGTACATCCTTACACGTTTGTACGCGCGTTGTACACTATATTTTTGCACATTACGTTCACGTAAAACACGTAACACGTAAAAATCTGCGGTCTAGCAATAAGCATTGTATGAGTATTATAAACAATAAATCAATATACAATGTATATATATTGTATATTGATTTATATTGTATTTTTTATTGTATTTACTGTATTCATATTGTATTTCTATTGATGTATATTGATATATATATATATTGTATATTAATTTATTGATTATAATACATACAATGTTTACCGCTAGACTGCGGATTTTTACGTGTTTGTAGGCGACTTAAACGGACATAATGTGCAAAAATATAGCGTGCAATGAGCGTGCAAACGTATAGAAAATCTTCATATTGTATTTTTTATTGCATTTATATTGATGTATATTGATATATATATATTGTATATTGACATATTGTTTACAATACTCATACAATGTTTATCGCTAGACTGCGGATTTTTACGTGTTTGTAGGCGATTTAAACGGACATAATGTGCGAAAATATAGCGTGTAATGTGCGTACAAACGTGTAGAAAATCTTCATATTGTATTTTTTTATTGCATTTATATTGATGTATATTGATATATATATATTGTATATTAATTTATTGATTATAATACATACAATATTTACCGCTAGACTGCGGATTTTTACGTGTTTGTAGGCGATTTAAATGGACATTATGTGCAAAAATATAGCGTGCAATAAGCGTGCAAACGTGTAAAAATGTACATATCCAAGCGAAGCACCAGTTGTAATATTTAGGAAGCTAGAAACAAGTCTGTCCATCTTCATATTGTGTTTTTTTATTGTACTTATTGTATTTATGTTGATGTATATTCACATATATATATATATATATATATAGTATATTGATTTATTGTTTATAATACATACAACGCTTATCGCTAGACTGATGTATGTATATTGTACATTGATTTATTGTTTACAATACATACAATGCTTATCGCTAGACTGATGTATGTATATTGTATATTGGTTTATTGTTTACAATACATACAATGCTTTTCGCTAGACTGATGTATATATATTGTATATTGGTTTATTGTTTACAATACATACAATGCTTTTCGCTAGACTGATATATATATATATATATATATATATATAGAATATATATATATAGAATATACAAAGGCTCACGAAAGTATTGCAACGTTCACACACATCTTTATGAATATAATATTACGTGTGCTACGCGAAGCATTCTGAAACTTCACATTAGCATCGTTATGAGATTCGGCCATCCTGCTTATATCGGTAAAGTTCGAAATTAATCTGAAAGCCAGTGTAGAGATTACAAAATATAAATATCTAACGCAAGTAATATACTCAGGGAGATTACAAAGGTATTTAAATAGCCAACTATCCACATTACGTTAATAAGCCTCAACATTCGATGGAATCATCTTCGACGTTTATTATACGCTTAAGACGGCTATTCATGACGTATACTAATCTTTTACTAAATAAACGTTCGCAATAAGTGTCTTCTATAATTAACAGACGTCTTCCGTAATTTCTATCATCATTAAAGTATTTGTACATCCTTATAAAACAGGATAACTTTGATGAAATTGGACCAAATGACTTTAGGTTTCTTGAGAAGCTGGAAGGATTGGTTCACTGGATGACGTGTGAAAGAAATTTAGAGAAAATTGAGATCGGTAGGAATGGCGATGAAAGTAATGGAGGTCACCGTGTGTAACTTTTTTTATCTCGTAGCGAAAAGGTAGAAAGTTCGTTTTTTAGATTTATGTCGGTTATATACATCGAAAGATGTAGGGATTTTTAAATTTGCGAAAAACTGCAATTTTTGCCATTTTTAATCGTTCGTAGCTCGTAGCAACGTTAATATATTTTTATACAATTTTCAGAATGTATACAACCGATATAAAGATGCAAAATGTGTTGTTTAAATTTTCGTGACAAGCCCAGAGAAAAAAATTGTACAAGACGATTTTTACTATCTTCATCTCTGTTCCTATCAATTTTAATTTTCTCCAAAAAAGCTCAAGTCTTTCGGTTCAGTCCTAACAAAATTATTCTTCATTGAAAGCTGTATGAACACTTTTGTGACCGATTGTGTACATATTTTTAGATCGATTTCGATCATCGATATAATCATGATGATTCTAAATGTTTTATATAACGCGTATAACATATGCATAAGAGTTTTATACGGTTTCGTGAGTCGATGCACACGAATGTATCAATGGATTAAGAAATATACGGTTTTATTTAAAAGACTTTCACGTTGAAGCCATTCAGATTTTCCTCCGAGTATTTCCATATTATCGATGATCTACCAGACATTCGATTTAAATGGAGAAAATTTGACGCATTTAAAAGGTAGAATAGTCGAACATTAGGTTCGTACGTCTAACGATTTTTTCATCTCGATTTCTATGAATTGTTTAGATTAACTAGTAGTTATGCGAATTTAATACATGTAAATATAATCTTTAGAAATATAATCGTTAAAAAATGACAATATAATCTACCAGTACGAACGTGATTTTTTATTTCAATTTCTCTTAGCGTTTATCATTATTATAATATATTACTATAAAGCATTTTATTATTATGAAGCATTTATTATTATATATGTATTTAGCTTTAAAAGTTAAATATGCAATAAAAGAAATGGTGTTTGTGAATGTTAAACGCTACGACGCAATTTTGTCACTTAAGGAAGTGTCCTGAATTAGAGTGTTCCAAAACAGCGTCTTTCTGTGATTTTTTTTAGAAGGGAAAGAAAGAAATGAAGTTATTGAATTTTGAGGTATGATTCTATATATATTTAACGAATACAAAGAAATTTTTTTTAAAGTAAAAAGAAAATTATAATAGATTTCTAAGCCTATTTCATGGGCTGCAGTTTTCAAGATCGGCGTGAAAGATCCAACTCATCCAAAGATCCGAGCCCAAAAATCAAAAAAGGATTAAATTATTATATATTTTTCTTCTCGATGAACTAAAAAAAAGGCAGAAAATAGTGTGAAATTAAAAATTTTGACGGGTTTAATGAAAAAATGTGTTTTATAAAATAAAAATAAACTTTAAGATGCTATAACAATTGTTTAAATAAACTTTTTGACGAACTTTTTTAGATCATCGAGAAGAAAAATATATAATAATTCAATCCTTTTTTGGTTTTTTGTTTTGGTCAAGAATTACGAGTTGGATCTTTCACGCCGATTGAAAACTACAGCCCATGAAATAGGCCTGGAAATCTATTATAATTCCTTTTTTTACTTAAAAAGAATTTGTTTGTATTCGTTAAATATATATAAAACCATACCTCAAAATTCAATAATTTCATTTCTTTCTTTCCCTTCTAAAAAAATCACAAAAAGACGCTGTTCTAGAACATTCTAATTCAGGACACTCCCTTAAGGGACGATTCTCGTGTAACGACAATAAAAGCAAACGATTTTTATGAACTTTTTTGTAGACTAACTACTAATTATATGAGTCTGGTCCTTCTTGGGACCTAAATATAATCTCGAAGTGCAAATGTAATTTTTTTTTTATTTCAATTTCTCTTATCGTTTATTAATATCGTCCGTTGACCTTTAAAAGATAAATATGCGATGAAAGAATTGGTGTCCGTAAATGTCAAACATTGTGACGTAGTTTTGTCATTTAAGGGAGGATTCTCGTGTAACGACAATAAAAGCAAACTATTTTTACGAACAATTTCTAAACCATTAATTGTATGGGAATAGGTCTTTTGTAGATGTAAATGGATAGTTTTAAAGTACAAATTTAATTCTTTTATTTCAATTCCTCTTCCTAAACTGCTACGTTTACAAAATTGTTAAACTGACCGTTAACTGCACGATAACTGGAAAACTAATCGGTTGATCAATTTAGAACAAAGTTCGTTCCCTTACAACAATACAAATTTCTCCAGGAATTGAACCTGAAATTCTTATTCAACTATTTACTTGTAATATCTTTTGAAGCGATACAAACTCAGTTTATCCGCCGAGAGAAGCAAACTTTTCCTCCAAACGCTACAACTTTCCAGTTGTTCGTTGTTTCTGTTTGAAAAATCAAACCCGGCGTAAACTATGCAATTTCAAGAAAATCCTCAACTTTTGCATTCTGATGACTGTGACAGCTGCAATGCCGCACGCCAACGATGATTATGTCACGTAAAATAAAAAGAAATTTAAGAAAAAAAAGAAACTTTATTTTTCTTCTGGTTTACAATACACTTCCGAGCTCCATGCGTGACTGTTCAAGACTGTCTTGAATGATTTTAGGGGGAGTATTTCAATTCTTTTATTCGTGGGAGTGGGAAAAGGAAATCATATATTTCTGAAAACGATTAGAGTGCCCAGATGTTATCCCGATGATCACTCATGCTAAGGCGCTTGGAATTTCGCTATCTTATCGCTTTGTTTAGCCGAATTTCATCTGTGACAGTGGCCTGGTCTCTGATGTGAATTGACGTTACAATTACCTCGTCGAAGATGATCGCAAGACTCGCATGATACAGAATAAACAATAAGAAAAACTGAAATAAAAGAATTACATTTCTACTTGAAGATTATCTATTTTCATACGAAGAAGGTCTAGTCCCATGTAGTTGATAGTCCAGAAAAAGTGCATAAAAGTCACTTGCTGTCGTTGTTGGTCGATGGTCCATTAACACACGAGCGCAGCAGTCGAAGCAGTTCAGGCATCTCTCGAATTCTGCGGCCAGGACTGGGGCTAAAGAGAATGCGGAAGTCTGGCTGGATCTACCCGAATATTTATCATACCCGCGTTCAATGGTACTTGGCGCAGAGTAAATAAGAGAAGTTACAGGTTTTGCAGCATATAAACGCCTTTACCGTACGCCGCTGACCCATTAATCGTCGAAGTTTGCGATGAGTTACACATAACGTGCGTGTATTTTCTTCCAGAGTCCATTCAGCCTCTCGTCGAATATCATCGCAATTTTTGGGAAATTTTTCAAGGACGTTTTATAGTAATATAATTTATATTTGAAAATTATATTTTATTAACGTTTTACAATTTTAGATGTCGGAGAAACTGCGCTGGCAGATATTCAGATATTCGAACGAGAGGAGCTTACGAAGCTTGCAAATTTACAAATTTTGCGTGTTAATTCTCTGTTAAATGTTCGCTGTCAGATTAAGGATCTGATATTTGAGCATTTATGTAGCATTGCTTATGTTTATTTTTATGAAAATGATTCGGGTTTGTAAAATATTTCAATAAGCAACGTGCAAATTCTTGTTAAATCCTACAGTTTCTTCTTGTTTCTTATATATATTTTTATTATTATTATTACATATATATGTTATTATATATTATTATATGTATCTTTGTCATATATATAGTATCGTAAATTATGATTAGTTTATTAATGATAAATGGATTAAACGGATGTTAATTAAACAGAAAACAATAGTTATTTAACATGAACTAATTGCAACAACGTATAATAATTAAAACAACTAGATAATTAATTAACAACTGTCGTCAACACAGATTCAACTGTCTCTCAACAACTCTAACAACACTATCTCGACAACGCAGTCCTCACTCTCCGACTTCTCAACTCATACTGCTGTTAATTCGTTTATTGTCCGCTAGCAGCAACCTCTTGTCTTTTGTTTTAGCCTCAGTAACCGCTTGTTTATAATTTACACCTCAGCAACCGCTTGTTTACAATCGGCACGACAACTGCCAGGCCCCTCGTCCACGATACTACATATACATGTCGGGTTAGCGTTAGGTTTATGGGCGTGTAACGAATCTTCATTCGGACTGGCCATCGTTGTTGTACAATAGAGATTATATTTACTGGTATAAATATTGATTTTTACAAAGTTTGATAATTAACCGTGGTGATTAAACACTCGAGATGTTAGTGATAATGTTCTTAGGTTCAATAACGAATCCACGGTCAACGGGGTAACCCTTAGAGTGCTGAATACTCGCAGCCTATACTTTTTCGCTAAATTGAAGTCTGTTGATTGACTATTCGAAGCGCAAATCGTAATAAGTTATAGTAATTCTTTTGTACGAAATTAAATGATTCAAGAGTGTTATTTTTTAGTATTAATTATTTATTATAAACATTGAAATTTAAATTAAAATAGAATTTGGGTAATAAACTAGAAAACGATAAACTAGAAAACTAAATTTAGTAAATATAACACGAGTTAATAATTCAGTTGTGTGTGAAAAATTTCAAAACAATTATCCATACATAATCCGACATCGCATTTTCTGCATTCGTATCGCGTGTCGCTCCTTCTCTTATTTTTCACACAAACGACACACTTTCTTCTTGATAATTGTGTTGTGCCGGCACGATTAGGGCATTTTGATGGAAAATGCCTATCGATTAAACGAAATGGTAAATCCTCAGACTTTCTCTTTCCTCCTCCTACCATGCTTCTACGTTGGAAATATTTTCGTAAAATGTCTCTTATCAACGCTAAATGAAATTCACTAAATTTTTGTTTCGAAGCAGTAGATTTTTGATATAAAATATATGCATTATATATAAGGATTGCATTTATATTTATCTCACACAAACGTAATAGTATTACTTCTGCGTAGGTGTTCGGAAAAATTGACAAACGCATATATGCGTCCTTAGTCCATGCCGGACACTTACAGAAAACGCATATATGTGTTCTTAGTCCACACCGATAGCTTTCGCCAGACGCATATATGCGTCCATAGCACTCTAAGGGTTAAACGTAGAATATATTTTGAAACACAAAGTAACGTTTGCTGTGACGCTCGGTATAATACTGCACGTAAAGACGATGTGCAAACTCTCCAAGGTGATCGCAAGAATAAAAGACTGATGGAAATTTTCCTCTCCTTATGATCGCGTTTGTTCGTTGCATATTGGCCGGGGATACCAACAAAATTGCAGCCGCCGTTGCTAGGCAGACCCTCGTAGAGCTGACATTGCTCCTGCCCGGGGTTTGATTGTTAATACAACGTGTGTCCCACAATATTGGCACTTCTCTGTTAGATAAGAACGTTCATCCCGTGACCGTGGCTACGTTCAGCGACCAGTTGTGTCACTTCGAGCCCAAGCCTATTGTTATAATTCTCGGACACACATAATCGGATTAAATCATAAACAACTACTTCTAAGTTTTATTATTCAAGTATCGCTATAATGAAAGGTCTGGACTAAAGTATTGGGGGTCCTCTCAAAAATTCCAAAAGAAAGGCTCCGATGTCCTTTCATCTACAAATTGTATCAAAAGAATTCAATGTGCAGAGACGCAGAGGGAAAGTGTACAATATATTCAAAGTAAAATATTCGTTGTCGCTATTTAGAGAGCGAAACGAATGTTCATTGGAGTTGCGCTCCTTCGGTCGAGTTTATAACAATATTAATTTGCATGGACACCCGCGGTCTACTTTTATTGCAAATCGACCAAACTGTCCACGTATATTCACGAGCGCCAGTGTATAGTCTCCTGTACGCATACTTACACACTATAGAAAGGCCGGTCACCGGTTGTCGGTCAGCTGTTTCGGTATGTTATGTAGCTGCAGCCTAACTCTCTAGAGGCGGCCGGTTGGTCGAAAGAAAAGATGGACAAAACGTCTTGGGATGGTTCCGTTAGCTCGACCAGCCGAGTCGAGATGCCTGCGCAAGGTGAGAAAGGAAGCAGACCGAGCGGATATCGTTCATTCCTTGCGTTTGCCAAATATTTTTCCCACCTTCTGTCATTCGCTGCGATCGTCTCGTTTAACGCAATCCGGCGTTGTTCGATTTTATCCGATACCTTGTTCGGGAAAAACGCATCGCGCAACTTCAGCCAGTCGACTCTCCACTGTCTCTTCACCAAAGATTCTTTTTCTTCTGTGCGTTCGTTCAAACATCGATCGTCGATGAAGCACATTAACCAACGCGTCGTTTTTGACAATACGTTTCATCGGAGAAAGTTTTTATTCGAACGTCGATCTGCACATCTTATGCTTTTTACGTGGAATCAGTTTTAAAGTCGAGTATACTGTCAATTAATTCTATGTTTGCCAGGATTTATTGGAGAAAGCTTTTAGGCGAACGTCGATCATGCGTGAAACTGCGAAAAATATGGAAGAAGAATATATCGAGTCATATTTTATGGCTTTCCTGTACGATCAATCATTTCAAAGTCGAGTACATTGTCGATCAATTCTATGCTCGCCACAATTATTCTCCTGTTTGGTTTTGAAACAAATGCATATCCTTATAACTTTCTTCCTAATTTTAAAAATATTGACAATATATTAACAGTAGAACAACCGATAGTTAACACGAAGCTATTTCCACCAAAACCAGTGAAAATGAGTGGTTCTTAAAAAATACGTATTGATAGAATATTTTTATATTTATTGATTTATTACTTTTTTACAGAAGCAATTCCGTGTTATGTAGTACATTTTTGGTATTTTTAATCCATCTAGCACAATGATCCCTAAACGAGGATGGACACATTTATAAAATTGTACAACCAGTCATTTTGACTGCTGTGGCATTTCTAGTGTTAGCATTTAGAATTTTCCTGATAATTGATATCATCATATCGAATGATACGCAATAAAAATTTTCAAAACGCGTGGCAAGTTGTACGAAACGAGAAAACTGGTTAATTGCGGTTCGATAAACAAATTGCAGGATCCTTTTACACTTTGACAAGTATCAGTCATTTTGACTGCTATTGGTATAAGTAGCCTTGATACAAAATTATTTTCAGTTATCGTTGCGAAAGTCATTACATCATTGCGGAAAAAAATATAACACGAAGTAGGAATTTTAAAATAAAATTGTAAAACCAGTCAATTTGGCTGGTGTGGTGTTTCTAATGTTAAAAACACAAGAAATATTGTTTTTCAATAACATCGATAATAAAGTATCTTTTCCTTACAATTAACGATGGGTTTTATCTTTCTATTCGAACGTCGGTCGTTTGTGATGCATGTTTTTTTTTATTATTTAATTTGTACTTTACAATTTATTCAGCTGGACATTTGGTACATTTTGTTAACTTAATTGTTAAATAACACGTGGATGGCTACCCTCAACGGGATACCATCTTCGAGTTTGACTATTTTATTTCTTTAGTGAAGTCAATGGGGCGATGCATGTGAAAAATGTAGAAGAAGAATACTTGGGACAGAATATTAAGAGTCATATTATATGCTTCTTAGTAGAATGTCTACGTAATAGTCGTATTATATGCTTCTTAGTAGAATGTCTACGTAATAGTCGTATTATATGCTTCTTAGTAGAATGTCTACGTAGTAGTATATATATGAGTGTAATCTGTACATTCTCAATTAATCCTCTCTATGTTTGCCACAATTGTTCTCCTCTTTTTTGAAGCTAAACATAGGTCCTTTT
This sequence comes from Bombus huntii, assembly GCF_024542735.1. Classification (NCBI taxonomy): domain Eukaryota; kingdom Metazoa; phylum Arthropoda; class Insecta; order Hymenoptera; family Apidae; genus Bombus; species Bombus huntii. Next base: position 3,619,935 of record NC_066243.1, read on the forward strand.
AATTTTCTCCTCAATTTTAAGAACATTGACATAATATTGACATATCAAATGTAAACAGGAACTATTGCCTCTTAATAATATCGATAATAAAACATTTCTCCTCAATGTTTTGTCTTTGGTTTTTCACAAAACTTCGTCAACTTAGCTATTTTTAAATACATTTCTAAAAACAATGTTTAAAAACAAAGTAATCAAATAACAAAAGCAGTGGAAGGATATCACATCTCGCCAAGACACAGTGTTTCAATACTCACGAGAAGTCGCCGATTTATATTTCATAACAGTTTTTCTTCCAACAAATTCTCGTGTTAATCGGATCGTGTTAATCGCTATCTTGCAGCACAAGTACATAATTAATAATAGTTTTTATGTTCTCTTCAGTCGAAGGTCGATCGTTCGCGGAGCATGTTAACCAATATTCCAAGAAATGAATAATAATGTTTAATCATGGTTAATATCTCGGTGAATCGATATATTTAATGATGGCTTGGTCTTAAGGTTTTATAACGGTGGAGAGGTGCTATTGTGCGAGAATTTGCCGACTTTGGCTTATCGATTTGCTCACCGACGATACACACAGTTAACGGGAAATTAAACCGACGTGACTTTACTTTAGAAGCAAGAGAGAGATGTTTGATTTTTTAATTGATACGTTTTACACGAGAGATGTTCGTTCCGCGATAAGACAAGCCGATGCTGTTACACGTTTTCGCCATCTTATCTCGAGCCAAACGAATGTCATCTATTTAACAACGCGATCTCCGTATTTTCTTGTTCTTATCAGGCTCCTGTCCATTTCTATGAAAGTAGGCGTGTCTGTTCGTTTACGCATAAATTTACCGCACCGATAAATTCATAGTAAACGACCGTTTTCTTTTCTTCCCTGCAATTTAATTAATGTAATAAAAAATATACTACGGCACAATAAATAAATAATACGGCACTTTCGTGAAATGAAAGCTATTATAATATTTATAGCTACAATGTGATTATAATATAATATAATTAGAGAGAAATATACAGTTAATCTTCGTACGCCTCGTAAAAATGTCATTTTTATTTAAATAAATCATATACGTGTAATATCGTACTATATATATCTGTATAATTTTTAATGATAATATATTTTTGTAACAGGTACTGCGTTAGATGAAAAAATACGCTAACAAAATAGAAAATTAAATTTAAAAAAACAAATATTTGATTTTATAGTAAATCAGGTATCAATAGCACAGCAGAATAGTCATTGGACATTGAACGTTCCAAACTAAGCTGGATCGTGTCACTTACGACCCACAGTCATTGCACGTCGATCGTTCTCCTTTCGACATTCTTCTCTTCTCAACCCACCTATTACGTCTCTTGTTTTTCTCAATTTCATTCGCATCGATGCATGTTCTTCTTCAAAATTATCAGCCTAATACTTGCAGAATTCCACGTGATATTCAATGTTATTATCAGACTGTGGATACTTGTGCGTTTATGCAAAGCAGATGAAAAATGCGTAGAGTGTATCCAATGTGCAAAAATATATGAAATATCGTGTATGTGTTTCTGTTTGTGGGAAAGCTTATGCCTGTTTTTCTGGTTTAACTATATATCTTGTGTATATATATGGTATATATCTTGCAGAGTAAATAAGCAGAAATAAAGAATTCATTTGTCTATAAAATATCCAAAAAGCAGAGCTCGTAGAAAAGGAACAACGAGGCATCAATAAATAAATAAATAGTCAACTTTATATATGAATATATAATATGTATATATGATATGTATATATACAGGGTGGTTGGTAACTGGTTGTACAAGCGAAAAGGGGGTGATACGCGAGAAAAGAAGTCGAAAATATAGAATAAAAATTTTTCGTTTGAGGCTTTGTTTTCGAGAAAATCGACTTTGAATTTTCGTTCGGTAAAATTCAAAAAATTAAAAAAAAAATTTTTTTGTCGCCGGAACCCGGCTCCGCGTTTTGGGAGCCCCGCGGTCTACGAAAATTACCCAATTATAAAACACTGATTTTGATTAACGTTTAACAGAATGATGATGCCATTAACAGATGCAAGACATTTTTCTAGTAGCGATGATTCAGTTTAAAGGAGTGAGAAAAATCATGAAAGTTCAGTGTAACTCCGTAAAGTCCTCGTATCCTGGAAACTACTTTAGGTAAAAAAAAATCCAGGCGCTTTCAGAGAAATTAAACTACGTCAATAGCTTTTTGCAAAAGTCATACATGATTACAGATTTTCTACTTTCATTGAATTTTTTGCCCCCTTGAAAGCTAATTATGCATGCGACAAAATATTACTTGGATTTGTTTAAAAAAACTGCTTATAAACGATATATAATATGTAACAGCATTTGTAAATAAATAATTCCTCGTCGTAAAATTTAAGTGTAGGATTTCAATGTGTGTTCAGGCCTCGCAAAAGGTCACGCCGGCTCTGCTTTTATTAAATGGAGAAACAAAATAGTTGGGATAATAAAATCTTGAGATAACAGAACAGTCACTTTTTTGATGAGAAATCTCATTTATTCAAATACAGATTAAGATTAATTGACAGCTTCTTTAAATATTTATGGATGCTATATAAGTTTGACTGCTAAGTCACGTAATTCTCTCAACATGAGCAACAATTGCATGGAGTTACATTCTTCGATCATCTTTCTCGAATGTCACGAATGCTTCGGTATGAAAATTATTATTTTTTCGTTTGTGTAAAATCGTAATTATCGAAGTCTTTATCGCGACGAAACCATTTCATCGCGTCAGTATATTTAAGGTTTTTTTTATCTCATTACCAGCTTCTGACGAATCTACGTGCTTTGGATGATTCTCAGTATCGTGTTTTCTAATGTCTGTGATCGTAGCTTTTCCAACGCCGTGTATCTTTGCTGATTCTGTTGCAATTACGCCGCTTTCGGGTTTTTAGTCGTATCATAATTTTAATTCTTTTAATAATTAACAACAACTGTAATAATTATAGCAGTAATAATTGTTTTTAATTCTTACCATCAGAAAGAAACAGTGGAAGGAATACGTTGTACAGAAAATGCTGATAAAATATGCGCATATTTGAAACGGAAAAAGGTATTCGTTGCTGAGAAATATTATGTTCGGATAAATTAGAGTAGTTAGAAGCGGCTAAAAGAAGGCAAAAGAAATTGTAGGCCGTGTGAAAAGGGGGAGGAAACTGTGATACATTACTATAAAGAATGGAGGGAAGTAAATAGACCGCGAGACAGACTGGAGAAAGTGAAGGATGAAAGATACTGTGAAGAAATTGGCTGAGGAATTTAAAAAACACAGGCAAGTCCAACGATAGTGTTAAGTAGTAATATGGTAAAAATAGAGTAGAATAGGTTGAATAAATGGACAATTAGGCAACTAAGCAACGACAGCAAGATAGATATGATAAGTATAAAAGGATAAATGAAAGGAATTGTAAGTGAAATCCATTTTTAGACCGCTAAGGTCGAAATTAAATAAACAGTAATAAATAACAATTATATTAGGATATTCTGACAAGAGTACTCAAAGTATAGTACCTTTTACCATATCCAGTAGCTAAACGAAATCCAAGTTCTATGTTCTATTTATTTACCTTCATAGGAATACAAAAAACTACGAACACTTAATGAACATTCTAATGAAATACTCAAAGTGTAGTACTTGTTACAATATCCAAGTCCTATGTTCTATTTATTTACCTTCATAAGAATACAAAAAACTACGAACACTTAATGGACATTCTAATGAAATACTCAAAGTGTAGTAATTGTTACAATATCCAAGTCCTATGTTCTATTTATTTACCTTCATAAGAATACAAAATACTACGAACACTTAATGAACATTCTAATGAAATACTCAAAGTGTAGTACTTGTTACAATACCCAAGTTCTATGTTCTATTTATTTACCTTCATAAGAATACAAAAAACTATGAACACTTAATGAACACTCTAATGAAATACTCAAAGTGTAGTACTTGTTACAATATCCAAGTCCTATGTTCTATTTATTTATCTTCATAAGAATACAAAAAACTATGAACACTTAATGAACACTCTAATGAAATACTCAAAGTGTAGTACTTGTTACAATATCCAAGTTCTATGTTCTATTTATTTAGATTCATAAGAATACAAAAAACTGCAAACACTGTAATGAAATACTCAAAGTATACTACTTGTTACTATATTTAGTAGTTAAACAAAATCCAAATTCCATTTTCTATTCATTTATCTTCATAAGAATACAAAAACTACAAGCACTCAATGAACATTCTAATGAAATACTCAAAGTGTAGTACTTGTTACAATATCCAAGTCCTATGTTCTATTTATTTACCTTCATAAGAATACAAAAAACTACAAACACTTAATGAACATTCTAATGAAATACTCAAAGTATAGTACTTGTTACAATATCCAAGTCCTATGTTCTATATATTTACCTTCATAAGAATACAAAAAACTACAAACACTTAATGAACATTCTAATGAAATACTCAAAGTATAGTACTTGTTACAATATCCAAGTTCTATGTTCTATTTATTTACCTTCATAAGAATACAAAATCTATGAACACTTAATGAACACTCTAATGAAATACTCAAAGTGTAGTACTTGTTACAATATCCAAGTCCTATGTTCTATTTATTTACCTTCATAAGAATACAAAAAACTACGAACACTTAATGGACATTCTAATGAAATACTCAAAGTGTAGTACTTGTTACAATATCCAAGTCCTATGTTCTATTTATTTACCTTCATAAGAATACAAAAAACTACGAACACTCAATGAACATTCTAATGAAATACTCAAAGTGTAGTACTTGTTACAATATCCAAGTCCTATGTTCTATTTATTTACCTTCATAAGAATACAAAAAACTACAAACACTTAATGAACATTCTAATGAAATACTCAAAGTATAGTACTTGTTACAATATCCAAGTCCTATGTTCTATATATTTACCTTCATAAGAATACAAAAAACTACAAACACTTAATGAACATTCTAATGAAATACTCAAAGTATAGTACTTGTTACAATATCCAAGTTCTATGTTCTATTTATTTACCTTCATAAGAATACAAAATCTATGAACACTTAATGAACACTCTAATGAAATACTCAAAGTGTAGTACTTGTTACAATATCCAAGTCCTATGTTCTATTTATTTACCTTCATAAGAATACAAAAAACTACGAACACTTAATGGACATTCTAATGAAATACTCAAAGTGTAGTACTTGTTACAATATCCAAGTCCTATGTTCTATTTATTTACCTTCATAAGAATACAAAAAACTACGAACACTCAATGAACATTCTAATGAAATACTCAAAGTGTAGTACTTGTTACAATATCCAAGTCCTATGTTCTATTTATTTACCTTCATAAGAATACAAAAAACTACGAACACTCAATGAACATTCTAATGAAATACTCAAAGTGTAGTACTTGTTACAATATCCAAGTCCTATGTTCTATTTATTTACCTTCATAAGAATACAAAAAGCTACGAACACTTAATGAACACTCTAACGAAATACTCAAAGTGTAGTACTTGTTACAATATCCAAGTCCTATGTTCTATTTATTTAGATTCATAAGAATACAAAAAACTGCAAACACTGTAATGAAATACTCAAAGTATACTACTCGTTACTATATTTAGTAGTTAAACAAAATCCAAATTCCATTTTCTATTCATTTATCTTCATAAGAGTACAAAAACTATGAGCACTCAATGAACACTCTAATGAAATACTCAAAGTATAGTACTTGTTGCCATATCCAGTAGCTAAACGAAATCCAAGTCCTATGTTCTATTTATTTACCTTCATAAGAATACAAAAAAACAACGGATACTATAATAAAATAGCCAAGGTACTTGTTACAATATCTGATAACTGAACAAAATCCAAATTTCATTTTCTATCCATTTACCTTCATAACAATACAGAGAAACAACGGATACTATAACAAAATAACCAAAGTACTTGTTACAATATCTAGAAGCTAAACAAAATCTAAATTCTATTTTCTATTTATTTATCTTCCCTGAGAAGAAGAGTTTGGATAAAAATTCGCAGCCTGATTATTACAAATTAAGGCCTATAGATCGGTCGTGTAAAACTATCGGATGTCTGACCGAGGTTGATGTCCGAACCTCGCGCCAACATTCCGGCTCGCTGCTTCCTGGTGATTTCCTCGACCCACCTCGCGGTGCCGGTTCTAGAAAAACGCTTAGGTTGAAGGCCTGACACGTGGAAGGGCCTCACTTTCGTTAAGAGCTGTTGCTGTTGCCGCTGCTCTCAACAGACGAGTCACGATTGCTCTTCTCGTGATTTTTTTTCGTGCCAAGTGAGAAATGGGTCATTTTTTATCCGGCCATTCGAGTTTACTTGTTCCTCACGTTGCATAAATTCCGTCTCGCTTTGATTTAGGAAGCTTCTAATCGTGGTTGCTTTTATATAATTTGATAATGTAAATATGATAGTAGAATATCTATTCGCAACAAGAATGGCTTCCTTGATTTTTATTGCTTCCTTTCTATAACAAATTTTTCTCTACCTTTTTTCTTTTTTTTTTTTTAATTGCAATTTGTTCTGGAGACATTCAGCAATTTTATGTGACTTAATTATGCTAGTAGAACGTAAGTATTTTCCTAACAGTTCATACCGTTTTTATCGTCGGATTGTTAACTCGTTTGGATGTCTTTTAATGAGTCTCCACAAGACAGATTGGCTGTGTAGATTATGTGCTAGAGTATTTAGGTAATTAGATTGCCTTTGTTTTGTCTGTTTCTTATTGTCAGATTTAATTGCAAACCTCTTACTTTTTCCTTTCGTGTGCTTCTGAAATCTTAATGAAGATTTATTTCATACGTAAATACATAAAAATGCATTACACGTTCTCTTATTTTTATATTCATCGTTTCCTTACTTTTGTGTCTCGTGTTTCCTAACTTGCTTTCAGAAGCTCAAGTTTCAATTTTCTTTTAAACAAGAAAACACTCTTTACAATCTTTAGAAATTGTATTGATTTACGTTATTTTAAAATTATATGCCTGTGTGTGTGTTTGTGTGCGCACAGCTGCGTGTATAATATAAATAAATGTTTTAAAGCACTAGTTTACACATATATAGCGTCCTAACGATTGTCTAATATGCTATCTTTAGAATAAATCTGTGTTTACGAGTTTAATAAATAAACTATATGGTTGATAACATATATAATCTTCTGGTTTCAATTTTCGCGTGTTGTACGCTTACAGAAACTAGATCACGAAGTATACAACATCGATTCGTCATTTTCTAGAATTATTTTCGGATCCACTTCAAACTTGACCAACTTAACCACGATATTCGAGTCTCATAAGAGCGCTAATGGAGTTTCAAAATGCCTCATGTGACACGTACAATATATATTCGTAAGAGGATCTAGTCCACAAGCGGCCAAATATTTTCGTCAAATTCTTTTTATTGTCCAGATTTAGTGCTCGACTATTCGTTTAGCGTGAAAATGGTTGCACACTTTCTAGCAGAGAAACTTGAGTGTAATTATAATTATTCTAAATTTCCAGAGCTATGTTAAAACAATCCTGCCCACAGGTGACCATAAATAATAAATATTTCAATTCTAAACAAAGATACAGTCAGATATCATAGTAGATAAATGCAAACAACTGAAACGAAAACTAAAAGAATTCTACTGGCTCATTGGCAGACACTTCAACTTAAACGTGCAGAGTGAAATAATGCTATATAAAGCCATACTAAAACCTGTTTGGACCTATGGGATCCAACTATGGGGAACAGCAAGTAATTTCAACATGGAAATTCTCCAACGATTTCAATGAAAAACTCTAAGATCCTTAATAGATGCGCCTTGGTATGTTACCATCGAAACGATACATCGCGACCTTAAGATACCCACAGTTAAAGAAGAAATATCCAAATTCAGTAACAAATATAACATAAGAGTTAACAACCACCAAAACCCATTAGTTACCCAATTACTTGACACGACGGATCAGATCCGCAGACTAAAAACACATTACCCTTTAGATTTAAGCGTTAGATTCAACTAGAATCAAACATACTATAAACACTTATAATCCAAGTTACAGTACCACGCCAAAATAATTTACTTATAACTCTGGGAATTGACTTCAAATTCTGAGAATTTACTTAATGAGAATTGATTGTAAAAATTCTGTCAAAAATATCGTCAGATCGGATAGCTTCGTGTTCCTGTGTATAACTACAGAGAACCAGAATTGAAAATCCATGCGCGAAAACTGTGTGCAGTAAAATTTCGTCGCGTTAGTCAGAGACCGCCGCTTTACATTTTGCATCTGAAACAACGATTCTGTCCGAGTGCATAAGCACGTACGAAATGGCGAAATGGGGGCATCATGGCACAATAATAGCGGTGCAACGAGAGATTCGCGTCGTCTTGCTCGTCTATTAATAAGTTTAGGAGAGGACCATCTATTTTGGAAACGATAAGTTCGCTCGAACAGACATGCCGCTATCCGATGAACATTGTTGCGCCTGCTGAGTCCCGTCACAGTTGAAAAGTTGCATCGTAAAAGTCAGCGTCTCGCAAAAAGTTGCAAAAAAATCACCTTGAACTCGTGCCAAAGCGGAAGCAGAAAAAGCTTCGACCGTCTTCGGTATTTTCGCTTTCGTTCGTTTACAGCGAAAGCATTTCTATTTATAGAGGAAACAGCAGAGCGTTTAGTCGAAATTTCCATTCGCAAACTGAACTCGAGAAACACACGCGAATTACAGATTTTTCTATTTTATTTATTATTTTCCGTGTACTATTACCTTGTTCCCTATTTTATTTTTCTGTTACTTGTTATGCGTGTTTCGTTACTGGTTACGTGATTTTTCAAATTTACTTGCAACTACGTATATCGTCGTAGCGCGTTGCGTGCCGTGTGAAATTAACGTCATGTCGTCAGAAAAAAAATTGATTCTGTTAATACAGTTACAGCATAAAGAAACAATAATTACACGCTTATGTATATTTTTCATCGGATGCGTCTCGTTCGAGCAATTAAACAGATAACAAAGATGCATTGGAAGCTTCGTTTTTGTCGATTTGTTTTTTCGTAAGATCGTAATAAACATAATGATTACAGCTGGTTTTTTTTAAATCACTTTGTTATACTCAAGGCTGGAACATTGCTCGTAGTAAATAATTATGTGAAATGTCGTTGAGCGATTCCTTCTTATTTCCTTTTCTAATTGAACTGCAATAATTGTACCGCAAGCGCGATTAAAGTACGACAAAAACGACTATATATTTCGAAAGTACAAATATTTTCAAGTTACACGTTAAATACTTACAGTTCAGCTGGCTGCTGAAGCGAGCAAAATTCCCATAGAAAGAAGACTGAAAAGAAAACATCCCACTGATCTCACTAAAGAAATAAAATAGTCAAACTCGAAGATGGTATCTCGCTGGGGGTAGCCATCCACATGTTATTGAACAATTAAGCTAGAAAAATTTAACAAATTTCTAGTTGGACAAATTGTAATGTGTTGCTGTACAAATTAAATAATGAAATAAAAAAAACACACTGCTCCTACAAAAAAGAGAAGATTCTGTAAAATCTCGGATTCTGAACACAATGATATTCTGTTATTAATAGACGTAGAGATTATGAAATAAAAATAATTATCAATTGCATTACATTGCTATGATACGATATAATATACAAACACTTTTAATATACAAAATATTATCAGTATAATCTTCTGATTTGACTGTATCTTTAACAATAAGATTTTCATAATACGCGATAATACATTTTTTACTATATATTATTATTACAATTATTTTTAAATTACACGTTAAATGCTTACACTCTTCCTACAAAAAAGAGAAGATTCTGTAAAATCTCGGATTCTAAACACAATGATATTCTATTATTAATAGATATAGAGATTATGAAATAAAAATAATTGTCAATTGCATCACATTGCTGTGATACGATATAATATACAAACACTTTTAATATACAAAATATTATCAGTATAATCTTCCGATTTGACTGTATCTTTAACAATAAGATTTTCATAATACGCGATAATACATTTTTTACTATATATTATTATTACAATATATATTTTTATATTTTTAAAAATTTATTATTTTTAAATTACAAATTATATTTTTAAATTACACGTTAAATGCTTACACTCTTCCTACAAAAAAGAGAAGATTCTGTAAAATCTCGGATTCTGAACACAATGATATTCTATTATTAATAGACATGGAGATTATGAAATAAAAATAATTGTCAATTACATCACATTGCTGTGATACGATATAATATACAAACACTTTTAATATACAAAATATTATCAGTATAATCTTCTGATTTGACTGTATCTTTGACAATAAGATTGTCATAATACGCGATAATACATTTTTTACTATATATATTATTATTACACTTATTTGTAAATTACACGTTAAATGCTTACACTTGTCCTACAAAAAAGAGAAGATTCTGTAAAATCTGGGATTCTAAACAGAATGATATTCTATTATTAATAGACATAGAGATTATGAAATAAAAATAATTGTCAATTGCATCATGTTGCTATAATACGATATAATACACATAACATTACAATATAATGCAGAAAGCAGTATGAGCGTAATTTTTTGATTTAACCTTATCTTTAAAGTACAAGATCGTACATATACGATAACGTCAATTGTATAATAATTCGAGTAATTGTAGACGCATAGAACGTAGCGTGCAATTGAATAAAAACCTGTTTCAATGTTGTCCATGTGAAGGCAAATTAACGTGGAAGAGTGAAGAGAGTCATTGCATATGCGGGTCAGCTTTTAACGTAAACGGGTTTATATTTCGTCTCTGCCTGGTGTAACACATGCTAACTGGCTAACGGGACACGCATCGACCAAGCCGGACAAAAATTGTGTCTCTCTAAAATAGGTATATAGGTAGGTAGCAGGACAAACTTACAAATATTATGATACGATACAAACCGAAAGCGAACTTTATAGAACAATTTTTTCTGCTTTCTGAAATTTGTATGCTGCTTCATTTCGAATCGTTGATATTACGTGCGCTTACGCAGTGGAAGATTATTGAATTTGTAAACAGAACAGTTCGACCAATATGATGAAATGGCAATCGGAAGGTTACTTGTTCACATAATTCTATCATTTAGTGATTCACTTGTTAATATAATTCTATCATCCAGTGACGCAAACAAAATCTAATTTATTATGTACGTAAGTTCAACTTCTGTTGGAGATATCGCTACACAAATTGTTGTTGGATAATGGGCTAAATCGCGTTAGTCATCTGCTTCGTCTTATTTGTCAATCTGTGTTGATGGAAATTGTCAGAAGCTAATATTCCTCAGTTAATGGCAATTAGCTTGCTCGGTAGTCTTTTACAAACTGCCAGATTCTTCGTTATACAACCAAGTCTGGCTCAGTCATTTGGTTCAAATTTCACGCCGCTCGTTCCTCTTATTCTCCTTGGACAAAGTTTAAAGTGAATAAATAAATAAATAAATTGATATGCTTGTTATCCAGGACTATCGAGAAGATTGTCTTCTGATCTTCCAGCCGTTCGTCCATCGCCTTCGAATTTGACAATTGCATCGCCTAGCATTTCTGCTTTCCCACAATTTTCGCTTTCCTTTCCAGATATTCTACCTAGTGTACAATTTTATATTTACGTGTTTTTCTCCGCGAACACTCGAGGGAGATTATTTTTATCTTCGTGCCACGTAATAACATCACCTACAAGTAGCTTCATCCGCCGCCTAATAACCAAATTTGGCTTTTGTAATTCCCCGCCAACGTTCACGTATGACTCATTATAGATGGCATATTTCGATAAGAGTGTTCGATGAATTAAAGCTTTTATCTCGTTGTCTTCTTATCTTCTAACGTAACATATAAAGGCTTATTATGGATGCAGTTGTCGATAACGTAGCTTGCTATCTCAGCTTATGCTCTGCATCTTTCGCGTAATGCAGTGGTAACAGAGAAACTTGTATATGCACATTGTCTTCCAACGAAGCATCTTTTCTTTTTTTTTTTTTTTTTTTTTTTTGGTAGATTCTACATTTTATTTCCACGATGTTAATTTTTGTAATCGCATGAAAGTACTGCCGAGTGATACGGAATTTATTACAAACGAATCTGACTAATGATTTGGGTTCTGAATAATTAATTCTAAATAAGGAATCGATTATAGGACAATTTTGTATGCAAATGCAATAATAAATGCAATGATGTGTAGATATTATATTTGCAGTCATTCTATATATATTTAACTATCTGCTGACCCTTCTCACAACAATGTCGATTTTATAAATGTTCGTTTCGAGGCTCGTTATATCGATTATATCGATTCCTGATAATACTGTGCTAAATGCATACATAACAGGTCCTTTCGTTTTATCGAAGGAATAGGATTTGTTCGGAGAAATCGTTTGCAGCGACCGATTTCCCAGATTCTTAACAAAGTATACTTTATACTTTTTAAACGTAATTGCTCCTATCGCTTTATATCCATAGCCTCTAATCTTTTTTTAAATGAATTTTAAATAGAACGTATTATTTGACTTGCAAATGTATAGATATATAAGAAATGCAAGGGAAAGATGTGGTAGGAAATAACGAAATTTGTACTTTTTTCCAAAGTCAAAGGTAATATAATTTAATTCGTAATTTTCAATTAATTGGATTGAAGTTTCTCCATTATTCAGTACGATTATAGTATAGTATACTTAAGCACAATTATAGAGACAAGTACAGTAAAAATATAGTAGGACGCTGTTTATAACAAAAAAATTATCCCGTGTTGTATTTAATAAAATGTAACGCATTTTAATTACGACAATATATAATAAAAATATATATACAAAAATATATAATAAAATGTAATTTATAATAAATGTAAATATAATATAATAATATAATATAATATAATATAAATATAATATAATATAATAATACAAATATATAATAAAATGTAAATGTAAACGTATTGAACTCTGTTATGTCTCATTCATTGTACATATATTTTCTTTTTAAATATGTCATATTTTATTGTACACTCATTTTCACAGTGGAAGAAATTATTTTCTTCGTTCAAGATTTATTATGCAACATCTTGCTCACTTATCATATCGATTTCTGATATACCGTGTTAAATACGTCTACTTCTTACATAGCACATTGTCCAAGCTAGAATTTTACTTTTCCCTTGCGGAAAAAAAAGAATAGAAAAAATACTCGCCAAATATAGACTAGTCATTGCGACAAACAATTCCTTTTTGTGCAAAGTAGAGGCCACCGGCTTATCTTTTATTTCGGAACCGATATGGATGATGATTCATAGGGAATCGCGATAAATTTAATAACACAAATTTAGCAGTCCATCTGTTTGCTCAAAGACAGTTTATCGTGCATATTATCGTGCATCCAGTTCGTTTATAAATACAATAGTTCGATCACTACATATTTTTCGAAAACGATCGTCCTCCATAAATTAATAGATTTAATCGCGTAAAATATATTGTTCCTACGTTTTATTTTATTAATCGAAAACGATATTTAGAATTATAGAATTATGGAATATTGTAAAATATATTCAATTATCAGATTGTATAAAGACAATTACGTTATGTTATGTAGATATATAATTAGATTATATTTAATCATAATAATGGCTATAGAATATTATTCGTATTATAACATTGCTATATCGAATTAATAGTACCGTATTTAATTTTATTTAATTTAACTATGCCGGTGATACGTGATTTTCCTTTAATATCGATGAGTTTCATTCTTTCCTGTTTCTTTTCAATTTGTTTTTATTCGTCGATTTTTTAATATTGACGCAACTTTTCAAAATTATCGTGTGATAATTAGCATACGATAAATAGCATGTGAAGCGGGTACAAAAAGTCTGGCAGCTCGAGATGAGATTATAAATGCCGTAAATATTTTTCCATGTACTTCATTTCGCGATATAACGCGCAATATCTAACAAATATAATAATATTAATTTAGAAATTTCATACGAGTTACAAGAACAAGAACCTACTGCGCGATGCGAATAATAAAGTTTATTATCTAACAACGAGTCGTTTGATTTTCAATTGCCTGAAATATAATTTATTAAATAGCAAAATCCGCGGTTCGTTCATGTTTATTAAAGGAACGAAATTGCCCGACAAATTAGTGAAACGTTAACGCTTCGTGCGTAGTATACTCTCCTATAGCGCCATTAAATAGCTTTGCAGTTAATGCGATTTTAAACGTACTAATTAAACTAGAAAATACATTTTTACTTGTACCATTTTATATTCACCACCGTGTATACGTTACATTATCGCGATAATCTCTAAAAATAAAAATTCTTCATATTTCATAAATTTTCGTAAATTTGTTAATATTCATACAATTCGATAAACGGCCAATTTTTGCTAAGATATAGAAATATATATTGTCTCTCGTGTGAGAAAAGTAATGGATCATTTACGAAAGCCAATAAAATGTACGGTTTGATGAATAGATGACTTTGTAGAACACGAAGGAATCACGAGAATTCCTGCAGAGAGCTCACGTTTCCTTGGCCATTGCTCAATATGCTGGATAACGGTTACACACGTTAAGTAGTTTTAGCCAAGCCTAACCCAGGGTTAGTCACGTTAGAGCTACGATTCAGAGGATTAATCTACTTGTTTCCTATCGTTACGGTGAATCCTGCACGACTTCTTCTTCAGTCTTTTCCTAAATAAGTTTGAAATTTAAATATGAAATTTCAATAGATATTTCTTATCTATTGAATACAACATAAACAGTGTAAAATATACAGAGAATGAAATATTAGTAAAGTAAGCAGCTTATTGCACTATCGTTTAATCCTTCAGTCATACACTTTACATTTAAATGTTTTTCAAGGTAGTATATAGTGTACGAGTCTAATAATACTACATAATGATAATAAATAAATAATAAATAAAATAATAAATACTCTTAATAATACAACAGTCCATGTAATATATAAATAAAAACAGAATGAAATTTTAGTATAATGTCAGATGTTTTTAAGTGGAGGAAAAGATAAGAATAATGTGCTCTGGTAAATAATCTTATTTACGGAAGTATCTTATATTATTGTAGTTCAGTTTATAATATTTCAATAGTTCACGTATGTAATATGCAAAGAAAAGCACAATGAAATTTTAGTATAACGCGAGATATTTTTAGACGATTTTTAATACGAATAATTGAAGAATAAGAATAATTTATTGTGGCAAATAATCTTATTTACGGAAGCATATTATATTAATTCAGTTTATAATATTCCAATAGTTCACGTATGTAATATGCAAAGAAAAGCACAATGAAATTTTAGTATAACGCGAGATATTTTTAGACAATTTTTAATACGAATAATTGAAGAATAAGAATAATTTATTGTGGCAAATAATCTTATTTACGGAAGCATATTATATTAATTCAATTTATAATATTCCAATAGTTCACGTATGTAATATGCAAAGAAAAGCACAATGAAATTTTAGTATAACGCGAGATATTTTTAGACGATTTTTAATACGAATAATTGAAGAATAAGAATAATTTATTGTGGCAAATAATCTTATTTACGGAAGCATATTATATTAATTCAGTTTATAATATTCCAATAGTTCACGTATGTAATATGCAAAGAAAAGCACAATGAAATTTTAGTATAACGCGAGATATTTTTAAACGATTTTTAATACGAATAATTGAAGAATAAGAATAATTCATTATAGCAAGTAATTTTATTTGCATAAACGCGTTATTACTGTAAGATACGTACATTTTTGTAAGTCATCTATTGCTGACAAATTATATATCTCATCGATAATATATAACAATTAGAGCCACGACAAAATAGTTTCCTAGTAAATTTCGGATATTTAAAGTGCATAATCGTTTGCAAATAATTGAAAAAACCTCTCGATAAATGTTCCAGTTTCACTCGTCCACACAATAGAATATGTTGTGGAAGTGAATCGAGGATAGGCCATGTCTCGCACATAGCTCGAGATAATACCGTAAGTTAATCGCATGTGATATCCAATTTTAATTTAATCAAGTTTGGCGTCATCCAATTGAATTGAATCGCCCTTGAAGATGACTTGGAACTAGATCGGAAAATGAAATCCCTTCTCCTTTTCATCATGCTCGTATACTGGTATCGAAATTTGTTTTAAAAATTGTTTAAATTCAATATCAATCGTGAAAAGGAATTATGAATAAAATTATTTGCAGACTTTTGTTGTATAGGCAGTTTTTTACAATTTTACGTCAAGCGAGACAATCAGTTAAATTTGTACAATTTGCTTGTATATCATTAACGTGAATTTATCGATAATTTGTAATTTCTGACTTGCAAAATTTCACGCTTGTGTACGTTTAAATTCTAAAAATTACATTGTAACACTGCACAAAAATATGGAAAATTCTTATCGGGTAGCGAAAAAATATGTTGCTTTGACGCAATGAGTTCCTCTTGCCAAACCTAATTTAAATCGATTAACATTGTCCGATGAACCGATGCTTTTGATCAGAATGTTTGCTGTAAAATATCGCGATGTAATACGTAGACAGAGAAAGTTGTAACAATTGTAATTATCTTTCACTTTCGAAAAAGATTCGCTTCAAGAGAATACATGGCCGTATATTTTCACAGCGAAAGATGGCGAAGAGCACAAAGTCTGTCGGTGTTACACGCATCACGAACAGCAAACCATACGCAACCATACAACCTCTCTCGAGACGATCTTTCATTGAATTCAATTGAACGTACTTGGTTGCCAAGCTAGCTCGTTCAAACGAACACTATTCGATTCTGTCGCGTAAACGAGTTAAAAACAAACATCCATTCGGTGTGGTTCGTCGCAACAACCTGTTCTTCGCATTTTGCCGATCGATAACGAGGATTTTCCTTTCCTTATGACACATGTTAGCAAACGAAAACGAGAAATTTCATTGTCAGACACGTAGATTATTTCTTAATCGTTCTTTAGATAACATTATACCAGATTGGATCATCGTCGTCTCGATGTTACAACCAAGCCACTTCTCTGCACGTCTGATCCAGAACACTGCGAAGAAAACGCTCGTGTGATTTTTTATTCTGATTTTTATCTGTGAATTCTTGACAATTTCCCTAAAACATAAATAAATTTCCGTAAAACACGCGATCGCGTTTGTGCGATTATTACACCGACGACTATTATTTCTCCAGTGGAGTAAACGTGTTCGTGCTACGATCACAACATCGTTAAACCACTTTACCGAATTCCTGGGCAAATTGTAAAGATTCGAAAATAATAATAAATGTAATAAAATATTAAATAAAATATAAAATATATAAAGGAAGAAAAAAGATCATTTTATACACAAGTATAGTATTTGTCGCCTTCAAATGTTACTGACTTTGCCACAGTTTGGTTTCTGAATTTGGTAGAATAATTGAAGAATGCTTGTAAAAAAACACTATAAGTGCGAAGATAGAAAAATGTTGATTTTTCATTGGAAAATGCTGTAGCGTAGAATTGAAGCGCAATTTTCCCTTCCCTGGACAAATTGTAAAGACTCAAGGAAAATAATAATAAATGTAATAAAATATTAAATAAAATATAAAATATATAAAGGAAGAAAAAAGATCATTTTATACACAAGTATAGTATTTGTCGCCTTCAAATGTTACTGACTTTGCCACAGTTTGGTTTCTGAATTTGGTAGAATAATTGAAGAGTGCTTGTAAAAAACACTATAATTGCGAAGATAGAAAAATGTTGATTTTTCATTGGAAAATGCTGTAGCGTAGAATTGAAGCGCAATTTTCCCTTCCCTGGACAAATTGTAAAGACTCAAGGAAAATAATAATAAATGTAATAAAATATTAAATAAAATATAAAATATATAAAGGAAGAAAAAAGATCATTTTATACACAAGTATAGTATTTGTCGCCTTCAAATGTTACTGACTTTGCCACAGTTTGGTTTCTGAATTTGGTAGAATAATTGAAGAGTGCTTGTAAAAAACACTATAATTGCGAAGATAGAAAAATGTTGATTTTTCATTGGAAAATGCTGTAGCGTAGAATTGAAGCGCAATTTTCCCTTCCCTGGACAAATTGTAAAGACTCAAGGAAAATAATAATAAATGTAATAAAATATTAAATAAAATATAAAATATATAAAGGAAGAAAAAAGATCATTTTATACATAACTATAGTATTTGTCGCCTTCAAATGTTACTGACTTTGCCACAATTTGGTTTCTGAATTTGGTAGAATAATTGAAGAGTGCTTGTAAAAAACACTATAATTGCGAAGATAGAAAAATGTTGATTTTTCATTGGAAAATGCTGTAGCGTAGAATTGAAGCGCAATTTTCCCTTCCCTGGACAAATTGTAAAGACTCAAGGAAAATAATAATAAATGTAATAAAATATTAAATAAAATATAAAATGTATAAAGAAAGAAAAAAGATCATTTTATATACAAGTATAGTATTTGTCGCCTTCAAATGTTACTGACTTTGCCACAGTTTGGTTTCTGAATTTGGTAGAATAATTGAAGAATGCTTGTAAAAAGCACTATAAGTGCGAAGATAGAAAAATGTTGATTTTTCATTGGAAAATGCTGTGGCGTAGAATTGAAGCGCAATTTTCCTTTCTGAATAATTGTTGATAACGATAGAATGTGATGTCATAACGTTGGCTCTGTGGAAGAAGATGTAAGCAGCAATAAACATTTGCTAATCGTTTCTTGGCTTGTGCATTTAAACGAACGCAGCATTGAGTTTTCTTTACAGCTGATCGCAAGAAATGGCACGTATAGAATTTTCTATTTATTATTTCCTATTTATTATTCTATTTTCTAGATACACTGTTCTTTTCCATGGACTTCGGATTACGTTCATGCACGAGGTTTCTTTTTCCCCTGAAAAACTCGTTTCACCTGTTTGCCACTTACAGAGTTTTCTACGACCGCTCTTCGATCGAACACGTAAAAGCCGTAAAATTGAACGAATAAATTCTGGAACTGGAGGTCCGTAATAAAAAGAATCATTCCGAAACTTGTTTACTTTTTAGATGACGAGGCACGATACACATAATAATCAGAGGCGAAACTCGCATTATGGTCTAATGCCTCGGATCATTTCTATCTCCAAAACTCGTATAACTACGACTGAATTTCTTTTGCAACAGAATATTAATATAATCGAACGATCGAGTCAATCTCCTGACTTGAATACGCTTGAACATCTGTGAGATTACCTCAGACGTCAACTGGGAAGTTAATCTTTTAAAAATATACAAAAAAAAAAAAAAAACAAAAAATTCCAAAAATATAATGTGAAATATCGACTGCGTCTTGTGTTCGATTAATTGAATATTCAGTAGCCACGCAGATACCATGATGCAGTCATGAAACCCAAGAATTACCAACATCTCACTCGATTATTCTCTACTTTTCTAGCTTTTGTTACAAGTTCCCGCACTAAAACCGTCGTGTTACATAACTCGAGCAAAGAACGTTTCCTAACTCTCGTCCCAGCTTCTATTTCGTTCATCCGGTTCAACGTTAATCGTAAACTCGCTCGACTATGCGATCAAAAAAAATATATCGCAATTTCACGTATAGATTGTCATCTCTTCTTACCATTTCTGACTTCGTGTTCCAACGTGTACCAAAAGATAAAAAATATACCGTAATTCCCAAATGATCATTGAAAGTTCCTTAACGTCTCCTCGTCAGCAGCTAAGTGTATTTGTCGCGCGTAAGTGAAATCGCGAAAGCGGCAGAGTAAGTGGCAGCGAAGTTTTAGCGGTCGTCAACGCGTTAATCCCAACGACGAAGAGGCGAATGGTCATCGTTCGAAAATCGAACGGTACCTCGGCCCTGGCCGTCTCTGTTCGATCCCCGGCAAACAGCTTAGCTTCTCTAGCGACTGACTAGTGGGACATTGTCTGCGGAGAAGGTCGGCGTACCTCTCACCTTCGAACAGACGACCGTTCCGCAAATAGAGTCGGTAAAGAGCTTACGTAATCGGCGAGTACGCGCGGATCACGCTGCCTTCGTTTTCTCATCTGGCGGTCCTCCGTCCTGGATAGACGTTTCCTCGAAGCGGAGCTGCCAGATTCGACACGAGTCGATCGGGAACGTTCGACAGGTGAACGCAGGGCGTCGACGAATTTCGATGGCTTCTCTCGCATTTTGGCGCCGTTCCAACAGCTTTTCCTCTTCGCGCACCGCCACTGGCTGAAAAACAAACGCGTCGCCACGCAGCGCAAACGAATATGATCGTTCGAACCGAACGACATTAACATTCGCGTCACGCGGCTCCATTAACATTTAATTGGCCCAATTATCCGCTGCCGCGTTTCCCGACGTCGTGTAAGCTTCCAGCGGGCTGCTTCGAAAGCTTCCTTATACGGACGAATCAGGAATAGGCTTCCTAAAGCGTTGACGAAGAAATTGGGGATTTAATGACACAGTATAGAAACTTTAGAGGTATCGACTGATTCACCTAATTCGATCATTTCTGAATTTGATAAATTCTTCTGTGCGAATATTCGTACACTATCGTTGAAGACGATATCCGGTTCGATTTTTATCTATGTCTTCTATTTACATTTTATTTGCACAATTTTTAGTTACACTTGTGCGATTTTTGGAACACTTTATTTATAATTGAGCAGTGCTCGCTGAAAACACTGTAGGTGCCAAAATTGAGAAACTTTGATCTTTTATTGGGAAATGTTCCACTTAGCAATGAGAATATTGTAGCGTAGAATTCAACTGCAATTTCCCCTTTTGAATATCGTAGTTATTAATAATGTTAGAAGACGGTATCACGATGTTGTCTCTGTAGAAAAAAGTATAAACACCAATAAACATTAGTCAATTGTTTCTTGCTTTTGTCAATTGCTTCTGTCTATGTGGTCTATCCAAACGAATGGGTCATCGAGTTTTGTCTACAACTAAGAACTGACACGCACAGGCTTTTCTACAGACGCACTTTTCTTTCCCTTCAATTTGGGCTACGTTAACGCATAAGATTTCCTTTTTTTCCTGAAAACTTGTTTCTTCCCATTTACAGCAATTTTTTACCAGCGCTCTTCAATTACCGTAGTTACGTGCGATAGAATATTACGAAGCAATAAGGAAGCCAGGAATTGACGAAGAAATTGAGAATTTGATGGCGGGTATAGAAACTCGAGGTACAAGGCGATTCACCTAATTCGCTCGCTTTATGCCAGCAAGTCCTGCTGCGCGAATATTCAGAAACTGTCGTTTCAGGCGATGTCCAGACGCTTGATAATTTTGATAAGATGTGTTTTAAGGAGATCTTATGTAAATCTCGAAATGCAACGACTTTGTTCTTCAGGATTATCGTAGTTACGTAGGATAGGATATGATGAAGCAATAAGGAAGCTAGGAACCAACGAAGAAATTGGGCTTTGACGGTGTCAGAGTCATAAATTAACTATAGAAAAACCAATGGGGTCTAACGAATATCCCGCAGAAAAAAAAATAGCAACAGCATCTCTGACCTGAGCTCCGACGACACCCCCGTCGACAAACCCATAGTATATAAATCTTCCTAAACTCAGCTCTCGACATTCTCAGTTCTAACACTCTGAACCGTCACTCTGTTGGATTCGTACAATAAATTTTACCACTAAATATATCTAAAGTCTAATTCTTTACTTTATTCGTGAAACGTTCGAACTGCAACGCGAGAAGATCACCGATGATCTATCAATTTCGTGATTTCTTGCGTCTCCTACGTGACAATAGCATCGCATTCGCTAAAGAATTAGTTAGCTGTCGGCATATGTAACACTGAGAAATAAACATCTTGTCATTCCTACATTTGCAGACTGCTTGCAAATTCCATCAATATAATCATGACAGACGCGTCTCACTACGGTGCTAATGAAATTTCAAAGTGTTTTTGCACCACACATTCGTTATGGACGCACCTTGGTATGTTACCAACGAAACCATCCATCGCGACCTCAAGATACCTACAGTCAAAGAGGAAATAGCAAAATATAGCGACAGATATAGCAAAAGAGTCAACAAACACCGAAACCCCCTAATCACTGGACTACTCGATACGACGGACCAGATTCGCAGGCTGAAGAGGCACTACCCGCTAGACCTAAACGTTAGATTCATTTAATTATCCAAATTAAGCATATGCACTTACTTATAATACTTATAAATTATACCTATCTATAATAAGTATTAACTTATTGTAAATAAACAGCCATGTCACTGCGCCACGCCAGAAAAATTACTGAAAATTCTCAACGCGAGAATTGATTGTAATTTCAACAAATAAATAAAAAAAAAAAAAAAAAACATTCGTTATGGAAATACTAGGTTGTACCAAAAGTTCCTGTCGTTTTATAAGGAAGTAGTAAATGCACAACCTTTTTTATTTTATGTTATTTTATTGAATTATGTCTGATCTATTTTATTCTATTAATGGATCATACGTAAATCTATAAAATAGTATAAAATTAAAAATGTTGTGCATTTATTATTTCACTTATGAAACGAAAGAAACTTTTGGGACAACGTAATACAAATTTTCTACGATAACAGGTCGAACATCTTCGTGAGAAAATTTTCCTTTGATTAATTAAAACAGTTGCAACAGCTGCAGCATAGATAGTGTCACCGAGCCATAAATTAGCAATAGAAAAACCAGGGGGGTCTAACGAACATCCCGCAGGCCATCGAAACGGCAACGTAGAGGGTGTTCCAGTGTCAGAAAACAGTAACAGCATGACCATTTCTGATCTGAGCCCCGGCGACACCCCCATCGACCCATAGGAGCCAAACCCATAGTATATAAACCTTCCTAAAATCAGCTCTCGACATTCCCTGTTCTAACACTCTGAACCGTCACTCTGTTGGATTCGTACAATAAATTTTACTACTAAATATATCTAAAGTCTAATTCTTTACCTTATTTGTAAAACGTTCGAACTGCGACGCGAGGAGAGCACCGGTGATCTGTCAATTTCGTGATTTCTTGTGTCTCCTACGTGACAATGGCAGAGGTACAGGGCAATTCACCTAATTCGCTCGTTTTGGTCCAGCAAATTCTGCTGCGCGAATATTCGGAAACTGTCGTTCCGGACGATATTTAGGCGCTTGATAATTTTGATAAGATGTGTTTTAACGACATGTTATATAAATCTCGAAGTGCGGCGACTTTTTCTTCGTAATTATCATAGTTACGTGTGACAAGATATCATGGCGCAATTAAATGGATCTTTCAAGGCCGATATGCAATAAAACTGGCACTTGTAATTGTAAATCATAGTTCAAGCTCGCTTCTGAGTTTAAGACTAATAATTCTACTATCAGAGCTGCATATAATGCTAATGTAGAGTTTGAAAGAGGCATTGGCGATGGGTATGCTAATCGTCCTCGGTTCTCTTAATCTTTTTCTAGCGAGACTAGCTTCAAATTGAAGAACGAGGACACGAATATTCTATAAGACTCGGAATCAAGATATTTCTCCGAAATAGCATTATAGGAACAATAGGAACAGGTTTTCTATGACGAAGGCAGAGGAATTTTAAAGATACAGCCAATTACTTGGACCGAGAAGTTTAAAAGGTTAGCGCGGCTTAAAGCAAAATCATATTTAGCTTAACCGGAGAAAACGAACATTTTATACGTTGCTAATAGCTGACAGTTACACATTGCTGTCTGAATCACTGTAAAAAAATAGAAAGACTCGCGGCGACCTCCGTATTCGAATTAAAAATTCGAAATAGTAAAAAGCTAATTACCGTGTAGCGTGACTTTTGGTGGAAACAGTTTACAAGCGATTTAATGCGACCGATGTAACTGAATCACTCTGTAGATACTTACATACGTACGTTTAGAAAGAAAACAAAGAATCCGATGCTTATCAGATAAGTAAATCAAACAATTACTTTTATATATCAGTTTAGTTACTGTCATATATCGTATGGTAGGTGAGATTCTTCCAATTCTGCAAAGTGGTAAAAATCTCACTTGCATTAGAGAGATATGAATATTCTAAAACAGCAGATTTTTACAATGGAATTTTATTTTCTCCGAGATTGCGACTATCGTAGTATACATTTTTCGAAACACGAAAAACTCTGGCATCTGACTCCGTGAAGAGATTGTCGGGTTGATTGAATTTTCAGATAATAGAACAAGCATTTCTCTTAAATTTTATTTAATTTCCTGGTTATTTAATATACCGTAATTTGCTATAAATGTAATATAGATATTAAAAGAGAAAATAAACATTTATTTAGTCAAAGGAAAGGAATTAGGAAGATTATTAACTTGTTTCAATATCTAATTCATATTTCTTTAGCCACTGAATTGCATGCATTTTTCAATACGAATACATCTGTGGTATTATATTCTTTTTGTTACTTTCATTTGCAGTTTCGACGTTTGTAAAATTTCCTCCTAAACGAATGATCTATAACAAGGTTCGATATCATTTTCTACGTGTCTTCTATCAGTGCTGTTTTATTTTACGATAGGACCTATTTTCTACTTATAATATTTGCTTTGAAAATATGAGAAAAATAAATTTTCCAAACTAGTCACGACGTTTGTAAATATATTGAGAGCAGGTCAGTTATTTAGACGTATATTTTCAATATTAATATCAAAAAGGAATAGAAAATTCTGAATAAAAATATAACAATTTCTTTCTATCTAGTGTCTTCTGTTCTTATCGTCCAATCTTCTTCACAATCGCCGATTCTTCCACTAGCCGACGTTCCAATAATAATCGATCGTTGCGTCAATCAATATTCTCGATAATCTGTACTGTACTGTAGCGTTTAAACGCGAAAATGCATCTGTTACCATAATATATAGCGGACATTCTGTTTGTCTGTGTCAGAGAATATTCTAAAATTTAAATATAAGATACTTTGCTCCACTACTTGTGTAAATAAATTACATCGTTCGAGCTTTGCAAACACCATATACATATTCATAGGTAGCGACTAATGATTGGATTTCTTCGAAGATACCAATAGTCATCGCAATATATAATATAATAGTCGATGCAAATTCGCGTGTCTACGTAAACGCAACTGCAGCTGTTGAGGTTTTATATCTCAGAATAGAGGGAGCAAACGTACTATAGAAATTCTTTATTCAGAAATGTTAGAAATTAGCATTTCCACTGGTTTCTATCCTGTATGATAATGTATTGATAGATGGATTTGTTACAGTGGATTAAACAGAAAACGATGATCATTTAACTCGAACTTAATGCAGTTCTTTTTTATTTATTTATTTATTTACATTTTACAATTTGTCCAGTAGGACATTTGGTAAAATATTATAGCTTAGTGATATAGCATGTGGATATATATAGTAATATATACATATATATTATACATATATATATAGTATATATATATATATATATATATATATGCTATATATGCTATATATTACTATATATATATATATTACTATATATATTACTATATATATATTACTATATATATATATATATATATATATATATATATATATATATATATATATATATATATATATATATATATATATATATATATATATATATATATATAGTAATATATATATAGTAATATATAGCATATAGTAATATATAGTAATATATATATATATATATATAGTAATATAGCATGTGGATGGCTACCCCCAGTGGGATACCATCTTCGAATTTGATTGATTTATTTCTTTAGTGTGGTGAGTGTTTGTATGTCAGGTTATGTCCAACTTAATGCAGTGATATCACAACTCTCGATTAACAACTTTTCACTCTGGACTCTTTGGTGGCTAACCGAACGATCAACGACTGCGGTGCCGAAATATATTGATAGTCGTTAGGCTTATTGAAGTTCTCCGACCCTTTCGGCTTGTCGACGTTTGCGCTTTATCGTCCACATTGTCTGTATGTCGGCGATCTTTCCGCGGTACTCTAATAGAGACGAAAGAAGCCGCTGTAAGGAGAATCGTTGTGCCAAAAACTAAACACAGAGTTCTCCTAGAAGTTTTTTTTTTATTGTTTAATTTGTGCTTTACAATTTGTCCTGCACATTTGGTAAATTTTTCGAACTTAATTGCTAAATAACGTGTGGATGGCATCTCCCAACGGAATACCATGCTCGAGCTTTAAATTTGAAGCGGATAGTGGACAGTGGTATAGGAGAAAGCAAATTTTTTTTTATTTAATTTGCACTTTGCAATTTGTCCAGCTGGACATTTGATGAAACAAGTGATGACAAACATTGTACCTGACCGCGAGGAGAAGCAAAAGTAGTGAGAAGCTAATCGCTAGATAGGACGAGTGTGTGGCAGATATTGGTGAAATGATAGCGAGCGTAGGTAGGAAATATTTCATATAGTCGTAATATTGTAAAATATTCAGTTGCAAATTGCAGAGAGAAATAGGTAAAATAAAATGAAAAATGTCAAAGCTCGATTGAAAAAAAGCACGGCGAGAAACGAAACTACACAGTCGGGACATAGACTAAAAGTTTTTTTTTTTTATTATTTATTAAAATTACAATCAATTCTCGCGTTGAGAATTTTCAGTAATTTTTCTGGCGTGGCCCAGTGACATGGCTAATTATTTATAATAAGTTAATACTTATTATAGATAAGTATAATAGACTAAAAGTTTATCTGAAACGATATTTTGCGATAGAAGCGGAAAATAATAGAAAGCTCTTTCAAAAGCAGTCGTTCGAATAAAAAGAAATAAAATGTACACGCCCGATCTCCTGCGTGCTATTATATTATCTTCCCTAAATAAACGAAGGATTGTAAAAGAAATAAAAAACAATGGCAGAATGAAAGGAGTGGATCCATGCACAAAACTTCTACTCTGTAGTTGCGCGCGAAAAAATGCAATTTTCCACGTCGCACAGAATTCGAGTACTCGAATGCAGCATATACAGGGTGTCCCGCGTAACACGATTCAATATGTTCCTGTCATTTGCAGCCACGCAACGAACAATGTTTTCGACCATACTTTAATGGTGAACTGTAATTCTCTCTCTCTCTCTCTCTCTTTCTCTCTAAAAATGCAAGTAATTTTGAAATTAATCTAAAAATTGTAATTTAGTGATATGGTAGTAATTATTAAAATAAATAGGAATACACTGAAACTGGAAAGGTACTGGAAAGGTAGAATTAGGCGAAGAAATACTCTAAGGGAAGTATTAAATGGTAGGAAAGAAAGAAAAATGGTCAGTTGATTGAGAAAGCTGGAAAATAAGGAGAAGAGAGGGAGAGACAGATGAAGATGAATAGGATAAGGACTGGGATATGCCTGAAGAATGGAAGGATGAATGAGAGTTAAGTAATGAATGTTGTAAACCATGTCCATTCCCTGACCTTGAGGCTGGAATTACTGAGGAAAAAAATAATAATAATAGTAAAAGTAACAATAAAGAAACAAAATAGTAAAGTACACACAACAGTAAAATAGCAAATAACAAATGTTACGAGTATCACGTGCATTCTTAAGTAAGTGCATCTTTGAAGCTTCAAATTTCCTATGAATACATAAACATCCGCGATCCAAAATACTAAAATTAAATGCTACGAGTATTATAATATATTAATTATACTAAATATGAATATGTACTATAAATACACATCTCTCGTTCGTGCGCGTATTACGTGCATTTTGCACCTTCACACGTAGATCTAGTTTTTTTTTTATTACTATTATTTAATTTGTACTTTACAATTTGTCCAGCTGGACATTTGGCAAATTTTTCTAACTTAATTGCTAAATAACACGTGGATGGCTACCCCCAGCGGGATACCATCTTCGAGTTTGACTATTTTATTTCTTTAGTGACCTCAAGATACCCACAGTCAAAGAGGAAATAGCAAAATATAGCGACAGATATAGCAAAAGTGTCAAGAAACATCGAAACCTCCTAATTACTGGACTACTTGATACGCCGGATCAGATCCGCAGGCTGAAAAGACACTACCCGTTAGACCTAAACACTAGATTTAATTAGATATTTATATTAAGTGATATTTACTTATTTACAATACTTACTTATAAATTATACTTATCTATAATAAGTATTAACTTATTATAAATATTTAGCCATATCACTGCGCCACGCCAGAAAAAATTACTGAAAATTCTCAATGCGAGAATTGATTGTAAAAATTAGTAAATAAAAACAAAAAATTTCTTTAGTGAGGTCAGTGCGGTGTTTTCTTTTTAGTCGTCTTTCTATGAGAGGTATAGCTCGGATCTAGTTATCATAGAAATGTCAGCCTCGCGGAGCATTTTGTTGCCTCGCGTGCAACTTAAACGAGGCTTCTCCAGCGTCGATATATCCAACAGGTGTCGGAAGGAAAGGTGTTGCAGTCGAACAGGTAACATTCACAGTGCGAAATTTCTCCGCGGTCGATGGCTATTGTTTCGTCACTAGACGTCCTTTCGTAATGTCTCGCCTTATTGCACAGGACGATGGTATTCACGTACGACGACGACGACCAGCATTCGTAGAAACACTTGTAAAAGCTATGGAAGAATCCGTGTCAAATACCAGTGGAGAAGAAATTGAAATTCGAGAAGATTAGTAGGAGGAGATCTCTCGAACGAACATTTCAAGCTGATTCGAAAGTTACAGAGATCCGTGAAATGAAATTCAAGTCGAATTATAGCGTTTCTACGCTTTGAAGCAGCACGCTGAATAGACGCCGCTTTCGTTCTTCTTTCATACGCGCATCAACAAACAAATACTTTTAAAATTATTTATCCGCGTATGAGACAAGAATGAAAGCGGCGTTCGTTCGCCGTGTTTCTCCAAAGTGCAACTGTGTAAATTCGGTTTAAGCAATTTTAGAAACCGAACGATACGATAAAAGCTGGATTATCCGAGATAGCGTGCACCGAACCAATCTCGGATAATCGAAAAACTAGGATAATACGGGAGCGTCTATTAATGTTTGTAAATCGTATGATAGAATGGTAGGAAACATTTTGGTAATGTAATATCGTACATGTGTTTAGGTTTAATAATTTAATCGGTTGAAAGTTTGTTTAATTAGGTTTATTAGTGTTCATAAGTGGTATAATTAAAGGAGAAACAGTTTTTGATAATGAAGTATTGTACATGTACTTGGGTTTGATTAATTATTTAATTAGTTGGAAGTTTAATTGACCAGGTCAATTAGTGTTTATAAATCGTGTAATAAAAGCATAGAGAAATTTTGATAATGTAATATCGTACATGTATTTGGGTTTGATTAATTGTTTAATCGGTTGAAAGTTTGTTTAATTAGGTCTACTAGTATTCGTAAAACGTATAATAAAAACGTAGAAGGATTTTGGTAATGTAATATTATATATGCATTTTGGTTTAATTATTTAATCAGTTGAATTAGCTGGAATTGATTAACTAAGTGTATTAGTATTCATAAATTGTATAATACAATTGTAGGAAACATTTTGCTAATATAATGTTGTATACGTATTTTTGTTTAATTAATTATTTGATCTGTTGAAAATTTGATTAACCATGTCCATTAGTGTTCATAAATCGTGTAATAAAAGCGTAAAAAATTTGGATAATGTAATATTGTACATGTATTTGAGTTTAATTAATTATCTAGTCGGTTGAAAAGATGATTACATAGGTCTACTAATGTTCAATCGTATAATGAAAGTGTAGAAAAATCTTGGTAATATAATATTTGTATTTTCGATCAGTCGCGGGGAGGCGCGTTCGCGAGGAAACGAGTCAACGGGAGTCGTAAATACCCGTTACGATTGTAATAATCGACGCCACGAATAGATCGACCCCCCGATTTCCATTGAGATAATGGGGTGGTTCGGGTGGTATAACCCTGCGATTAACAGGGTTATAAACTATGTATTTCCAACAACTTTAAACAAAGAAAGTAACGCCAAGAAAGTAAGAAAAGATTACTCTTAGATGAGAGAATCAGTGCAGAGATTATGACTGATCTGAAGACAGAGCTCGAGTAGATATATTGATATGTTGACATGTTGAACATGCTGACATGTTTGACATGTTGAACATGCTGACATGTTTGACATGTTGACATGTTAGACATGTTGAACATGCGGACAATTTTGACATGTTTGACATGTTTGACATGTCAAACATGTTGAACATGCTGACATGTTGACATGTTTGACATGTTGAACATGCTGACATGTTTGACATGTTTGACATGTTGAACATGCTGACATGTTTGACATGTTTGACATGTTGAACATGCTGACATGTTTGACATGTTGACATGTTTGACATGTTGAACATGCTGACATGTTTGACATGTTTGACATGTTGACATGTTGAACATGCTGACATGTTGACATGTTGGACATGCTGACATGTTTGACATGTTAAACATGCTGACATGTTTGACATGTTTGACATGTTTGACATGTTGAACATGCCGACATGTTTGACATGTTGAACATGCCGACATGTTTGACATGTTGAACATGCCGACATGTTTGACATGTTGACATGTTGAACATGCTGACTTGTTTGACATGTTGAACATGTCGACGTGCTGGCAGTTTGACATGTTTACATGCTGATATGTTGATATGTTGTAGTCGAAGAAGTCTTGAGATGTTGAGTCTGTTATTACTGAGAGATAACTGAACCTACGCTCTCATGTAATTCCCGAGAAATCTAGGTGTGTAGGTATTTTTTGAACGAAGGAAACGGATTCGTTGTTCACACTTTTCGTTATGAAAAGTGAGGGTAACGATCCGTGATACCCATTGGTTATGGCCAGCATTAATGAATGAAGATAAGAGGAGGAAGCCTCCTATCAACGTGGCTCATGGGTGTCTTTTTCATGGGGAAACCCACCATTTTCCATTAGGTAAATGTCCGTTTTTCCCTGTTATATAACTATCAGCTTTTTCCGTAATTTCTAAGAGTGCACAATAAACCTAAGGACTTTTCTAAGAACTATAATGAAAGCGTAGGAATCATTTTGGTAATATAATATTGCATAAATAGTTTGGTTTAATTAATTATTTAGTCGGTTGAAAAGTTGATTAACTAGGTCTATTAATATCCAATCGTATAATGAAAGCTTAGAAAAATTTTGGTAATATAATATTGCATATGTATTTGGGTTTAACTAATTATTTAATCGGTTGAAAGTTTGTTTATCTGCTTTCGCAATACCTGACTATTTACACCTTCTCATTCTTCGCGTTAAAATTTCGGAAGAAATGAAATTATGATAAAATTCGAAATACGTGAGATGATACGCAACTTCTGTTAAACGAACAACCGAGACTGCACTTTGAAATTCAACGTTTCAATTATATTTAGTAATCTTTTACACGGAAGACTCTAAATATTCATTCAACTCAAGCCTGTTATTATTCTTAGACTTTTCATATTCGAATCTCGCTTTTCTTTCAACGAACGAAATTTCTTCGGCTCTTAGCAGCCTTCTTTAGCATTCGGATTTTTCTGTTATCTTTCCACAAACAAATTTCACCCTCTTCGCTATAACATCCGATATATGTTCATTCTGGACCACGTTAAGCCGGAATTTACACTGTTTCGCTTCGAAAAGCACGGCGGATGAACGCTGCTTTCATCATCGTTCCATCCGCGTATGAAAGCAGCGTTCATCCGCCGTGTTCCTACACGGCGAAACAATGTAAATTTCACTTTAGCTCATCGGTGGAATAAAATCGAGCGCCGATACGACCAACCCGACTGAGAGTCGACTTCGATTCTCGAATAAATAGATCATTTATCTCGCACATCAATAAATATCCTTTTGCATTATCCTCAAATCCTTTGACGATAGAAAAATGCGATTAGAATATGGAGAATATTACTCGCAGAACGTAATCAAATTAAATGGAAGAGCTCGGTGCAAAAGGCGATCCGAAAGTTCAGATTCTAAAAATTCTAGGAAATTCAATAAAGCTGAATTAATTACGACTTGTTTAAAGCAATTAATATTTTAACTTTAGGAAGCTATTAACGTGACAAATAACGTGAGAAACGATGCTTCTTACATTTCTGAAAAATGTACCTAGCAAATCTTTTCCAATATTTGCACTTGAATGGTTCTGACATCGAAACACTGAGAACTTCAAGCGGAATATTTTGTTTCTTCACTTCTTTATTTCTCATCTGTTCTTTATTTTTCCACTTTCCTCGAACAGTTTCCTAGATAAATCCCTGACATCCGGCTTGTCTCCTTGGCATGTGTTTACTTGCCGACGACCGATACGATTTCTGTTTGTCCGAAGACGTTTTGAGTCATCAAGAAGAAATTAAAAGAACAGATTTACCAAACGTTCAGAACACGTTGGCTGACAGATTAATACTACGTTAACGCTACTGTTAACGCTATATTTTAGAACAAAAGTCCTGCACGTAGCTAATTCTTCTTCTCGAAGATCACATTGGATGAAAATTTGTTGGTGTAAAAAAAATTGGTGTAAAAATTGTTACGAACGCATTGAGCTCATCTGATTCTCGCGTCGATTAATCGGCAACGTACAAAAATATATAAAAATCGAACAAGTACGATTTCTGTAAAAGGTGAACTTGCTCAATTTTTGTAGCAAGATCTTCAATTCATCGTGTTGGGATCGTGTTGCTGACTCTTGTTTAACTTAGGTATAATGTTAAAAACGTATTGGCACGTCCATACATAAGCAAGTAGCTCGGAACGTGTTGTACATTGTTGCTTTAATTAGCATCTGTCTATCTATTCTGTGTTAAACCAACGTCGGTTTCATTCCTAAACGAGGGCATAAATTACCGCGTTGCAGTTACTCGCGCTTTAATTTCATTATATTCGATTCTATTCTAGTCGATGGAAGTTCTGTTGATCGAATAAATTACCATTTTACAGAAGTAACGAGATCTAAAAGATTTAGTAAACAGATTAATCAGAATCGATGTTTTATTCCTTTCTAACGTGATTTTTACGAATCAAATAATAATACAAGTATTTTAAGAAGATTCAAATAGATTTTCAATTAAAAAAGATTATGCTATCGTACGTTGAAAATTTGAAAAAATTGGAAAAAAATAGCGTAATCTAGAGACAGGAAGTAGATTAAAATTACATCGAATCTTGTGCTGGACCCTTTTGCACGATAATTTGTTAACTAATGTAATTTTAGTAGATTGGAATGAGTGAAAAATTGTAGTTTATAGGACCGTCTTTTGTAATTTTGTAATTTTATGTGCAAATAGATCGATGAAATAATTTTTAATTTTTTTGTTATTGTCAAATTTTTATCGATTATGCAATATTAAAAATATTCACGAAATACGGCGATTATGAGGTGAACCCCATTTTTAGATTTTTCATAACATTAAAACAAAGATTGACAAGATATTTTGCATAATTTTATATTAAATATAATGCGAAGCTGAGGATACAACAAACCGAAGCTTTCTTCTTTCGAAACTAGCGAACAATGAAATTTTCTCCTGTATTTTTGCTGTATTTTTATTGTAATTGTATTATTATTTTTCCTGTAAAATTGTATTTTTGGCTGTGAAAATATAAACTGAACGTTGATTTTGTTACGTTTTCGTTCAATATTTAGTGGATTTTTCCTTATCTTTGATTACCTTTATTGATCCAATTATCAGGTACACCATTCACTGACTTATTTAAACTTACGTTACGAATATCCGCTCACGTGGATTTTATTCTTTTTTTATGTTCAACGATATTTCCCAACGGTGACTTCTCCCGATCGTAAAGTTTACCCGCTGGAATTGCCCACAGATCCTCGACCGTGTTCAGATCAGAGTTCAATGCTCGCCATTGCAATAATTTTATTGCGAAATTTTGAAACCACTTTTCCGTAACGACGGCTGTACAGTAATAGGAGCATTGTCTCGTTGAAAAATTGTCTTTTTGTCTCCTGTTTCGATTACGAAAGACAGTAGTTCGCCATGTAACATCTCCTGACATTCCGTAGCGTTCAATCTGCCCTTTTAAAAACACAATTTCACTTAACATATCCAAATACGATCAGTGGTTGCTCGAAGATATCGAAAAAATATAAAGAAAGCGCGTTTGAGTCTACAATTATCCACAATGCTGTAGCCGCCAGCTTTATTAAACGTTAGAAAATGCGCTAAGGAAAAACTTCCTCTTCGCGAGATCGCTAATAATCTTGTAGGTGATACGATCTTAAAAACCTTAATGAAAGAAAAAGAGAAAAACGATTAGACGTGGAACATAATATAATATAATATAATATAATACACTATAATACAATATAATACAATATAACACAATATAACACAATATAATACAATATAACACAATATAACACAATATAACACAATATAATACAATATAATACAATATAACACAATATAATACAATATAATACAATATAATGTAATACAATGTAATACAATACGATACAATACGATACAGTACGATATAGTACGATACAATACGATACAATACGATACAATACAATACAATACAATACAATACAATACAATACAATACAATACAATACAATACAATATAATACAATATAATACAATATAACACAATATAACACAATACAATGTAATACAGTGTAATACAATGTAATACAATGTAATACAATATAATACAATACAATACAATACGATACGATACGATACAATACAATGCAATATAATACAATATAATACAATATAATATAATTTAATACAATACAATATAATATAATACAATATAATACAATATAATATAATATAATACAATACAATATAATATAATATAATACAATATAATATAATATTATGCATTATAAGTGCAAAGGAAGATTAGACGAGTTTTGAACTAACAAGTTGTGCATCTATTCGCCTCAGTCCCATTCACTCGCTCAAACGCGTTCAAACACACCCAAGTGGTTTTCTTATTTTCTTTGTTCATCCTGTAATAAGGTGCATGGAAATGGCATGAGAAGACAATGCGGACGATAAAACGGGAACACAGAACCGTATTGCCAACACTTTTCTCTATTTCTGTGCGATGCAAAATGCATATAAATTGATTCCTCTTGTACTAGCAGCTGTATATGTTCCACGTTCGTGATGTAACTGCAATTATTTCCGCAGGTATAACGAGGCTGCTGACAATCGTCGAGTCTTAAGTCGAGCATTGCTCGATCGCGAATCAAGCAAACTTGTGTTCTCTTTTTATCGGTATAAACTACTCGATGACGAAGCAAGGTTCAAAGGTTTCGTCTGTCGCGTATCATCGTAGACAGCGTCGTTTTATTTCGATCTATCGATCGACCAGGAGCACGCACTTTCCCAAATATTAAGAATTTTCCGTATTCGTTTCCTACTTAAAAATGTGTCCAGGTATCTCCTCTGATATTTTTACCACGCGGATTCGCTCTAACGTGGTTCGAGAATTCGGCAGACGCGCATAAAACGCGGTATTCCTATAACTCGAGTAACCAGGTTCGAGAATTAGAGAAATTGGAGAAATCCTTACACGAAGGAACGTAAAATAAGGAAAGGAATTTTTAAGTTCAAGCACTGGCATTCGATGTTTCAAGCGTAATACGTTGCCTTAGATCTGCGTATGAAATTTGTTAGTCCATTTTTGGTTCGCGGAGTATTAACCCTTTGCACTGGAAAATTTCTTCGCTATAGAAATGGTAAATGGTAGTATATACTGTATCAGTGTATTATGTGTATTGTGTTATATATTATATTATATTATATTATTACTATCTAATCTCGTATCTCATCCTATGTATATCTATATTATAGTATTAGGTCGTCCGAAAAGTTTCTTTCGTTTTATAAGCAAATAATGGATGCACAACATTTTCCGGTTTATATTATTTTATCGAATTACGTATGATCCATTTTGTTCTATCAAAATAAAAATCACAACGTTCGACGGATTAGGTTTCGTGTTCGTATAAAGATGCATCGTTGTAAAACACGTGTCTGTAAAAGAAAGATACTTTTTGGACAACCTAATATATACTACAAGTATTATAAGTAGTACAAGTAGCAACTCCAAACGTTTCGAATAAAAAGTCGATGATATTTTTCCCAATGAACGTAAATAATATTAATATGCGATACTTTAAATTAATTATTGATCATTTTAATAAACACGTTTCTCTTTTGTTTTACGAAGAAATAGTACGTGTACTTTTGTTGACAATTGGATCCTAACTACCACTTTTGCATTAACTCGTCGTTTCGTATGACATTGTTTCGCATGACAGGAGATTTCTTTCGGAACCAAACCGCCGTATTATACGAGGGATACCTCGGTTTCGTTCTAACGTTTATTATATAATATCTCTTAGCGTTTTACGTAAGACATTAATATTCTTTAGTGACGTGTAACATGTGAAATCTAACGATCGTTCTGTCATGTTCTATAAACTGTTCTATATTTTTCTGTTTCTAAATTACACCTAGCAAAGGAACATTGAAACAGTACCGGACACACTTGCGTAGTAATTTACCAAATAGTAATGTGAGTGTATCGATAAGTTACAAGTTGCGTAGCTTATAGATTTTTCTTTTATTTTTACTATACTTTTACAACTTTCCATCTATATTTTATTTATTTTAGATTATATCGAACTATACTTTCGATCGTATCACATGTATTGTATGCAAAGCCACATATGCGTATGTAGTGTCTGAACAACGTCTGAGCAAGGAACGTACCTGAAGAAAGACACAGCAGAGTAAAACTTAGAATTCTTTATTTCTGTTTACCTTCCGACTTTGCGTCTCCCATTTACGCTATAACGTAGAACGATAAGCATAAAACTTACGCGTAAACAAAAATACATAAACACGAAACCAGGACGAAGGACATAAACTTAATCGTAATGAAAAACACGTACGTAATAAACAAGTCATAACAATAATCATAACTTAACTTAAACCAGAACGACAGACATAAACCTAATCCTAATGAAAACCACGTACGTAATAAACAAATCATAACAATAATCATAACTTAACTTAAACCAGAACGACAGACATAAACCTAATCCTAATGAAAACCACGTACGTAATAAACAAATCATAACAATAATCGTAACTTAACTTAAACCAGAACGACAGATATAAACCTAATCGTAATGAAAAACACGTACATAATAAACAAATCATAACAATAATCGTAACTTAACTTAAACCAGAACGACAGACATAAACCTAATCGTAATAAAAACTACGTACGTAATAAACAAATCATAACAATAATCATGACTTAACTTAAACCAGAATGACAGACATAAACCTAATCGTAATAAAAACTACGTACGTAATAAACAAATCATAACAATAATCATAACTTAACTTAAACCAGAACGACAGACATAAACCTAATCCTAATGAAAACCACGTACGTAATAAACAAATCATAACAATAATCATAACTTAACTTAAACCAGAACGACAGACATAAACCTAATCCTAATGAAAACCACGTACGTAATAAACAAATCATAACAATAATCATAACTTAACTTAAACCAGAACGACGGACATAAACCTAATCGTAATAAAAACTACGTACGTAATGAACAAATCATAACAATAATCGTAACTTAATTTAAACCAAAACGATAGACATAAACCTAATCGTAATAAAAACTACGTACGTAATAAACAAATCATAACAATAATCATAACTTAACTTAAACCAGAACGACAGACATAAACCTAATCCTAATGAAAACCACGTACGTAATAAACAAATCATAACAATAATCATAACTTAACTTAAACCAGAACGACAGACATAAACCTAATCGTAATGAAAACCACGTACGTAATAAACAAACCATAACAATAATCGTAACGTAACTTAAACCAGAACGACAGACATAAACCTAATCGTAATGAAAACCACGTACGTAATAAACAAATCATAACAATAATCATAACTTAACTTAAACTCTGTTAGCTGTATAGACAAGTACCTACATCTGTCCTTATACTCCGAGTTAGTATGTCTACCTATGTACACCTGTATCTTACATTACTTGTATTGCCCCTTTTCTTCTTTGACATCATGCTTCTTCATCCCCTGATTTATTGCTTCAATTTTGTTCTGAAGCTCTTCTCCTCTTCTAAGAACCAGAATATTTAATGCAAAAATTATATCGTGACACCGATATTACTCGATCATGGTCACCTAAACTAAGATTTTGTCTTATGTAGGCCATAAAAAGTTTTTTTTTTTATATTTATTAAAATTTATAATCAATTCTCGCATTGAGAATTTTCAGTAATTTTTCTGGCGTGGCGCAGTGACATGACTAATTATTTATAATAAGTTAATACTTATTATAGATAAGTATAATTTGTAAGTAAGTATTATAAATAAGTAAATATTACTTAAATTCAATAACTAATTGAATCTAGCGTTTAGGTCTAGCTGGTAGTGCCATAAAAAGATGTAGAACTTTAAATGGACTCAATGCGGAATAATCAAGTGATTTGTACAATTTAATTAATTTAATTGGGAACTTATGTTTGCTTTATTATTAAACTTCTTACTGTTTTATTATTTTATTTTATTGTTTTTTTATACTGATAACTTAGGTAATCGAGCACCTGTTAAAATTTCACCATTAATGAAACTGAACTTTACAGACGATGAAGAAATGTACGGAGTGCGTATAACACATGAAGATATAATATAAAACATCCAAAGTAGAGTGTTAGTTAGAATTTGTAATGGATGAAACAAATATCTTGTTTGAAACCCATTATTTTAATTTATACAGATATGAACTTGCATATATAAGTATATATATATATACTATACATGCTATATATACTATACATATATATATATACTATATATATACTATTTGTTTCATCCATTATATATATATATATATATATATATATATATATATATATATATAGTAAATGCTACTTGTATATATGTAGTACTTGTACTTATATATATAGCATATGTTATTTGTATATATATAGTATTTGCACTTGTATATATATAATACATGCTACTTGTATATGTATAGTACTTGTACTTGTGTGTATATACACACAATAAAAATTTTTTTTTTAATTTTTTTAAAAATCTACGGTGAGATCCGTTATAACGTACCGCGCGCGTACCGAGCGAAAATTCAAAGTCGATTTTCTCGAAAACAAAGCCTCAAACGAAAAATTTTTATTCTATATTTTCGACTTCTTTTTTCGCGTGGAATCACCCCCTTTCCGCTTGTACCACCAGTTACCAACCACCCTGTATATATAGTACTTGCATATATATTGTATATATATATGTATATGTTTAGTATTTGCTTGTATGTATAGTCTGGTAATAGTATTAATTGAATTATGCCATAGGTATTATGGCCGATATGTAGCTGCAGCATTAAGCGCGAAAAAAGCTAAATATTCTAAACTAATGATTATTGCCACTAATGGGTGTAGTAAGTATAGCAACGTTCTAAAATTTCTGCACAGAAATATGCTTCCTTGGGGATCGTATTATACATCTTGTCAACGAAGGCCTCACAAATTCTTTTGTAAATTGAAATACCTACTCCTATATACAATGTGTCTACAAAGTTTCAAGACTACATCAATAAGATATTAGACTCTCGAGGAAACAACTTTGTTGCTTCTTAGTTAGACTTTGATATAGTCTTCCTCTAAATCAATATCTCGAGTGCACACATATAGTACAATGTTTTTCAAGCATTCGCGGACCCGATCTCTGGAAACACGTCAACGGGAATCGTAAATTCTCGTTACGATATACAATCGACGCCACGAAACTGGTCGATCCCCTATTTTGTTTACGATAATAGATGTGATTGAATTTATTTATAACGCTGAGGTAACACGTTATAATGTACTCTTTATTCCAACAACGATTGTAGATAAGATGATTACGCTCGTTGCGTATATATATTATATGTTAATTAGATGAGTTATCAAAAGTAGATATAGTTAATGAATATATGTTGACTGAGTTAAAGCAGTGAACTCAGTGCAGACACGTCGACTGACCTATAGTCGTAGATCCAGTAAAGTTCGGTGACGATGCTGTTGTGACGTTAATCGACATTAGAGGCTAGATATGTGCGGGCCCTCACCGCGTACCCTCAATAACCTCAAGAACCCATCATGAACTTAAACTTTTAGTTTATTGTTCCTTTAAGTTTTATCGGTTTATGGATGGTCCTTGGAACAGTCCTTAGGTTTATTGCACGTTCTTACAAATTACGAAGAAAGCAGGTAGTTACCTAACGGGAACATCGAATATTTGGCTAACGGAAAAGCTGGTTTTTTTCATAAACAATGTCACCTACGAGCTACGTTGGCAGGAGGCTTCCTCCTCTCATCTTCATTTATTAACGTGGGCTATAATCAATTGGCATCGCGGACCGTCACCCTCACTTTTCCTAACGAAAAGTGTGAACAACGAATCCGCGTTGTTAGCTCAAAGAGACACACTCACACCGAGCTTTCCTCCGTAATAATACGAGAACACCTCGACACTGAAATTACAAACTCTCATCAGTCAACATCTCCCAGATCAATAGCGTAAACTGTGTTATTTATAAACTTGTGTTATTTAATAAAGTTCTATAGAAAAGGAACATAAAGTTGAGTTACGCCTCAACCTTCTTGTCTTTAAAACCGATGCCTTAATTTTACGTGACACTGCCGCAGAGGAAAACTCTTGCTGGGTGTTGGTCGCCTCACCACCGGTAGCTTGCGGATGAAAATACATGGGAAAATCCACGTTTCCCCACTTTTTACCTGATGGAGCAATAACCATAAGGAACATCTTGACTCGAAGATGTTCCATACCACTTAACGGTCAAATCGAAATGCTTAGTTCTACGACAATTCCTTATGAATATTACGGTCCAACTAATTATATTGATTGATTATATTGTTTCCGGGCTACGCAAAGATTCACCGGACGAAACATACAATTTTTCTTTTTTATTTATTAAAATTTACAATCAATTCTCGCATTGAGAATTTTCAGTAATTTTTTTCTGGCGTGGCGCAGTGACATGGCTAATTATTTATGATAAGTTAATACTTATTATAGATAAGTATAATTTATAAGTAACTATTATAAATAAGTAAATATTACTTAATTTAGATAACTAATTGAATCTAGCGTTTAGGTCTAGCGGGTAGTGTCTCTTCAGCCTGCGGATCTGGTCCGACGTATCAAGTACTCCAGTAATTAGGGGGTTTCGATGTTTCTTGACTCTTTTGCTATATCTGTCGCTATATTTTGCTATTTCCTCTTTGACTGTTGGTATCTTGTGGTCGCGATGTATTAGTTCGTTGGTGACATACCAGGGTGCATTTATAATGGATCTTAGCGTTCTCGATTGGAAGCGTTGGAGTATTTCAATGTTGGAATTACTTGCTGTTCCCCATAGTTGAATTCTGTAGGTCCAGACAGGTTTTATTACGGTCTTATAGAGGGTAATTTTATTCAGTAAGACGAAACATACAATGATAATGTTTCTGAGTTTCTCTGTACACACAACGCACACACAATACATACAATGTAGACTGTTTAACCCACATGCTGTTATATTTCCCTGAATGTCTCCAAACGTATATTTTCCTTTTTTCATTATAACATTTGAAACCTCGATTCTGCTTACATGTAGCATGTACAATATATTTTTTCTCTATTTATTTATTTATGCTCCAGCCATGCATCGTAGGTGTTTGGAGATGTACAGGCTTGGCCTTGGTTTTACCGACTGAACGTTATCCATGTGTATATTTTATGGGCCTAAACAGGGCAAAAACGTTAGATAAACATAGGTCGCTTAAAGCTTCGTTAAAAATTCACGACAAAAATATGAAATACAAAGGGAGCAGCAAGAGGCTCGCGTTTGCACTGTAATGTAAGAAGTTGATGATGATGGTGTTGATGTAAGCAGAAACCAGCCATACATACGTTCACTCTGTCTATGCAAAAGTGAATAACTAATTCTCCGTCGCAAAATATCTGCGTCTGAGAATGAAACATTTGCGGAAATGAGACGAAATGGGAATGAAATTCGCAGGACGATAAATTGTATTATCGATTCTGTATCGTCGAAACGATGGACATTTCGAGAAGAAGAATTAGTTGCCTTTGTACAAACAAGATAAAAGTGAATGGTATCGCAGTAACCGCGAGTCTGCTGCTCTTCCTTCATATTTTTTCACACTTATATTTTTGAACTTCATATTTTTCTTGTAACTTTTTCCTACAGCTTTGAGCGATCTACGCTTATATTTTTTTTTTGTTTATTTATTTATTTACATTTTACAGTTTGTCCAGTAGGACATTTGGTAAAATATTATAGCTTAGTGATATAGTAATATAACATGTGGATGGCTACTCTCAGTGGGATACCATCTTCGAAGCCTACGTCTATATAACAATTTTTTCTTACTTAGACACAAAATACTGACATCGTTTGGGCGTTTAAATCTCCGACACCCCGTATATAAATCTTCTTTCTAACGTAACATAATTTTTTTATTAATTTGTACAATTAATGTACAGCTATAGAACGTTTAGATTACATCGTCTGTTAAAGAAAGA
Source organism: Bombus huntii (assembly GCF_024542735.1). Taxonomy (NCBI): domain Eukaryota; kingdom Metazoa; phylum Arthropoda; class Insecta; order Hymenoptera; family Apidae; genus Bombus; species Bombus huntii. Next base: position 3,662,727 of record NC_066243.1, read on the forward strand.
GAAGGCGCGAAGATACGCTGCAATATTTGGCTCTGCGACAATTTGCTTCGTGCCGAGCTGTAATTTTATTTCGAGCAGTTGCCTGATCTTCAAACTAATTACTTTCTATCGTACCCGTTCCAATACCTTCGTCGATCGGTAAAATAATTGTTACAAAATGGCTGGAAATTATAGAAGAAAATCTAGCGCAGATCTCTTATCAGTTCGCTACGAAGATCGATAAAAAGATTTGTCAGGTGAACATTTTAAAACATGCCACTTTGTCTATGTTAGAGAAAGAAACGTGTGTAGGAAAAATACATGGCACAAGGGTCAATCAGTTGATCGAATTCAACGATTTAGAAATCGTTCTATGGACGCAAAACTTCTTCACCTTCGTTGCCAATGTAACCTGTTAACGCGTTATTTCTTCGCCATGAACGTTGATTGGCGTATATAATGCAATCAACAGACGTATAAGATCCTCTACGTTTCTTATGTCCGTCGCTATTCATAGTCTACTGCACACACGGTTGTCTTATTATACCCAAACAATGACTTCTAGCGTTAAAAGAGCCATTGAGAGCGAAAACTTATTTTCAGATTCAAAGACGTACAAAGCAATTTATCAGTCATGTTACTGTCTGCTCTATCAATTCATCTTGCTGTTTGTTGGATATAAATATTGCAGTTATGGTAAATAGGACAAGGTTGTTCGTAACCTGTGCTGTTCGGTTTGTTAGTTTACCTTGTAGCAACCTTGTAAACAGATTGACCGAGTCTGTTCGATTTATATTGGCGTAATCACAGTATTAAAATTTAGTTACGTTACGCTTAAAGTTACAGCAACAAGCTTTTTCTGCTCGATCTTCGCTGCTCAATCTTTTGAGAAATCTCTTCCAAAGAAATGTATTCATATTTTTTTATAATACAAAATTTTTTCATCCACGATGCTGTGAATACACCCAAACACATTTTCTTCTTTGTTTGTTGAATATTTTCAAGAAAACAGTGATAGTACCTGGATATGGCAAGTGAAATTATTTTTGGAAAAGTAGATTGATCGCTGTGGGATGTCAGAAGATGTTACATGGCGAGCTATTGCCTTTCGTGATGGAAATGGAAGACAAAAGAGAATTTTTGCTACAGGAAAGTGGCTCGAAAATTTCGCGATAGAATTATCACGATGACCAGCACTGGGTGCTGACCTGAACGCGATCGAGAACCTGTGGGAAATTGTAGCAAGGAGACTTTACGATCGGGAGAAGCCACTTGCAGAAAATATCGTTGGACGTAGAAAAGGAATAAAATCCGCGTGGGCGAATATTGGAAACGTAACTTTAAATAAGTTAGTGGATAGTGTAACGTATTAGTAAAAATTCACTAAACGTAGAATGAAAATGTAACAAAATTTGCACTAAGTTTATATTTTTTCGCAGTGAAGATTACAATTTTAGGAGGAAATTTAATTAATAAAATATTTAGTTAGCAAAAATTCACTAAACGTAGAATGAAAATGTAACAAAATTTGCACTAAGTTTATGTTTTTTCGCAGTGAAGATTACAATTTTAGGAGAAAATTTAATTAATAAAATATTTAGTTAATAAAAATTCACTAAACGTAGAATGAAAATGTAACAAAATTTGCACTAAGTTTATATTTTTTCGCAGTGAAGATTACAATTTTAGGAGGAAATTTAATTAGTAAAATATTTAGTTAGCAAAAATTCACTAAACGTAGAATGAAAATGTAACAAAATTTGCACTAAGTTTATGTTTTTCGCAGTGAAGATTACAATTTTAGGAGGAAATTTAATTCTTCGAAAGAAAAAAACTTTTCTTTGTCGCATCTTCAGTTTTGTGTTACATCGTAACATGAAATTATGTAAAGGATTCTTGTCAGTTTTTATTTCAATATTATGACAAATCTAAAAATAGAATTGACTTTATAATTATTCATGGCATTTATTAATTTATTGTATGTATATATTTGTTTAAATTTGTTCTCACGAACAAGAAATAAACCTGATTTACAAGTCCGAGTCTAACGTTTGAACTATCACTTTTGCAAAATCATTTATTTTTATTAATCATTTCTTCATAAGACACATCATGTAGATCATGTGGCTATATCGAACGAGATTCGTGCAGCTTAAAAATTAGAACCGTAAAACCACGTTACGCCAGGTAACCGATACAAATTATAAAATACTTCATTTCATAGAGAAATTAGTATCTCAGTGTATCTTAGTGGTATGATAAAATGCATTTCGCTGTTTAACAATTAATATTTCTCGAAAAACTATTGAGAATATGTTTTCAGAGAAGACGATACTTTAAAAAATGTTTAATTTCGAAAAAAAAAAAAAAAAAGAAGAAAGCAAAGCAACGTTATTACGTCGATGATCAACCAGTTAGTAGTTTTTGACGAGTATAGTCGTCATGATGAAATAGCAATATTTTACGTTATGACGAGCCCTGTTACTAATAACATTAAAAAATAAAACATTGCCATTTCGTTACAGCTTAATTCTGTATTATAACAGCTACACATAGTCTGTGTTTGATCGCTTGCATTTTGCGATACATTTTACGTAAACGCTTTTCAAGCAGTTCGCAACAGCTAACTGGTTGAACATTAAATTTCACTTTGCCTTTTTCACTTTGCCTTTTTCACTTTGCCCAGTACAATAGAAGAAAAGTACCTGAACTTTATATACGATTTATAAAATACGATAAAATGTTGTTAATATGTTGAAAGAAAACTAATTAATAGCCTACTTTTATATCATTCGAAGTTAAAAAGGTACCACTCATATGAATCACACATTACTCATCTAACTTTATTTAATTTTAAATAAAAGCTCTGAAGATTTTATTTCGCAAATTATTAAAAAATAGTCTCGCGAGATATAACGACTTTTCTTGGTGTGATACTTTTTAGAAAACTCATCTTTGCATTTTCAAGTATTGATTAATATTAATTTAATAAGTAGAAAATTATAATTTGTTAATGATATAAAATGAAACATTGCTTCCACGCTTCGTTATGGAAATATCTGGTTTAAAAATTCGTTTTAGATATCTTTTGCATTTAAATATTCTATTTCATAAATATATTCCGACGGAAGAAGCTTGATAAGCAGCAAATTATAATCTGCCAAGAATCTATGTATATTCTACCAATGTTTCTATTTTATTTACCTAACAAAAATATTTCTCCTATCAGTCTGCGTTTAACTTGATTGCAAATGATTCGTAACTGATGCGACGTAAAACACGTTCCGACTGATCGGCGATATAAAACGAGACATACAGTGCCTCCATGCCTCGTTACAGAAATATCTGGTTTAGACATTCGCCTTAAATATACTTTACATATAAATCTTTCATTTCATAAATATAATCCGACACGTGGAGTTCGATAAACAGCAAATTATAATTTGTCAAAAATCTATCTATCTATTTATGTAATGGAAATATTTCTTTAATCTTTATACTTTACATTTAAATATTCTATTCTGTAAATATATTACGACACGAGGAGTTCCATAAACAGCAAATTATAATTTGTCAAAAATCCAGCTATCTATATACATGATAAAAATATTTTTTTAATCTTTATACATTTAAATTTTTACATTTAAATATTCACTTTCATAAATATAATCCAACACGAGGAATTCTATAAACAGCAAATTATAATTTGTCAAAAATCCAGCTATCTACCAATATGACAAAAATATTTCTTTAATCCTTACACTTTACATTTAAATATTCAATTCTATAAATATAATCTAACATGTGGAGTTTCATAAACAGCAAATTATAATTTGTCAAAAATCTATCTATTTACCTACATGATAAAAATATTTCTTTAATGTTTATACATTTAAATTTTTACATTTAAATATTCACTTTCATAAATATAATCCAACACGAGGAATTCTATAAACAGCAAATTATAATTTGTCAAAAATCTATCTATCTACTTATGTAATGGAAATATTTCTTTAATCCTTATACTTTACATTTAAATATTCTATTCTGTAAATATATTACGACACGAGGAGTTCCATAAACAGCAAATTATAATTTGTCAAAAATCCAGCTATCTACCTACATGACAAAAATATTTCTTTAATCCTTACACTTTACATTTAAATATTCAATTCTGTAAATATATTCCGACACGTGGAGTTCCATAAACAGCAAATTATAATTTGTGAAAAATCCAGCTATCTATATACATGACAAAAATATTTCTTTAATCCTTACACTTTACATTTAAATATTCACTTTCGTAAATATAATCCAACACGAGGAATTCTCTAAACAGCAAATTATAATTTGTCAAAAATCCAGCTATTTATATACATGATAAAAATATTTCTTTAATGTTTATACATTTAAATTTTTACATTTAAATATTCACTTTCATAAATATAATCCAACACGAGGAATTCTCTAAACAGCAAATTATAATTTGTCAAAAATCCAGCTATCTACCTACATGACAAAAATATTTCTTTAATCCTTACACTTTACATTTAAATATTCAATTCTATAAATATAATCTAACATGTGGAGTTTCATAAACAGCAAATTATAATTTGTCAAAAATCTATCTATTTACCTACATGATAAAAATATTTCTTTAATGTTTATACATTTAAATTTTTACATTTAAATATTCCCTTTCATAAATATAATCCAACACGAGGAGTTCCATAAACAGCAAATTATAATTTCTGAAAAATCTATCTATTTACCCATCTAATAAAAAATATTTCTCTAATCAATCGAAGTGTAACGTCGTCGCTAATGACCCGTAACCGAAGCGACGTAAAACACGTATTAAAAAAAGCAATGTTCCGATTGATCGGCGATATAAAACGAGGCAGAATAGCATCGTTACAGAAATATCTGACGTTCGTTTGAAATATGTATGTAGCCTCGGTTCGCAAGCCCAGCCAAATCGCACGACCAGTCTGCCCATGTTGGTACGTTTCTGGCGAATTTGTTTTTATTTTATTTCCACTTCGCCTGAAATTCGCCAGTGCTCTATTCTGCTGGTTAAATTCACGGGGAATAATCGTGTAGCATAATCGTACGCTATTTGATGTGCTTGAATTTATAAATAGCGTCGGAGGGGTTCGTTGGATACTAACGTTGTGAGTATAGCACCTATACGTAGATACGTATCGTCAGTCGTCGGTTATCAAAATTGTGACGTCGTAAACGCGAATGCATCTCATTATGCCGTAATTGTTATGGATAAGATTAAATTTAATGGACCCGCTTTACGGTTACTTTCATTAAGTGATACGGACTATAATCGGTAGCCTGTTTTATGTGCGTATGTACTTTCCAAGCAATTAGCGCAATTTCAGAGCAATTTGTAGATTCCCACAAATCGCAAGATTATTATAGTGACTGAAGCTGAAAATTGTCAAATTTAGATTCGTATTAGATTGTCGCAAAAGTGTCTTTCTTTTACAAACGTGCTTTTTGCAACGATGTATCTTTACACAAACATGAAATGAAACAAAAGGTTATGAAAACATGAAAAAAGAAGTCTAAAATATAGAATAAAAATCTTTTTTTAATTTTTTTTTTTTAATTTTTAACGTACCGAGCGAAAATTCAAAGTCGATCTTCTCGAAAAACAAAGCCTCAAACGAAAAATTTTTATTCTATATTTTCGACTTCTTTTTTCGCGTAGAATCTGTATAATGTATAATTATATTATTATATTAGGTCATCCCATAAGTTCGTGCCGTTTTTCGAGCGGTTATATATGTTATTTTTTTTAAACACCTATGAATCGTTGTCTTAGGTATTTTCAGAACATTTGACATCTCTTGAACTGTCAAACTTCGTGATTTTTCAACAAGATCCCGAATTTTATCTTCGTCTGTCTGAGGAGGACGCCCGGAGCGTTCCTCGTCTTTTAAACAGAAATTCCCAGCTCTAAAACGTCGGAACCACTTCCTACAGGTGCGAGATGAAAGCGCATTTTCTCCGTAAACAGCACATATGTTTTTCGTGACAATTGTTACAGAACTTCCTTTCCGAAATTCATATAACACGAGATGTCGAAAATGGATACGCATTTCACTCATGATTTTTTACTGTTAGAAGTCACTGTGTTCGCTATATTACGATCTTATACCCACGAAAATCTGCTCTAGCCTGTTCTCGATCAGCTAAGCTCAAGTGCATTGGTCCCTTATCGCCGTATGTTTATAAATCGACACATGAAATGTATACACAAAAGTCGGCACGAACTTATGGGATGACCTAATATTATTATTATTATATTACATTAATATAATTATATATAATTATGGTCTTTAATGGTCTAATTATTATATAATTATATTATTATATATTATATTATATTAATATAATTATATAATTGTGGACTTTAACTTAACAGAAGAAAATGGACCATACGTAATTCAATAAAATAACGTGGAATAAAAAATTTCCTTATGAAACGAAAGAAAGTTTTGCCACAACCTAATTGCATTGTATTATACAAAGTGACTCGAGAAAGTGGAAAAAGTCACATCTTGTTGTTGATTAAAGTTAAAAGACGTGTTAGAGAAAAGGTTTCAATGATATATAATTCTCTTTCTTTTCTTTTCTTTTCTGACAGTTTCGCTTGTTTCCTAAGCGTAACGACGCGACTTTAAAATAGAAATGCGTATCTTTTCACGTACACCGATTATTCCAAATATTCCGTGTGTGAAAGTATCAGAATGTTTGTGTCTGAGAATAATTTTTTTTTTGATCTGTTATAAGAAAATGACGATAAAGAAACATCATTACATAAGGTACAATTCTGTGTATTTCTGTGTAAATAATATACCCATTTATATTATTTATATATTTATTTATATATCTATATATTTATATTTGGTATATTTTGGAGAAACTGGAAAAAGTCATATATTGTTTTTGGTTACATTTGAAAGAAATATTAGAGGAAAAGATTGACGATATACGATAGCATATCTTTCTTACAGCTTCACATTTTTCATCGGTGCAACGACGTAACTAAATACTACAGCTATGTTTTTTAAGATAGAAATGCGTATGTTTCTACGTATCTTTATCTGTTTTAAAGTCGTTTATATTTTCTAATCTCGTTTATATTTTTTCTGTTATAAAAAAAACAACGATAAAGAAAATTACACAAGGTACAAGTTTATGTAATTTGTAAATAATTTACCATTGGTGCACATTGGAAAAAATTGGTAGAAATTACATTTTTGTTTTGGTTAAAATTAAAAGAAACGTCAAAGAGAAGATTTGAGTGGTATAGGTTAACATATTTTTCTTTTATTACTTTACATTCTTTATCGGTGCAACGATATTAAAAAAATGCAGAAAAATACAGATATATTTCTTAAAGTACAAATTCATATCTTTCATGCACACCGATTATTCGAAATATTCTGTGTGCGAAAGTATTGGTTGTTATATTATTTGTATCTGTGAATAATTTTGTTTATCTCTTATTGAAAAAGTAACACGATGATATAATAAATAAAACAGCAGAATAGCATAATAAACGAGCTTCATTGCACAACTTTGGGTAATCGTATAAAGTTTGTATAAACTTTGTATAATTTTTAAATAACGTAATCACTGGTATACGCATCTTCTGTAATTTAATTTATAGTACGTTTTTCAAGAAATTGTTTAGAATTTATTTCTCATGTCGTGTTCGAAACGCTCGAGTTCTCGCGGATCTGACGTTTCTTTGACGTTTAGTTGTTTGCCAAATGTATTGAGATGCTGCAGTAGTCTCGCGTAAATAGTTTTTTTTTGAGTATTTCGTGGCTTGCTACTTGACCAAAGTTTAAAGATTACGATGTGAATACTGGTTTTAAGCGTAAAATTAGCGCAAAAAATGATGCCACTGACATACCACGTACCGTGGTTGGTTAATACGACGAATGATCGCCTAATCAAATAATTTGATAATCTGTGCGAAGTGTGTCCTAATAAATATCTCGTAGCTTCTGTGTTCCATGTGAAATTCGTTTCAAATCTTACCGACAGAATCGCGTTTCGTTTACTCTCGTCGCTGTTAGTGAAATTTCAAAATGCGTCGCGCTATCACACAAGAAGTTTCTACGAGTGCTCGAACGCTTTCTTCAATCGCTGTATATATAAATTTAAAAAACAGGCGGAGTATTATCGAGCACAAAAATACAGAAAACAGAGAAATTACAAAATTACAGTAGAATGAAAAAATCTTATCTTTCGCAAATCGAGAGCATCGGAAATGATGTTGACTTTATAATAGAAACAAGTTGCAAAAACAAGCGGAGCCTGTGTCGAACACAAAAATACAGAAAACAGAGAATTTAGAAAATTACAATAGAATGAAAAAATCTTATCTTTCGCAAATCGAGAGCATCGGAAACGATGTTGATTTTATAATAGAAACAAGTTGCAAAAACAAGCGGAGCCCGTGTCGAACAGAAAAATATAGAAAACAGAGAATTTAGAAAATTACAGTAGAATGAAAAAATCTTATCTTTCGCAAATCGAGAACATCGGAAACGATGTTGACTTTATAATAGAAACAAGTTGCAATAACAAGCGGAGCCCGTGTCGAACAGAAAAATATAGAAAACAGAGAATTTAGAAAATTACAGTAGAATGAAAAAATCTTATCTCTCGCAAATCGAGAACACCGAAACAGATGTTAAGTTTACAATAGAAACAAGTACACGTTGATCCGTCGCGTTAGCTGTTATACTATTTTATACAATTTATACAATTTAATTATATTTACTATAGTAAGAAAAAATTGCACCTGCCGTCTGCGATTTAAAAATCTCCGTGTAACCGGCAATTTACAAAATACATGTACGTTAAAGTATTTTCTTGCGAAAAAATTTCTTTACCGTTAAACGTTACAGATATTAGGCTACATAGCAAACACTAGATACTAAGCTATACGCGCGTAACGCGTAAGACAATTTCACGACAAACGCTTGTTAAAAAGAAAGAAATACATTTTTTATTGATCGTTCGGTATTTTTCGTTCGCGCTGTATATTATTCATACTCGACAGATAGCACAGTATAATAGTCGGTGCATAATTAATACGCGTTCTGGAGGACTGGCGCGGTCACGAAACGTTTGTTTGCTCGATACCACTGTCGTGTTTTATTCTTCGTATTCGCTTCCACCAAATCATCCTGCAGCTCTAACGTCTAACGTGACTTTCAATTCGTTTGAAAATACGAGCTGCCATTCATCTTTGTTCAGCATTAAGCGTAATAGACGCTAAATTGCAGCAGCCTCGCAATTACCTTGTCACTCGTACCCTACACACTGCGCGATCCATTGGCGTTCATGAAGATTCGTATTGAAGCGAGCCGTGATAAGGGGATCTTTATGAAGATGCAGCGAATTACTCGTGAACCGTTTCAAATTCGCCATCAAAGTCGGCCTCGATTCAAATTTCCTCCGCGAGGCGAGCCATCGCCATCGCCGATGTTTCTTCGACACTGTACGACGCATTGGCGTTCTGTTGTTTTATGAATTTCACGAGGTACGATCGTCTGCTTGGCAGACCTGTGACAAACGTCGAGCCTGGGCAGAATATTTGTACGCAGAGTGCGATAACGTTGTTATTCGCAGCTTTCGAAATGGCACGCGTACGAGGAAGATGTACGATGTTCGTTCATCGTTCGAGTCCCAGGGGTCTTTGAAAAAACAGGGTCGAAAAATGCCGAGCAACGCGACAGCGTTTGTCTTAACACTAGAACTACCGATAGTTAACACGAAACTGTTTCTATCAAAACCAGTCAAAATGATAAAAAATACGTAATAATAGAATATTTTTATATTTATTGATTTATTACTTTCTTACAGAAGCAATTACATGTTATGTAGTGTATTTTTGGTATTATTAATCCATCTGGGATAATGATCCCTAAACGAGGGTTGACACATTTGTAAAATTGTAGAACCAGTCATTTTGACTGCTGTGGTATTTCTAGTGTTAACATTTAGAATTTTCCTGATAACTGATATCATCATATTGAGTGATACGCAGTAAAAATTTTCAAAACGCGTGGCAAGTTGTACAAAACGAGGAAACTGGTTAATTGGGGTTCGATAAACAGATTGCAGCACCCTTTTACACTTTGACAAGTACCAGTCATTTTTACTAGTATTGGTATAAGTAGCCTTTGTACAAAATTATTTTCAGTTTGAATACATAACAAACCAAATAAAATTCGTTATATTATTCTTTTAGTTATCGTCGCGAAAGTCATTACATCATTGCGGAAAGAAATATAACACGAAGTAGGAATTTTAAAATAAAATTGTAAAACCAGTCAATTTGACTGGTGTGGTAGTTTCAATTTTAATTGACTGTAAAGAAAAACACGCTATATAAACTATATCGTTATATATGCGTATTATTAATTTATAAATAATTCAAGTTTGTTCAATAAAAATTATTGAGAAGATAACAATGAAATAGAAAATACCGTCAGTCGTCCGTAGCCTTCAAATGTACTGCGACTTTTCCACACGAAATCTAAACAGCGCAATAGCGCTCGTCATACTTGTTATTTTTATGAAATACGTTTATATTGTTATATATGCGTATTATTAGTTTATAAGTAATTCAAGTTTGTCAATAAAAATTATTGAGAAGATAACAATGAAATAGAAAATACCGTCAGTCGTCTGTAGCGTTCAAATGTACTGCGACTTTTCCACACGAAATCTAAACAGCGCGCTTCGCACTCAAACGGTTAAAGACGAAGAAGAACGTAATTGGTAAAAACGAATGAGAGAAAGTACGGAAGAAGGAAACTGGATGCAAGACGAAATTCTTGCGTTCGTATCCTTCTCGTTTCCTCGCGTATACCGAATTAAGGGAGTGTCCTGAATTAGAATGTTCTAAAACAGCGTCTTTGTTGTGATTTTTTTAGAAGGGAAAGAAAGAAATGAAGTTATTGAATTTTGAGGTATGGTTATATATATATTTAACGAATACAAAAAAATTTTTTTTAAAGTAAAAAAGAAATTATAACAGATTTCTAAGCCTATTTCATGGGCTGCAGTTTTCAATCAGCGTGAAAGTTCCAACTCGTAATTCTTGGCCGAAACAAAAAACCAAAAAAGGATTAAATTATTATGTATTTTTCTTCTGGGTGAACTAAACAACGGCAGAAAAAAAGTTTATTTAAATAATTGTACCTTAAAGTTTATTTTTTTTTAAGAACACTTTTTTTTAAACCCACCAAAAGCTTTAATTTCACATTTTTTTCTGACGTTGTTTAGTTCACCCAGAAGAAAAATATATAATAATTTAATCCTTTTTTGGTTTTTTGCTTCCGTCTAGAATCACGAGGTGGATGTTTCCCGCCGATTGAAAACTGCAGCGACTAGACGCCCGTGAAATAGACTTAGAAATCTGTTATAACTTTCTTTTTACTTTAAAAGAAATTTTTTTGTATTCTTTAAATATACATAAAACTATACCTCAAAATTCAACAACTTCATTTCTTTCTTTCCCTTCTAAAAAAAATCACAGAAAGACGCTGTTTTAGAACATTCTAATTCAGGACAACCCCCTAAAATGGAACTAACTATCCTACGCACCATGGTTTATTATATATAGCAACTTAAAACAATTATTGTCATTGTTCTGAGATGTCTTCAATTGTATTTTGTATATATTTTTCGCGATTATGGAAAGTCAGCGGGCGACGACTAAAACGATGCGTGAAGAGTTTAGCGTTTGTGGTACAAATTGTTCTTTCTCGTTGCAGTTTCTTCAGAATTTGGGCAAAGTGGATAGGACCGCGGATGACATATTCGACGAACATCTGCAGAACTTCATGAGACAGCAAAATGCCGCGAACAGATTGCAAAAAGAGTTCAACAATTACATCAGGTGTGTTCGAGGTAAGTCGATCGAAGATAAATCAAATTAAAACACCTATTCTATGATTTATATGAACATACGACAATACAAGTTAAACAAACGACAATATTTTAAATCTGTTAACATCAGTTTGTATGGAAGAGGATGCTTGTTAAATTCGAGTAAAAATTGCGACAAACAATTAACGATAGATGCACACTGCGTTCGATGATCAAAATATCGAAGCAATTGCGTTCTTTCTTTGAAAAACTTCAGTCGTCGTTATTTTATGCACGCGTGAAATATTGCCGATATTGTAGTTACGCATCTGCTGTGAACTGCAGCAGGCAGTAAAACCGATAAACCAAACATTTGCAGCAAATGCGTACACAAATTATCAGATCTGCGCGAGAAGCGAGCCGTGACCTTGGTTTTCTCTGACCCAGTCCGGCTTGTTCAAACCTACCGTCTTAATGATAATCTGTCGAACAGGTACATTTTTAACTTTGTAAATCTGCAGAGAATTGAAGCACTGCTATTCCTGTAGCTAGGAAATGTGAATTTTGCAGATCGTTACATCGATATATATATATCATATATAGCTCAGCTGACAAGAAAAATTCTAGTTGGTCATCATTTTTCATTATAGTCTACAAATTGATGATTAGTAATCGATATAAAATCGCTTTCATTTTAATACAATGATATAATAATGCGATATTATGGTGCAACGATAGGTGAATGAAATTAGAGTTAGAGAATACAAATACATCGCATGGTTAATGGAGATATTAATTATTATACATTGTTGCTATGATATTAAATATACTTACGATTACAATGTTACAATATACGGGGTGGTTGGTAACTGATGGTACAAGCGGAAAGGGGGTGATTCTACGCGAAAAAAGAAGTCGAAAATATAGAATAAAATTTTTTTTCTAATTTTTCCATCGAGACAACGATCTAAAGTGAGATCCGTTATAACGAGACGCGATAAAGTGGACGCGTACCGAGCCAAAATTCAAAGTCGATTTTCTCGAAAACAAAGCCTCAAACGAAAAATGTTTATTCTATATTTTCGACTTCTTTTTTCGCGTAGAATCACCCTCTTTCCGCTTGTACCACCAGTTACCAACCACCCTGTGTAATGATTATGTGATTAATGCATAGATTACGGTTATAATACCAATGAGTCCGATTTTCCGCTATATTTAATTACGTATTATTTATTAACGTATATGAAAAATAATCGCTGCTATAGTTTTATAGTACGGTTCTCTAAAATAAATAAATAAACTATGATATTAAATATACTTTGATACGATTACAATGTTACAATATATAATGATTATATGATAAATACATAAATTACGGTTGTAATACCAATGAGTCCGATTTTCCGCTATATTTAATTACGTATTATTTCTTAACGTATATGAAAAATGATCGCTGCTATAGTTTTATAGTACGGTTCTCTAAAATAAATAAATAAACTATGATATTAAATATACTTTTATACGATTACAATGTTACGATATATAATGATTATGCAATTAATACATAAATTACGGTTGTAATACCAATGAGTCCGATTTTCCGCTATATTTAATTACGTATTATTTATTAACGTATATGAAAAATAATCGCTGCTATAGTTTTATAGTACGGTTCTCTAAAATAAATAAATAAACTATGATATTAAATATACTTTTATACGATTACAATGTTACAATATATAATGATTATATGATAAATACATAAATTACGGTTGTAATACCAATGAGTCCGATTTTCCGCTATATTTAATTACGTATTATTTATTAACGTATATGAAAAATGATCGCTGTTATAGTTTTATAGTACGGTTCTCTAAAATAAATTAATTTATTCCGTTGATCTTTCATTTCACGAAACGTAATAACTCAATAGAGGTCCATTTATCTAAACGAAATTTTATTTAACGCCTGATTGACCCAAATTTTGTCGGTTGATTCGTTCGAGTTTGAACCTGAACTGCTATTATACGAAGGAAAAATAGTAGCGGGGATAATTGGCGAGTTCCTATTATATGAACTGTAATTATGTAAACTGTTTGTCCGCCGACAAGTTCAGATAAAGTTGCAGTTCTACCGCAAGGACAGAATGCAGTCACTTGGTTCAAAAAATACCGACAAAGTAAAAGTCGAGTTGAGATTGTTCAAGAAATGTCAAAGTACTTTTGCAGAATAAATTCTGCGTAATTTTCTGCTGAAAAATAAATCGTCGAAGGATTCTCTTTTGAATCATGCTTATCGAAGTAATCGTTCATGGCCTTGATTCGCGTCGAAGCTTGCATTACAAGTTACTCGAAATAGCATAACCGGTGAACTAGATTCCGCAGCAATACGTGAACCACTTTTCCTATAGCGAATATAAATCAGTTTCGATTAACTCAAAACTGGTATTACGAAAGTCTTTGACGTGTTTCTAAATGCTGACTCATAATCGTAAAACACTGTCGCTGGATGTTATCGTGGAAGTCTGACGCGCATACTACGTGCTTACGTTTATTATTTTATTTTTCATTTACAACGAACAGATGTTAAGTGCTGGGAAACGTATCTATGTGCTACTCTTGCTAAGAGTCTCAGTAAATATTTGAAAGTACAGTTGTAATGCAGTTGTAACTTCACTTTTTCAACGAATTTTTTTTTGTAACTAATAATGTAGAAGTATGGATTGCTATACAATGAAGTTTGAAAAACTATAGGTTTTTTCCATGGAACATTGAATTTCATTCGTAAGAGAATCGCCATGTTGCAAGTTGCACACCGTGTTCCAGTGGTTCCAAAAAGATTGTAGCAATCCAACAGTCTTGCTAAAAATTATTTTGAAATTTGAAAGATAATATGTGCGATAAATATCCCATCCCAAGCTCATAAAGATTAACATAATCCCTGTCCCAGTTGATAATTATATGCATACTTTTAAACATGATTGATAGCGATGGTAGACTGAAATTGAGCAAAATGATTCAAAAGAGACATTAAAAAATATCTCCATATTCTATTCATTTTAAAGTGACTAAGCAGAAAAGCATGTGATATATACTTTTCTTATATATAGGATTAATAGCAATGGTAAACTGAAATTGAGCAAAATGGTTCAAAAGGAACATTAAAAAATATCTCTATATTCTATCCATTTTAAAGTAACCAAACAGAAAAGCATATAATATATACTTTTCTTATATATATGATTGATAGTGATGGTAGACTGAAATTGAGCAAAATGATTAAAGAGAGACATTAAAAAGTATCTCTATATTCTATTCATTTTAAAATAACTAAACAGAAAAGCATGTGATATATACTTTTCTTATATATAGGATTAATAGCAATAGTAAACTGAAATTGAGCAAAATGGTTCAAAAGGGACATTAAAAAATATCTCTATATTCTATTCATTTTAAAGTAACTAAAAAGAAAAGCATATAATATATATTTTTCTTATATATATAATTGATAGTAATGGTAGACTGAAATTGAGCAAAATGATTCAAAAGAGACATTAAAAAATATCTCTATATTCTATTCATTTTAAAGTGACTAAGCAGAAAAGCATGTGATATATACTTTTCTTATATATAGGATTAATAGCAATGGTAAACTGAAATTGAGCAAAATGGTTCAAAAGGAACATTAAAAAATATCTCTATATTCTATCCATTTTAAAGTAACCAAACAGAAAAGCATATAATATATACTTTTCTTATATATAATTGATAGTGATGGTAGACTGAAATTTAGTAAAATGATTCAAAAGGAACATTAAAAAATATCTCTATATTCTATTCACTTTAAAGTAACTAAAAAGAAAAGCATATAATATATACTTTTCTTATATATATGATTGATAGTGATGGTAGACTGAAATTGAGCAAAATGATTAAAGAGAGACATTAAAAAGTATCTCTATATTCTATTCATTTTAAAGTAACTAAACAGAGAAGCATGTGATATATACTTTTCTTATATATAAGAAAAAGAAATATTATATAAGGAGAATTATATATGAATTTTATTATATATACTTTAATTATAAATATTATATTTATATTATATTCTATTGTATTTTAATTATATACTAAATATGTATAATAACATATTATCAGCCAGAGTATAGTTCCAAGACGCTGAAAGTTAGAAAGCTAACAAAGATGCAGACTCTTGAATTGGAAAGGTGTTTGGACGTACCTGAGTGTAGGTACTTTTGGATCGTCACCAGTATTTGTTAATATCGTGTAAGGCAATTTTTCAACGTGATTGCATCCTACGTTTTTGACAACCAGGCATTGATATATTATTTAAATCACGTACGCCTGTGTAACGAGCACGTTTTTCTGAAGAACCATAATCACTTGACCTAATATGGAAATCAAGGACGCTTGTCTATGTGTATAAGCCTTGCACTTCAACGAATTTCACGATACTATCGGACAGCGAATTTTTCTGCAAATCCATATTCCATACTCTGCTAGCCTAAGCGAAGATCTGTGCTACCAATAGACGGATATTTTATATTGTATATTTTTGCATATCGTAACGAGTTCTGGTTCAAGGAAGAGGAGAGGAGATGTGCGTTGTATGGAAAATGCTGGAAAGCGTTGTATAGAGGGCTTGTTGAAGCACTGGAAGGAGGAATGTTAAACGACAGACAGAATGAATTTGAGGGTCGAGGAAATTCTGGAAGAAAATGCAAATATGCAAGCAATAAGGTGGCTGCGGAGAGTAGAGAGAAAGTAGGAGAACAGGTAGAAAGACGTAAATAGAGAGAAGTAGAAGCAGAATAAGAGTGTGGAGAAACATAAAATTATTGCAAATATAAATGCAAATATATAATAAATAAAGTACAAGTAAAAAGAAACAGATAGGCAATGAATGAATGGATGAAGTGTAACCAGGAGAAGGTTTACGTAATGACAAAGCATTTAGAAATAAGGACGATGGATAACCAAAGGATTGATGTAGTTTTATGTTACTATAGTTCTCTGTATGTTTAGTGTTAGTTTTGTTTCATATTGTCTGTAAATTATACGAAACCAAATCTAATATCTACACTAACAGGCTGAAATAAATAAATAAATAAATACTGTGTGCATTCCGCATTTTAACCTTAGTTTTACTATAAATTAAATTAAGATATAAATACCTGTACCTTTAAATTTACTATAAATTAAATTAAAATATAAATACCTGTAGCTTTAAATTTAATACAAATTAAATTAAAATATAAATACTAAAAGAAATGTATAGAACACATGTGAAATGTGCAAAAATATATAAAATGTCCAAAATAAAGTACTATTTATGATAGTTATGAAATTAATGAAAGAAAATAAACGAAAAGGGTGTTTATTTAGTTTCTGTTTCTTAAACGAGGTACACAAATATTTAAATTTGCATAAATACCCGCGGTCGATTCTCCTGCACCTTTAAATTTACTATAAATTAAATTAAATATAAATATCAAAAATAATGTATAGGACACGTGTAAAATGTTCAAAATATACAAAATATCCAAAGTGAAGTGATAAACTACTTATAATAGCTATGAGACTAATGAAAGAAATAAACGAAAAGGGTGTTTATTTAGTTTCTGTTTCTTAAACGAGGTACACAAATATTTAAATTTGCATAAATATCCGCGATAGATTCACCTGCACCTTCAAATTTACTATAAATTAAATTAAATATAAATATCAAAAATAATGTATAGGACACGTGTAAAATGTTCAAAATATACAAAATATCCAAAGTAAAGTGCTAAACTATTTATAATAGTTATGAGATTAATGAAAGAAAATAGATGAAAAGGTTGTTTATTTAGTTTCTGTTTCTTAAACGAGGTACACAAATATTTAAATTTACATAAATATCCGCGATAGATTCACCTGCACCTTCAAATTTACTATAAATTAAATTAAGTATAAATATCAAAAATAATGTATAGGACACGTGTAAAATGTTCAAAATATACAAAATATCCAAAGTGAAGTAATAAACTATTTATAATAGCTATGAGACTAATGAAAGAAATAAACGAAAAGGGTGTTTATTTAGTTTCTGTTTCCTAAACGAGGTACAGGAACATTTAAATTTGCATAAATATTCGCGGTCGATTCGCAACAAACAGTCTAATTACAAATGTTTGCGTCCTTGTATATGCAGCGATCTTTTTCATTCCTCTTCGTCGCTGAAAACGACACGAGAAACGATTTTCGCATTATCGACAGCCATATAACGCGACTCTATCGGAATACAACGACCTCCAACCTTTTACCCGAGTTCGCTCTGGTCGAATCAATTTCTCTCGTAGGGTTATTCACCTGGCGAGGTAAATTGCCTCGTAAAATCAAACGTTTCGAGCTATGTGGTCCAGATTGTCTGCCACATCTCTCTGATAGTCGTAGCCTGGAGAAAGTCAATTTCTGTACAACTGTGCGTACGTACTATGCCGCTTGAAAAAGCCGTGTCGAGTACTCCGTTTCGTGGGGTTGCGTACGTTTCACAGGTGAATGAGGGCTGGATGAATAACGCAGACATTGAATAACGACCGTACTTTCTGCGCAGGCCCTACGCAATACTCGTAGCAACGTCAATCGTTGAGAGAAACGGCCCTGATTTTAACTGCGTGTCTCGCATCTCTGGACGAGATATCTCGCGACGCTACGACCAGACATCTCGCGTCTGTTTTTCAATATTTCTGGCCGAATATGATTTCTTACAATTCGGTGGATTTTTATGCATTCATGGTAAATTTAACAAACAGCAAGAGTACAGAAAATGTACATAATAATAGAGAAATGTATAAGATATCCACAGTGCAGTGGATATTTGCTATGACATTTAGCAGGGAAAATAAATTTCTGTTTAGGTATTTTTAATTTTGTTCGAAAAAATATGCATTTGCTTAGATATCCGCGCTCTACTTACTAGAGAAAAAATGAGAAGAAATTTGCTCTTGAAAGGGTAACGTTTCCTCTGTTCGGTGTCACTAGAACTACTATATCCATCAAAATATATACTTTGATTATATATAGATTTATGTATTATTATTAATGGTTACACAGTGGCTAAATGATCATACGTTTTTTAATTTTGTGGTTATTCAAACAGCAAGTGTTTCGACGAATATTAAAGTTAGCTTTTATTAAAATACAGTAGAATTTTATTTCTGTATGCATCTATCAGGAAATAGGCAGATTCGTGTAACAAAAGTCAACTTAATCAACTTGCAATTAGTCCGCAATAGTTCAATTAATATTAATAGGAGTGTCGTCCATATGAGTAGATTGCACCAAACATATGATCATAAATACGTGATATTGTTTCAAACTGGAGAATTTTGAAACAGATTTTTGGATCACGATAATTGCTAATTAATTAGATTCGATTCATTAAAGAAGGATTCACGTGTGACAATTTTTATAAATATTTTCTAGACTGCATACTTAATAAATGTAATTCTAGTTATATAAATGTGACGTTAATAAATGTAATATAATCAGTAAATAGCTTAAAAAAAATTCATAAAATCTACTTGATGTTGTTGTTACACAAGAATCCTCTTAAATATATATTTTGTAACAATATATAGTATAGAACAATGAATTTGAACAATTGACACAACGTTCATATTAATATGAAATTAATTGAATGTTTTGTAGAGAATAGCACGGGTAAAGTAAAGTATAAGAAGTACATATTATCGTTTAAATAACTATGAGTGACGCTGATCATTTATTTCACTATACAGCTTTAATTATGATCATCAATGTACTTGTACAATAGTAGACATATTTGGTATTTTCTTTTGAACATTTTGTGTACATTTGTCTACTAAATTATTAGATAGTACTATTTATTTTATTATTATAATTACCAGATATTATCTATTAACTTTTTCTCCTCTAATTTCTCCACTCGTAGCCAAAATATCTCGAGTACTAATTTCTGTTTTTACTGTAATCTGCATATGTGCAAATTATCGTACGATAATAATCAGCGCAGGCTGTGATGATTCAAATTGACAGGAACGTGTACGCTAAGTAACGCATCGCTATGATATTATTTAGCTCGTATCGCTAAATCTGTGTGATAATCGTAGAAAGTAATTTTTATCCTAAACTTGTGAACGAAGTATCTCGTATTATTGCAACAAAAAAAAAAAAAAACCGTGGAAAACGTTTCGTTTATAGCAGAAACGACATCGAGTAAGAAAATATATCTCGTGCGTAAATGCGAAAAGTTTAATCATGCTGTTTCGAAATACTCGTCGATTGGAAATATACATGTTGTCATCTGGCTGATCGTCGCTAAGATGATTCACATGTTTCTTCCTCGTCGCTCTTCAGTCGTCTTTTCTAACTGATGACAGCAAAGCGAAAAACTCTGTATTGCAACGAAATACAAATTGTGACATGGAAATAGAATAATATACATGTGCAATGAAATTTAAAGAAACGCTGAAATATTTTAAGTTACGTTCGAAAGCATTCGCAAAAGTATGTGAAATGAGGACCGTTGGGATATCAAAAGAGAATAATACGCTGACATCTGTTTAACCTTACGTGGCAACAGATTTAATAGGTTCGAGTATTCCCGAAGAGCGCTAGGAAGCTGAGGATTAAATTTTCAAACGAAGACCTACGTATTTTCATCGCACATTCTTGCAGCTAACGTCGCAGAACGTCTTCCATTTCCCATTACCTAAGCATAGATACGCGCGTTTTTCGCAGAAGCTGTTCCAACGTATGAATTTTCAACGATGATATCATAGAGCATTGATAAAAAATCTATTTGCATTGATACGTTGAACGCGTTTGGAAAGTCGGGGCTCGTGGTGCACAGGAGGTCAGTGAATTGTATAACATAAACGTTAGATCTAATCCTTTGCACTCCTATGTCGAGTCCCACTGGACATTTTTTCAGTCCCACGTTTCTTTGTGCAACGTGCGAAAGAGAAGCAGGTTTGCATCCTGGAAATTGTTTCAAGATATATCATACACTTAAAAATTACAAAATACAACAATAGTATGAACAAAACTGGTATTTAAGTTCATTTATTTAAATTGTCTTGTTTTTTAGTTGAAGTAAAATTCAAATAAAACACTTAAAAACGTTGGGAGCTGCTCTGGGGTAACGAAATTGAAATAAAATTCCGAAATAAAATTAAGAAACGTTTGAATTTGAAAGGATTCTTGAAATATTGCTTTTTTCCAAGGAATCAGGTAAAATGTTGGGACGTAATTTACAGTGAGAGAGAAATCTCACGTGTACCCTACGTATCAGAGATATATCTTTATCGCATCGGATAAATTAACTAGCAGTAACAATGTAATTAAGAAGTAAATCTCTTAATAAATCTCGCTCAATTTCTCTACCAAAGATTAAGAGCTGTAGCAAAAAGATGGTAAATTTAGATATAAAGCTACAAACTGTACGACGTTGCTAATGGCCTTGGATATCGAGGCAACGTTAAAGCGAACAGAAAAAGCGAATAAAGTAATGAGAATGAAACGCTGTTATAATTATGGGAAAGTGGAAATTTTAGAGGAAGATCGGATATTTGCAATTGTTTGCTATAAATATAAACGCTAAGATGCAACCTGCAACTTTGTCGAGTCTTGTTTAAGTTTGTCTACGTAAGTAGAAGCTGTATTATAAAAAGTCGTAGTTTTGATATTAATCGTAGCAGTATATTAATATTATAATACCAAATACCAAGTAATTTGACTGTATTTCATATAATTTTATAATCGTACGCAAGGAGCAATTCGTATTTGTTATATGTTCACATATTTAGAAATGTTTCTGACGATGTAACTGAAATTGTACTTTGTCCATAGATGGGAGATATGTTTTACCTGAAACGTCACATTCGAACAATAATTACAATTTATTATGTGTATTATTATTATATATACGAATAATTATATGTCATATGATGATATTAATTTAAGAACGTATTACATATATTTTCTATATATTTTTGCCATATCAAATTCTACCGTGGCTGCAGTAGATGCAACGGTTTTCAAACATATTTCATTTGCATGATCGCGATCTTCGACGACTAGTATCATTTCAGACTGTACAAATGCTACCTATGATGGTGTAATTTACATGCAGATAAATTCAAGTAAATCACAGCGGAAACAAGTTGCATATCAAGAACGAACGACGTCTACAGCGTCGAGCACTTTGAACTTCTTGTTTTTCCACGTCAGTGGCGTAGTCTTTCTGTTGGTGTACTCGAACGAAACTTTTCTTATTCCTACGATTTTACGTAATGTTTTGTACAAAATAAATATATCGTTTGATATTTTCTTTCGCAAGGATGACGCTATGTACTTAGCATGGTATTTATATCACGTGATAGCGATTATATCAATACTTTCTCCGCTAAAATTAAATCTGTAATCAAACGTGTCGCTATATCATTAAATCTACCTATCATTACATTGATCTATAAACAGTTGGCATAGAATTATTTTTGAAGTCTGCAGTTTGAAAATTATACGCTTGGTGCTAATTTGACAGGTAAATTAAGCCTATCGGTATAATCGAGTTTGTCTACTGTTAGATCAACCGTCTATGATTAGATCTATTATTATAGCATAATTAACGTATTGGCGTATTGCCGTGTTTAGGACAGCTGCGTTTTCCCAATTACATTTAGCAGAATGATGCGGGCTGTTCAATTATCTCGAGTTACTTTTCCAATAACAAAATTGAACTCTCAGGAGTTTCTTGTGTTACTTTATCGATACTACGGTAAATTTAAAAGTGCAGTGCTCCTTGCATGCCTTGCAATCTTTATATTATACAGGGTGGTTGGTAACTAGTGGTACAAGCGGAAAGGGGGTAATTCTACGCGATAAAAGAAGTCGAAAATATAGAATAAAAATTTTTCGTTTGAGGCTTTGTTTTCGAGAAAATCGACTTTGAATTTTGGCTCGGTACGCGTGCACTTTATTACGTCTCGTTATAACGGATCTCACTGTAGATCGTTGTCTCGATGGAAAAATTAAAAAAAAATTAAAAAAAAATTTTTATTCTATATTTTCGACTTCTTTCTTCGCGTAGAATCACCCCCTTTCCGCTTGTACCACTAGTTACCAACCAACCTGTATATAGTATACACAATAAATAATTATAAACTCAACGCTATTTTGCTATTCGTCATAATATTAAAACAGAAACTGACGAAACCGCTTATGTAATTTTACATTACAATATAATGCGAAACTAAAGATGCAACAAACCGAAGCTTTCTTCTTTCGAAGCTTGCAAACAATGAAATTTTCTTCGAAAATTGTGTTTTCGCTTGTGAAAATATAAACTCAACGACGTTGATTTTGTTACGTTCTCATTCGATATTTAATGGATTTTTCTTTATCTTTGATTACTTTTATTAATCCAATTATCAGGTACATTATCCACCAACTTATTTAAACTCTCGTTTCGAATATCCAGCCACGCGGATTTTATTCCTTTTTTAAGTTCAACCGTATTTTCTACAAATGGCTTCTCCTGGTCGTAAAGCTTTCTCGCTGGAATTTCCCATAGGTTCTCGATCGAGTTCAGGTCAGCACTCAGTGCTGGTCATCGTGATAATTCTATCGCGAAATTTTGGAACCACTTTCCTGTAACAAAAATTCTCTTTTGTCTTCTATTTCGGTTACGAAAGGCAATAGCTCGCCATGTAACATCTCCTGATATCCCACAGCGATCAATCTACCTTTGCAAAAACAATTTCACTTGCCATATCCAGACACTATCACTGGTTTCTTGGAAATAAGAACAAAAGTTTGAACAAATGAAGAAGAAAAGAAAAAGAAAAAGAATTTCGGTTACGAAAGGCAATAGCTCACCATGTAACATCTCCTGATATCCCACAGCGATCAATCTACCTTTGCAAAAACAATTTCACTTGCCATATCCAGACACTATCACTGGTTTCTTGGAAATAAGAACAAAAGTTTGAACAAATGAAGAAGAAAAGAAAAAGAATTTCGGTTACGAAAGGCAATAGCTCACCATGTAACATCTCCTGATATCCCACAGCGATCAATCTACCTTTCCAAAAACAATTTCACTTGCCATATCCAGACACTACCACTGGTTTCTTGAAAATAAGAACAAAGGTTTGAACAAATAAAGAAGAAAAGAAAAAGAATTTCGGTTACGAAAGGCAATAGCTTACTATGTGACATCTCCTGATATCCCACAGCGATCAATCTAACTTTGCAAAAACAATTTCACTTGCCACATCCAGACACTACCACTGGTTTCTTGAAAATAAGAACAAAAGTTTGAACAAATGAAGAAGAAAAGAAAAAGAAAAAGAATTTCGGTTACGAAAGGCAATAGCTTACTATGTGACATCTCCTGATATCCCACAGCGATCAATCTACCTTTGCAAAAACAATTTCACTTGCCATATCCAGACACTGTCACTGGTTTCTTGAAAATAAGAACAAAGATTTGAACAAATAAAGAAGAAAATGTGTCTGAGTGTACAAGCATTCACATCACTGTGAATGTAAAAATATAGTATTATAAACATTGCATTATAAAAAAAATATGTTCCAAACGTATTAATATATCTCTCACAAGAATGATCAGTGCTTTCTCGCAGATGTCGAAGAAATAATACCGAAAGTGTATTTGAGTCCGTAATTGTTCGCAGCACTGTACGATATCTTCGTATCATAAACGATACCGTTAAATGTATGCAAGCTTGTCTCTTCGCTGCACCAGAAGCGTCAGAAATAAAGTTTCTGCACGAAGCTGTTCCGCAGCATTCCTTGCCTGTCCTTCGATTCATTTAATGGATGTCTGTGAAGCGAATTGTACGAAACGGTGGGCAGCGTGTTAGAAACATGGTGAAACAGAAAGAAGCTTCACAGGATGGGAGATTTTGTCACATTGGCAGACTGTAATAAGGAAACGGCGATGGTTTCTCAGTTGGTAGATAAAGCGTGCCGCATTCGCAATTTTTCGCGGAAATCCGTTTCTACGCCGATGGCTTTTACCTTTCCTTTTATCAGCCGAGAGACGGCACGTAACAGTATTCGCATATAAATACCCGCATGCGCTGTGCCAGTGGTCGGTCCGTGTGAAACCTGTCGATAGATACTCGCGTCCACGAGCTTTCCGCTTTCATGATGAATCGCGTGGTTTTCGCGGAACGCGCGTTCGCCGGTGAACGAACCTTCCTGTATCGACGAATTTCCCCGAATTTCCCTGGAACTGAGCACCGGTCTAACGGTTCTCGCGGATTCTGCTGTCGAATCACACGTACAGAGAACCGTACAATGTCGTCTACAAGTTAGTGGACGTTCGCTTACTTCGAACGAAACGATTCTTACGACACGTACAGTATCGCGTACAAGTCGAGGAAAAGCGGCGTATTTGCAGTACTGTCGGTAATTCGGAAAACCGACATTTCCCAGAAACTACACAACAACGTAGTCTAATTTGTAACAGCGCAAACGATAGTCGACCACTGACGTTTGTGAACGAAGCCTAACTTCGACTCGATCCGCAGAGTAAAAGAGCGTGAATTTGCAACAACAGTTGATCTACTCGTTCGCATATTAATTTTATGCTTTCGAGTTGATTTTGCGAACGTTTCGCGAGTACAGAATGTCACATGGAATTTTCGCTTTTACATGGCACGTTACTGACTCGCAATTCCCAAGCAAAACCTACCAAGCTGGATGCTGCGCGCCTCTTCCGCAGTGCAAACTACGGCGAAGGCAAAAAAGGAGACGAGTGGGTGCCAGCGTCTCACGTGTGAAACGTGGGTACATCGTGAATGTGTTGGTTATTTTCGCGGATGTTACACCTGTGACCAACGCAAGTAAATTTTAAGACACAGAATCGAAATTTTTCTGAGATGATCGTTTCTGTGCTATGATTTTCGTACGAGATTAGATCGTAGGAGAAAATAATTTTACTCTCCGCTTGTTTTTTAGCTTCTACAGCGAAGGTAGATTGGAATACCGCTATTCCGAATTACTTGCACCGTAACAAAATCGTTGCTTTACGTCATCCTTCGATCCAGCCAAAGTTCCAGGTACTCTTCGCTTTTCGCCATTGCCGGCAGTTTGACGTACAGAAGTTCATTAATTTCCCTGTGGTATTATACAATTTTATTTGTTCTCATGCTCTGTTGTAATTTTGTATTCGCCATAAACAAAGTGATATGCCAAATATGCTGCACTTGCTCTATGTATTTGGACACTTGATGCAATCCAGTCAGAACATTGATATTTTTATCATACTTTCAGCATCGTAATAGAAGACCGTGTTGCTCTACTGTTAATTCTGCACTTTTTCCCACAACTCGGATTCAACGTTCCACCAAATTCAAAGTGAAACTGCAACGATCAAGTTCCATGTTCGCCACCGATAAATCAAGCTTCGTCAAAGTTAGAGAAACTTTTAGAACGCGATTGGAAACACATATTGCAATCGTTTTCTGAGATCTAAAACGTTGAACAGACTTAGAAAGTTGAACTCGGATATTTGTAGAAACAATTTTCATCTACATTCGATTATTAACTTTCTATTTATACTAATTAATATGAATTATCCTTTTTACCAATATTTATCAATTTTACGCGGTTACCCGAGATAATATCGCAGGCGAAAATTAAATTAGCGAATTTAATCGATGTATATTTCGTATATTTGCGATAATTTGCAAATTTCTTATATAACACTTATACACGGTGGCGTACATACCTTTAACGTTATGCAATTTCAACGTTCCACGTAAACGCTAATTTCGCATCACGATATCTACAGATTATTTCATAGCACGATAAATAAATCGCGCACGCTTTAAATAGACTGTAAGTAGCTTAAAGATAAACAACGAAGTCGGTCGAGAAATCGTAT
This sequence comes from Bombus huntii, assembly GCF_024542735.1. NCBI lineage: Eukaryota > Metazoa > Arthropoda > Insecta > Hymenoptera > Apidae > Bombus > Bombus huntii. Next base: position 3,689,583 of record NC_066243.1, read on the forward strand.
ATTTACATTGTAAAAATCATCCTGCGCAAAACGAGCAAGTGTTCGGTGACTCGTGGACGGCAGTGTATGAAACGTTGCGGGATTACGCGAGTCTAACGTAACTCGCCTAGCTGACTCGAGAGAATCGTAGAAAGATCGTACGAGGCGGAATTTTATGCTCGCTATGCGTATGCAAATTGGCAGATACACGAGTCCTTCCTCTTTTTGCCGTTTGTCGAGACGCAGCATCGTGAAAGATGCACTTAAGCGCCTCTTCAATTAAATTTTACTTGCAGCAATTTCACTCGAGCAAGCTGAGCAACTTGAATTCGAATAATTCGCGACTGCGAATTCGCATCCACGTACAGTTGCTCGCGAAAATATTTGGCCATTTACAGAAACTTTTTGCGTACACAGGATGTGACGTAACATATGGGCCCCACTTGCAGAGCTGATTGTGCATCTAAAAACAATGAAGAAACTTCGTACAAACATATGCTCTATTTTCTTCTTTCGAGATACAACGAATTTTGTAAGCAGAGCAAAGCTATTGAAAATATTGAAACGATAAGATTCAGAGTGGGAGAAACTTCTCAACAATTTCGGGGAAACGCCAGGGACCATATCTTACGCTTTATAAATTCTTTTGATATTAATATCATTTTTTTAAATATTAAATTCCTATAATCTATCTTTTATATTATAAGCCTTTGTTTATTTCTATTTATTATACTATCACTGCGTATTTGTACGATTTTACGGATGGAAATTGTAACTGTATTAACAAAAATTGAGAAATTGATTAATCAGATAAACGTAAGAATTCAGAGAAAGTTAGTGGAACGAAAGAAATAACAACGAATGCACGACTTTAAATTCAATTTTGAAAGCGGTCATTAAACCTGCTAAGGTTTAGCGTTTTAAAACACAAGAAACTGTTGCACCAAGAACGTAATTTCTCGATTAATTTCTCGGAAACGTGCGCCCAAATCCTTTTCTCGTTTGCCAAATCCAAAGTTTCGGTTTATTTGTTTCGATGTTTGGATGTTTCCGACCGAGTGCATCCAACGCACATATAGCCAACTTGTTCGAGATTTCGCAGTTCTTGTCATCTCCTTGCTAGACGACATATCAATAAATATCAATATTAATAATACAAATGATGTAAATCAATATTGATGATATAAATGTCAATGATATATATTCGTCCTATTTATTTTCTCATAAATAAATTGTAAATCTTCTCAAGAAAAGAAAGAAAAGTAAATGACTTACGTGTTGTAGGCAGATGAGATGTTAGCACACTACCAGCAAACTGAAATGACAGGAAAGGGAAATCAGCCGACTAATTGTTAGCCAATAATGACACTGCATCTGAATAGAGGCGTCGTTGATATGTTAGTCGTGTTCACCAGCGGATGATTCCTTGTGCCGTTTCAGCTCACACAGTGCCAACGTCTCATCCGTCTGCTTGCATAACTTTTTTCGTAACGTAACCTTATAACGTAACGAAATATTGTAAATTTCTAATTTTTAAACGCATGAATGTAAAAATACATTCGTCCATCCGTCGCAGTATACGACATCGCGAATGACCAATAAACGTTTTAAGTTTCCCAAGAAAAATTCTAAAGAGGCGATACTTATACTACGATCATTTTTCTCCACTTTTTGATTTATATCGAATAATATCGTTGACAATATACGCGCATTATGGAAATCTCGTGAACGTTCAAAGCAAATTAGAAGATAAGACAGTGTTAATACCAGCACCTGTAATATCGGCAAGCCTGCTTGCTTATAGATTTGAATTCATCGCTGTAGGATTGTCGTGCCTGCGAGTGAACGCAAGTTGCGACTGGAAGTAGGTTAATAAAGTAATTACCTCTAATCGCACATTTCTTGGCAAAACGTTGTTTCCTGGGAAAGTAAGAAATCCGTATAAATTAGTATAAAGGAACTTTGGGCCGCGTGTTTTGGTATGCGACTTACTCACGCTTAGACGTTTAATTACACGTTTCCGACGTTACATATTTGTTAGGAATCGTTCGATACGGATTTGCTCAATCGTCGTGAAATCTGGCGGCATTCACTGCCCTCGAGAGTAACCGAAGGATCTCGCAAGGAATAATCCAATTTGACGATGAAACTGCGCGCGTCTTTTTTATGTGGTTCGAAGGCTACGCTATAAAATTCGTAAAAATAATTACATAGTCGGACAGAAGTATTTTTGATTTGATATAATAATTATATATAGATGTGAGTTCTTTGAAGATGGAAGGAAGCAGTTCTAAATTAACGTTGTGCGATCCTTGTCTGAGGTCCTCATGTTTCCAGAAATCTCTCAGATTACAGATTTCCCCCTCCAAGGTCGAAATATGCTGCTGAATTTTACAGGCGCGACACATCGATTTCTCTTAGGATATTTTGTTTCGGGAGACAGACTTCTTATTTTGACAGGGATCTTATTCTGCAAGAGATGAGAGAATTTATAATTTTATATTATTATGTATTTTTTTTTGATATTCTCATATTTCATAATATTAATAATATTGAATGAATAAATAAGTGTTAAAATTTGATATTTTAATATTTGAAATACATTTACACTGGAGAAATTTACAAATAGAGAATAATGCTACTTTAGGAATATTTTTAACGCATTAAGGATCAAGTAATAAAGCAATATCTAAAATTTGTGTCAAATGTCTTTCACACGATAAGTTTCACAGAATTGAGGTTAAAGTATCTTTCGAGCTAATCATTTTCCGACCCAAGTACCTGTTTTCACAGAGAAGTGAAAAATGCATCGAACGTTGTATAGAAAAATGTATAGTTCCATTTAAAAAGATGAAAACGGTCTTGAAATCTTTTAAACGCCTCTGCTTTCGGATAAAACACACGCCAGACGTAATGCATACGTTGGAAACCATTTAATCTTTCCTAACGAAATTTGTATAAATTTTCATATAATTTCATAGTTTCGAATAATAATTATACAAACTTAATCTTCTCCCAGAATAGTAAATCACGAAAATAAAATTTTTAAAAATGTGTCAAGAATCATCAGTATGCGCTAGTTTACTAATGAAAGAAACACAGAAATATCACTGTGCGCTACAAGCGTGACGTATCATTACTTGAATAGTGTTCGTAAAACTATTCTGTTGTGTTTGTGTGTTTACAGCGGTTCAAGCAGCGTCGAAAACACTCATGGATTCCCTAAACGAGATCTATGAAAGTCAATGGACAGGACATGATCTTTTGTACGTGCAGGCTCAAAATTTAGACATGTTGTGGCAGGACTTCACCCATAAGCTTGCTGATCAGGTTCTCGTGCCTCTCAACACATATCAGAGCCAATTCCCAGAGATGAGGGTACGTATGTCTCATGTAACAGTGAATAAACATATTGTCGTACGAAAATAAATTGGTGTAATCGATATAACTTTGTCTGACTACTGTCTTAGAATAAGGTTAGGATTTTAAAATGGAATATCAATTGACGTGAAATGTTCTGCGCGCAATTTTTGTTTCTATTTCGTGCTATAGGAAATAATAATATGATTATAGGATGCGAATTATCGTGATATATATTTGTTGCAGAAAAAGATTGACAAGCGTGGACGGAAGCTAGTAGATTATGACAGTCAAAGACACAATTTCCAATCGCTACAGTGTAATCCAAGGAAACGGGACGAGCTGAAAGTTTCTCGAGGAAAAGAGTTACTGGAGGAGGCTAAGCGTACATACGAGCAACTAAATTCCGAACTTCATGACGAGCTACCAGCTTTGTACGATTCGCGTGTTCTCTTCCTCGTTACTAATTTACAAACGCTCTTCGCCGCTGAACAAGTGTTCCATACTGAAAGTGCTAAGGTATATTTAACGACCATATTTCTTTTACATATATTTCTATGCACAAATTGTATTTTATTTTCATTAATTTCATCAGTTTCGTTATATTAATGGTTCTATATCTATTACACTATATAGAGGAAAATATACGACCAAGCAATATACATACACCGATTTATTGTTACATTAATTTAGTTGGAAAGGAGATCATTTTTGTTTGCCGATTAAATATCCCTATTTGTTAATTAAAAAACGTATTCTCTTGAAATTATAGAAATAATAGAAAGATTCTTTTATTGATAACTTTTATCTGGTGATGTACAAACATCTTCTTGATAATATCGTTAAAATATACGATATTTATTCTTCTTATTGTACGATAGATATAGACGTGAAAAGCCACTGATACAGTATTTAACATATAATATATAATATACGATATCTATTATGTATAAATTTGGAATATTTAATACTTGTATATCTGATAATTATATGATATTTTTATGAAGTATACAATTTATATATCATACACTTATGTCCCAGGTGTATTCTGAGCTAGAAGCAATCGTCGATAAATTAGCCAACGAAAGCCAGAGAGGATCATACACGCTGAAGAAGAGTACAGAACCACAATCTCCAAAATCGCCTAACGCCAATTCTGCGTAAGTAAACGATTGAAAACAGCAAGATGTTTATTTCCACGTATATCGTAAACAATGGATTAAGCAAATTTTACTTGTTTCAGTTTAATAATCAATACACAACCAGCTCAGAACAACATTTCACCAGGTAAATACGCATACGGCATCTCTACATACGTCTTTTGTGCATTTGAATCGTTTGTGTACTAATATTTTGTGCATGAGTGTAACGTAGTTATGCCACATAAGACGTTCCCGCAGACATAATTATGTGGCTCAATGTTTAGTTTTGAGTGAGCTTTGTTGCATGTTACAGCCGTGGATGAGTCTGCTCCAGAAGCAAGAAACACATCACCGACTACTCAATTAAATGGCAATGCTAACAGCAATGCTAACAGCAATGCTAACAGCAATGATAATTCTCTCAATAATCAGGATGCATCTCCGCAAAACACAGTTGTGGCCTCTAAGCGAGTAGAAGAGCTGTACGATATTCCAGTTGGTAAGTATGTAACGTGGGAGTAAATGTCATCGGTTACGTGCTTCTTAGCGTCTCTAAAGATGAACGTTCATACACCGATGATTGAGGCTTTTCGTCGAAATGGTTTGCGAGATAAAAATGCCTGTATACGAGTAATCAAGGAATATTTTTGGAATATATTACTAAACTAATCTTGACTAAGTCTGCATTGTCTGCAGTACAATTTGGAGAGCGTTTTATACATATTCGGTTAAAAGCTATATTATTGCCTAAATATAATGATATATTATATAATGTATGCATAAATATTCTTTAACGTGTATTTATAGTTTTTCGATACGTACTTGTACAAGCACGTATTTATAAGATGCATATACTTTCTAAGTAAAGGTTGAGATTCGTTCGAGTCCAAAGATAGCACGATTTTTCAAATTATATGTTAAAATACGTAATATGTAACAAGTGTACATGCAAAATTGTCCTACTGTGTCGATAGAAGTATGCTGCCTGCCCATTGTGCATGGATGTTGTTGAAACGATGAAACGAAATTTATCTATTAATTTTGGCCTTGTTATGTATCAAAATTTCTCGATGAAAGATTTTAGTAATTGAATTTGGTTTTGCACATAATCAATGAAAGTTAAAGTTTAAATAGAACTATATCACAGGTCCATGACTAATGAGGCGGATTCAATTATTTTAGACGTGGAATATGAAAATGGTACCAATTTCTCTCTAGGGGCAACGACTGACAACTTGCCACCTGGTGTTTTGTACAGAGTCAAGGCTACTTACAAATATAGACGCGAAGACGTGGATGAATTGTCATTTGATGTCGGTGATATTATTCGTGTGGTAGAGTATGATGATCCAGAAGAACAGGTTTGTATTCTCTTAGTAATTCATTTGATATCTTTATATATACAAATATGATACAACATAATTCTCATTATCATGTTAATGATAGTAACAATACTAACAGTAACACTGAAAATAATTAAAAGTGTAACGAATCTTTTTATTACCCTTAGGAACAAGGTTGGTTAATGGGCATCAAAGAAGATACTAATGAAAAGGGTATGTTCCCAGCAAATTTCACAAAACCACTGTGAAAGCTTTACTAAATTCGTCTATTACACTCCAATGCTCACTGAAACGGCATATTCTATTTTGAGAATAGTTACAATATTCAAAGTGAGAATCACACAGTCATCTGAGGTATTATACGTATGAAAGAAATAAATAATAAATACACAATGAGGGGCAATGGGAAGGGGAAAGGGGTGTGATGAGATAGTTATGCTGGAGGGTACTGTGGAAAATTAAGCACCCCAAAGTGCCTTAACCCAGCCACTGTCTGTGCCAACATTCATTGTTTGTAATATGGGATTTTTCTCCCATATCCCATGTATGAATACACATCATTAATAATCAAATGAAATATTTAAGTAATTAAATAATATATTGTAATACATCACGCAGTACTATAATATAAAACTTATATATTAAATTAATATTATTTTATGAAAGTGTACATAGAATTATACATTTTAAGAATATTTTATGGAATAACTTTGTGGCCACTGAAATTATCAGTAAGAACTAATTATAATGTTTAAGACACCTCTATAATGCCCTCTTTTGGCAGCCAGTTATCAAACTTTAAAAATCCAATTATCTATCTGCATTCTTATATTAAGATTTTATTTACTTTGTGACGAAAAATTAGGACTCGACCCGGATAACGGTATTAACATAGATAACATGCCAAACTTTCAACGCAATTCAATAGCATAGAACGAAATAATACAACTAATACATCCTTACTTCAATACATTGCTACATAAGAGCAAAATATTATAATATTTAAATCAATGAGAGCATTAAAATAATAAAATTTTCTACATAATTCTATTGAGAGGAGTATTATAAGTTCTACTAATGACACATATTTGAAGATTCGTTCTTAAAAATTTATTTATATTTTTTATTATATTATATATATTTGTTCTATAACTAAGTATCTTTCTCTGGTATACATACATAGAACATCGAATGGCGATGATCAATTAAATTACTATTACTGCCCTTACATCCACTGTAGCGAGGATAGAACTAGTGGTCCAAGGAAAACAATTTGTAGTGCTAATTAATACTCGTTAAATAGATTTATTAAGAAAATTTTACATCAAACTTTATGTAACAAATAGCGTTATAATAATAGATGATTACGAAGTAGTGCGAGGAGATTACTGATTTCAGCTTCCATTAAGTTGTGTGTCTTTTTATTTTACTGTATTGATCTGAGACATACAGAACACAGGAAAGTTGGATTGTTTATAAATGAAAAGTTTTATGGTTGACCGATTGATCCATTGTCACACTAATTATTAATCCCATGTACAAATTCAAACTGTGGACAAGTATGTTAATGCGTCATATATTACAGGTGCATATTAAGAAAATATGTTGACCATATGTTACAATTACATAGTTATGATAATCATAATGATAGGGAACGGACGTATATTTATATTCTACGAAGAGGACCAACAGAAAAAGTAATTGAAAAGCAAAAAAATATTTAAATAATAATAATAACAAAAACAATAGCACCAGTATATTCTGTTTTTAAGTATGTATAACTAGAATCTAGTAATTTATACGGAAATTCCATATGAATTTCCAACTCATATCAAGAATATAATAAATTTAATATACAAAAAAATTGATAGCTATACATTGTAATACGACACATCATGCTTCACTTTAATATTACTCTTGCAGTTATGATATAATTTGAATAAGTACACAAGTACATTCCATTGAACTACATACAAATAAATATTTAGTAAACAAAATTTTTCTTTCAAGAAAAAGCAATATAAAATTTTAATATGTAATCTGTTATCATTGAAATTGTTGTATCACATTTAATATATGATTTAAAAGTGAAGTGTGATAAGTGTTTGTTCTAAATTTAAATTAATCTATTTTGTTCATTTCTAAGTATACTTTGCAATAATTAAAAAAGAAATATCCATAATATGTATTGCGAACGTGCCAAAATGTTATATATGCGACTGTTAGATTAAAATTGAACTCAAGTTTTGATATTACCTAGAACAGGTACAGACATTGAAAACGCGAATATTTATAAAATATATTGAAAGATATATGCGTTTCAGCAATAATACGAATAATACTAATTGTTCGGCAGTAGGTCTATTAATATTACTAATATGATAAATTATTTATTTCATTGGAAAATTAAACAAATGCATTTAATTAACTTAAAGAAGATAAGTGATATATTGTTCTTTTTTACTTTTCGGTAAAAATAATGTACATTACAAATTTTCCGACAATATTATACATAATGTAAATGATGTATTAATTAATTATAACGTGATATCATAAAATAATTGCACTTAATACTTCATTTTAATATACTTCTGTAGAGTAAGGTCATTATTACAAATAATTTCAAAAATAGATTATACAACGAAATGTGCTTGAAAGTAATAATTATGTCTACTTATCTTCTTTATGTTGTATTTATTTATTAATGTAACATAAGAGCATCAATTGTTAATATTAATTAGAATTTTGAATGCACCCAAGTAATAATATTGAGGTTTAAAATTTAGTGTAGCAGTGGAGCAATCAATTGTTATATCATTTGTCATTTTTATGTCTTGTTGTTTATTTTACTGAATCAATTAGTCATATCTTTATAACCTTAATATAAACTATAATGCGTATATATATATGTATATATATAATATATATATATACATTTATCGCTTTAATTGTCCTTTTCAATTGAAGACGATTATAATAAATGATTACTGGTTTGTAACATAAGTGTTTATGATTCAAATATGTGTTCTGTTTAATACTCAACCTTAAAATATACCTTTTCCTTATATTAATTTATTAAAATTATCTCCTGTGAAATATTAAAAATTTATATTTTTCTTTAATATATAATTTCATGATGTAAGTAAACCATTGGATTTGAATGACAAAAATTAAAATTAAAAATGTAACTAGAACAGGAATTTATTTGAAGATAAAAGATGTCACGATTTCATGAGCAAAGATATAAACGATGGAGTGATCCTAATTTACATAAACCTTGTTTCTACTGCACACCAACATCAGAAGAAGAAGTATCTCTGTGTGCATCGCAGTTGTTATCGCCTGTACTTTCAATAACACACCAATGTAAACCTTTTGAAAGAACCTCATCACATTATGGTTTATGTGATAAGCAGAATAATGGAAGAACGAAGCCTCTAAGTTTTTACGAATCACAAAGTCTTAAGGCAATATTTTAATATCTTTATTTGTAAGATAAAAAAGCTTATGATATATTGATATATATTACTTATAGAAATTGAATTGTTTGAAATGTCAAGAATTTGAAAAAATACGAGGAAATTTAGAATTACATTTAGCAGAAACTCAAATAGAAGAGGCTTTAGCTGAAGATAGACAAACAGCTCTAATGCGGCATTTAAATTTATGTATTACTGCTCTTGAAGCTCTTGCTCAGTATGGACAATCTTTGCAAGTATCTCAATTAACTGCATGTAGGGTGCTCGAGATTAGTCATCTACTTGCATTTCCTCAATCTTACTCTATGAATTCTGAACCTAGTACTGTAAATTTAACAATGCATCTCCAACAGGTATAGCGATTACTTCAATTATCATATATGCATAAAATAGAAGATTAAACATTATGACCATTATTTATATATGATCATCCAAATGAGACAATTCAAAGAATAATTTTTATTTTTTTTTATAGTTAATATTAACTGTGTCTTAACAAAAAATAATGTATATATATATATATTATGTACTTAGTATTATACATCTTTGGGTATTTCTTAGTTAATCATTCATATATAATTCCATACATGTAGTTTAATTATTTTAAAAGTTTTAAATATATGGTACATACTAGTTGCAAGTGCAGAAAGAAAATAAATTGATGATCCTACAAGATTTGATGGAACATTGTTCAAAATACATAGTACTTCCAAAGCATTTTAATGATCTGATGAATAATAACTGTATAAGGAAAAAGGACTTTTACAAAGCAACAAAAAACTTCAAAAACTTTCTTAGTAATTCTATATTATCCATATCACAAATAGAGAAACTACATCAACAATACAATACTATTCTCAGCAATTATCAACGGAGTAGATGTATGTTAGACTTGGAATTACCAAAATTGATAAACATGTATGGCATAAACAAGAGTAAATAGTTTATTTACAAAAATGTTTAAAAAGATTCCATAAGTAGTAAACAATATTGCAGGCGTTTAATGGCACTTTGCGAAGGCTTTGAAAAAATTACGAAAGTTTTTGACAACAAGGATGGCGATAATGAAATTGTAGCGTTATTTAAATTAATTGGAGAAAAACTTTATATAAAGGATTCAAATACAGGTAATAGAAATATGATAAGAACATTATATAGTATTTGTGTTCGTCATGATTTTATTTTCATATTTAATAGTAGCAATATCCCATGTCGAAGATTCATCCAAACCCAAATTGTGCCAAAAATGTAAAATAAACTATGTACATGAGAAATAAATAAAAAAATAGATGACTTATTCTTCTATTGCTTTTGGTCCTCTGACTAAGAAATATATATATGTATACATTATATGTATATAATGATATAGAGAAATTGTACATTTCATGAAACCTTATACTATGACACTAATCCTATTACTATATGTATAACTGATAACTATAAATTTAAGTTGTAGGATTTTAATGTTTATTATTTTAAGTATCGCATTCTTTTGTATTATATATTGCATTTATATATAATTTGCATTTATTTTTGTACCTCTCATTTATTTAAATTTTGAGACTATCCACATTTAGTGAGAAAAACTTTATAATTCATTATTATTTTATTTAAATGGTTATTAGTTAAACATAAAAACATTTATTTTTAACTCATAATTTTCCAGATAGAAATAAAATTAAAATATTTAAAACTTACCATTCCTAAATTGTACAGTGTTGACTGTGTAGATGAATTATACCAGTTGTTAATATTTACATAGGAACATACTGCTTTTTCTAAATAGGAACATTTTTTATAACAATAAAAAAATTTGAAAGTTTTTTCATTCATTATAAATTGAGAAAGAACAATGCAATAACTAAATAAATAAGATGTAACAGACTATAAGATATTAGCTTGTTGCTTATAGATAATGATAATAATATATTAAATTTGTATTTTGAACGAAACAGTATCTTACGCGCCATCTAACGTTAGATACTTCACTTTAAGGTTATTTAAATAAAAATCTAAATTATCGGAAAGATAGAATCGCATTTGATACAATATTACTAAAATTTCATTTATTTTATATCCCATTTGTATACAAATAAGGAACACAGCTATAAATATATATAATTGTTGACATTTTGTAAGTATCTCTAAGTATCTTTTTAGCGAATAAAAATAATTAGAAAATTTGTTATATTACGAATATATACAGTTAAATACAAATATTCATACGTTTAGAATACGTTTGTGGAGTATATACTTTATTATTCGTAGAAACTACTATATACGTTACAAAAGTCAATATCTATAAGATTTGGCTCGTATCTTATATGTATTATAAAATTATCAATAGAAATTTTTAAATTCCAAGAACGAAACTATGCTCGATAAAAACGACGCGATTATCGGATTAATCCACGATCGATTGCACAATAATTTCAGCGGTACGTTTTCAGTCAACAATCGAGACGTATTGTTTGGTGTACAAAGTGCATTCACACGAGATACTCTTTCACGAAAGTAAGTACATATAGCGACATCGTATACTTTTCGATGACGGAGATGAATAAATGGAAAATCGCGAGATTCGTTTCGAACGCACCGGCGACACGAGGGGGGCCGGCGTGAAAAAACGAAAGGGCAAGAACAGTGGCGAAATATACGGGAGGAAGAAAGAAGTAAGGATTCGGGGGTGACCCGGTAGTAGAAAAGGAGAAGAGGCGGCGTGATAAAGAGGGAAGAAGATAGAGAGAGGGAGTGCGCGCGTGATCTCTCGGTGGCCGTGTCGCTGCGAATCGTCAGAATCGGTCGGTTGTACAGAGACGAGTATAACCTATATCCTGAACGCGGCGCTGTTCCATTCTCCGTGCCTCCTCCCTGGCGGATGGCGGCCGCACCTCCTCCTTCTCGTCGATTTTAATCTCGTTAGCGAACACGTGCGCGCCCCGCGCCTACAGACCACTATACGACGACCTACCGTATCGGGGCTTCGCCAATCTGGTTTTGTCTAACAGGATTCTCGAGCGACCGAGGGTTGATAAAAGGCTGCGTACCGAGCGGGCGCGGCGCGAATCGCAGGAGGAGTTGCTCCGCTCGAGGTGTGGGCGCTCGTGCAGCACAGGCAATAACAGCAGACGACCTCGTCATCGTCTTCTATTCTGTCGTCCTCGGTTCGTTGTTTCCGTCTACGTTACCTCTCGTAATCGCGTTCGCTCGTTTGGCATACGTTCGCGTATAGGTTGCGTGTGTGCGCGCACACGGTGCATATTCAGTGTGAATCTATCTCGTCGCGTGTGCGGTACAGAAAGAGTACCCTAAAGAGAGAGAAAGAAAGAGAGAGAAAGAGAGAGTGAGAGAGAGAAAGGAAGAAAAAGAAAGAGAGAGAGGGAGTGAGAGAGTGTGTGAATCGAAGAAAGACAGAGAGATAGGGTAGGAGAACGAAACGAAACAGAGAGGGGGTGAGAGAGAGAAAGAGTGTGAGAAGGAGATAGAGCGCCGGTGGGTTACCACACCCAACCGCGCCGGGGACCGAGTGAACGAGTGAACGAGCCGTACGAGAGCTCTCTCGCGAGTAGTACGCGGGTACAGCGGGGGACCCAGGGACCGACGGTCGAGATTCGACGGAGTACAGTCGGGACTCTCTAGATCTCGATCCAACGGACCTCGCTCTCGCGAAAATCCTCTCTCGCTCTCGTCTCACCAGAATTGTCGAAATCGCGCTGCGAGCAAAGTGCGCGCGTGTGTCTCCCCCGCTTCCTCGACGTCTCTCGCGAATGCGTTTCACGTTTCGTCGCAGCAGAACGTGCGTGCGTGAACAAAGAATAAGGAGAGAAAAGACCGAGAAGGAGGGGCACATCAAGCAAAGGAAAAGAGAATAGGAAGAGGTAGATGGGTCTCGGTTCTAGAGAGAATCGAGGAAGAGAAGGTTGAAAAAAGGAAAAGAGGCAGATAGAGAGAAGCTACCGGCCGAGGTTCGTGCGTGTGCGTACATGTGTTGATGTGTCGCTGGCGTCGTCGAGCCCTAGCAGGAGTGCTCCGTCGCCGCGTGTGCCGACGTCGTTGAGAATACGGGGATTCCGGAGACACGTTCGTCGGATCTACGTTTACGTCTAGTCGCTGCCTATCTCCGTGCACGTTGTCGTCGTTGTCACCGACGTCGTCGCCGTCGTCGTCGTCGCCGTGGACAAGTGGTGGTGAATCGTGCTAGTGGCGGTAGTAGTGGTGGTGCGGACGATCGGGAAAGATTTGATCGGCTTGGCCAGGACGAGAGGGAAGGAAGAAGAGAAGGAAACCACGAGGACGGCGACGAGACGTCGTCGCTCGTTCGCGGTGGCAAGGTAATATCGGCCCGACGACGATACCGTGCCGTCGAGCCCGCTGCTGTCTACGACGAACCTCGCCGCCGCTCGGCAATCGCTCGCCACCACCGCAAATCGCTCGTTCCCTCTCTCCCTTCCTCCCTCCCTCTCCTCCCTCCTCCTCCTTTTCCTCCTCCTCCTCGTCCTCTTCCTCCTCATTTTTCTCCTCTCTTCCTCCTCCATCCGTCGAGGATCCTGCCGTCCTGAGCTATGGCGTGCTGCCTGTCGGAAGAGGCGAGGGAGCAGAAACGAATTAATCAGGAGATCGAGCGGCAACTCCGAAAGGATAAACGAGATGCCAGGCGGGAACTTAAGCTGCTACTTTTGGGTGAGTTTAATTTTTCCTCTACGATACTTCATAATCTCTATCATTTTTGTCTTTACGTGTGATCGGTAACCGTAAACCGTAAACCGTAGCTCGTAAACCGTTCTTATCCTGCGTATTTCGGTAATTCGTCTAGCGTTCCGTATTCGATGCGTTCTCTTTTGTACGATAACTACGCCGCGTCGTGCTGCGCCGCGACGTGCCGTGTCGTGCCGTGCCGTGCAGTGCCGTTCCGTTCCATTCCGGTCTGTTCTCTCTGTCGCGTTTCGACCCGTGGCTGCCGTACCGTCGATCGAATTATCGGGTGTGCCGTCTTTTTCTTTTCACCATCGATACGTTCGCGTTCACCGTGTTTCCTCGCTTCATTCACCGCTTCTCTGGCAAATGTCATGCGGTTCTCTCGGCCGGATCGCCGTTTCTGTCCTGCCCAAGATCGACCACCGATCGGAGAGCACGAGTGTAGTTGACCCAGTCTAGCCGGCGTGCGCTTGACAGCTCTCGACCATAGTCGCTACACGATACTCTGGGGCTTTTCTGCCGGTCGACTATTATACGCGGCTTTTCCGAAATTGTGACAAATTTTATTTCCTTTGAATTCGCTTTATTTAACGAGTTAAGGCGTTGATTGTCACATATATGTATTTTGCACTGGGAGTGGCGATAGATTGAAATATACCGTAACATTTCATTTTTGCAAAATATCGTATTGTACCTGCGCAGTTTTTTCTGACAATGTTATCTACATTACTCACATTGTCGACAATTTTTTAGTTCATGAAATGTAATTTATTTTAGTCATTTTAAAAAGTGTAGTAAAACGTCGGTGACCAATGAACACCGACCGTGGCAGTCAACGTGTTACCGATTAAAACAGGGTAAATCGTTTCTGCTCGCTGTCGATGTCGAACTTTCGTCGCGAGCCCTCTAGGTTATCTCGCGTTGCTTAACGTTGCTGCCATTGGATATACACGTACTTGCTTACGATCACGCACAGATTTCTCGAGCTCGGCGGCATGTAAAGAGACGCGAACGTTTTTAGAAAATTGCCATGATATTAAAAGCCGTTTTATTATTATCGCTGCTTTGTGGGCTGCCGATTGAGCAAATCGATTTTCCCATACGAGAAATTATCGTGGATATGATTTTTATAACGTTCTCGTTGCACGCTGCGCCGCGCTGCTTTAATGAAATTATCAGATTAGCAGGAATGAAGTGGAAGTAGCAACATTTTTTTTTTTCTTTTTTTTTTACCATGATGGAAATTAATTCGATGCGGTGTTTCGCCGGTTATCCCCGCTATCAGTAAACGAATTCTTCCGATAGGCAGGAGGCGAACCGATTCTAAAATTAGTACAGTTATCGAGAGGTTCGTGCTGATCTTACGTGTACTCCTATATCTTATTCATCTACGCGCTTGTATAGATTTTTCACTCCATGGTAATTTCAACCTTGTTTAATTTAATGTGAAGCTTGTAATGTAATTTGTATCTTATAAATCTATCTTCTATTTCTAAGTTACATACAGTGTCGTGAAAAAGATCTCCAATTTTTCGTTTTATATTCCGCAAACGATGTTCGAACAAATTTTAGCTAATATTGGATATAAGATCGTGACAAATATTTTTGATACAGTGATACGATATTAGTTAAAATTCGTTAAAACGTCGCTTTTTTGATATAATGCGAAAATTTATTTCGTAAACTGTACGCCACTGTATACGAAATTTGCATCGTAAGTAATAATTCTATTGTTCTTGTTTATCTCGATGCCCATGCAATCTGAGCATACTGAAATAGTACACTTACAGGAATCTTACACATCATTATACTATTTGTGAAAACAAGAAATGGAATTCGTAAAATGTTATCTAAATTAGATATGAGCATAGTTGAATATAGCTACTACTGAATCGTCTATAGTCCAAGCTCTTCGCCAGTAAGTCACGAGCCACTTACACGAGCAATACTTATAATTAGTTTGTATTGTATCAGACATATTTTCCATTGTGAATTACATATAATGCAGTGGCGAGCATATAAATAGGGAAGGTTCTTATATCAAATGCAGTCCACTTACGATTAGCTTGTAATTTGAGACTCGACATAAAAATTTGGAGGCTGTTCTTTATTTCCAGTGCTTCAAAATACATGTATTTTTAAATTCTATATTATAGGAAGAAATGGAAATAGAACTTTTTGTAATATGAGTAGTTGGATTTACAATGTAATTAATTTATACGCTCGCCGCAGTATATGATGTGTTTATACGTATTTAACAGAACAAGACGAGAATGGATACTCAATTCTTTTAAATATATCGATATTGTGCAACGATCTAATGATTAACATTCCAATACTCTTTTGTACATTAGTTTGGTCGAAATGCATATGTTCTATGTGCATGGGTCCCATAGTGCGGATAGAATGTCTATGTCCTATTTCGTTTCTTCTTATTTTCTAAATTAATATAAAAATTCTTGAATATGTATATATTCCATACAAAACAAAATTTGAACAAATTCTACATCCATTGGGTGTATTTTTGAATACATACAACAAAAGATTTTTTAAAATTTCAACAATAATTTAATAGTAAAAAAATAGGTAAAGTGTAATACTTAACAGGTGCAATATTTTGTTTATTTAATATATTTGATATATTTTCGAGCGACGAAGAATCGCAAATTGAGATGTACAAGATATTTCACATATTTGACACGGTAATACAATTTTAATTCAATTAATGCTGATAAATGCTGATTTATCATTGAAATATTTTGTTCTTTATGAGGATTCTTGTGAATTTAAATGTATATATTTAACTTTGGAATTTCTAAATACATACTCTGATGCGCTACAGAGTTTTGCGAGATGAATAGTTTTATATTTCTTGCTATTAATGTATATTAGCGTATACATTTTTCGTGAATTAAGTCATTGGTTTATTTTACCTCAATTTTTAATCATTTTACTTAGGTTGGAAATGGTAGATATTTGTTTTTACGGTGTAGCACGTGCAATTTCTAATTATTTACTACTTATACTATACTAATAATTTCTAATTATTCACTACTTTGGAAATTGTAAAGAAGAATGAAGATAAACATAAAAGAATATATTCCGATAAAAATAACTACATAATATGGCTTTAAGGTTAACGTTTCTAAAAACATGTTATTTCCTCAAATATAGGGTAAACGCGAAAAATTAACATTTTTAAATAAGAGAATACTTTTGATATTACTGTTTTTGTAAAAAAAAACGCTATATAAATAATGCACTGAAACTTTTATATAGTATGTTGTTTATATCTAATAAGAAAGTTTTTGAAGCATCAAATATTTTACGAATGCATAAAATAATTAAACGACGCGATTAATTAAAAGCATCGCAATTATCTTGATGATTTGATAGTTCATCATATTTTACTCATTGTATACTTCTACAAATAGAATCGATAATTAATTTTCCTCGCATAATTATTCGGACGACAATGTAGTAGAAGCCGAACATCGAGGAATGTGCTATTTCTGTTACAAGACTTCGGATATCTCAGTGTGTTTCACAATCTTTTAAATATAAATGAAAACTAAGGGGGAAAAATTAGGAATGTCCACTGATAGCTCGACTTTGCGGTATACGTATATCGGACTTTATCGATAACGGCTGAGAATACACATTTTAATTACACAGCAGTATATAATAGGTCGATTAATAATAATTACAAAGTAGAAATGCCCACCAAAGATAATGTTAAAAATTTGGTGTGGTGTATTAAAAATAAGAATTTATCTAGATTAGAAAAGGACAGAATATCGTTGCTTCTTTCATTTTGTAATATTTCTTACTATTGTAAATTTAAATTACGTGAGATATACTAAGGCTATATGTACAGCAGGTGAATGGGAAACGAAATACCTGAATATTAATAACGTGGGCGGATGTTTCTTATTATAATAATGAAAATCGATATTTTCTTGTCTCAGTGCTCTGCTTATAGTCAGGTTGAAAAAAATTAAAATAATGTAAACCAGTTATATGTTTGCTCATAGTTTGTTTTATTACCTAATTTATCATAAGCATGTGTTGTAATAAATTATGATTTGATGAGTGAATAATATCGTTCACTCACCAAAGCAAGACAGTGAAATAATGCCACTAAAATTAAGCAACATTAGCAAAAGAGATGGACAAAGAAATTTCAGAAATCAATAAAAGCAAAATTACAAAAATTACAAGTTTTGTTTTATCAAGATATAAAAGAATGACGTTGGAATATAAACACTTTATGGAAGTCTAGTACGCAAATTAAAAAGTCATAAAAAATTCCATGAATTTAAAAACGGGTAGTATTTATTATAGAGCTATGAATACTTCAATTTTTTTCAAACGTCATAAAATTGTAGGATTTATATGGAAGTGAGGAGAAAGCATTAAGGAAACCTCTGAAATTCCTTTTTATAAGCAGCGCTAAAAAACACAATTCAATATCAATTATATTCAATAATTATAAACTAAAATTCAATAATTTTCAATAACATAATTTTTCAAAAGGAAATTTTACGATTAAGTAACGTTGTCTCTTAATTGATTAAATTAATTGAGCCTCGCTTTTTTGTATCAACTAAAGTAACCATTGAAAATCGAAATGTTCCACTGTATGTATATCAATCAGATTTATGCCAACAGAAATGAGAAGATATTGCTACAAGGACGCGTACAATTTACTAATCATAGCTATAGTTTACAATAATATTATGCATCATATTATATTACACGATTATACCATCGTTCACTGATAAGAAATATCAATGGTTATATAAGTTTTTAAGACTCACTTAATCATTATTCATTTGCAGCACAGTTTCATCGTATCGATATCTACTTATCACTTCGGTGCAGTTTTCGGATGTGAAATTTACAAAGCCTGTATGTGTATGTACAGTAGCTCAGGAAAGTACAATTCGATCCTTCTTGGAAACTTTTAATGTATATACATACATGTCATATAGATCATTTTGAAATGTCATTAGTATTGCAACGAGACACGACTATCAGAAGTTATATTTATTGCAAACATAGATACGCTTGGCAAAGCTCACCAAAATATTCCAACAATCTATTATTATTAATTATAACAATAAGCCACGATATACAGGGTGGTTGGTAACTGGTGGTACAAGCGGAAAGGGGGTGATTCTACGCGAAAAAAGAAGTCGAAAATATAGAATAAAAATTTTTCGTTTGAGACTTTGTTTTCGAGAAAATCGACTTTGAATTTTGGCTCGGTACGCGTGCACTTTATCACGTCTCGTTATAACGGATCTCACTGTAGATCGTTGTCTCGATGGAAAAATTAAAAAAAAAAATTAAAAAAAAATTTTTATTCTATACTTTCGACTTCTTTTTTCGCATAGAATCACCCCCTTGTATATTGAGGCCATTTGTAGCATTATATGTTTGTTTATTTGCGCATATTAATTCTTCTCTAAACTAGAAGAATATATCTGCAATAAATGATTTTGCAACTCCTACGTATTTTCAAATGGCTTCCAAATTTTCCTATTACAATCATGATTACAATTGCTAGCGGATTTTAATACAAATTCATATTTTTGACAATATAATTGAAGAAGTCGAGTCTCGGTAGAAAATTGTTTTGCCTATCGAATATTATAGAAAGCGCTATACTTTGGACATCTTACATATCTTTTTGTATTATGTGCATTCTGTGCACTTGCACATTCAAATTTCCTATAGGTGTCGAAAAATGTGGCAACGTCGAGAACTTTCGTATAATGCACACGATACGTTTATACAAATTTTCTATGGCAAATATTCCAGTAATTTCCCGAAACACTGTATTTCTTTTATTCTTCCAACGATCTTTGGTGTTTGGCGCTATACTTTTGACATCTTACATATCTTTTTGTGTTATGTGCATTCTGTGCACTTGCACATTCAAATTTCCTATAGGTGTCTAAAAATGTGGCAACGTCGAGAACTTTCGTATAATGCACACGATACGTTTGCACATGATACGATGTATTTCTTTTATTCTTCCAACGATCTTCGGTGTTTGGTTAACGGTTCAATTAATTCGAAAAACGTGGAATCGTTCGAAGACTCACGTGGTTCCGTTACCGATCCACGGCATCAAATCATCCGGCGAATATTATCGACCGCGTAAAATTAGCCGGCGCGCTCCAACTTTCTTCCCTTCGGCTGTTTAACATGACGCGTAATAGAATCGGTAATGCGATCCACGCCGGTCGGTTTCAAATCCCTTTGTCGTTCTATAACTTATCTCCGTGAAACTCACCTTGCTTACGATCTGAAAAGTGGCCGGTCGTCACCGCGCATTGTCTCACCGAGACTTTCATGCCTTTGTGACTTCGTGATTCACGCCAGGCCAGCGTGCATATTTACCTAGCTATTCCGCAAAATGAAACCCGAGCTGAACGTGCTCGAAGCGATTTTTTATCGAGTGTCAGCGCGTACGGGCGCCCCGCTGCTCTTTCAAGCGAGTCTTGTTCCGAAATCCAGTACCTACGGTCGCGTGTAGTCGCTGGCAAAGATATATCCGTGCTGCTCTTGCACAATTAAACTACTATTACCGGTGGAATTCTGCACGTTGCAAGTTGCAAGTTACCGGTGCTAATAAATTCTCCTCTGTAACAGTGATAAATTTGAACAAAGTAAATCGAAATAAATGAATTTTACAAGTCGTCGTTTGATTATTTTATATAGCATAACGTAACGTAGCTTGTAACTTGTCGATTCGTTGATGTTACTAGTTGGTAAAATTATTGTGCAACGGAGAGCAGGACGCCATTGCGCAACGAATTTTATTAATTTTTTTTACCTAGTTTACGTTAATTTTCATTATCAACGCAATAATCGAGGCGTGACGAAAACAATCTTTGACGGAAACTATAGTGGAATCGATGTCGTAAGAAACGATTTACGTATTGATTTACCAATGAAAATTAGCAATGAAAATCGTTCATTTTTATAAATTTGCCCATGGAGAGTTAACTACTGTCTGTTGTTAGAATGAGTCTCAAGTCAGCGATAACTTTCCTGTTAAAGAGATTGTTACTTTATCAAGATATCGTAATCGTTACTTTCTTAGTGACTCATATATCAAAGTGATTCAGTCTGATAATAGCACGAGTAAAGAATATTTTAATAAGCATTCTATCGTTCCCCTCGTCTTATTTAATAACGAATATTCGATTTATTTGTTTCTGCATCCACCTAGTTTGGAAATATTTTCCTCCAGAAACAACCTGATAGTCATGACGTAATTGATTGCAATGTTCTTCTGCAACGGAATTACAAATAATTGCTATACCGATTACGCGATATAATAAATATTAAACATTTCGCATAAAAATAAATTTTATAATATAGCAGGGACTTCGATAAATATCTCGGGACTTTCTCACGTGTTTCGAGAATATAATAAAAGGTTTAACAATGGAAATATACAGGGTGGTTGGTAACTAGTGGTACAAGCGGAAAGGGGATGATTCTACGCGAAAAAAGAAGCCGAAAATATAGAATAAAAATTTTTTTAAATTCTTTTTAAAATTTTTTTTAAAATCTACAGTGTGATCCGTTATAACGAGACGTGATAAAGTGCACGCGTACCGAGCGAAAATTCAAAGTCGATTTTCTCGAAAACAAAGCCTCAAACGAAAAATTTTTATTCTATATTTTCGACTTCTTTTTTCGCGTAGAATCGCCCCCTTTCCGCTTGTGCCACCAGTTACCAACCACCCTGTATAATACGTAATATATTGTCTATGGAGGATTGAAGATCATTCTGCTCCCTTGGAAAAGGATAAAAATTGGCAAAAGTCAAGTCAAGCTTTTTTTCCCCACGAACTCCTCAGTTGTGATCGAGTCAGAAGCAACGTAGTCTTAAAACTGTGGACTGTGACTAAGATTTGTGGTGTAAGGTTCAAAGGGCGTATAATCCTAAACATACGGTCGACGATAAAGCTGTGAAACTTGAGATTATATCTTTGTTATTATTGTTAGCGAGTATCGCGATATAGTTACATAATTTTGTAGAATTCTCGAATTGCAGTCGAAGCTCCTTAGTAAAGACATATTCCCTATTTTACGGACGTAAGTTCGAGTGCATTATGCGTCTGTTATCGAGGCAAATGCCATTCTAAGAAATGCCGGCTGTTATCGCCTCTTGGTTAATTCGTTTCTCAAATATAGAAAATTGAAGAGTGCTTGTAGAAAACACTGTAAGTGGCAAGAAATAAGTTTTTCAGCAGCAGAAGAAACCTTGTGCATTGACGTAGTCGAAATTCATGAGAGAGAAAAGTGTATCTGTAGAAAAGGTCGTATGTGCCAGCTCCTAGTTGTAAAGAAAGCTCAACGTTCCATTCATTTAGACTGATATTTATAACTAATTTTTATATTATTTTATATTATATAATAATGTATTGTACTGTATTTTCTTTATATTATATCAGTATAATATTTATAACTGATATTTATTGACATTTATATTTTTGTATATAGAGGCGACGTTGTGTCACTATCTTCTGAATTTCACTTAAGTTCCACGCTACAGTATTCTCGTTAGTACGTAGAATATTTTCCATCCGAATCAAAATTTTTCAGTTTTAGCACTCGCATGGTATTTCCTATCAATTATAGTCTTTTTCAGTATTTTC
This sequence comes from Bombus huntii, assembly GCF_024542735.1. Lineage (NCBI taxonomy): Eukaryota > Metazoa > Arthropoda > Insecta > Hymenoptera > Apidae > Bombus > Bombus huntii. The sequence goes on from NC_066243.1 coordinate 3,712,265, forward strand.
TGATTTTCAAGAAACCTTGAAACCCAGCGAGATAGAAAGATTACAACGTATATAATTACATACATTTTACACAATTACACGTTGTAATCTTTCTATCTCGCTGGGTTTCAAGGTTCCTTGAAAATCAGAAAATACTGAAAAAGACTATAATTGATAGAAAATGTTACGAGTGTTAAAACTGAAAAATGTTGATTCCGATGGAAAATATTCGACGTAGTAACGAGGGTACCGTAGCGTGGAATTTAACTGCAGTTCAAACGTATGTAATTATGTGTTATATCGTTTCTATTAAAAAGATCTCAATAATTTAATTAGAAAAATTTGATTAAAAGTTCCATTTTTCTTATTTTGATGACTCACTGCTAGCTGACATAACGTCGATCACTGGTCAGACATGGCGCGAATGCTCACTTCGTGGATGCGGTTCTAGGAATTGGTGGGGATGACTCCGCGTGATTCTGCGCCTACTAAGCGGGCTAAAAATGCATCTATTAAACGAGAAATACCGTATCTTGTTTGTAGTAGTTCTAATAATTTCGACTGAAATAGATACGTAGAGTTGCAGATTTTATAAGAAAAAGTGTGGCGAAACTGATGAGTCAGGAAATACATTTTTACATTACGAAGGAACACGATTCATAGAAAATAAATGATTTCATTGCCAATAACGCATAGCGATCATTTTCGTCGAGACAAAGATTTATACAGGTTTTTAATAGGATATTTTCCCTGTAATTTTTATTTCTTCGAAATAGAATTTTTTAATTCTTCCATATCGTTAGATCGTGTATCACATTTGCATAATTTCTTGAACACTTTAACACTTCAAAGAAAATCTTTGACACGTTTCGCAACATACACACTGCACATTTGCTTAATCATTGTCATGACACACATGTAAAATTGTTTCAAGCCGTTTGATAGGCGCGCTTGCCTCGTTGTTTTTACTATTCGCTCGACTATCGATAAACTCGATATCTTTTTTGTCGGCATAACCTCTACGCGTATGACTTCCCTGTATTATTAATTTTTATTTCATCAAACTTACAGCTGAAGCTCTTCCAAAATAACTGATTTCTTAAGTGGTCGTTTAAATGCTCTGTTTCCCTTCTAATTTGTCAAATGTTCTACATTTTCTATATCTGTACTACATTCAAACATCGTTGGAATTTTGCGTTGAAAAGATATTTTACTAGAAAAATTGGATCTGTATCATTTTCGAAACAGCACGTTCTTCTTCAACACGATCTCTCCGCCATTTTCTACTAAAATAGTAGGATATTAGAATAGTAGGAAAATAGCAATAATCGGCAATCTTCGAGAGGCCAACGACTTATTCCGCAAGAAATGATTCGAACGTAATGCTGACCAGACTCGTAGTTGAACATTCTCTCGAATCAAGAATTCTCAATTATCTCAGATTATCTCAGTTGTTTGGGTGTCTACCGGTAGCCGGGTAATTTTCATCTACCTGAATATTCCAGCGGGTACTCGAGTACCTGTTTGCCCCGTAAATCAACAGTTGTAGTCTGAGTAACGCAGTTCTTTTATACTCAGATTTTCTTTTACGCTTTTCAATTTTAGGTCAACTGCACGCTTACTTCAGCTCTCGGTCTATTTGCCTTGCCTTTTATCCTTTATCGTAGTGAGTAATTCATACGTCACAATAGAGCGTGGATGTTTAGGCAAACACATAATTTTATAAACGTAATTAAGAAAAATGAAACTTAAATAAAGATTTATTTCGTCTGGTAATACTAAACATTACGAAAAGTGTTTCACTTTGAATATTTTATATACTGTTGCATATTATTGCGCCTTTAAATTTCTTGTAAATGCATAAACGTTCGCTGTCTGGTCATAAACTATAGTCGTGACAGTAGCATGGTCGTCTGTTAAAAAAGAAAGCAAATGGAATGAAACATTTTTATTTGTCGTGACGATTTTTAGAACGTTTGACCCACCAGCAAATCATACCGTACACTGCCTATTCGTATTTTCAGCTATTTAATAAATAAATAATGACAAATAATCTGGCCAGATATCGAGAGTGTTGTATAAGTCCGAAGGAAATAATTATGCAAAAATGCATAGAAAATGTAGAATATTAACTTCTCACTCGGAAGTTAGTCTTTGAGAAAATCAATTTTCAGATATACTTAAAGATATACAGTTGGTAAAATGAAATATTATCGTTGTAATTTTTTTTGTCGTGTTTTTTTGAATCGAGTATGTATAGACATTGTATACAAAAACAATATGTGGTATAGCGTCGCTTGACGAATTGTATGTTAGCTATGTGCATATGTTTGTGATGTGGCAATTATTCAAAGTTGAATTCTTTCAAGACTTTGCTCTGCACGAAAAAACTTTACTTCGTACTTATTTATACAATATTGTAAGCACAAACAAAATAAATTTCATCAACAATGACTTATTATGGTTAATCGTTCGATTATCGAATTACATTCTAATTTCTTTATTTTTTTTCATTTTTCTCATGTACCAACAATATGCGCAATTTTTCACATGCTTTTATAAAAAGAAAGTAACGCTGTAAATTATGAGATCAACGGAAAGAAATGTATCTAACTGATTATGAATTTTATCTTCGCTAGATTTCAGGTTGTTCGTACATTTAAAGGAAGTTTAAGACTGCAAAAATGTACAGGATACGCAAATATATAAAATATCCAGAGCGTGCCACTCGTTATAATATTTAGCGAGTAAAACAAGTCTCTGCTTGGCTTCTACCTTTTCCGTTGCGTTCATAAAAATTTCAATTCGTACGAACGTCCGCAGTCCAGGCACTGATAAATTATTAAAGCGCAATCGGGCATCAGCAGCCCCCTTTTTTTTTAAGGGACCAACAATTTTTCCTCTACACGAGGATTCGGCTTTATTTTCTCTTCCTCTGGCTCGTATTATTCCCTCGATTTGTCGCTCGCGTTTTCTCTGCAAAATCGCATTTGCTCTCGCGTTCTCGAGGCTCGTTTTTAGCAAAACAAAAAAAGGCCAAAGCTTCGTTTATCTCACCGGTATCATGTTCGCCAAGGTGCACGCGTTCGTCGCGATATTATTATTCATTCGTAAGAGATATCCTGCGAACAGTGTAGCGATTGCCTCATCGCGAGAACAGCCGACTCTTGCTTATTCCGTTGCCGCGTGTGTGACTACGGTTTTATCTAGTTCCACGTTGCCTGTGGAAATTCCGAAACGTGAAATTCGGCGATAGTGACCTGGAAAATGGCTATCACGGTTCCATGATAAAGTTACGGGGTGTTCAGGGCTCGGTTATCGACAGGGGATTCCCTTGCAACTTGGCTTCGAATTTGAAGGGCACGTAGTACCCGTTAAAATACGCAGTGTCGCGATGATGAACGCGAGATGAAACGTAATTAGCAGGTGCGCGTGTCCCTGCAATTTTATATTTTTATGATATATAAACATTTTGCTCCTGTTTCGCGCTAAATACGATGCGCGCTTGAGCATTTAACATTTTACACATATTTATTGTCGCTCTTATATTCGCTATTTTATATACAGGGTGGTTGGTAACTGGTGGTACAAGCGGAAAGCGGGTGATTCTACGTGAAAAATGAAGTCGAAAATATAGAATAAAAATTTTTCGTTCGAGGCTTTGTTTTCGAGAAAATCGACTTTGAATTTTCGCTCGGTACGCCTGCACTTTATCACGTCTCGTTCTAACGGATCTCACTGTAGATCGTTGTCTCGATGGAAAAATTAAAAAAAAAAAATTTTATTCTATATTTTCGACTTCTTTTTTCGCGTAGAATCACCCCCTTTCCGCTTGTGCCACCAGTTACCAACCACCCTGTATATTTACTGTTACTTCTATATGTACTATTTTATATATGTTTGTATATCGTTTGCGCTGCATATGTCTGTATACGTACTTTGAAATTTGCCACGAATGCATGGACATTCTAGCAATTAGTTGCGAATAATAAATGGGCTTTCGTGAATGAAGTATCAATCAAGTTACTTAAGAACGTTATATGATGAGAAAAGAAGAATTGAGTGGCTCACGACAAAAACGACTAGACAATAAGCTGGATTCATAATACAGACGATTTATATCTTGACTTAGGTGTTGTGTGATGGAAATTAACCGGTTGTATAATAACTTTTATCACGAGGTCCACAACTTCATTGTTTGATCATTGTTGTCCTGCTAACATATCATGGATCTAAAATCAATTTTAATATCACATTTATTTGATCAATTGGTTTTATTTTAATATTTGCAATTGGAGGATTAACAGAAGTTACATTATCTAATTCATCAATTGATATTATTTTACATGATACATATTATGTAGTAAGACATAAATATATAGGATCTCAATTTTAATATTACATTTACTTGATCAATTGGTTTTATTTTAATATTTGCATTTGGAGGATTAACAGAAGTTACATTATCTAATTCATCAATTGATATTATTTTACATGATACATATTATGTAGTAAGACATAAATATGTAGGATCTAAATTTTAATATTACATTTATTTGATCAATTGAATTTATTTTAATATTTAAAAATATAGGATCAGCAGGAGTTATATTATCTAATTCATCATTGATATTATTTTACATGATACATATTATGCAGTAAGACATAAATATGTAGGATCTAAATTTTAATATTACATTTATTTGATCAATTGAATTTATTTTAATATTTAAAAATATAGGATCAGCAGGAGTTATATTATCTAATTCATCCATTGATATTATTTTACATGATACATATTATGTAGTAAGACATAAATATATAGGATCTCAATTTTAATATTACATTTATTTGATCAATTGAATTTATTTTAATATTTAAAAATATAGGATCAGCAGGAGTTATATTATCTAATTCATCAATTGATATTATTTTACATGATACTTATTATGTAGTAAGACATAAATATGTAGGATCTAAATTTTAATATTACATTTATTTGATCAATTGAATTTATTTTAATATTTAAAAATATAGGATCAGCAGGAGTTATATTATCTAATTCATCATTGATATTATTTTACATGATACTTATTATGTAGTAAGACATAAATATATAGGATCTCAATTTTAATATTACATTTATTTGATCAATTGAATTTATTTTAATATTTAAAAATATAGGATCAGCAGGAGTTATATTATCTAATTCATCAATTGATATTATTTTACATGATACTTATTATGTAGTAAGACATAAATATGTAGGATCTAAATTTTAATATTACATTTATTTGATCAATTGAATTTATTTTAATATTTAAAAATATAGGATCAGCAGGAGTTATATTATCTAATTCATCAATTGATAATATTTTACATGATACTTATTATGTAGTAAGACATAAATATGTAGGATCTAAATTTTAATATTACGTTTATTTGATCAATTGGTTTTATTTTAATATTTGCAATTGGAGGACTAACAGGAGTTATATTATCTAATTCATTAATTGATATTATTTTACATGATACATATTATGTAGTAAGACATAAATATGTAGGATCTAAATTTTAATATTACATTTATTTGATCAATTGATTTTATTTTAATATTTACAATTGGAGGATCAACAGGAGTTATATTATCTAATTCATCAATTGATATTATTTTACATGATACATATTATGTAGTAGAACATTTTCACTATGTTTTATCAATAAGAGCAGTATTTGCAATCATTACAAGATTAATTCATTGGTATCCTTTAATTACTAATTAATTATAATTTGTAATTAATTGTTTAATTAATTGTAATTGTACACATTTCAAGAATTGTGTAATATATTGAATATTTTGCTTAAAAACATTGAAATGCAAAGGTACTAGAGTAAGAAGCAGTCTTTTGCTCTGCTGGGCAAAGACAAACATGGACAATTCATCGGTGAAGTATTTTTTACTTGGGAATGTTATACGATAATTCAACAAGAATTGAAAGCAAATTGTGAGAAATTCTCTACACGCAATTGTTCTTAAAATGCCATTTTTCGACACATTTTGCCAGGATTCTCGTCGTCTCTTTTCAAAACTGTTTCTTGCAAATCGAAAATACCAACCGATTTCGATCTTTGAAGATTCGATACACGTTGCAATTTTTCTTAGTCGCCGATGCACGGTACTCAACACATTACCTGCGGTTATCTGCGATTTGCAGAAGCTTCTTTGTGCAATGAAGTAGTTGGAGACGCCTCATAATTCCGAAGCTAATGATTAGGTTGCGGATATTTATGCAAATTTATATTTCTGTGAGAATAATGAAACGAACAGGACTTAGATAGCGACTTGTTTCACCTGTTAAATACCCTAACAAATACTCCGTACTTTGGTATTTTATATATTTTTATATATTACGTGCATTCCATACGCGTTTGCCTTCACAAAAACATAAAGATGCACAGTTTACTGATGACATTTCTCATATCTTTTTTTACATTCTCGTCCCTATCGGATATTTTATTCACGCGTTTCGTGCACGGTATGCTTTTGCATCTTCACATTCCGCGTAGAAGCATAAAAATCAGCAGCATCCTAATAATATTTCAACCGCCCCTCTTATTAAACTCTTTTTCACGAGGTTCGGCTTCGACTTTCTCAAACAGACTGCGTACATTTACGTTTACTTTGAAACTTGCATCTCGTACATTTGTCACGTGAGGTTTGCTTTCTCTCTTTCAATGGAAACACAGGCATTGCGCGATCTTGAGCAAACGCGATCTCGCGTTTAGAGCAAAGAGAGGAGACAGAACGCTGGCCAAAGTATCGAAGGATGGTGCTATCTGCCTCGAAGTAAAATCAGAATTCCACGGTTTCGCCGTGATAATCGGACGTTGCTTTAATTGAATCGCCAGCCTGGTAACGAAGAACGAGGTTTTTGGTGAAATTCGAGGGATTCATCGATTGGTTTAGCTGGTTACCGTTAGTCATGTTTCCTGACGACACGCGCGGCACACGCGACCACTTTCCCGTGTCGATGAACCGCCAGATCTCTGAATATTTCGAAATCGTAGGAGAAAATCATGATAAATCGCGTGTCCACTTTTCCACTCTGGCAACAGATTACGAGAAAACTATGAGCGACGAGTTTCAGATGTAAATGCGAATAGGCTGTTTCAAGCAGTTGAGGTCGTCAGGTCCCACCAAAAAACAGGCGAAAAGGATTTAATCGTCAAATATTATTAATAGATGATGGATTTTTATACCTTTACGCGGAATGTAAAGATGCAAAAGCGTGCAATGTCGAAGTCGCAGCTGAAATTTTCGAACTCAATATTTTTCGAAAACTTTCGATAATTTTCGTCACGGAATCTTCTTCACTCTGCTTGAGGCGATTTCTTTTATTATTATCGTAATCTGCAATCTATCGTACAGCGATAATCAGCGCAGACGACTTGAAATGTGAGAGAAGGAAACGAGCAGTGTCCATTTTTCCTCATTTTCCACTTTGCGGCTTATTTTGTTTGCGAAAACTAGAATTACAGAAGCATCAAGCGACAACGATCGTGACGTTCAAAGCGTCTCCGGAAGATGAAGATTCGGTGCACAGATCGAAAACAATGTCCACTACGTACTACAACAAAACACAGGTAGAAATAATTAATATTTTATTAAACATTCTTACGACGTCCAGGTATAAACTTGGTTTCGTTCGTTTCATTGTTGTATGATGAAAAGATGGCAACTTAACTTTTTGAATAAAGCTACTTCGTGACATTCCTCGTTTTTTCTCTATCTTCTCTTCGCGCGTATAAATTTAAACTCGCGTTCTTCTTGTACGTATTTGATTACGAAATCTGTTGCTGAGCTGTGACAACGTTTCATTTGCGAAATATTAGAACTGCACGATAATCGCGTGCTAGACGATATCAGCTACGTTTAAGGTAAAAGCTGAATCTTAAAAATAAAAGCGCTGTCTCGGCGATTCGGTTTCGTTTATCGATCGCGGCGCCGACTCGCGTTCGTATTTGCCGCGTGTTTCGTGCGGCGTGCACTTTCGCACGTAAAACTGGCCGATGCGTGTTCGATTACTTAACGCGTCGTACAAATATTGTGGAAGACGCGGAATTTGTCATTACGCAATCGCTAAATAATTCTTAATGGCTCGTTAACGACACGTTCGTTTCTCTTCGTATCGATCGCCAGGCTTCTAATGAACTGTTTCGTAATTTCGGCAATGAGCGAGGGAACGATGGAGACTACGCGATTAAAACGATTTTGAAAAGAAAGCTGGTAGAAGTGCGTGAACTTGGAAACGCACTTATCGATCAAAGTTCGAATTTAAAGTTAAGGTATCTTTTATTTCATTTTGTAAGTCACATCCTCTGTTTGTTTACAGAGGAGTAATCGTAAGATTCAGCACGTTTCCATGCTGCTAAAATTGTCTTCACATTTGCTTTTCAACCTCTTCGTTTTAACTTCATTTTAAAATCATTTTGCCAATGCTTTTCAAAATATTGCGCGCCGTAGTATTCCACCATAGTCTTCTTAATAATTTGATACTTTGCTTTTCTCACTTTCTGTCAAATGGTTTTAAGAGACTCGGCTGCATCTGCGAGGTACGTCACATTCGAATATTCCCTGTTAGTCATAAAGCGAAGATAGAATAAAAAGATGAACACGCGCGTACGTTTGTGTTGAAAATATTAAACATTCTAAACGGTGTACTACATTTCAGTAGATAGCGAAAGAGTTAATGAAACGCTCCTTGCGATCGTATCGAGTAATTCAAGAATCGTTTACTTGATCGAGTCGTTTGAATACTTTAAAAGCTTCGATATACTGTATGAATTACATGTGTGCATAGCGAAATGTTATTTCGTGATTTATATTCCTTTTACAAATCTAGCGCACTTTATTTTTAGTACGGCGTCAAAACTATCCAGAAACGTATGCTTTTAATTCACTTTGATGTTTCGTAGTAATGTAATTTCTCGAAATGCATGGAAAATTAATTTATTTCGTTCGATTTATTCGAATTCCTGGTTGATCTTGTAGTAATTTTTGTTTTTTTTTTTTTTTTTTTTTGTTCTTTGATATCGTTGCTGAAGCGGAAGAATATGCGAAATATAACAAAACACGATTACGTGTTAAAATTCTTCGACACGTTGTGCGTGATCCGTGCGATAAGAATGAATGGATTGCTAATTATTGCTAATTATTAAGATGCAATTTTATCCCTTGGATGTAACATTTTAATAGCGTTTGTCGCGGTACATATATTGGAAAATCTGTTGATAGTCGATGCCAAGAAATACAAAATTTCCCAACTCCGCTAGCAGGAAAATATTTTAGTTTCGGTAATGTAGCTGATCGTTTCTGAAAGCTCGCGAGAATTCTTGCAGGAGGGTGCAACGCGAAAAAGATAGTTGCAACATAAATCACAGTCAGCATAGTATACACTTTTATCGTACAATTTCGCCTCTTTCATCCACCGTATAGAAGCTGATGCTAGTAAAGCTGATGAAAACTGACGATGATGTCAATCCTAAATTTTACGATCAATTGTAAGATAAAAAACAAACGAAAAAAGCTAATTTTCCACTCATGCACGTCCATCCTACACGCACAAACGGCAAAGATAATAAATTAAAAATTGTTCAATCGCGTTCAAAGCTATTAGATCATCCCGTATATCGGGATAAGCAATATCGTATTTATATAAGTCTTTCTAAAAGGCAACAATTTTATCATATTTGTCGACGAATAAATACATTATCTCTTATTTTCTGCAACTTCGACGCGCTCTCTTTCGGTATTTTTGCAATTGGTGTGTTAAAAATTGTCCAGATACTCGGAAGAAAATTGTCAAATAATTTGTTTATTCGAAACATCGAAGGTTCCCTCAAAAAATTGTCCAGATATTCGGAAGAAAATTGTCAAATAATTTGTTTATTCGAAACATCGAGGTTCCCTCATAGGTCGAGTTTCAACAGCATTCTGAAAACTTAGTGATCCTAAAACCCAACAATTTTATCATCTACCGGCGAATAATATTGGGCTGGCAACTAAGTGGTTGCGGATTTTGTCAATACCATCTAATGACAAAATCCGCAACCACTTAGTTGCCAAGCCGATCTATCGTCCTTTGCTTTCTGTAACCGCGATTCACATTTTTCAAACTTTCGCGAATCTTCTCTCGAGAAATTGTTCAGATATCCAGAAGGGAATTGCAGGATGCTTGCTTTTCGCTTAAATTTTGACAGAATTTTGAAAATGAATGGCTGCTAGGTCCGTGAGATAAATCGGCTGACACGGTGATTCTATTTTATTCGTCCAATTCTGTTTTCCCCCTGTGGCGATCATCTTCTGTATCGTTGCTATCCGCGATTCTTCCAACAGCTAATTATAAATTTCAGTTAACGTCCGATTCCATCTTAGACACTGGAAACGCGAAATAAAAAGAATGTAGGAAACGACCCGCTATTTGTTTAGACAGCACGTTCGGCTCGCTATTCGTTTCAAACAAATAGGCCGGGCAATTTCGAGGCAAATTAGCGTGCTACGCTAAACGGTTTCCGTAAACAAGCCATATTACTTACTAGATCGGAATTTCGGTCGGTTTTTCTTGCGATCGTTTGTATTTCTAGTCTCACAGGGTTTGGAGTAAGTGCAGAAATAAGTTTCAAGCATTAACTCGGACTCTGTTCTTCCGGCCACGAGGACGTGAGTAGCGTATGGAGTACAGAATAATTTTCTCGGTCACAGTCTCTCATAACTCTATTCATTGTGCACCGATTAAGTTCTTAACCTTCGGCGGACCGGTATTACCATAATAGTGTCGCCGTACGAGGATTCCTCGCGTGCGCATTATACACTCGGTTGTGCCAGTTTGTCGATTTATGGCGAACTCGGTGTCACGCCGTGTCTTCTTTGCCTGTATCTTGCCAATATCCAATACGTTCTTTGTAAGACGTTGCAAGCATATTCTTTATTTTCTCAAAGATATTAATCTGCATCGCCAATTGCCATATCGTAAGCTACTTGCTTCTAACGTACACTCTGTCGTATTAATTTAAGTTTCGGTTAATTGTACTTCTTCGTGTCGCCGATTACGATGCTTTGTGCTTCTAATGTCGTATTAATTTTAGTTCTAATTCTATACTATTTATATATAATTAAGCCACTTCTAATATACGCTGTATCATGCTAATCCGTGTTTAGATTAATTGTACTGTGTCGTACAATTGCACTGTATATGATATATATGCTCACTTTGCAACTTGCTTTGTTGTATTTTACACGTCGGATTTCCTATATTCTTGTTAGGCTATTTTGTAGATCGCGGTTGATAATGACTATGCAAATTGGTAGACGCGGTCCTAGACGAAATAAATGAATAATAATAAATTCATTTGGAACAAAACAAACAGGTAGGAAAATACGCGATGTTCACCATTGATATGTCAGAAACGAGTAATATAATAAAAATATCTATTTGATTCGACTGGATAGTTGGAAAATGGATTCCGTTTCTATGTTTTCCAATTCACTCATTCCCATACCTTCATCATTCCTTTGTTTTTAATGTAGTATGGGTCACACCTAAATGCTCACACCTACATTTCTATTTCCGATGTTCACGCTAAATATATTCTTAAACATATATAGTAGCGGACAAAGGAAAGTTTATAAAATAAGAAATATAAAAAGACGGTATAATATAGTTAGCAATATGGTAAATTGGAACTGTTAGTAGAAAATTTGCTGAGATTACAGCGCATCGATTTTAAACATTTCTTTCATCCGCCACTGTATTTCTTTTTAACATAAGCGCGTTTATGCAACGTCATTTATCTAAATTTCGCTTGTTAATTCGAGCCATATATTTTTATGCTTTTATTTTCTGTGATTCTTAGCTTATCATCGCACCGAGCGAATAATATTTCGCCGTATAATTTATACGCTTCGGATAAGCTTCGTTTTTATCGCTTCTTAGCGGTATCGATTCAACGGAATTGCGCTTTCGGATCAATTACCGGTGTAAATTATCACGCTGAATGAGAGAGTATTGGAAAAATTTGAAGTAAAAGGTTGACACGATGAGAAGTCGATCAAGTACCTGGTGAAAGTGGTCGATGAGACGACTTGGCGATTAGAAATATCGTCGAATTACGAAAATTAAGTGACGTTTCTTCTTCCTCTAAATTTCAATTATTTTCAATTATCTCGATATTTTAGCGATATTCAAATAAGAACACTCTTCCACTCAACGAACATTCTTCCACAATGTGAATATGTATTTTTATGGAAATATTTCTTTTTGTCAAAAAAGTTGACACGATGTGACACGTTAAACGATTAAACGTTGAACATTTGGTGGTGCTTTTTTTTATTTCCTTGTCGTTTGTCCATTCTATCAATCGTGAGATATCTTTTCCTGGAATTCGCAATAATTAGAACGAACGTCTCCTATCTAGAGAATATATCGTGTTACGTAACGTTCAATCGCCTTAACTTCAACACGATAAAATGGAGAAATAGCTCGGATGATTTTATAGTTTATCGAAAATCAAGACAATGATTTCTAAATGTTGATGCTTCCTAAAGATACATTACGAGCGTTAATTCTAAATTCTTTATTTGCCACGTACTCGTATTTGTTACTACGTGGAAATTCTCTTTTCAGTTGAGATACATTTAATACGGTTCGACTGTTAAATAAAATAACGTTATTAATAACTACACCGCGAATTTCTATGCATTTAGAGCATCGAAGTGGGAAATTATTAGAACGCAGGTGATATGAAAAAATATATAAAATATTCAACGTTTTGTGCTTTTTGTATTACAGAAAGATAAAACAATTTTCTACTTTTTTTTATCTTTAGTCATTTAGTCTCAAAAATATGATTCTGCATAGAAAAATTTCGCGGTCTAAAAATAACTCGTTTAACGAGCATTGATAATTATAAAATATAACAAAATAGATATAAGAAGGATACGATAAAATTACAAATTTTCGATATTTTTTTCTGATAATAACGTTTTCCTAATCGAGGATCCTAATAGTTGTATCGAATGCTTTAAAGAAATACGTCTAATCGTTCGATTTGTAATCGCGTAACCCTTCAGCTTCCTCGTAGGTGTGGAAGAAATAATTTCTCGTCGGACGATAATTAAAAGTCAGATATTATTAGCATGCTTATACACGCAGGTCCGGAAGTAGTGACATTACAGATTGCGGACGCTTCCGTGCCACTTATATGAACATATTGCTGTATCTAATGCGTGACCTTCGCCATAAAGTGGAATATGGTAAAGTTTGCGCTTGGCGATTGTTATGCGCGAGTGTAAATTATCGAACAAGGAATTTATTTGAAACTCAACGAACAGAAATCCAAGTTTCTGACGATGACCGATCGAATTTCGTTCGGTAATCGAATTTACGAATTCACCGGTTAACAATTGTCAGCCGAAGGTCGTCGGTAAAAATGCCGATTTTTTCCCTGTGCTCTCATCCGATAGGAATTTTAATATAAATCGTTGTTCCTTTTTTTTTTTTTTTCATGAGAATTTAATGAAAAAAACTAAAGGTCGCTGTTTCTGGATTTTCTTTATACGAACGAAGTATCTGGTCGATATTCGTGGAGGAACTGTTTTGAAAAAACGATCCGTAAGACAAAACGGTGAACTGAATCAATTGCTTTGGAAGCTTTAGTCTTAGCTTTCTCGCAGTAGCTACCTTCGAATTAAGAGTTGCTCGAATCGATTAAAGAACTTTGTTCCTATTTGTATGCAGGAAGTTCAACTGTTCCATTAGAGAATACACTCAGCAATAATAAATTTCCTACAGATTATAGACCTGTACCATTCCGATTCGTTAAAATGGTCCCATTTAGCATCTTTTCGTTCGTCAAGATATACACGGTGGTTGGTAACTGGTGGTACGAGCGGAAAGGGGGTGATTCTACGCGAAAAAAGAAGTCGGAAATGTAGAATAACAACGTACGTATATCTTAAATAATCTTCACGTTAATTTCACGTTAATATCGGATTTCATTTTAATCGTACACGTGGATCGAGGATGCGATAAGTTAGTCAAAGTGCAAAAAGATCGAACATAGATGGGGCAAAGATTATAATCTGTTAAACTGTCACAATGTAAATGTTAATTTCGAGATAAAAGGCAATCAGTAAGCACGAATTGTTTTACAATGAGAATTCTTGCAATGAAAATCGGACTAACGTCCACTGAAATTGTTACATTTTTTGTTGCCGTACGAGTTAGTTAATTTCAGTTTCACGAAAATCTAATGTTTCCAGTATTCCAAAGTTGCTGTGTGCAAGTGTATAGATCTATTTTTTGCATATTAATAGATAAAAATGATTCGAAAGTCACGTTTCCATACCTTGGACTTAAAAAAGAAAAATAAAACACAAATAACATTAAAATGATTGTGAAATCAATAAACAGAAGAAGTATATACTATAGCTGTCGAAATAGAATGATATACAGGGTGGTTGTAACTGGTGGTACAAGCGGAAAGGGGGCGATTCTACGCGAAAAAAGAAGTCGAAAATATAGAATAACAATTTTTCGTTTGAGGCTTTGTTTTCGAGAAAATCGACTTTGAATCTTCGCTCGGTACGCGTGCACTTTATCGCGTCTCGTTATAACGGATCTCCCTGTAGATCGTTGTCTCTACGGAAAAATTAAAAAAAAAAAAATTTTTATTCTATATTTTCGACTTCTTTTTTCGCATAGAATCATCCCCTTGTATATTGAGGCCATTTGTAGCATTATATGTTTGTTTATTTGCGCATATTAATTCTTTTCTAAACTAGAAGAATATATCTGCAATAAATGATTTTGCAACTCCTACGTATTTTCAAATGGCTTTCAAATTTTCCTATTACAATCATGATTACAATTGATAGCGGATTTTAATACAAATTCATATTCTTGACAATATAATTGAAGAAGTCGAGTATCGGTAGAAAATTGTTTTGCCTATCGAATATTATAGAAAGCGCTATACTTTGGACATCTTACATATCTTTTTATTTATTTAAAAAAAAATTGTTATTATCGAAAATCCTTTCCGCTTGTACCACCAGTTACCAACCACCCTGTATATGCAAATATCTCAAATCAACAACGTTTTTACCTGTTAGGTAAATTTATAATAAACAAACTATTACGAGATATTTGGGTTGGCAACTAAGTGATTGCGGATTTTGTCAATACCACCTAATGACAAAATCCGCAATCACTTAGTTGCCAAGCCAATAATTAGATATTTTAAATGTAACTGTGTAAAGCGAGGAAATAGCAAAACCTGAGTATTTTTGGAGGTTTCGAAATGCTAAATAGATACGACATTCTTACTTGAGTCAATGAGCAGAACACTATTAAACGTTTGTTATCCTTTTTGATATTCCCTTCACTGTTGATTTATCTCTGAAATGAACAATTACGGAATACGATCATGGTTGTCGTGGCGATTGTAGTTGACCATGGGGAAATTTCTAATGACTAATTTGCACGGAGTAGCTTTCGTTGCGGAGAATAAAGCGATTTCAAAGAAAAGGTGGAAATAAAAATAGTTGTGATTGATGTTATCTAGGCTGGTGACGCGTACGTAACAAAAGATAGTAATCAACGCTTACGGTAGCGAAAGTGTTAAATAATAGGAAACGACCACTCGTACATCGGTACGTACGATACCCAGTTCTCGTCGTGTAAGCAATAAATTCTCTGTGTCTCTTATCTATCTTTTTCAGCTGAACTACCATTATTATCGTGTGTTGCTACACGTCCAGACACCTGCCTCTTGTTCCTACACCAATTTTATGTATATCTGTTCTCTCTGAGTCTCTGGCTCAATCATACACACAATTGTCAACTCATATACATAAAAGTCAAATATAAATATCGCATTCAATCTTTTAACTCGAATTTGTATCGCTGTTGTATTATAGAAACGTTCGGTATTCTGACATTAGAAAGTCACGAAGTTTGGAAGAATTGCATAGATTAAAAGAAATCTTGCTTGTCTCCTTCTTTTATTTAATTATTCGGGATAACAGATTACGTAGAATTAAATCATAATATATCGGTATCGATTAGAATAAAGTTATTAAACAATTTAAAACTGTCCAGCTTTGTTAATTTCCAGTTACGTTTTTCTAATCCAAAATCAAATTCCAATGAAATTTCTAGCTCAGATTATTTATCCGTGACGCGATTAAAACGTCCACGTATATTATAAACCATATGTTAACCGCTTATTTGTGATTACTGAATTATTTTTTTTTTAACAATTTTTATTAATTATTAACCTTACTCCAAATGCTTGGAACTACTAGTACGAAACATAGTTATAAATAAATATTTCGTGCAATGATATTTCGAGAAAATACCATCTCGAGATGTAAGTCTGTTTTATCCGCGATTCTGGCAAATGTAACTTTCAAGTACTTTATCATGTAAAGTTTGAGGTATGAAAAAATTGCACGAGGCCATAAAATTACTTAAATAGCGGAAAGCTAGACACGAGTATTAGTAGGACGAGTTGAAGGTCTACCAGAGTGTAGAGCCTGTTGGATGTTGGAACGTAGGAATGGGAAAAGAATGTTAATGCGAAAAAGTTATGTCCCTTTCGGTTTGCTTCTCTTTTTTTTTTCTTTCTTTTTTTTTGCGCGCGCGAGATTTCCTCCCATTGAAACACGCTAATTTGTATTCGCGTCCGCTGCTCTTTTATACAATTTCGCTTTTACTATTTGCTCCCGTTTGTCTGCGCATTTCCAGAACATCGAATCATCACTTAAAAAAGAATACAAGTTTTACTAGCGTATTATGGTTGCAGAGGGTTAAATCCGTCCTCGAGTGTTTTGGAAACACGAAAAACTCTCAGTACGCGATCATGTCGTGTAAATTATCAAGGGAATAAAAATTCCGTTTATTTTGTTTATTAAGTGGAAAAAAGAAGATAGAAAGGAAAAGAAACGACGATCACACTCGCTGATGGTAATTGCAGAGAAAATAAATGGTAAATAAATAAGTTAATAAACGAGAGGAAAAGATTTAGCGTACGGGTGTAAGGCATCGCGCTATTTTCGAATACGTAAGGTTTGCCGATCGGCCACGAATTCTTCTACTTCTTCTTTCGTCCATCTTAATCTTTTTCTTCTTTCGACGAAATTAATTTTAGCACGGCTGTGTAGCTGGTACGGCAACGGGGGCACCGGAAACGTGTCGAACTATTTGAAATTTGTTCGGTGATGACCGCATCCTACTTTTCTACATTTCTTTTCCCTCCACACTGGATACGACTGTTGTTCATGAATGAACTTTTATCTAACGTTGTTTAAACATTCTATTAATGTTGACTGTAGGCAACGCACTAGCTTCAATCTAACGGCTAGTTTTCCGTTCGAGTCGAGTTTCTTCGAAACATCTGAAATACCAGCAAATTCTTCTTGCAATAATATAATAGATGGAATAATTCGAATAAAATAGTAGAATCTAGTTTGTTGATCTTTTTTCAGTTTTCTCAATTTGAGCATTTGTTTCTTAGTTTTTTTTGTTTGTTAGTTTCTGTAATTTAATAGATAGTTTTTTTCCAGGTGGAATTTCTTTGAAATAAAATCTGAAATACGAGAAAATTCTTGTAATAATTATAATAGATGAAATAATTTGAATAAAATAGTAGAATTTAGTTTTCTGATCTTTCTTTTAGTTTTCTCAATGTGAGGATTAGTTTCTCGTTCAAATTGAATATCTTTGAGATAAAATGTGAAATACAAAAAGATTCTTCTTATATAATAATGTAATACTTCAAACTATTGAAATTTAGTTTCTCAATCTTTGTTAGTTTCTGTAATTTAATAGTTTTCCTTCAGGTGGAATTTCTTTGAAATAAAATCTGAAATACGAGCAAATTCTTTTTGCAATAGTATAATAGATGGAATAATTTGAATAAAATAGTAGAATCTAGTTTGTTGATCTTTTTTCAGTTTTCTCAATTTGAGCATTTGTTTCTTAGTTTCTTTGTTTGTTAGTTTCTGTAATTTAATAGATAGTTTTTCTTCAGGTGGAATTTCTTTGAAATAAAATCTGAAATACGAGCAAATTCTTGTAATAATATAATACAGCAAACCAATGAAATTTGCTTTATTAATTTTGTATAGTTTCTCTGATTTAGCGACTGGTTTTCCTTTCAAGTAAAACTTTTTTCCAATAAGATCCTAAATAAAAGCTGGTTCATCTTGTAGTAGTATAACACACCAAACTCTAGTCTGAAATTTAGTTTATTAATTTGTTATAATTTCCATTTTCTTCTCATTTTCGATTCATAATTTTTAATGTATCAGTTTTATAATTTAACGACCAGACCTCCGCCCAAGTTCAATGTTCTCGAAATAAAATCCAATTCATTTTGTAATAGTGTAATATTCCTACTAAATTACAAAATCTTTATTCATCAATTTATTAAGGACAGATGCTTCTGAATCCCGCGACAAGAATATCCAAGTTTTGCAAGTTTCCACAAAACTTCAATTTGTTGTGGATTAGAAAAATGTTCGTGTTAGAGAAATATGTTTGTGTTTTCTAATTGGCAATGAAAAATGTATCAAATATTTTAACAAAGCGATTTGTAACGCTTTTCAAGTAAGCTTTGTAAGTACGATTTGTAACGCTTTTCAGAACACGTTACAACATTTTATCGTTACTTTCGAACGTATTCGTGTTAATGTTATCTGGAAAAGTGTTTTTTTACAAACT
The DNA here is from genome assembly GCF_024542735.1 of Bombus huntii. Taxonomy (NCBI): domain Eukaryota; kingdom Metazoa; phylum Arthropoda; class Insecta; order Hymenoptera; family Apidae; genus Bombus; species Bombus huntii. The sequence continues at coordinate 3,731,029 of NC_066243.1, forward strand.
GAAATAGTTTGCAATTACTCTTTGTATCACGCCAATAATATTGTTACTTATTTTTAATCGATGTCCATTTAATTTGACCCCGAGCAATGCGTGTATCCAATATATCTGTCTATCTAAAAATAATTTTTACGCTTTACGACTTCTTTATGAATTAAAGTCTACCGTTTTGCTTTACACAAGTGTTGAAAAGACACATTTCCACGATATTTAAATCGATTTCCAAAACACATGCACGACGAGACGAGAGGAGTGCTCTTTCTATCGTTTAAAGCTCTGTTCCAATTATATGGAAAAATCTACCCGCATAAGCTCTAATTTAATTGTCATATTTTCTTTTTTTAACGTAAATCTAACTTCCATTTGACTATTGTACATTTGTAAACCGAAGAAGTTCGGATGTTAAAATAACTTACAAAATAGAGAAGCATACGGAAGCAGTTGAAAAACGAGCAGTACGATAACCATCTCTTTTAAAACTGTTTTATTTTAATACGAAAGTTACTCGGAATATTACACGAATAGGAGAGAATCGTTCTTTCGGTTTCTTGCCAGAGACGAAAATATCAGATAGAAAATTTCTAGGAATAATTTGCAAACAAAATTATTCGTAGAAATTTAAACAAAGTTGAATCAAGCTCTATCGCTATATTTCTATGTATTTGAAATTGCATTCTGCAGTGCCTTTTTTCTTTTTGTTTCTTCCTGGAAGAAAAAAAAAAGGAAAAGAAAAGAAACACATCGTTGAGTTGGAAAGGCCAGGCCAACCAATAAAGAAAAATTCACTTTGTTAATCGGAGTGATCCAGCGCGATATTAGTTAATTGTAAATCGCGTGAGGTCAGTCGGTCGTTAATGGCATTGTGTCCGGCTGCATTGATGTTGTAATATGACATTTAATTGACAACGACTCGCCGGCGTGACCGTTTAACTTCGTTTAAAGGAACGACGATCCATAGGTTACGAGATCGTACGAGATATCTTGACTGATTCGCTCCGCTCATTATTTACCATTAAAACCGATAATCAGCAGTAAACCAAATGCTCTGTGTATACTGTGATTCAGGCGCGCTCGAACCACAGCGATAACGTTATTAAACGTTCGATCGCGTAAGAAAGAATTTTTATAAAAGTTCGTTTCTGGCAAAAAGTCGAAGGTCACTGGAAGTCTACGGTTAAAAATAATGAACGAAAAGCAATGAGATTTTATTTTCTCCAGCGCTATCCCTATTATTATCGTTTTATTCAAGCTAGCTAGATATATTTTGTTGCAATTGCCATTTATATCAGATTAGCCAATAAGCTTTCATTTCGCAAGCAACGCTCTTTTATTTTCTTTGTGTTAAAATCGTCGCCTGATTTTTCGTTCGGCCGTAGAAAATTCTTCTAACGTAGGAAATAGGTTGCTTGAAAAATTGTATTTTTAACGGCGGATTAAAACTGTAATTTGAATTAAAATTGCAGTTTATATATAGAAGCGAAATTGGAGAAATTACAGTGAACTCTGTTATTACGTATTTTCATACGGCACGGAGTTATTAAAATTTTGACGGGATAAATATAAATTCTATGGAAACTCGCACGACAACTTTAATTCACCGTAAAAATCGTGAAACGTTCGATTGTAACACGATGGGAGCTCGAGTGGATAAAAGCAAATATCTTCGACACGTGTTATTCCCAGTTGAATCCCGGTTGTAAACCTGTTGAAGTTGCTTAAAATGTTTACATTACGCGTGGTAAGAGTTACGTCGCCGCTAAAATAACCAAGATATTTTTCAGAAGGACAAGTTTGTCCTAAATGATAAACTGTAATCCCCGTGACGGTTACTCGAGACTTTCGTTTCCGAAAGCTCGCAGCCAAACTCGCAAATTACTCGAAGAAAAAAAAAAAAAAAAAGAAACGGATGCCGTGAAAGATCGTGGCCAATCGTCTTAATTGCGACGAGACAGGTGTAACAATTTGGCTCGTGTGTATCCTCGGGTCGGCGGAATAAAAATCAGCGAACCATAACGCGTCTCCTCGCCAGCTCCACACTGTCTTGCATATTAATATCGTCGACTATCTTTAGCCTAATCATCACAGGTGATGAAAAATGATGTGTTCGTGTGAACGTAAAGCGGATGCGAGGATGAGCAAACAACGATGAGCAGACAGTACATCCTACGAAAAAGCTAGAAAAGCTTTGTTATGCTGTTTGCTGGCGTATCGACCGGATTCTTCGTTATGAATTATTAAACAGAAATGGCACGCTGACTGGAGAATCGTACGGTCTGCATCCAGCAATCGGTGAAAAACGTCTGAATCTGCAGCATGTCTATCGGTTAGTCTTTCGTCGCGATAGCGCTGCATCTCATAGCGCAAGGCAGCAAGTGGTCATTGAAGATGTTGGATAGAAGATTCCTCAGCATCCTTTCTATTCGTCGGGTCTTGCTCCAATAGACCATCGACTTTTTCATTCTATGGCAAATGCTTTCGACGGAATTTTCTCGCACGATAATGTGCAACCGCACAATTGGCTGGCATATTGATCTATGGCAAAAAGTGTCGAGTTTCGAAAACGCGGAATTTAGAAGCCGTCCGTAAATTTCTGCGTTTGTCACTAGAGATTCGTCTGGATTTCTGCGAGATCCGAAGGTACAAAAGTAATACGACGTATAAAAATATACAGAAATACAGGAAACATAGAAGTATGCAGTATCCGTTAGGATATTTAGACGACGAGACAAGTTCCATTTCGTTCGTTGCGTTCAGCGAAAATTGGAATTTGCGTAAACATCGGCAGCCAACAAACAGCGCGCAAGAAACCGCGCGATCTCGTTGGCTGATATACTTTTAATAATAATGTATTTTTTTGATATCCATGGTTCGTAGTTAGGTTTGAAACCTTTTTTTGTAGCAACAGCAACTTGAACTATGAATATTGCATATGTACCGCGGAATATTGTAATTAATGTTACTTGCCAGAGTTCTAATCTCTTTATCAGCTGATTTGTTGTCCGAATTGGGAATGTTAGTTTCGTAATCGCCGAAATAAATGTATAGGGACACTCAAATTACGCTTACAATTGATATCAAAATAGTTTCAGACTTGTTTAATACGTGATTAACAAGATATTCGCCGATACGAATTTGCACGCGCCTCAGCTTCTTTACCATACAACCAACGGAACAGTTGCATTCTTCCGTTTTACGAGACGCTGTGCACGCACATACTCCAACACACTCATACTCATATATGTGTGTCACTACTACGCGGCTAATCTAGCGTAGCACACAAAATTACACGTATCTCAATAGAGAGATATGCGCGTTCCCATTCAAGTCGTCGTAATTTTTAGAATTACGCGGATTCTCTGTTCCTTGAATTTTGACAATACCGGCGGAAATTTTGCGATAAAAGACGTGAATCTGTCGCGTTTGTTGGAAACAACTTACAGAATTTTCCTTACTCTCTTAGCTTCTCGAGGCTGCGATTTATCGGAGCATTCGTAAAACTGCTGATGATAAGAGCGAGAGGTTTTTTCAACCGGATACGCGATCGCTGTAATAAAACGCAATTTTATAGCGAGACGAATACTTTTTATCTATTTATGCATCATGTATTACGCATCAGTGCTATACTTTCACACATCGGTATCTATGACGGAATTCGTTAAATCTTTTATTTGCTTCCAAATTACCTTTTACGACGTTTCAAAATGAAACCTGTTACGCAAAATGCCGAGTAAATATTGCGACGCCAGAAATAACGATTTATCCAAAGTCACGTTAGGCTAAAAGTATCGATGTTACACCGTAAGTCACTTTAGAAAATCAGGCGGCTGATTTTCAGATGCATCTCGTCGCTCGTTCAATGTTCTTCTTCATGTTCGTATTTACACGCTCCTTTTTTTCTTTAATGCTTCTGTGTGAGTATATTGCGTCACATGTGATCTTATCGATGTGATTTATACGTCCAGATGAATCCCTTCAAAACGGAATACAAATTTCGAGCTCCGTTCAAGGGAACACGTTTTTCATTTACCTGCTAGTCGTGTCGTTTACTTAACAACAAGATTTTCGTTTCGTTTGCTCGAAAAAGAAAGCTGGCCTCGCTTCGCTTTCAGTGATGCGATATTATTACGTCGCTGTATACGTCCTATCCGCCAAAGTAAGTACTTTGCAGGTTTACAATTTTACAAATCCGCCTGTATCGATGTTATCCTTTAAACAATGGACTTGTTGCATTTTTGTGATGTCGAAATTATTCCATCGGCGCCTGAAACATTTCCGAATGCCTGATCATCGAGGCTCTAATGGAAACATATTATTCACATTTTTGCGTATGTATAAGCTGTAGAAAAATTGTATCCTATCGATGTATTTAAAAAATACAGCACGACTCCTATTTTCCGTTTACGAAGAAACGAAACTTTTGAAACCTTTTCTTACATCAGTGATCAATGAAATGAATGAAAAATGTCTTCTACTATCTTTTTATTATATCTTCCGTTTCTGTTTTAATATTATGACGAATCGCAAAATAGGGTTGAGTTTATAATTATTCATTGTGTATACTGTATATAGGGTGGTTGGTAACTGGTGGTACAAGCGGAAAGGGGGTGATTCTACACGAAAAAAGAGGTCGAAAATATAGAATAAAAAATTTTTTTTTTTTTTAATTTTTCCATAGAGACAACGATCTACAGTGAGGTGCGTTATAACCAGACGTGATAAAGTGCACGCGTACCGAGCGAAGATTCAAAGTCGATTTTCTCGAAAACAAGGCCTCAAACGAAAAATTGTTATTCTATATTTTCGACTTCTTTTTTCGCGTAGAATCACCCCCTTTCCGCTTGTATCACCAGTTACAACCACCCTGTATATCATTCTATTTCGATAGCTGTAGTCTATACTTCTTCTGTTTATTGATTTCACAATCATTTTAATGTTATTTGTGTTTTATTTTTCTTTTTTAAGTCCAAGGTATGGAAACGTGACTTTCGAACCATTTTTATCTATTAATATGCAAAAAATAGATCTATACACTTGCACACAGCAACTTTGGAATACTGGAAACATTAGATTTTCGTGAAACTGAAATTAACTAACTCGTACGACAGCAAAAAACGTAACAATTCCAGTGGACGTTAGTCCGATTTTCATTGCAAGAATTCTCATTGTAAAACAATTCGTGCTTACTGATTGCCTTTTATCTCGAAATTAACATTTACATTGTGACAGTTTAACAGATTATAATCGTTGCCCCATCTATGTTCGATCTTTTTGCACTTTGACTAATTTATCGCATCCTCGATCCACGTGTACGATTAAAATGAAATCCGATATTAACGTGAAATTAACTGTATAATTCTACATTTTTTTGTTAAACTATCAGAACCATAAGAACTGAAATATCGTAGCGTAGGATCGACGAATCACTGCTGCATCATTTCCCACTTACTGGAAGTTTATGCGTTTCGATTTAAAAAAAGTATCTTACGATCTTGCGTTAGTTGCTTCTATATGCACGCGTGTGTGAATTTGATCTGACAAATTGTTGATGTGATAAAAGGTACGCGTACGAAGAGGCAGCTGCTCGTGCGTGAGGCTAACCGGAATCATCGCGTTATTACGACGACCGCCGGAATATTTTCGATTATCGTAACCACGTCCTTCGAGCTAGAAACGCGAAACATCGGAATGACATCTGGCGCTGTCATAAAATACACGTTTAGTATCGATTTTCATTCGTAACGTGTCCGATCTTAAATTTAGAAATTGCACCGCCAGTTAGTATAAACGTATCGTCCCTTAATTCGGTTAACGCTGGGAAATCTGGCCGACGATCCGATCGTTTTCCTCGCTGCGTTTGCCGAGGCGCGGCTATATTTTCACGACGACCACGGTAAGCAACATTGTACGGATAGAGCATTAATTTGTCAAAGTTAGTTACCAAAGCTAATATTTCTTCTTCGAAACGTTCTATTTATTGTCAGGCGTTTAACATCGTTGCTAATGAAAGAACAATATTGTCAAATGTAAACCTGACGAGAGCGAGATAACTGTGAACTGCAGATAGTATGGCAGTAAATTGCGTAATATTATATCTTAATATTGTCGCGAAGTTCGTGCGATTTACGAATGAAAAAAAAAAGAAAAAAAAAGAAAAGAACACGCGGTATACGTGTCAAATATACGAGAGATAGAGAGAAAAAAAGACATTGTTGGAAAAAATTACACTAATTAGATTAATTGGAGAATAATTCGCTCGAGCGATTTGCTTGTTCATCGAGCCTTAATCGAACTAGCGGAACAATTAATTTAGCCTTGGAAGCGAACATTTTTGTAGTACGGTTTTTCCATGAATAGTCCAATTGATCGCGTTACACGTCCACGATAAAAAACAATAAAAGTGGAGGCAGTTTGCAATTAGCCTTTGGAAAGAAACAAATATGTCTGGCGTATGGAGGCGCGCGAGTATATATTTTTTCTTCGTTACGAGTAATTTATTCGAAATCTAGCGCCAGTTCCATTCGTGGAATCGTGTGGAAGCGGGCGACTAATTATTCAAAGGTCGCTGCTTTCAAGAATCAGTCAGCGCGATTGTCACGTTCGTCGAGATTACAAACTGAAAACTGAAATTTATAACCGGCAATATCGCGCGTTAATTTGCTCAGTTGTCTTTGGTTTCGGGTGGCGCGAGTCTTTCGTTTGTTCTTCTTGCCAGATAATTGCTATTGTTTTTGCTGTTGCTTTTTTAACGTACGCTTAAAAGCCTGCAGATATTTGGTAATTACACGATGTACGAGAGAGACGCTCACGTGTCCCGTAAGAAACGCAACGATGATATCGACGACAGAGATCTGCGTGAAATTTCCACGGTGAATTTTTTTCTGTTGAAAAGCGACGAAGAAAAGAAGATAATGGAAAGAGACGAACATTCCATCCGGCGCTCGGTCGCCGATTATTCCGAAACAGCTGAAACGATCTCGATGATACTTTGTACAGGTGTTGTAAATACCGACGCAGCGTGATTGTAAGCCGTTGTACACAATTGGGTCATTCGATAGCGAATTAGTCATTGAGCGTAATAATTCTTTCGGCCGACTATTGTGTCGAAATTGGAAATATCTGCCGTTTTACAAATCTGTCTTTCTCGCTGTGCAACGAAACACAGTTTTCTGTAATTGTACGGTAACACGATAGTACGATGACAAGCGTCATCGTGGTATCCTAATTTGCGACTGTTTAATTAAATTTCAGCGTAATAATTAATGTCGCGTTCAATGGTAGTGAGCGACACGTGCGCTTGCGATCGAAAATTATCGTTATCTCGTCGAGTATTCCGCGATGTCTGTTCATTTTTCACGATCGACTTGCGTTCATCGATATTCAAATGAAAATTCTCGTACGAGATTTATTCGTTTTTGCTTCTCCGTAATTACCGTGCTCTATCAATTACGTCGATTTACCGTATTACAAATGCATCGGAATTATATTTAGCAGTAACGAAATAGCATATTATTGTCCGTTAACGATGACACTTTTCACAGAAATAACGTTTCTTGCGTACCACTTTGTTCGTCTCGTTTAACAAAATTTACGTAAAAGCCGCGCGAATTCCTTTCTTTCACCATTCGATCTTTTCGTTGAGAAAATAGAAAATCGAGTATTTTCTAATTCGGACGAGGAATAATTGCGATGTAATAGGCAAATCTGAGCGCTCCTGACAAAGCTGATATCTGTGAAACGTTCTAATTTCTTAGGAAACAATGCGATGTAAATCTAATAGTTAGAAACTAGACTCGCAATGAAATCGGTATCACGAAAAGTGGTGCATAGCCTAACTTATGATCGAATGAAAATTCAACCGATCTACGGGCACAGTGTTTATCAAGTTTCTACAACTTCGTGACTCGATCGAACATACTTTTCTGTTTTATCATTGTTACAATTTACGAGGATCGACACGACGAATATTTATATGATCGAACCGAAATTAAAATCGTCACGGCATTCTTCCGTTTTGCCAGGAAAAGACAAAGCTGGCCGATTATCGGCCAAATATTTGTCGAGAGATATATACATCAGACTAAACAACGTTTAGCCTTTAACGTAGATTTATCTCGCTGCTCCACTTATCGCAGCAATATTTCCTCTCCGCTACAACGTCTAATAGCATGAACATCGATCGTGCACCCTTCTAACGTGAGTAGGCACGTTTCTTCCGGGCAAGATCTCCGCTTTTCTCTATCTATCAACTTCGCCTGCACTTTCGCGCGGCTGTCTCGAAAATTGGCAAATATTGCATCAGTCGCCATCCGTTTCGCAGCAGATCGAAGCTCGTTTTCTCGACGAAACGGAGTTTCACTGCCTTCGCCGCCGACACGCCGACGCTTTCGCCACGCAGCTCAGCTTCGCCGAATGACCGAACGAAAGCAGAGAATTTTTCAAATAAAACACCCTGGGCAAATTGATACGCGTCGGCAAGACGAAAGAAACGGCTTGCAACGGCGGAATGATAGCAGAAAAACGGCGTAGTTGGAGAAAATATGCGAAAGAGGAAGAGCATGAGAGAGAGAGAGAGAGAGAGAGAGAGAGAGAGAGAGAAGGGTAGCGCGTAAATATATCGGGGCGGTGGTGCTGCGGCTGGGACGGCTCCTGCTTTCCACGTCGGCATCTATCGACCCACCCCTGGTGCTGGCGATGGCGGTGGCGGTGGCGGTGGCGATAGCGATGGCGATGGCGGTGGTGGCGGCGACGATGGAGCTTCCACCGCCCTGGAAACCTTCCGCACGGCACAACCGTGAGTTACAGCTGCTGATACCCGGCTAGCCGAGTACTCCAACATCTACGTATAACTAAAGATCAATAGGCGATGCATCTGACCTCTATATATTTGTGGTTCAATCGCGCTTATGCGAATAATTGAAGATTTCTCTTACAATGTACAATGAACAAAGACGTTGGTTTTTTTCTTCTTATCGTAGAACGTCCTACAATGGGAATATCGTAGCGTAGAATTTAAGAGCAATTTTCATTTGTAAATGATCACCAATAACGTTAAGAGGTACGTACAACGTTGCAACATCCTCTGTGTAAAACAACGTAAGTTGAACGATAAAAATGCTGGAGCAGGTGGATGCTAAATACGATCAGTTTTATGACAATTTTTACCGGTAACATCGTATAATATACTTTTGTAAGAAAAATAAAAGGAACACGTTGAAGAAAATATTCTTTGCTTTTATAAAAGCTGTCTAGAGACAAACGAGGTTAATACGGCGTTTGCAAATTTAAACGAACGTTACGTTCGGTTCTCGACCATGTCAGTGGCAAAAGTAGAAAACCTTCTGACCCGTTTGCATCTTTTTACGCTTAAAATCTTATAACGATCGAAACAAATGAAATTTCCGGAATAATGTTAGGTCGCAGGAGCCTTCTTTCGCTCCTGCGAGGTTCGATGTTTCGCACCGTCAGTGTTATCTGCAAGAAGTCTCCGATTACTCGAACGAGCCACGAGAATATCGGTAACCGTGGATCGCGACCAGTTCCCATATCGAATTTCGCCGATAACTTTTTGTCGAAGATTGGACAGACGATAATTTTGGTTGGACGAACGGGGACAAACGGACGCTGTTTATTATTTTTAGAAAAAATTCGCACCTGGCGCTGCCGACCATGTAGATCTGCCAGCGTACTACACGCTGTGGCGCGAATTTTGAAACAGTTTTCCGTATGCCTTATTTTTCGAGCGAGTTCTCGTGTCTTTTTAGATTTAAATTATCTTTTTACATTTAAATGATCTTTTTAGATTTGAATTATCTTTTTAGATCGAACTGCGACACGTAATCGCTGGTTTGCCGCGTTCTACCGTATAATTGCAAAGTGTATAATGGTGCACGTAGGATTGATTTAGCGTGCAGTGGCTGAAACGAACCGCCGATTGCTAAAATCGAAGTATTTGTGTAGGCATGAATTACTAAACTGAATGTTATTGGTCTCGCGGGTGCAGTGTGTTCTAATCGGCGGAGGTAGAAATTCGGATACGTTTCTACGATACGGGTGAATTGTTCACCTAATTAAAACCCTGATCGTGTTCATGCAAGTGTATTATATTTAACATGTTTCTGCTCGAGCGCGTACGTAAAATTCTCGCTGACTTGCGCAGAATTTTATTTTCCACGAAAATGCCAAACAAATATACGTTCGTATTTGTCGAGAAAATTGGATACCTCGATTGGGACCTAATTTCCAATTTACCAAACGCGTTTCTATTTAAAATGTATTTTCTAATTAGTTATTTTGATATCAAAATATTACGTTTCATATTCTATTTTTCTACATTCTATGTATCGATTTTTGCCAATACGGCAGGCGGGCGAGTCTCTGAGAGATCGAACCGATCAGCTCCGCTCCTTGTGGATTTTTCAATTTCGCTGCTCGAGTACGTAATTGCTATCCAGCGTCTCGAAACACAAACGACTTATTTCTATCTTCCTCGTTACAAGCAGATAGCGCAAACGATTACAAATTTCAAGGAAAATTTCCTAAAGTAATATCCATAGTCGTTAATTTCTTCTACATTCCTAATGTCGTTTACGCTTTCAATTTTTGATCAACGACGTGGCTTTTGCCAGCTCGAATGACACTCCATCGCGTGTATAAAATACAAAATACAGCACAGTATGTCCCCAAAAAAAAAAAAAAATGCTTGGCGAGAAAAGTAATAAAATCCTTGTATATTCGTTTTTTCACAACATATTACTCAACTTTTCAAATCCGCAGTAACCATAACAGCGGAATATACATGGCAGACGACCATTAATACAGCCGTTAACAAAAGTGGAGCGAGACCAATAACACCTTGGTAACACGTACCGATCTAACGGCAGGAAAGCTAATTATCCAAACACGAACCTACCATTTTCCATCGAACGTATCGTTCGTAACGATACAACGCACCGACGGCATATTTCCAATCCAAGATGCCTTTGAAAATTTTCTCGCGACGAGCCAGTCGTTGAGAATCGAAGGTCGAGCCATCTTGTGAAAATTAAACCGTTTTGGAGACACGAAGAGACACGACCGCTTCGTCTCGCCCAGAAAGACACGAACGAATCAATTTGCCGCGATATTGCAAAGCCGAGATTGCATAATCGGTTAATTATTAAGGTATCGTTGGTCGGTTCCGTGGCGGAGTTGCAGCAGGGGTACGCGGGTATCCGAACAAAATCAATAGCAGCGATGTAGCACACACGTTGATCCGGGGGTTAGGTGCGAACGTGCACGCACACGCGTGGTCGACGGGTTCCTGAGGCGGCCGTACACCGGTTTTCCTCGGTTTTCCCGCAGAATCGTCTCTTTGTAGACTCGATGAGAACGAGGCGAGTGTTGGGTGACGGCGGCACGGAAAGTACAACGGAAGAACGTAGCCGTGCCCCGCCCACCGTTCCGTTCGTTCGTTCGTTCGTTCATTCATTAACTTGTTTGCTCGGCTGGCTGCTCGCGCTCTCTTCCTTTTCTTCTTTTCTTCTTTTTCGCGCACGTATCTCGGACGATGTCTCGCTCGCTCATTCGATATCGTTCGCAGCCCCGATTGCACAGCGAGTTACACCACTGCCGGCGTCTCCATCGCGGCCTCGCCGCCACTCTCGCCGAGTTCGCCTCGGTTTTAGGTCGATGAGACTGGCACAGCGTCGTATATATACGGTTATCGTACTACGCTTCGCACCACCCTTGCACCGCTCTTCCACCGTCTGTCCGCCATTCTCCTGCTCGGTTTCCTGTTTCTTCCTTAGCTTCGCCTCTCCTTGCTGCTCCCCTCGCTCCCCTGCCTGTCCCTTGTTCATTCAACCGTCAGCCTTTCCACGTCTGCCCGTTTCCGTGTCGTCTCCTTTCGTGCGCCTAGAAATGTAGAAAACAAGTATGAAAGCCGCACAGACTGGTGGAACAGCGCGGGGAACAGCGGCAGAACGTCGCTAAACTTGGATCACTGCGATCGATAACGTTGAGGACAGTTGTGAGTGACATCGGTGATACATCGGCAACGAACGTCGTTCCACGGAAAGTTAGGGGGGTACGAATTATCCGAGGCAGAACTAAGAGAAATGCGACGCGAACATGTGAGAAAAGAGTCGCACAACCTGCTAATCAAATAGACCTGTAGACCTACAAAGGCTGGGTTAAACGAAGGCTAAAAAGGAAACGTGCAGCTGACCTGCTGTGCGACTCTCAAGGGACACTGTAAGATGACGTCGCGTCCAGAATAGTCGTCCACGTGTTTAAATTACGCGTCCAATTTATAGTTATAGTATAGGAAAGAAATTGCACGACGGCAGAAACCGCGAAGGGAAATAAGTAAAATGGAAAAAGAAAGAGAGAGACCCGCTTTCGTACGTAGGTGAGAGCCGTGTTTGTTCGAGATCTCGCGCTGATTATTTCGCTCGCTGCCTGGAACAGCACGAGCAAACGATAGGATGTAACCCGTGGATATCGCTCTTTTTTAGCCATGGAAATTCCTGCGGGCAAGGTGTTGAGTGAAGTTCCAACGGAGGGTGGAGAATTGTTGCTTGGATCATGTGGAACGTAGAGTGCGGACGAGATCGTTGTATAAGTTAGGCAGCAGTGTTTAAATATAGCTGGCGAGTATAAATATTTTTGTATAAAACTAACGACGAACACACTTTTCTAATATGATGTACAGGCAATTTTATTTTTATTCTTATTTCAGCTGGAAAAGTTTTGTTTGAACTTCAAAGAGACGATCGTTTGAAGATTTCAATATATTCGAACTGTACAACGATCATTCGTATCTACGATATTTCTTTACGTTACCAATCATATCTACGTACGAGTAGATTAAATATTTTTAATGCGATTATCGGATTATTTTATAAAATTGAAAGACGTGGTATTATTGATACATCGTGGTAGTAATTTATCGCACCATCCGTACATTTCGATGTTTTCATATAATACGTGTAATATAATACGTACTGTATATAGGATGCAGCACATAGTATCAGTTTAATAATACTCCAGAGATTTATAAAATGTGCAAATAAAAAATGCACTTACTCGTACATTATATTAATCGATAAAAATATACTATTTTACTTTTGTCATACATTAAAAATTATTTCAAATATATACGAACGCGCGGTATTATTTTCAAAATGTTATAAATAAATACTCACTGTTTCTTTAGAATGGAAATACAATTTTTCTCTAAATTTGTCAGTTGTGTTTTTATAAATAATGTTGTTGTTATTAATAGCGTTCAAATTCTATTAAGACTTTTTTATTCGTTAAAAGTATACGAAGCCTTGTTTTTCTGAAGTGATATCAGCATTAAATTCCGCTGTTTAATCAATAGATATAGACATTGCCATCGATATGCATTTAGTCGCGTTACAAAATGAATGCATTATGTTGACTCATTTGAAATCTAAGTTTATCGTACCGCCGCCAGCATAAGAAAAGTCTTTAAGCTATTAATTTTAAACAAACTTCTTCTAATTCTGTTATTAATTACGTAATTGGATTTTACAACGACAACATAACATTTGTCGAAATCTCGAACGTGAATGGATTTTGAAATCGTAATTAATCTCTAAATATAATTAATATCTAAAAATTTAATAATAAAAATAAACGACTCGTACAGTGATTAAATTAATTTTACTTGACGTTATTAATATTCGTTTTCTATAAAAAAACCAAGCATATACAGGGTGGTTGGTAACTGGTGGTACAAGCGGAAAAAAAGTCGAAAATATGGAATAAAATTTTTTTTTTCAATTCAAAGTCGATTTTCTCGAAAACAAAGCCTCAAACGAAAAATTGTTATTCCATATTTTCGACTTCTTTTTTCGCGTAGAATCACCCCCTTTCCGCTTGTACCGCCAGTTGCGTTCCACATAACGTTGTTCAATGCAAGAAGCAAATACAAATAAAAATTTCGTTATTTAAAAAGTTGACATATTAGCACTTAGAGATATGTTAAAGAACCCATGCTCAAATAAGTTGCGACACGGAAGATTTTGTAACTTCAAATCTCTTTCGCTAATACAAAGCAAGAGAATGAAAGCTTACGCTGCTTATTATTTTTCACGTTGACTTTGGTATTTCTATACGAATGTCATTACAGTCATTTCTATATAGAACTTGAAATTTTCCTATCTTTACACGGAATACACGATTGTTTACAACAAACTCGATACCGGGTTTAACCCATTTTCGCGAAAGTACGACGTTGTCGGTTCTCGCACCGAGCCACAGAAAAATGTACATCCTATGTCAAAGACGCAGGAAATCTCCAGACCGAGAAGACAATTATCCGCCTAATCGTTTCTTCTAAATTCCTACCAAAGACCATTTTCTTACACCCTTTATCGCTCTTAATAATTGGCGAGGAAAGAGTCGATGGGACTTTTCGTAAAAAAAGGAGGCGACATTCGACCGAGTTTGATAGTCGATCTCTCGTACGGATTCCCCCAAGGAATATTTATATTTCGAGAATCTGGTATTCGCATTTATTAGAAGGCTGGAAGGTCGGGCAAACTTCCTTTCGCATATCTCGCTCGCCGTGACTCACTCGATGCATTCTCTCTGTCTTCCTTCCTCTTGTCCTTCCATGATGTGTCCTTTATTTTTAAACCAGGCTCGAGGCCCGCGCAGCCCTGTCTTTCATAGCAATTTACCGCGCTACTCTGTGCCGTCGGCTTCGCCAATCGCAATTCTTCCACATTCATCGGCCATAAAGTCAACGCACATATGTACATCGAGGAACCAGCTTCTTCCTCCCACTCAGCCTTCTAAGAGCGCGATAAAAATTGTTTCGAAAACGTTCAGCCTGCCTCCCGGCCCCCACCGCGCCGATATTTCATAGATCGCGCGGTGGAAATTTCGAATGGAATTTCCTCGGAGCGTTCTCATGTCACCCTTGTCCTCTCGTCACGAGCGTACATCCGCTCGACGTTCCATCGAACGCTAATTGGTATTTTTAGACCACGCAGATGTATCTATACTTAACATGCCTATTGCGTCATTCTTTATCGCATGAAATTTTATCAGCCAGAATTTTCCTTTCCAGTGTTTTCCTATATTTTGGCTGGCGGGCTTGTTTCCGGTTAACAGAACGACTCGTTCGTAAGATATCGTTGCCGGTTTCGTACTCGCGTTACGATAAATCGATAATTTTCTCCAGCGGAATCAAAGCTGAGAAATTTATCGATTGTTGTTCATTTACGGAGAATTTGAATTTGAGTTGAAAATGGCTAGCGTTTTATGCATCTTATCTTGCTCTTTCGTGCTACGATCCAAAACTATCGCAACGAAGTGTATTCGTTGAGGCGCGTGTTTTCTAAATTTCCGACTAATTTAATTCAATTAAAAAGCTGTTCGCCGCTGAAAAGCAAAATTATTATTCTCCCAGGATGGTTCACATAAAATCGTTGGAACATAGTCGTGTTTATTATTGCCGCACCCGTTAGAGTAACTTTAATACGCTAATTTTTACTTTCAAGAATCGCAAAAGTTATTTAATATCCATCGATACGTATACAACTTGTAAATTGGACATTTTTTAGCTTCTCGCTGTTTCACGCTGTTTTCAAAAATTCAGAGACACGTACATCTTTTTCTCGCTCTCTTACGATTTAAACTTAATTCTCTCAACTTTTTTTCGCTCACTTGCGTTTTACGTATACGTATATTTATATACATAGATTCGTGTTTTCATATCGCTTTTTCGTTAAATTCGATCGATGAATTCAAGCAAGTGGAATTTTGACGAATTGGAAGAAGAAGAAAGAGCTTGCAGCTCGGTCATACCGAGTGTATCAAACGACAATTGTTAGTGTCTCGTGTTATATGTATCTGTGACTAATGATCTATTCATTAGAATAGTACGCCATTGAGCGATATTAGCCCACGTACAATTTCTACGTACTTCGTAATTATAACGATCTATTCGTAGAAGTAAGTTGATACACGAAAGAAACACACGTGCCATAACAACGTGTCAGGAAGTCTGCCCATAGAAATTTCATAATCTCGAACACTGTTTCACCTACGTAATAAAACCTGAAGAAAAAGGTCGCTGAGTAGCATATTTTGAGAGGCTAAATAAATACCTAATAAATACGGAAACATTGCCTCGAATATATTATTTTAACAAACGTTCGAAACAACGGGCAACGACGGATTAAAATAAAAATAAAAACGCGTACTCAAACGTAGCGGCGGGTATCAGGAATTGTTTAAACAGAAGCAAAATAAAATATACACAAAATAAAAAAATAAAATACTCGGGGAAAAGAGGATAATCCGATAGGCAGAGAATTATCACGTCTATTTTTTTTATCTCGGCGAACCAGCGTTTAATGTATACTAATCAACTTACGACGAGTTATATAACTTATGCACCTTATACCGCATATATCATAGTATACATTTTAATTGCCTATAATTAGTCCAGGCATAGTATAGATAACATAAAAAGGAGCTGGGGAATATAACGTTGAATTTTTTAAGACGTTATGTATGATAATCGTATGTTAAACTGTTAAACCAACTGAATCTGTTGTATCAAGCATAGCGCACCTGACAATTTACCTATTAATCTCTTGTCCAAAAGAAGACATTCGTAATTGGTGATAACTTCTTGTTTAAATCTGCAGTTTGATCTGTAATTTAGATATTGATAATTGTCGTAAATAAGATATTTAGCGCTAATAATACAGTGGCTTAACGTGATCGTAATACAATGCAATAATAGTGTAAAATAAAATTAACAGATCAAAGATACGACCTATGGGTATGTACACGTTCAAATCGCGTGACGTTATAGAGAATTAAAGAAACCCATGGTTCTTATGGGCTGAATTTATAATTTAAGTGGTTGCGTACGAAACGATCCATTTGGGATACGTTTTGAACGTATAAAATTCTCAAGCTAACCGATCGGTGCTTTGTGTTCATTATTTTATTATAAAATGGTGGATTGTGCGTTAAAGCGAACCATAGGTCAACATTTTCTTACGTGAGTTTAAACTTGGACACATCGCTTGTGATATTAATTTAGCTTTCGAAGAAGCTGCATTGGAAGAACGGACAACCTGATGTTGACGAATAATTTAGATCTGTACGAGCGTGAAAATTAAATTAAAATGTTACCAGGAAGAATGAACTAAAATTTGTAACTGTAACAGCTATAACGATAAATAAAATATATCGTTTTACTGGTCCTGAAACTCTAATTACAAAATATTATTTTCAGCGAAATTACGAACGTTGAAAATTTTATTAGCCCTGCGATTAACGCTGTCATACTTGGATCTTGCTCCCTTTTTTGCTAACAGAGCAAATGTCTTGTTCGACACAAAACTGCAACGAGGAATCACGCTCACTGTTTTCTTTTTCTTTCGTATTTTCTCCAAACTGAAGATTAACACTCTCCGTTGGCATCAACGTGTCCTCAAGTCCGTAAGCTAAACGTTAGTATTCGTGTCACGCGCAAATCGTCCATTTACGTAAAGTTCAAGAACATGAAATTTTTACGAAAGATCGCCGGCTGCTGGTTAAACTTACTAACAAATTTATGCACCAAAGCGTTAATATGAGAAAAACGAACGTAACTGTGCGCAGAGCATTTCATCAACAACAACGTAACTCTCCGTACGAGGCATTCACAGATCGACTTTCTCAATTTTACAAAATGTTCCACATTTTCTTATGTCCTTATCCTACATCCTCGATATAATCTCCTCGATTTTATCCATTTTTTGTTTCCTACAATTATAGCTATACATCCGTACGGAAACACGGTAGCCCGCGTATCCCAAGGCAGGCCAGAAGCCTTATTGTCGCCAATAAGCGTGCTAACGATTCGAGTAGTTTAGCCGGGGTATGCGACGCCGATGAGATACAGGTGCCTAAATAAACCTCTTAAAACGGGGGGATGTCGTTCACACGATATTGTGCAAACTGACGCTGCCCTTGCTTGCGCGCGACAGTTAGGCGGCGACGAAGAAGGGCGTGTTGGTGAGAGCAGATCGCCTTTTCTCAGCGCGGCGCGGACAAAAGGCAGCGGCACTGCTGCCGCTACCGCCACGCTTGCTAAAAACTAAAGAGAACGCGAGAGAGCTGTTGGCCGGCCAATGCATTCGAAAGGGAGAGACGAGAGGAGATCCATACGCGGTGGCTGCATGATAGCACGCAGTAGTGCTGGCTGCTCGCCCGTTTTCATTCATGATTTTCGCGAGGGCGATGCTGGCGCCGTGCTCTGTGTGTACCACCTGCACATCTTCCTTTGTCGCCACCGCCGCCGCCGCCGTCGTCGCCGCCGCCGCCGCCGCCGTTAAGCCACCCCACCTTTTGCTCCGTTTCGTGCTCCGTGTTTGTTGCCGCCCCACCATGTTCAGGGACGTACACCGGCGCGCAAGTGTTATTGTTCTTTCCAAGGAGAACAGCTAAGAGCCCTACAGCTAAAAGGTACAATTAGAATCGAGCGCGTGACCCCGCTCTGCGCCACTCTCCACTGTTTAATTCTCTTACAGCTGGATCGATTTCGGTTTTTCGGCTTTCTTTCCTACTTCCACTTTAGTTTTACTCTTCAGCCGCTTCCATTCTTTAGCACGTCGAATGCTACGGGGGTCGCCGGTGACCGGCGCTCTACTCGTCAGTGGCGCCGTGGGGGTCACCGGTGACCGGCGCGCCAAGATTAGTAGAAATATAATATAATTTGAAGGAATGTCAATAGTTATAAATTTTGTATTATTACCATCGTTACTACAATGGTGTGACGAAATGAATGCAGTATAAAACATATAAAAGTAGTCTTATTTATACGTGAAATATGGACTTGTGATATTTCAACATTATGTGTATCGCGTAATAAACAATTCGTCATGACGCCACGGGCAATCCCTGTAAAACTAGCATGGCATTCAACGTGTTAAATGAAACAGATACGTTAAGTGGCGGTGGAAGCAAAGAAATTCGCCGTTTCCAGAGTCTTCTGCATCGCGTAGCTTTTTCATCAGCAGTGCACTACGTTATTATGTTATCTGAATATTGGAAATCGTACTTCAACATTAAAGTATGTAGTTCTAGCATTTATGTTTGGTGTCGCGTAGTATATCGCTTCTGTTTTCATTTTCCGAAGTGCAGAATCGATCAAAATTTCGTTCCCTTGCGTAGATATCCAGGGACGAAATCAGGAACGCGTTCTTCGCAAAGACATTCGAAATGGAGTCATCGTGTGAAGATGAAGAAGATCAAAACGTGGCGTGTTTCGTACGTGACGATCAATTTTCGAACGACGCGAGGGCAGAAAATTGGGTTAGATGCAGCGCTTATTTCAGACGATGCTATGAGCTGCGCGCATTTATATCGCAAACTAGAAAATTTGTATGTGATTTTTGTACAGATCATGAGATTTGTCTTATTTCATATTTTATATCAACATATTTCCAGCGCGCAAAAAGCGAATAATACAAACATTTCCTCACCAAAATTAAGGGGAACAAATTAGAAACTATACCATACAATTAGAATTTACATCGCAAACTAAACAATTTGTATGTGATTCTTGTACAAATCGTGAGATTTGTCTTATTTCATATTTTATATCAACATATTTCCAGCGCGCAAAAAGCGAATAATACAAACATTTCCTCACCAAAATTAAGAGGAACAAATTGGAAACTATACCATACAATTAGAATTTACATCGCAAACTAGAAAATTTGTATGTGATTTTTGTAGAAATCGTGAGATTTGTCTTATTTCATATTTTATATCAACATATTTCCAGCGCGCAAAAAGCGAGTAATACAAACATTTTCTCACCAAAATTAAGGGGAACAAATTAGAAACTATGCCATATAATTGGAATTTATATCGCAAACTAAACAATTTGTATGTGATTTTTGTAGAAATCGTGAGATTTGTCTTATTTCATATTTTATATCAACATATTTCCAGCACGCAAAAAGCGAATAATACAAACATTTTCTCACCAAAATTAAGAGGAACAAATTAGAAACTATACCATACAGTTAGAATTTATATCGCAAACTAAACAATTTGTATGTGATTCTTGTACAGATCGTGAGACTTGTCTTATTTCATATTTTATATAAACATATTTCCATCGCGCAAAAATCGAATAATACAAACATTTCCTCACCAAAATTAAGGGGAACAAATTAGAAACTATGCCATACAATTAGAATTTATATCGCAAACTAAACAATTTGTATGTGATTTTTGTACAAATCGTGAGATTTGTCTTATTTCATATTTTATATCAACATATTTCCAGCGCGCAAAAAGCGAATAATACAAACATTTCCTCACCAAAATTAAGAGGAACAAATTAGAAACTATACCATACAATTAGAATTTACATCGCAAACTAAACAATTTGTATGTGATTTTTGTACAGATCGTGAGACTTGTCTTATTTCATATTTTATATCAACATATTTCCATCGCGCAAAAATCGAATAATACAAACATTTCCTCACCAAAATTAAGGGGAACAAATTAGAAACTATGCCATATAATTGGAATTTATATCGCAAACTAAACAATTTGTATGTGATTTTTGTAGAAATCGTGAGATTTGTCTTATTTCATATTTTATATCAACATATTTCCAGCACGCAAAAAGCGAATAATACAAACATTTTCTCACCAAAATTAAGAGGAACAAATTAGAAACTATACCATACAGTTAGAATTTATATCGCAAACTAAACAATTTGTATGTGATTTTTGTACAGATCGTGAGACTTGTCTTATTTCATATTTTATATAAACATATTTCCATCGCGCAAAAAGCGAATAATAAAAACATTTTCTCACCAAAATTAAGAGGAACAAATTAGAAACTATACCATACAATTAGAATTTATATCGCAAACTAAACAATTTGTATGTGATTTTTGTACAGATCGTGAGACTTGTCTTATTTCATATTTTATATAAACATATTTCCATCGCGCAAAAAGCGAATAATAAAAACATTTTCTCACCAAAATTAAGAGGAACAAATTAGAAACTATACCATACAATTAGAATTTATATCGCAAACTAAACAATTTGTATGTGATTTTTGTACAGATCGTGAGACTTGTCTTATTTCATATTTTATATCAACATATTTCCAGCGCGCAAAAAGCGAGTAATACAAACATTTCCTCACCAAAATTAAGGGGAACAAATTAGAAACTATACCATACAATTAGAATTTACATCGCAAACTAAACAATTTGTATGTGATTTTTGTAGAAATCGTGAGATTTGTCTTATTTCATATTTTATATAAACATATTTGCAGCGCGCAAAAAGCGAATAATACAAACATTTCCTCACCAAAATTAAGGGGAACAAATTAGAAACTATACCATACAATTAGAATTTATATCGCAAACTAAACAATTTGTATGTGATTTTTGTACAGATCGTGAGACTTGTCTTATTTCATATTTTATATAAACATATTTCCATCGCGCAAAAAGCGAATAATAAAAACATTTTCTCACCAAAATTAAGAGGAACAAATTAGAAACTATACCATACAATTAGAATTTATATCGCAAACTAAACAATTTGTATGTGATTCTTGTACAAATCGTGAGATTTGTCTTATTTCATATTTCATATAAACATGTTTCCAGAGCGCAAAAAGCGAATAATACAAAGATTTTCTCACCAAAACTAAGGGGAACAAACTAGAAACACTTTCTTTTTAACAACTGAAAGACGCGTCCTTTTACACGTATATTTTTTACTCTGTCTGAATGAACTTGTATAAAACATCGATTACAGATCTTCGTTACTAAGCACTCAAGGCAATTATACAAATTTGTTCATACGAAGATATTGATTTTTCGATAAATGCTAAAATTGCTTTCGATAAATGCTTAGCATATTTCTAGACCCCATATGTCTGGTAAATCTGATGTGATAAATTTCAGCCTGTTTCACCCACTTTGTTCTGAACTGGATATGTGCTTTCTTCAATTCTTTGGATATTTTCAACCTTTTTCAATAATTGGTTCATCTAATTTCGTACCACTTTAGAATTGTGTGCTGTACCGTGAATGGTAGGTCAATAGGGTTCACACCACAAAGCAGCTTCTCTTTATAACAGAAATTTGTGCGACAGTCTGGACTCTATTCATTCTTCTATTCTTTACTTTTCTTTCATCTTTCTTCGCTTGGGCCCCATGCTTTACGAGTTCCTTACCAGCTACTTAGACGAACATTAACTGTTCACCAAATACAGACAGTGTCAGGTGGCAATATTGAGATGTACAGCAAGGACATTGAACGAAGCATTCTTTTAAATAGATTTTACATGCATTTCATATGTCAATATTCCCATATGTCAAATTTGTATAACATTGAATAACACGAAATTTATGTAAATGTTATATTTAATGCTATGTTGTGCGAATAGTATTTGCAATAGTATGCGCAGTAATCTTTGTAGCCATTGTACATGCACAGTGTCTTGCAACCGAGATGTTGAGAAACGACATTGATCAACACCAAGAAAGTGATGTTGCTAAACTACTTTTTTAAATCTTGCCTTAGACTTTGCTGTCATTTACGTTATCTTCTTGCAATGAATCAGCTTATGGAAACGAGTAATTTATTTCAAAAGGCAAACATTAGGCGTACACGTATGTAGCATAATTGCGAGGCTGATAAAGAGTTGAGTTGATCGGTTTGGCTTCCGAGAAGCTCGGTTGATGATACAACCAGGTGAAAGATAATTTCACGTGGCAAAATAAATCCGAAACATAGTGTAAATATTTCCATACGTTTACCTAATGATCTAACACGATAAATACAAACATAAGTAAATATTGTAAGTTGAGATATAGTTCGGTGTACACGTAACAAGCACATGTAACGTACTTGTATTTACAGTCAAGTTGCTCGGGATCAGAGGCTGGTACAATCAGACTCTATGGTTACAAAAGGTTCTCTATAATTTAACGAAGAATTACAACTAAAGTTACAGTTCGCATCAATTTTTGTTATCAGATAGAATTCCGTTACAATCTTCAGCATAAACGTGACTGCAGGAGTTTAAGAAACATCCAAGTTCCTCGTGGTCTTAGAAGACCTCGTGGTGGTTAAAATTGGTTTGATCAGGTCGATTTGAAAAATTGCTGTTTAGCATTTAGCTAATATCTGCGATAATAGCTGCAAGTCAAAGGTTAATATTTCGTCTTGCTCGAGTCGACTGGTTCAAATTATCCGAATGAAAAGCTACCAGCGATGATAAAGTAAAGAAACGTTTGCAGAAAGTTCGATGGCCAGCTTTCAGCTAACTTGGATAAAGAGCAAAGAGGTGTAAACGAACGGTTCGGCGGTTTATACAGGTGACAATCTGCAACGAGAATGACAAGGATAATTTCATGGATTATCAAATCGAACAGCTCACTTAAACCACGGTTCGATTAAATGGCGAGCAACTCCTTGCGGAAAAAATTCATTTGCACACTTCCGAGCGTATGATCCGATAAGGGTCGAATTAATCGGCTTGCAACCTATTTAATGTCGGCGTTATTATTAGCAAGAAGGAGGAAAAGAAATGGTATATACTAGTTGCAACGGCTGATAGTGTTAGTTTATGAGCGAATTATTGCTCCATTATAGCAGCGGCTGCGAGATATCATAGCATCGACTATTTACAGCGGAATTGTGACTGGAAAGTTCGACTGAAATTCGCGTTAATTCGATTGCAGAGTCCTCGCTGAATTTTCGTTGGATTCTTCTCTCCTTCAAATTATTCCGCAACGATTTACGTGTAATTTTCTGTTCATTATCGATGTATTGGAAGGTGTTTATTATCATTAATAAATAAATTCGAACAGTATATGACAGGCTGAAAATCATAACGATGTAAATGAAAATATTGAGAATTTTATCGTGTATTTCAGCTCTTAAAAGTATGGTAGTTTTACTTTTATAATTAAGTTAGTTATAACTTTATTCTCTGCCGCGATGCGTCTTTATGACCTGAAAAAATATAAATTTGTATAATGATAAACACAGAACATTATTTTGTAATATTAAATAACGGTTTATTTACGTCACTATGATTTTTCGTTGTACATATATGAAGACTTTGCTTGAAACTTAACCCCCCCCCCCCAAAAAAAAGGATAGCGCAAAGTAATTTTTATTCTTATAGTAGCCGTGCGCGAGTTTTGCAAATTCGTAGAAAAATCGTTGCAACAAGCGTGTAAAATTATTAGTTAAAAAAATTAATAACGAAACGTTTTAATTAAAATTTTAATAAAATCTCTGACTACGTTTTTGCTGTGTTAAAGAGAAATGCATATTCCGCAGACATAATTAACTGAAACTAGTAAACTCAACAGAAAATATGTTAAACTATAATATAATAAATTTCCAAAGTTCCAACTGCAATTATGACGTAAAAATATTTTACAAAAGTGATTCCGTAGGTTAATTTCTGATTGAATGTCCTAACGTAATTATCCACGGTGGCCGCAAAACCACACCATAGTATTTATTGTAGCATTTACATACTAATTAATTAGACGAGAAAGAAGAGAGAAGAAGAAATTAGTACAATGGCGACCAGAAGAAAATTTATAAAACGAGAAGTATAAAAAGGAAATGTAAATTTACAAAACGAGCGTTGCTAATCCGGTAAAAGATTGTCTCAATGCAAAAGTTACCGAAATTCATAATATACCAACATAAAACTTTAACGTTAAATTTCCTATCATTTTTATACTCTACGTATGGCCAAAACACAGACTGGACCTGACAGGAAAAGATACTGTTGAAAAATAAGGACATGAGCCGGTATTTTTATGAAATTTCACGTAATTCAAAGAATCGGATACGAAAGGATACAGGGAAGAAGACAGACGATGGTACGTCCCTGGTGTTGGTGTCACTTCCCATTTCGGGTTGGCGGCTCGGTTTTTCGTCGTAGATGTTCGTATGCTTCCGCCGGCGATCCGGAAAAGCACGAGGCGCGCATCGGCCGCTGCGCGGAAATTGTCGAACGAGCGGTGGAGGTCGGCGGAGGTCGGCCAACTCGAACCACGCGGCGGCGTCGATTCAATTCTCGATACGCGTAGTTGTCGCTTGGAAAATCGTTGGGCCGGCTTTTGTCGTCCACGTGTTCTCACGGGAACTTTGGCCGTTTCTTGCTACGAACCGAGCAACGCGGATCATGCAAATGCAAGTATTAATATGCGACCCGCCGAGTAACTTACGCAACCGTTAATAACTCGTAATGTTTGTAGACAGCCGTACATCCGTATTCTATTAACGAGTGATAATGTAATACGATATTTGTCATTGGAACGGTTTGTACATAGAAGCAGGACGGCTCAATATTACCTATTTTTCAGTTGTTTCCCTTTCAGACACCAAGATACGAGGCAGAAATGAGTAACTGGATCGCTGTATTAATTATCGAATAGCGAGCACCAGCGCTTTGTTGCAATCGATACTTTCTCTCGTTCTTTGATCGCACAAGTATCGATGATATTTTCAAATTATTCGATTCTGCTTTAATGCAGTTTACGACGCACTATTTGACAAAGTGTGGCGGCGTATAATAATTGAGTTTACGTGTTTGATTGTTGAACGCTGCTTGTGTACGAGCACAAATATCGTCACTTAACACGCAGTACCGTGCTACTTGCTTTAATTGCTATTGGTAACCTATTGGTTAACGCCAAAATTCTTTGTTTATGCTTTTTACGCTCCTTTCGTTACATAACCTTAGATTTGCATTCGCAGAAAAAATTCGGCACGCATAACGATTTTAAAGCCTCGATTACATAAACATCGATATAAGTCGAATTAATCGGCTCGAAATCGTTGAGTAACGAGTGGCAAGTAGCTTCGACTGATACTTAATAAAAAATGGATACCTGAAAACGTCGTAAAAATATCCGAAGCTGGCCATAAGACATAAAAAAGAATATAAAAATCGTCTTAGAATGTTTACAAAAACGGTCGATGATTTGCTCGCTACGATTAAACCGAAAGTTAGGTAAAAGTCGACTTAGCTTAGAGAATTCGTATAATAATTAAGAGAAGGTCGACGCTGGAAATAGAACGTTATCTAATAACCATTTTTCTTTTTAGTTGAAGAAATAACAAAGAATGGCTAAGAGAATTCTAACTTCGCTTAAAACCCGAAGAAACGTTTCAAGTGTGCTGAATTTAGATAACTTGAACGAGACGAAACCCAGCCATGGAATTGGATCTAAAAATTAAAGTTACTTAATCTTAGTGTTTTGTTTTTATTTATATTCTGCACTCTACGTGATATAGGATTTTTTATTTAAATATAGAATACAAAGTAACGTTAAATATTCTGAAAGGAACATAGACCAAATGTAGTAAAACCTGCTCTGATTATTTATTACGGCATCAGTCGATGATCGACACCCTAAAATTTGAAAATACTTGACATAGGTGCTGCTATTTTTGATATAACTAAATAATTGCACTCTCGATTGAATTGCTACGCGGATACCAATAATATCGAATAATCCTGAAAAAAGATGGATCTCTTTTTTGGAAATGTCTCAAATTAAAATGTCTTAAAAGCTTGTGATTGTAAGTGTTATATTTATCAGTTCATAATTATTACAAGATGATATTTCTATAAATAGCCGTGGAAATAGGTGAATGAAATTTTTAACTGTGGTTCCTAATTATCTGATGGAATCTATCTACTGATTTATTAAATTGATTCGTCAAATTGACCACAAAGATACATCACAGTACGTTGTTGGCTGTAAATATTAAGACACCTAATCGTTATACGTACATTTGCTGAAAAATGGCAAACTTTACCTTGCTTAGTGTCTTTAGTATTACGTACGACACGATAATTTGTAATAAAGTAACCAGAGAAAAAAACAAAAAACAGTAGAAAGCCATTTGTACAAAATAGCCAACGGTGTATTTACATTCTATCGAAGCTTATTTCTAGAAAAATGATTATTTTCTTAAGAAATAAATTGATTGCAATTACCGCTACAAAACAGCACTGGTACATCGCACGTTTCACAGACAGATTTCACACATACGTACTATCTGGTAACATTTGTTCCAGTAAATACACAGCTTTAGCCGATTTATCCTAATAATACGTAATGGCAAACGTAACGCACGCGATGGAATACCTTCGTTACGTATGAATGAAATTTATAAATTCATCGGTCGATTAAGCCGAATCGTGAAAGTACGAGTAACCCAGAAAAAGTCGATTACCTCGGCAACGTTCGCTCGTTAATGATTCACAAACTTGTTACAGGTACTGGTGAATCCGGCAAATCCACCTTCATTAAACAGATGAGAATCATCCACGGGTCTGGTTACTCGGACGATGACAAGAGGGGGTTCATTAAACTCGTGTACCAAAACATTTTCATGGCCATGCAGTCCATGATCCGGGCGATGGACCTCCTCAAGATCCAGTACGCCTCATCTGCGAATATAGTGAGTATTTTTATCGGTGACCCTGGGCTCCCTTCTCCCCGTGTTAATTATGGTAACCAAGTGCAACTGAAAAATGTGTTGTTTCCATGCGATCCTAGGAAAAAGCAGAACTCGTGCGAAGCGTGGACTTCGAGACAGTTACAACCTTTGAAAGTCCATACGTAGAAGCAATCAAAGATTTATGGGCGGATAGTGGTATCCAAGAGTGTTACGACCGCAGGCGAGAATATCAGCTCACAGACTCCGCTAAGTAGTAAGTACCGTCTGGACGTGTCTTTGCCATCTACTTGCCCCTGAGGAGAGCGTATCTTTTTTTCACCTCGTTCCACTCGACGTCATTGTTCGGTTAGCAGTCCCAACGTGTCGGCCCCTAAACGAGTCGAATACGCAGCCGCCAAGTACAGGCCTGTGTGAAACGTTAAACGCGTGTAACGTCTAAATATGAAGAATCGGTTGTAAAGAAATATTTGATGGAACGTTGAAGGTTTGCACCGACTGCTAGGTTTCTATTTAATAAGCGATCCATTTACTCATGTGAATGGTTTACTCGATATCTGGTTGATTCGATATTTGTTCGTTAAACGAGATTATAATATTTGGGAATGCCAGATGTTCCGTGTATCAGGTATTGAGAACATGATGTTTCAGTTACCTATTGGAGATAGATCGAGTCGCAGCAAGAGGCTACCTCCCAACAGAACAGGACATTCTTCGTGTGAGAGTGCCTACTACTGGTATAATTGAATATCCTTTTGACTTGGAAGAAATTCGATTTAGGTATGTCTCGCCATGCAAAGGAAGACGCTGCCTGTGCCTGTGATCTACTTACATTGGACTCTTTCTGCATCGTGGCTGCATGTATTGTGACTCACCGATTTCATTGTACATGGAATCCATCATTCGTTTCGTTTCTCCTTTCTCACTGGCGTGTCGCGAGTTCCATTGATACCTCCGGTTTTATGACGTGCCGTGGTGCTAAGTTTCCATGTACGAAATTTCGTCTCTCGCGACGACGAGAAAATTTCGTGCTCTGTATGCGGAGAGAAGACACAACGCAAGGTGTTCCTCTTCCAGCGGAGTATGGACGCACACGGTCTTCTCTCGATCAATCGTATTTATTTACAAGGAACATAATAGCTTTGCGGTGAACAATGTAAACTGTCCCACTGTCAGTTATTGTGTCATAAAACTGTAAGAATAAATCAATGAACTTTGCATTTGAGAGAATTCTTACAGGCTGGGGACAACGAGCATGTGTCAAATGTTTTGCGATATTCCTCTCCTCGTAATCACCTTTAATACATGCATGGGCATGCACTATCAGACTGTGGCTTCGTTTGTTTTGCAGTTATCTTAGTGACCTAGAACGTATCGAAAAGCCTGACTTCCTTCCTACCGAACAAGACATTCTTCGGGCTCGAGCTCCTACTACTGGCATTATAGAATATCCGTTTGATCTGGACTCCATCATATTTAGGTACTAACACACATTACTTGAACTTTGACTATACGTTTAGAAGTATACTATACTAACTTAGTATCGTACTAACCTGGAGTAATGGATTAGTATCGAAATACCTGTGTGAGTTTTTTTTTTAATACGGGTAGACACTTTTATTTTATTCCTATCGTGTCATGTATTTTTTGTCTGTACATTATCGCAATACCATTTATTTATGTTAATCATTTTTTTTTCTCTCTCGATCGTATATAGTTTCTTAAGTATTATCGCGATTTGTTGTAATGTAAATAATATTCTCTTATACGTAAGTTATCACAATATGGAAATAGACTTTATAAGTTACAGAGGTAAAATAGAAGTAGCAGGTAATTAATAAGTTATCATTGATAATGTAACGTAATAATAGTAATATTTACTATTTGTACCTTAAAAAATTGACAAGGTGAGTGAACACGTAAATAACTTCTTATTAAAAAAAAAACAGGATTATGTTATTTACTACATATTTTATAGCTGATTCTTCCTGTTTCGTTCTCCTTTCTTTTCTTTTTTTGTTTTTTTTCTCTTCAATTTTTATCCTTCGTTTGCTTTAAATAGCTCATTGTTTGCATGTTTTTCCATGAAATTTCTGTTCAGGAAATATCATTTTGTAAATATTACATTTGACATTTGACTAATGAATCGTACGAGTAATTTAAATTCTGAATGTGAAATTAGGAATTATTTACAAACTGCACTTAACAAATTGATAAATATCGGATAACAGTTTGCGCTTTAGTTTGATTAATATTGTAGCAAATATTTAAGTCATAAGTGAAAAGATGAACAATATTACATAAGTATATTTTACAGGATGGTAGACGTTGGTGGACAGAGATCAGAAAGAAGGAAGTGGATCCACTGTTTCGAGAATGTCACTTCTATCATCTTTTTAGTAGCTTTAAGTGAATATGATCAAATTTTGTTTGAATCGGAAAATGAGGTAAATACTATTACAATATTTCTTTCTCTTATTTTTTAGTTTACCCATATAAATCATATCATTAATTGAATCATATCATTCTAACTTGTTATTACCATTTTCCAGAATCGAATGGAAGAAAGTAAGGCTTTGTTCAAAACAATTATTACATATCCTTGGTTTCAACAGTCTTCTGTTATTCTGTTCCTAAACAAGAAAGATCTGCTCGAGGAGAAGATTATGTACTCTCATCTTGTTGACTATTTTCCTGAATATAATGGTAGGTACATAACACTAATATTTACTTTTGGAAATTATACTGTATAACAACATTCACAACATTAAACTTATTAATGTTTGTGAATCTTTAGATTGATACGTACAACATCGTATGTAATATAGTATATTACATACATATATTACATCTAGTAGATGTTTACTATTGTTCATTATGTGTGAACAAAAATCTACCAGTTGATTCGAGATGTGATTTTACATAGAATGTTCTCATACAAACACATAATAAAATTCAATAAGTTATTAATAAAGGTTGATAATCTTTGTTAATTTTAATATACTCGGTTTAGAATGAATTTTATCTTCAGAAATGATTATGTTTCTTTATTCTATCCAGGAAGATGAATTAATTTTTTAAAACACAGCAGACAATTCCATTATTGAACATTGCAAATAGATTTTTAATTTTTATATTTCTAGTTAATGTAATTATTCCAACATTATACATAGGTATTTGATTTTTCATCCATTTTTATTAAATCTTTATAATTCGTTACTAGTGATTTGGAAATACTTTTCATACGGTATTTTATCCTTAATAAATAGAAAAATAAATTGAATTACCATGTTTTAAAATATATCGCAGAGAACTTAAACTTTCGCAAATAAAATAGAAAAGGAAATAATTTCTAAACTATTAATTCAGTAGAGTATAGATAGGTTCGAACTTGGTGAAAATTCTTTAATAACATTTCGAATCAATTGAAAAAAATATTTTTTACTCGTACTGATACTTCTCATATAAGTTATATATTTATTTCCCCTAAAATATTTAGTAAATTTATATCTTTCCCTTTTTTATAAATTATTCAGTCAATATTGTGTTTCTATTAAAAATTTTATTTATATTTATTAAAATTAATAAAATTGACTCTTTATCTCTTAAAGTAATATAGAAGTTATAATATCATAATATTATTAAGTATATCATAAAATGTGAAATATGAAACACCTTCGGATGAATTGTCAATACGTTCAGAGAATCAGGCTTAGAATTATTTCGCATTGCTCTGGAGCATACTATTCAGTTTATTATTAGTAAGTGAACAAGTTGTATGGTATAGGCCCTAAACAACAAGATGTACCAGCAAGGGAATTCATCTTAAAGGTGTATCTCAGTACGAATCCTGATCCTGACCGCATGTGCTACTCTCACTTCACGTGTGCGACAGGTCTGTTTAAATATAACACATCATGGCAGAAATTGTAGATGTTTTGTAGAGAATTTTCTAAATTGAGCCAGTAACTATACATCATAAAGTTGTAACTGTATCCTTAAAGCTTAACCCTTTCTGTATTATAGAACAGCTATTTTCTGTATTTCGACATTACCTTTCATTCATTTTATCTATAATAAGTGATACAACTTTTCCATAAAACCATACCAGAACAACTTACATACATAAATAGAGATTTTAGCTTTACTTTAGGGAAATTTATTTACTTTACAATTAATTTCAAAGCATTTTGACATAAACATTCCTTAGAACTTTCCAGGCGTATCTAATTAGATCTAATTTAAATAATCTAATTAAAATGTGTTATATTTTCTTAATCTGATAAAATGAAAACATATATTAAACTTACATAAGAGATTTGTATTTGACTGATAATAGCTTTAAAAGGTTTCTTTGAGAGTTAATAGAACTAATTGAATAATTTGTCCTTCAGTATTTATTGGATTTGGATATAAACTTTATTGATTTAGTAAACCAGATAAAGTGGATTCGATAATAGTTTCAACATTCAAAAAAAAATTTTTTTTTCTCCATGAAAACATAATTTTTACCTTCTGTATCTAATTTTCTCTTTAATCTTTACATATCATTTTAATGTATATTAGTTTATATATTGTAGTAAAATAATTGATATTAATTTTAGTTTTCTGTTATTATTATATTTTTGTGTTCTAAAAGTATTTTATTATAGGTAGTATAAGTCTTGTAATTTTATGTTATTAATATTAATTAATATTTGAATTGGTTTCAATCAGATTTTAAAATAATATCCCACTGATATTACATAATTAAATTGGGAGAAAAAAGATAGTATGTGCTTGAATAAATATAAATAGAAGTAATTGTCAATTCGTATGCTTGCTTATATATTTCACAGGCCCACAAAGAGATGCCATACCTGCTAGAGAATTCATTTTACAGATGTTTGTCGAATTGAATCCAGATATTGAGAAGATTATATATTCACACTTTACGTGTGCCACAGGTAGGCTGTTAGTAATTGATGCTAATGTGCATTTGTTTTTGCTTCTTAACATTATGTATGTTGTGTAAGATAATTTGCATGTTGCCTATATTCTACAGCAGGTGCGTAATTCTTATCTTAATGGTTATTTACTTCAGGAAAATCAATCTATTTTATAGTGTCAAAAACTAATACTATTGTGCAATTTAATTTTAAAAACTTCTTAATTACCTATTTTTTGAATGTTTATTAATCATCATAGTTAATAATCTAAACATACTATTGGATTGATTTTCTGTCTGATTTGTTGTTTTAAATTGATATTAACATTAAAATGTGGTTTATTATTGCATGCTGCGCTTATGGGATTATTCATCAGACACGGAAAACATTAAGCTTGTATTTTGTGCCGTTAAAGATACAATTATGCAAACTGCACTTAAAGAATTTAATCTTGCCTAAAGGACAATTTTTGCATTTACATATGATCTTTAATGTGTTTCTTTTATTGCGAATATATACAGATTTTTTACAAAATGACTATTAATCTTTAGTCATGTGTTGGAAAGTCAGATGTAATAATAGAGTAACATATTCTGTGTGCAAAATTTTGAGACTGCCAATCTGTTCCCTGCATAATATTGTTCACGCATAAATCATTTCAACAATAATAATCAATAATAATCAATTGTTACTGAAGTGAAATGCAGTGAAACATAGTAAAAAAAATATTTGGTTTATTAGTATTACAGATTGAGTAAAGTAGTTTTTTTCAGTAATACCATATTATTTCACTAGTAAAAGAAAGTACTTTTATTTAATTAACAAAATTCAAAACAGTTATCATAAGATATAATATATTTTAATCGTGCAGAATACCATATAACAGAACTTAGATTAGTATGATCAATTTCATAACTGGTTTTAATTTTAATTCATAAGTGCTAAACTTACAAGGTCATTGGAAGGAATACTATGCTCTGCACAAAGTTTTAATGCATGGGTTATACAAACCATATTTATTTGCACATACTGTTTGATCATAATGTAATAATTTCTTAAGTTTCTAAATTTAGTTAAACAAATTTATTTTATTTTAAAAAATGCTACTAAAGAATGTTATGCATTCTTTCAATAACAAGTTTCTGTAATTCATTTAACAAAGCACAGTTAAATGTGTAAAACAATAACGCACTGCTGAAAATAATTAAAGGATGATATACCACTCATTTTGATCTTTATACCTACTTTTTGTGTCTGTACATTTTTGTTTAATTATTATCTTAAAGTCAATTCTTATCACAGAATCATACGAGTAATATTTCAGTATATCAAGCCTGGAAGATTTCTTTACTTCTATTTGCTTGATCGATGTAACAGAATACTTTGTAAGAGCAGTCCCCTAATTGTTTCAAGCAGTGTATATTTCACGTTTGTGGGAGTGTGGAACATACTTTGTTCTTCAATGGCATGTGATAACTATTGCATTACATATATAGCTTTATTTTCTATTATATATACTTTTATAAAATTTCTGCAATTAATTGTAACTTCTCTAATTTGTTATGTTCAATTGTCAGTGATAAGGATTATAGAGATTGTTATAAATTTATGTGCTTCAGTTATTTAATTTAAATATATCATTCTGCAATATAATTAATTTCTTTAATGATTCCTATAATATAAATTATATCATATATGTGTCAGTGTTTTTGTGAATTTTTATACATAGAAGATAAAAATTGCATGTTGCATGTGTATGAACTTCAAATTTATTCTCACCCTTCACTTAAGGGTAAGTTGATTTTTCATATACTGTTGTATTACTATTCAATGAAAGATATTAATTACTCAAAGTTTCAACGTTTCTAAACGATTTTTAATGGTCACTAATGCTTTTTGCTTAATTAACTGATTAACTACATTATTGTTGTTCAAGTTCATAAATTATAAATGTTTACACTTGTTTTCTCTTACAGATACAGAAAACATCAGATTTGTATTTGCAGCAGTGAAAGACACCATTCTGCAGTTAAACTTAAAAGAATATAATTTGGTTTAGATGGCAATACACAAAATTCAGGATGGACTCAAGAATTTTTCTTATACCCTGACCAAGGTATCAGTGTGAACTCTGTTAAGTTAGAAATGGGAAAGACGAAAAAGGCAGAAAATGAACAGTAATTTGTGGTGCCATCAGCGTACTGTCGCTGCTCCATTACAAGTGTACCAACTATTGATTAGTAAAATTTATAACGGAGGTAACAGCGATGAACAAATATGGACCTAAATCTGAGCGTTATACGTTCTTTCCTAACCTTCTCACTGTCAATACCAACAAATTGATTTAGTTTCGTACTCTATTTGTTGAATTTATTACCTTTTTATAGATTAGTTTAGTCAATCATGCCTGGCTGACTGCGTAATCGTCTAATTTTTATATAATAATACCACGAGCAACACATCAATAAACGTATAAGATAGAGTGCAGCCATGCCATAAAATGTCTGTCCAAGTGTTCATCTCAAATCAAGAGATCTCAGCAAGAAACTGAAGAGAAGAAGGACAAATGCTTTTTAATCACAAGTAGTCGATGACACAAGTGAGAGCAATTTTAGTGCCATTTACTAGTGTGGTGTTTTTATTGCAGTCCTTTCTTAGATGCAAAAAGCCAAAGTGTTTTTTTATCTGTGCCAGAAGCAAGTCAAAGTTCTTTCTGCATGTGACTCAAATTCATAATTCATCGTATAAATATTGTTATATATAATATATAAAATGAAACATAGGTTAGCATTGAAGAAAGCAACATAAAACCAACAAGAAGGAAACTTTACCACCCTTCAATATTAAGAAATTATTAGAAAACATCTGTTTGATGTGATTTTAGGTAATTTAGGAGGTGAAAGGTTGCAGATTCTTCTGCTGTCTTTTTTCTCCGTAGGCTGTGTAAAAAAACGTGAGGGCTGCGATCTCATACCATACAGTTATAAGTCTGCAATTTACGAACGACGTAAAAGTCTTAATTACAACACTGGTTTTCCTTTCATCCGGCCCTCGCTTATTAACACAGCATCGCGCATCTAGGGACATGGTTTAAGAACGTATGGCCCTAGTTCGCATTGTATCCAGATTACAGTGTATGTATGTATGAACTGCTCACTGCCTGCGCTCGCTCATGCTGGCTAGCGCGCTGCCCACTGCTTGTATTCTCTAATGGTTCAATTAACTGCTGTTTGTGCCACCTTTTGATGTTCTGCCGAAAGAATATTTGTATAAAGGTGATAGAAACTGCTTTGCACAAACCTAGAGAGTACTTGCACAATAAACTTTATGGTGTTGGTCAAATCAGTGAATTAGGGTATGACGTCTGGACACATATATCTTGAATGTCTAACCCTGATACAGCTAACACCTCACGCACACTGGGCAGCGTATGTCATACCCACTTTGGTTGAAACACTGAGTTTATATGAAAGAAAAAATATATAAATACATTGAATAAAATATAATATTAAGAGATAATAACAAATAATATTGAATAATAATAATAATATTAGTAATAATAATATTAATATAATAATATTAATAATAATAATATTAATAATAATATAATATTAATAATACTGCTTGGTTTTCAGTGAGAGTGTGTGATTAAAGAGAGTGAGGGAGAAGAAATAAATGTGTATTCAAAGTGAGACAAATGGTAGTAAAAATGAAAGAAAGAGAGAAATGGAGGGAGCAGAGGAGGATGAAAGTCAGAAAAAGGAAGACAGAAAGGGAGAGAGCGGTGAAAGAGAGAGAGAGAGAGAGAGAGAGAGCGAGAGAGCGAGAGAGGAAGAGAGAGAGAGAGAGAGAGAAAGAAAGAGAGAGAGAGAAAGGGAGAAAGAATGGGAGTGAGAGAATGAATTTAGATGTATGATATGTATGCAGAATGCATGAAACATTTTAACAAAAGATAAAAATTGATTGAGACGAACAGGCTTTCTTTCGCCTGATTCAAGAATGTGCGAGTGGCGCGCAAATTTGTGGCTATAGTTCATTTGTAAATCATTTTTTGTCAAAAGTATACATTTTTCTGAAAGCATAATATGTTGAGTATTCTTTCTGTGTGTATAAAATGTAAACACCTACCACGCCCAAAATGAAATCAATGTTTCTAACTTATTTATAATAAATAATATACATTAATGATAAAAATAAACGCAGTTTGTGACAGTAATATCGATGCATGATACCGCATTTACCTCGTATATTTACCTGAAAATATAGTGATCCTTGAGTAAAATAATAATCCCTGATCCTGTTTATATGGAAAAAGTGTTTAATTATGTACCCTAATAAAGAAGTTATATTTAAAGTTTATTAAGTTATATTTTGTTTTCGTTATGTAAGAGCTGTTACCGTTTATTAAAAAAAATATATTTTCGTTCAAGAATGTACTGTGAAATTCTTATTACCGCTTTTTACATAATCTTATTATAATACATAACAATCAAATCGAATAGAAATTTTATTCATTTTATTTATTATAAATTACTATACCACTTCTTATTTAAGGAATTATTTCAACGAATTTAATTTAATTAACGAATTTAATTAAATTTAGACGAAAAGAAGTAGTAGTTATTCACGTTTCTAATTATTTGAATCTATTAAACTGGT
This sequence comes from Bombus huntii, assembly GCF_024542735.1. NCBI lineage: Eukaryota > Metazoa > Arthropoda > Insecta > Hymenoptera > Apidae > Bombus > Bombus huntii. Next base: position 3,768,132 of record NC_066243.1, read on the forward strand.
TAACGATAATTCCTTTAATCATTCACTGATTTGAATAGTTAATTTTGCTATTTAAAAAGTAGATAACATTTTACATATCAAATAATAAGTAGTGTATAATAGCATCTTTATTTTGAAAGTTCAAAAATTACCATTTTATTAATGTAACGATATTTTTATAAGAAAAAGAGATAAAATTTTATAACATAATGTTCTAATCTCTATATCTGTGTAAGAAATGATTAACAAGCACATTTTATGCAGCATTTTAACTATATGCTATATATGTTCTACATGTTACATAAATTTTGTTTAAAGTACGTGATATAATCAAATCATCTTCGTACATAAACAGAATGGTAGTATATTAGTAAACTGCAGATTTATAGGAAATTCACAATTGCTAAAATCCACATAATATGCAAAAATATAAAAATATAAGTGCAAAATATCCAAAGTATAATAGTTATTATAATATCCAGTGGATGTAATAGATTTCTACTTAGACTTCGTTTATTTAATTAGCGTTATAAAAGTACGCATGTGCATGAAAATCCGCAGTTTATATATTAGCCGTGAGTTATTAGGGATTTGTAATTGGCGCACAAAAATGTAGCCGTACTACGTGCGCCAATGAGAAAGCGGGCCGCCTAGCGGCGCATTTTCAAACATCACGTCATTCTCTTAAGGCGAAAATGTCACACTGTGAAAAGGATGTTGATGCGGTGAGGAGAAAGAGCGCGCGCGCAACGTGTACGACAGCGTTATCATCTCTGCAAGTATAGTCCTGCGGAGGATCATCGAAAGGACTACACCCCTACAGTAAATTGAGTTGAACTTTGTTCTTCGAGTCGACACCTACAGTGAATAAAGTCACGCAAGTGAAAAGATGAGTCTTCTACTAGAAGAGGAGGAAATTGACGAGTGAGTGTTTCTGTGGCTTGCAATTATATTTTCTACGTTTAAGTTTCGACTCTTATGAGACGAGAGTTACCTCCCTTTTGGTTAAGCTTGTAATAAGGGGCTTGGCAGCGTCTGTAACTCATTTTATGAAATAAGAAGCTTTTCTCGCGTAAATGTTTATATCTCGACAGTTGTTAAGGACAGGTTGTCCAAAGTTAAGTAGTTTGCGCGATTGTGTACTCATTACATTTCTTTCGAAACTTTATGAGATCGTTGTATGAGCTACAAGTGTACGAGGGTCCATGTGATTTTAGAAATCCAATTTTTCTTTGTACATTAATTTATGAACATGCATATCACATGTAACCTACTTAACAATTAATCGTGTCTCTACTCGTGATGTCTGCATTTCATTAACGTTTGAAATATAAAATATATTATCCCAATAATAAAAATGAATAAAAGGGAGGGCAAATTTAAAACCGTTAGTTGATTACATGGAATTATGGGAGTAATGAGATTCTGATACTTGTTAAATTTTTTGGGGTTCTTTTTTGCATAGAAATATTACGTTTTTATAAATTTTCTTGATTTCACAAATAGCCTGCTCACATTTATGATATTTATAATAGACTTAATATTTATTAGGAAATAAGAATGAATTCGTAATATTAAAAAATATTAGAAAGGTTAGTTTCTTGGAGAAGTATTATTGAATTAAATTCAAATTCGAAGATATTAAACACATATAACATAGATAAAGGTCATGTGAAATAATTCGATACATAAAATAAATACGGTTTTAGAAGAAATATTGCTCCGTAGAGCTGACGCATTAATAAACAACTTAATTTAAATACGAAAATTAAAGCATATAGAAAACGAAATATATATTGGTTATTGTATATATTTAACTATTCCCGAAAATGAATTAAGATGAAAATAATCGAAAGATGTAAATTGGATTTGACATTTACTTTAGCTATCACTGGTCAGCAACGAAGTGGACGATCGATGTGATAGGCTTAACCATGTATTGTGTGTCATGCGTATATCATTTCTTTTTTGTCCTCAAACTAATCAGCCGTGTGCTCGTTCAAATGGGAACGTCAAAGTTATTTAGGACACCCTAATTAATTAATTTGATTAAAATTAATGTGATTAAATAATTCGGACGTATTAAGGCCTCGATCGATTCACCTTGAATTTCATGGTATATACTTTCCATTATTGGAGTACCAAATGAGAGCATTTGGTGCATAACCCTGATTAGGTTGAACACGAATGCTTTAATACTTTTAACGATAAGCGTAACTTTTTCCATTGGTGCTTTTTAGTAGAATATATGTAATCTTTATGTAGGTGTAAATTTTGGCATTTATCGGATAGGTTCTGCGTGTCGCTTATCATTGATAAGAAGACAGGATTTTAATTAAAAAATAATTATATTTTAATCGATAAAAGTGTATATCGCCTTAATTGTGTATTGTAGATTGTATAAATGTTTTGCATTGTATCGTCAACTATGAGTATGGTAAATTCTAATTAAAATTGTTCTTTCTTTTTCTGCTGCGTTTTGCTAAATTACAGAGAAGTTTAATTAAATAACTTATGGCACGGTAGTCACGTATTATTAAAACGCGTAATGTTCTCGATAGAACAAATTAAATCTTTAAACGTGGTTTAATTCTAAATGCAAAATAAGTTTATTAAAATAGAAATTTTTACATTTCTTTCTTCTTCTTGCTCTCCCTTTAACTGTTGAATTTTATTTTTGATTTCTCGCATTACAGCTGTAAGATACATACCTTACAAATATTTTAAAATTATTTACAACTACATTTTAGGAATATGTACTTTATAAAAGGTTGTAGGAAATCGACTTTTTTATCTCTAACACGTTATTTTGTTAAATTCTGTTGTTATTTCTTAGATAACGTTATTTATATCTGTCCATTGATAATATAAATACGAACGAGGACGTCGACTCTCACTTTCTTCTTTAAAAATCTTAAACAAAATCTTAAGCGTAGACGATTACCTAACATTATCAGAACAGAGAGAATTTTTAAACATATTCTTCTATTATAGGTAAATTAGCAGAAAAATTAATTTGTAAATAAAACTACCTTTATTTACTACGTTATTATAAATAAATCATTTAACCTGCGGGTTTTAGTTCACATAGAGAAGAGTTTGAAAAATTTTGTAAACAGGAACTTCTCGAAACTTTTAATTAATATCAGTTATGTATGCATGGCAACACGAGACTACTAAGTTAGTGGCACTAACAACAGCGCACTATTTACTTCCAGAGTTTCTGCATGATACGTTCAAAAGTTATCTGATAATTTTAAAGTTAATTCGTTTTTAGCGTACCTTTTATCAAATTAGAATCGCACGGTATCGACGCCCGAATACGACCAATTATTCTAATATTAGATTATTGCGTAATAAATGTCTCTTTTCGACGAGGCTCCTGTTTCAGTCATTTTTCAATTATAAAATATCTGACACTTTTTTCTACTTATACAGGGTGGTTGGTAACTGGTGGTACAAGCGGAAAGGGGGTGATTCTACGCGAAAAAAGAAGTCGAAAATATAGAATACAAATTTTTTTTTTTTTTTTTAATTTTTCCATAGAGACAACGATCTACAGTGAGATGCGTTATAACGAGACGTGAAGTGCACGCGTACCGAGCGAAGATTCAAAGTCGATTTTCTCGAAAACAAAGCCTCAAACGAAAAATTGTTATTCTATATTTTCGACTTCTTTTTTCGCGTAGAATCACCCCCTTTCCGCTTGTACCACCAGTTACAACCACCCTGTATATCATTCTATTTCGATAGCTGTAGTCTATACTTCTTCTGTTTATTGATTTCACAATCATTTTAACGTTATTTGTGTTTTATTTTTCTTTTTTAAGTCCAAGGTATGGAAACGTGACTTTCGAACCATTTTTATCTATTAATATGCAAAAAATAGATCTATACACTTGCACACAGCAACTTTGGAATACTGGAAACATTAGATTTTCGTGAAACTGAAATTAAATAACTCGTACGGCAACAAAAAACGTAACAGTTCCAGTGGACGTTAGTCCGATTTTCATTGCAAGAATTCTCATTGTAAAACAATTCGTGCTTACTGATTGCCTTTTATCTCGAAATTAACATTTATATTGTGACAGTTTAACAGATTATAATCTTTGCCCCATCTATGTTCGATCTTTTTGCACTTTGACTAACTTATCGCATCCTCGATCCACGTGTACGATTAAAATGAAATCCGATATTAACGTGAAATTAACGTGAAGATTATTTAAGATATACGTCGTTGTATTTCTTAATTCTAACACGAAAAGGTTCGACAATATTGCTTTGCTAATCAACTCCGTGAGATTTATTTCACGATAGAACAATAAACCATCCTTTAATATACCGACTCGTTGCAGCATTATTTCGTTCACATTGGCGAACTGGCAGAAAGTTTCGATTACGTTCAGTTGATTAAATTTTGGCGGAAATTAGAATTTTCTATGCTTAAGGTTCCTTAAAATATCTACGTAATTAAATTATATAAACTATAATTATTTTATTTTTTAATATTATTTAAATTAAATATTAATTATTTAAATTACAAGGTAATTAAATTATTGAAATTATTTAAACTATGTACGAAGATTAAATGTTGACACTCTTAAGAAAATTACTTCTTTTTCGTGTTTTTATTCTTCCGTAAATTTATCGTGCTTTTGTATCTCTTTTTTTACTCTTCTATATAATATGCGTTTTCTTTTGTTTTTTGAAATATTCACGGAACATTTTTCGCATGCAATATCCGTGATACTTGCGCGATATTTAATCTTAACAATAACGTTTCACCGTTCATAAATATCTGTTTGTTATTTGTTATTCTGTTCTTCGCTTTTGATTTTTGTATGGACGAATAAGGAAATTGACGAGCCGAGACGCAATACTCGGAAGTCTTCTAAAAGTCTGTTTTAACTTTGATTGTTAAATGTCTCGCAGATGTCGGGACAAGTTTTCTCGAATATTCGTCTCTCGTATCTCACATACAGTAAATGTACAAATTTTCTTATGCGACATGAGCAAAGCATCCTTTTCGCAAAGTGATAAATTGCATCGATATGTGAAATTATAACTTTCGGAATTGCAATTTTGCTGGACTCGATGCTGCGAAAATATTGCAGAATTTCATAACTAGAAAGCTAGATTCGTTGTGGAAATATTTTCTTCCTATGTATATATAATTCATTGACTAGTCAAAAATTACAAACGTAATTCATCGACTGGTTGAAAATTTCCCATTTAAATTGGGATTAGAAAGGACATTTTTTTAAATGCACCTCCTGGCTAAGAGCATCAACGCTTCCATGTAAGCAAGAACTGAATTTTCATTTTTTTTTTTGCGAGATACTCCGAGTGCATAAAACGTGCGCTAAAAATAAAAGAAGGTTACCTGTTTTAATACGTTACGGCAGCGATATAGCTAACGCGTGTATCAAGTTCGTATCAGTGCAATGTGACACCGCTTTATTTGGAAATCCAAGTTACGTAAAGCGACCTTATCGTTGTACCCATAGAAAGTTATTCGAATACGGATTGTCCTTTACCTTTGTTGGTTCTGTAGCGTTCTTAGGGGACAGTTGAATTGTTCCTTTTTTTCAAGTCTCTGAATATTAACACCTTACCGACCGATAGCCGATTAATCGGTTTTTTGTTGCCAACATTTACCGACCAGTAGCCGATTAATCGGTTTTTTGTCGCCAACGCTTACCGACCAGTAGCCTATTAATCGGCTTTTTGTCGCCAACGCTTACCGACCAGTAGCCGATTAATCGGCTTTTTGTCGCCAACGCTTACCGACTAGTAGCCTATTAATCGGCTTTTTGTCGCCAACGCTTACCGACCAGTAACCTATTAATCGGCTTTTTGTCGCCAACGCTTACCGACCGATAGCCTATTAATCGGCTTTTTATCGCCGACGATCTTTCTCATTAATCGAACAATAATTTGTTATTTAGTACTAAGGTACCTTGCTCAATCGCGTCAGTTGCGTTGCTTTGTAAGCTTCCACAGTTTTATACCAATTTGAAAAACGTAGCGTTCGCGATGAGCGAAAAGAATGGAATTGGAGAGTCTAAACCGAAATAGAGCCGGCGCCAGGGAGAATCTGCGCCTGAGCTGCCGGTCGGACGTGCGTATGCTGTTGAATCGCCAGCGGTCGGTGAAGTTTTAACGAAAGGAGAGGAGAGAAATAAGACCATTAAAAATTGCCGCTGTTTATGTAAGGCGTATGCAATTGCGTTACAATCTCTAAATGTTTCCAGCGCGTTGAATTTATACGCACGCAGAGAATTCAGCGATGTTTTTCGCTTTCTAATTTGTAAAAGTTAAAAATAATTTTTAGCAGATGAATTTATTGCTAGGTTTGCCGAATAAATTATCAGCTAATTGCGAGAATTCCTGCGCTATTCGCTATGTTCTTCATTTATGTTCTCACTGGATAGGAATTAGATTAGGAAGAGGTAGCACAAGTCTTTTTATCCTTAAAAATGTATCTCTTATTTCGAACGTTGTTTTGCATTGTAGAAGGATTTCTTAGCCTATTCGTTAAAAGATTTGCAGGTTGTATAACGTATGAGTATGGATAAAATATCGAAGAGAACTAAATAAGGCAGATTTTAAGTAATAAAATAATGCTATATCTTTGCCGATGTTTTCTATGAAATTAATTTTGACAGACGTTTGACACAACAGGGGTATTTTTAACCAGCAAGAATCTGCTACAGTGCGCAGGCAAAATCAATAAATATACACAATTCTTTATTTATTAACATGTAATTACATTAAGGGCAACATGAAATTACTGAACACACTAAATTACTAAATATGTTAAAAAGACAATATGTATGGTACATATATACTACATATATGTCGGAGTCAGGTTAGCACTTGGGCGTTCGATGAACCTTCACTTACTTTACCGTCGCGAATGTAGCCAATCTCTATCAATACGAATGTGGACACTACCAGAGGCTACGAGTAATGGCAATAGGATGGTAGAGACGATGGTGACAGCGAATTCAGGTTCGATAACGAATCCACGGTCCACGGGAGGACTCGTATCAACGTGCTACTCGATTCGGGTAACTTCCCGATAACTCAATCGTCCAACGACTCACTAACTAACTCCGTCAATCCAAAAGAGGCTGCCCTTATTATACTCCTGTCCCCGCTTCTCGGGTTAATCTTTGTTTCAAGGAGAGCCATATAATCATTTCATACCTCTGTCAGGACCGTGGCTATGTCCGGTGACCTGCCATGTCACTTCGAGCCCAGACCCATCGTCATAAAGTCAGATTGGAACATTAAGACTATTTCTTATTTTTATTACTTAAGGGCGGTTATAGTGAAAGTTTGGACTAGTGTATTGGGGTTTGTCCCAACATTCCGGACGGGAGATCCCGCTGTCTTTCCTTCCTCGACATATATATATATATGTCGGAGATGAAAATGCCGGAAAACCGGAGCCTTCCCTTTACAATTTTGGGAAAGTCTTCTAATGCTTTAGCCTAGATTTTATCATAGCTGTAATTAAGCAATTGTTGTCATTTGTAATTGTTCGATATTTGTGATAGCGAAAGTGGGTTCGAGGTGACAACTGGTCGCCGAACGTAGCCACGGTCACGGGATAAACGTTTTGCCTGACGAAGGTGTGGATCGGTTGTATTGTTCTCCCTAGAAATCACATAGAATTGTACTTTGGAGATGTCGATATAATGGGACACACGTTGTATTAGGAATCAAACTCCAGACAGAAACTGCCTAGCAACGGCGTTTGGATCTTTCTCGATGCTTCCAAAGAGTATACAACAAACTCTTGGCAGAAACTGCCTAGCAACGGCGATTGGAACCTTCTCGATGCCTCCAGCGAGCATATAACAAACAAATGCAGTCGTACAGCGAAAAAGATTTTCATCAGTTATTCATTCGTGTGATCGCCTTGGAAAGTGATACATCGAGCAATTTACCGAGTGTCTCAGCAATCGTATTTTTTTGTGTTTAAAATTATTCTACGCATAGTAAAGAGTTATCCCGTTGACCGTGGATTCGCTTGAACCCAGGAACATTGTTAATAGCGATAATTAAATTCATTATTCGTAAAACCTATTAATCGTTGATCTCATTATTCGTTAAATTTATTATTCGTAAGACATATTATTCGTTACTCTTATTATTCGTTACTCTTATTACTCTTTAATCTAATCATTAGTTAAACTTATCGTTTGTTAATCTTATCATACATTAAACTCATTATTCATAATATTTTGTAAAATCTTGTATATTCACGTAAATATAATATCTGTTTCGTAAAACGATGGCTAACTCAAACGAAGAATCGTTACGCGTCTTAAATTCTAATGTTAACCCGACATATATATATATATGTAATATAAAATAGAATATATATACACGCACATAATGCATTTAGAATATTTACATAAAATATTTACATGCAAATACATTAAATTATTAAATGTATTAAAAGCTATATATATATGGCAAGTACTACATATATATATAATTATAGAATAAAATATATATACAATTTATTTAGAAAATAACTATATATTCTATTTTATAATTGCGTATATGTAGTATTTACATGTAACTTTTAATGTATTTAGTAATTTAGTATTATACAATTTTGAGATAATTCAAAATAAGGTAGAGTAAATATTTTAACGAATAAAAGAATATCATATTCTTGTGATCTTAAAAAATGTTTTTACTACTTTTGTGCCATTTAAGAGGAACGTCACTCAAATGACGTACTGATATTTACGATATTATACAGATATACAGGCTGGTTGGTAACTGGTGGTACAAGCGGAAAGGGGTTGATTCTACGCGAAAAAAGAAGTCGAAAATATAGAATACAAATTTTTCGTTTGAGGCTCTGTTTTCGAGAAAATCGACTTTGAATTTTCGCTCGGTACGCGCGCACTTTATCACGTCTCGTTATAACGGATCTCACTGTAGATCGTTGTCTCGATGGAAAAATTAAAAAAAAAATTTTTTTATTCTATATTTTCGACTTCTTTTTTAGCGTAGAACCATCCCCTTTCCGCTTGCACCACCAGTTACCAACCACCCTGTATAATAAAAACGAAAATATTCCACTACTTTCTTTCTCTAAATTTCGCGTTGACAACGTATTCTCTGAAATATCTGGCAAACTATCAGAGCAATGGTGTAATGGATTTTCTGTTTTCTAACGAGTAATACGACGGTACAAACAAATTTCCCCAAAAATCCATTTGACGAGACAACACATTAAAAAACACACGGAAGATTATTTCTTGCATTTCCAATGAAATATTTCTCTCATCATGTTGCTGATATTCGAAACGTTCAACAAAACGTGTTCAGTTACGTAAATAAGTAATTAATTAACCTGTCGCGTTGCAAAATACATACGTGTATTTTCTGCTAAAATAATCCACGTATTATCATCGCGCTAGATACATTATTTGTGTATACATGCTATTTGACAGCATATCCTCTCTTTGGACAGATAATAATTGCAATGGACGATAACTTCGATGTTTCCCCAGCAACCTCGAAAGCCACCGGTTCTATTCAAAATTTTGTTTCGCACTGTTTACCACGAATGTATAGCATAGTCGCCGCACCCTCTCGTGTATCTGATTCTTCGGTCTCTATGACAACGAGGGTCGAACGTCGGGATCATCTGTTGTGTTTCAAGAGGGTGAGAAGCGATCCGATTTGTAAAATGTCGTTTTATATGGAGCTGTAATGCTTCTGAATGCAGCCGAATGAAAAAGCTGGGCATTTGCACGATCAACGAGAATTCGCGGAAAAATGTTCGCCAATTTCCGACGCATCGGGCATTTGTTGTCGCAAAACAAGTCGAACCGATGTATCGGAAAATGAGTTTAGCATTAACGAAATTCAAAATGTAAGAGTTTCCAGGGAGTTTGAAATTTCATCGATTATGAAGTATCGACAGAATTGACACGCTGAATGTCTTTTTTGCTTTTTCCTCTTTCGTATAGGTTTTAACGCCGCGTCAAATGCGCGTATTTGGTTACTAGCGATAACAATACGAGCAGAGCAAACGTGTTTCGATAAAAAAAAAAATGCGCGCATAACAGAACTTAGGTAGATAACGACTTAAATACAAACCAATATGAGAAAACGAAATTGAGAAATATTTTTTTCGGGTCTTATTGTGATTCATCTTTCTCAGAGATTTGATGACATCTGATATGTTTCAATTTCGTATAATACGTACAGCGAGCATAGCCGGATACCTGGAAACTTACAATCAGCATACGGCCACTTGACGGATCTTCGAATTCGTTTTTCTCGAAAACGAAATCTCGAACGAAAGAATGTTACTCTTCTTTTTCGACTCAATTTTGAATGTACAATCATCATCCGACCGCTTGTACCATGATTTTCAAGACACCCCGTATACAGGGTGGTTGGTAATTGGTGGTACAAGCGGAAAGGATTCAGAGTTTGACTCAATGGGATCTTATAAAGAATGCAGAGCAGAAGCAGTCGGATTATATTCATCTTTGGAGAAAGTATTTTTCAAATATAGATTTTTCTTACTTAAAATACTCAAACATTAAAACCACATTATATTATATTTTTTGCAATTTAATTCGTTTTATCTGACAAAAATACAAATCATTTGTATCATTTGCTTTATATATTTTTTACCATATATTATTTACTATATATTTACTATACAGGGTGGTTGGTAACTGGTGGTACAAACGGAAAGAGGGTGATTCTACGCGAAAAAAGAAGTCGAAAATATAGAATAAAATTTTTTTTAAATTCTTCCATCGAGACATCTACAGTGAGATCCGTTATAACGAGACGTGATAAAGTGCACGCGTACCCAGCGAAAATTCAAAGTCAATTTTCTCGAAAACAGAGCCTCAAACGAAAAATTTTCATTCTATATTTTCGACTTCTTTTTTCGCGTAGAATCACCCCCTTTCCGCTTGTACCACCAGTTACCAACCATCCTGTATGACTGGCATAAATCTTCAAAATGCGTTGATTAAATTTTCATTTCAGATGAGAAAGTTGTAAAAGGCGACGTTTACGTTCTTCTTCGCAATTTCAACTGCAACATTTTCAACAATTTCCTTACACAACATCATAGTAAATTAATTCTTCTAACTCATCAAAAAAACCAAGCCGTTTGAACACTTATCCTGTTTTAAAAAGCGTACGAATACTTTCCTCACCCACAGTATGTACACATACAGCGTACAAGAGTCTTGAAAATAGAATTTACATAATACAAAGTTTATTACGTGCATTTGGGAATTGCATGCTTAGTTTATTACTCGCATCTTTCAACGAAATGCGTAAACTCACGAAATTTCGATACATTAGGAATCGCCAATAAAACGCATGTGTCTTTGTATTTCAGTGTTTTCGTTTGAATACGAATCGAATATGAATCGGCGTGTCATGCGTTTTTCGTATCATCACAAATAAGAGAGTAATTAAAGGTGACAGAGTCAGGTATATCAGGACACCCCGTATATGCATGGAGATTCAGATACTCCATGGCGGTTTCACCGAACCTTATCGATTTCCACTTTCTGTCGCATTTCCGTAGACAGAATAGGTACAAGGTGACGATACAGTAGCTTTGAATAGAAAATTCACTTATTTTCGTACTTATCAATTCTATTGGTTTTTTAATTAAACTTTGGAGAAATAAATATGACACGTTACTAAAAATGTTTATTTCCCTTTTTCGCAGAAGTAAATGTCATCTATGTTATTTGCAGTTCTATTGATTTTCTTTTCTTTTCTTCGTCTTTTTGATTTTTATCTCGCATTTCGTGCCACTGTAGCTACTTAATATTCTCACGTCTGTGATAACTTTTCTGCCAAAGTTAACCACGAGGAATAAAGTATAGAGCGAAGTCTTTATCAGTGTGCAATTTGTATAATAATAATTAGTAATAATTGTGGAAATATTGTGGTAAGGTTTAGTAATCAGTTTTATACTATATACGGCTCTTGATGTTATTTTCTTCTTGTCAATTATACTTCGTATCTGCTGGACTGTTCGAGGCAATAATAATTAAATTAAAAGAATTGTAAAGATTTATTGCTTATTGTCAAATTTGTTGATTATACGCGACAGAGAAAGATATCGTGTTAAGTCCTTTGATAACAGAAGATGATCTTTTTGCCAGATAATGCCTTTGTTTTATGCTCGGAACGTCGAAGAAATTAAGTTCAGATAAAAAATATAAATCAATTTTTTTCTGCACAGAAACGAAATAAACATTTCTAGCAACGTGTCATATTTATTTCTCCAAACTTTAATTAACTAATTAAAAATCGAATAGAATTGATAAGTACGAAAATAAGTGAATTTCTATTTAAAGCTACTTTTATTCCTTCACGTGTATTGTCACCTTGTACCTACGCAGAATGTTGTTTACGTAAGACGTTCATATTAGGAAAAATAAATACACATGAATCAGATACGAAGGGATTAATTAAATATGAAGAAGGTGGTACAATATAATTTCTAATTTCACTTGCAGATTTTAGATTGAAACATCGTAAACATAATAACAGCTATCTAAAAATAAGTTTTTTTCTCAGAACATACAAAATTCTATGGGTGTCTATTAAAAAAATGCAAATTCGAAAAGAATCTACATATCACTTTATGTATCCTAATTTATTTTAATTCCTTTTTTTTTTATTATTATTGTTTCCTTTTTTCCTATTATTATATCCTTATTTCCTTTTTAATTTACATATAATATTTACATAATATAATTACGGAAATACATAATGTAATTATTACATAAAATAATCTTGTATCCTAATTTAAAATTCCTGACACGAATCATCTGATTTTCGCTGCTCAAAATAATTAATATCTGTTGTTCAGCCCTAATACACTTTCATCACTCTATACTCTCATTTATTGCTCTATGTTGCGGCCTCTCAACTAGATGGCCATCTGTCTCGTTGCAACTGTTCGATTAGGGTCGCGAACCTTGAACGAAATTAACGCTCAAGGTAGAGGGAGATTAAAGACTTCTACTGTGCTTGTGATTTCTATGTTTATTTCACGTGTGTAGTATAAACGTAAGAGCATGAAACGTAAGAAGTAAATAAGTAAACAAACGTAAGTAAGAGAATTTAAATGTAAGCGAACGTGTGCTGAATATCCTGCTTCTCTCGAACACCTGGTGTTTATGTTCCTGGATATCACCTGGATATCAGTCCAGGACGTGTGTCTTCGTCGATGTTTCCTGTGAGATGTGAATCTGCGTATATACAGGGTGGTTGGTAACTGACGATACAAGCGGGAAGGGGGTGAAGTCGAAAATATAGAATAAAAATTTTTTTTTTTAATTTCTTTTTCTTTTTTAAATTTTTCCATCGAGACAACGATCTACAGTGAGATCCTTTATAACGAGACGCGATAAAGTGCAGACGTACCCAGCGAAAATTCAAAGTCGATTTTCTCGAAAACAAAGCCTCAAACGAGAAATTTTTATTCTATATTTTCAACTTCTTTTTTCGCGTAGAATCACTCCCTTTCCGCTTGTACCACCAGTTACCAACCACCCTGTATACTTAAGTAATAAAAAGGAATTAGCAGGATTTGTGTTATCCTTTTAGTTGCACATAATAGATTTACCTATGTATTATAATATAAATAGGTATGTTTTTGAAAATAACAGTGAAAAGTCATATTTTGACACTGATAAATCGCAGCTATTTTAACGTAGGTATTGTCGTTCTTTGTGTTTCTCGAAGAATGGGAAATGTAAGAAAAAGATATGTAATAGTGTAACATTCCAGAAATTCTAGCTTTAAGAAATCAAAAGCGGATCCGATAACACTTCGTCACGAATTTGAGTTACACGCAGTAATAAATAGACCGTGGTATTTGTGATATTTATTTATTTATTCTATGAAATGTAAAGCTGTGAAGATAAGTGGAAAGGAAACAACCTATCAGATTCAAAAATAGTAGATCCTTTAATACAAGCGTCTCTTTAATCTACTCAAGTGCGTTTAAAACTGCGAACTCTAAGAACGATAAACGTGCGTTTTATGCTAAGAGCAGGAGCACTGAATACATTTAAAAACGAAAGGGAAGGAAATTGAACGTATTATGGTGCAACTGCCAGGCAGTTTAAGCATGAAATACCGTTGCACTTCTACTCAGCATACAAAGTAGCTGCCAACAGTCTTTTTCCAAATTGTATTTCCGTTATAAGTGTTACAATGCGCTATAAACGATGCGTTAATCAAATTCTCGTTATAAGATATTTGTTAACGTTTATCTTGTAGAGTCTTTGTTTCACTTAGATTCTATTTTCAACAACTCTCAACTATATGAGAAAACCACGCTATAACTGTACACTTTTCTCTATTATTTATTTTATGTATGCATATTATTATTATTATATATTATATATTATTATTTCTTGTATTTGTATCGAAAAAGTGGTTGGGATGATGAAAGAATAACAGAAGTTATGCCACAAAATGCATATGTGTACACGTGCACGTCTGTGTGAGGGAGAAAGTATAGTTCTTTAGGTAACATAGTGATTGAAGATAGTGGAAAAAATTTTTGGTAATATGTTTCACTAATATGCAGTATCAAATATGGATAAATATGATATGTATGAATATATATTGATCCTGTTTATAATCACATTGATCATGTTTGTAATTTGTTACAATGTGCATAATTTATTCCTTCATCTTTAGTAATAATATTTTCATTAATTTCTAAATTTGAATTTAAGCGAATAGATGTATCTTCGCGTTCTTTATTTTCACACGTATTCGCTGAATTTTAACAAAATAAATAGTCTCATTTTATTTTTACTTATTTGTTTAAATTACATCAACCCACTTGGCTCATTAGCGACCACGTAGCTTACGTGACATTAAAAACAAAAGGTTACAGGTTGGGTCGTATCAATAACGAAGAAATAAATATTCTCGTATTATTAATATAATTAAGTTAAATTGAAAAGCATCGATACGTTTCAAAAACTATGTGACGGATCGGTATCAATAGGACGCAGACAGGTCGAGGCATCAACGCGGCGCAACACCTCCCGGGCGATCCGCTGGTACCAACCGCCAACACTAGAGGGCTACGACGACTGTCTAACTCGCTAGCGGTCGAATATACGAGCGATTGATACAAATACCGTACCTAGCGAGACTCCCTCTACGTCTAAGGCAGGGACTACCGGGCATAGCCTTACTGACGAGTCCACCGGTAGTCCCGGGACGAAACGCACAACTCTCTTTTCATCCGCCACAACTATAACTATAGGGCTTTACGGCCCTAGTCGCTTCTTTACAGAGTTAATTATATTGCATACGCAACGTAATTTGTTTGGTCTCCTTGTTTTACAAGCAGCCATGTGCAAAGTATAATGAGCGATTGTTAATGTAGTTAAGACTGTTTGATGTTTCCTGTCAAACGATATTGCAGAACTTATCTCATAAGTATCGTTCCTAATACGACGTATGAGAAGTGGAAACATGTTGCAAATTTCGATGACCAGTTCCACACGATTCTGTATTTCTCTGTGAACGATTTGCTGCGTGAAACTTAGCGGAAGCACTGCCACGTGTAAAACTTGCCAACATTCGCTGAAATTAAATTGGAAATGTTCACCGCCTTTTGCATATTCGCAACAGAAAGAGATCTCCTTGAAAACGTAATTACGTATTTATTTTCAATATTATCTTCTTTCATTATCATCTGGAAATTTTGGTTCCTTTTTAAACGGAAATAGGCAACCTACAAAATTGACATAAAATTGTAGTATACCAAATAATATATACAGGGTGGTTGGTAACTGGTGGTACAAGCGGAAAGGGGGCGATTCTACGCGAAAAAAGAAGTCGAAAATGTGGAATAAAAATTTTTCGTTTGAGGCTTTGTTTTCGAGAAAATCGACTTTGAATTTTCGCTCGGTACGCGTGCACTTTATCGCGTCTCGTTATAACGGATCACATTGTAGATCGTTGTCTCGATGGAAAAATTAAAAAAAAAATTTTTATTCTATATTTTCGACTTCTTTTTTCGCGTAGAAACACCCCTTTTCCGCTTGTACCACCAGTTACCAACCACCCTGTATAGTAAATATATAGTAAATAATATATGGTAAAAAATATATAAAGTAAATGATACAAATGATTTGTATCTTTGTCAGATAAAACGAATTAAATTGCAAAAAATATAATATAATGTGGTTTTAATGTTTGAGTATTTTAAGTAAGAAAAATCTATATTTGAAAAATACTTTCTCCAAAGATGAATATAATCCGACTTCTGCTCTGCATTCTTTATAAGATCTCATTGAGTCAAACTTTGAATCGTATGTTTCATCAAGTAAAAAAGCTTATTTTTTGGTTCTCCAGTAAAGGGTTTTTTACTTTTCCTACAGCGAAGTTATATGAACCGGATTTTAATGTCCTCAATTATTTACATGTTGCACGATGAAGAAGTTGGCATAAACCAACGTGTACTTCAAAGCTAGTTACTTTGTAATTGTTCATCAGAGCCTGATCATGTTCAGATAAAAATAACAGCACGTCCAATTTGAAGAATACAAAAATTTAATTAATTTAAACAGGCGTCCTCTTACTCTTTTCTATTAAACAGTTAAAAAATAAAAAAAATATAAATAGAAGATAAAAATTAAAAAAAAATAAAAATCTGTATTTTAAAGAACGCAACGATTATTTAAATAGGTATTTATTTTCTCTTTTTTATTAAATGTTTAAAACCTCGTATTTTTTCAGTTATAGAAGCATCTACAATAATTCTATAGACATAGAATGAAATAAATTTTTCCGACAGTGTTTTAAATTTTTTAACTTATACTTTTTATAATTAAATTTACATTCTTTATATATAAATTAAAAAATGAACTGTTAGACTAAGTTTTCAAGAAGCTGTAAATATGAAGTCAGTTTATTTGATGATCATGATCTCTATAGTTAAGAACACATAAAATAAGCACATGCTATTAATGAGACAAAACGTGGATGTAAAAGTGTAATTCAAGATGTAAATCAGATTCTCTGACAGTGCTATTTGTACATATGAAAAATGTTTATCAGACAGCTTGGAAAAAGTTAAATAAATAAACATTATATAAGCATTTATTTTATAAAGCATAAGATGGATGATACTATTTATAGAAAGTTACTGCATTGTCAAACAGTTAACGGTATCAGTAATTGTGATTTGTTAGAGATTTCTATCGTTGATTAATACAAAGAACTGCACTTCTGAGTAATCGATTGCAATTATTGCGTTATTAAAAAATACGAAGAAATCAATCTAGCCAGTGAAAGCTGATATTTATTGACACTAATTATCAGTGAAAAATACTTTTCAATCACAAATTATCATTATATGATTATGACCGCACATGATATTTCTCTGGATGATAAGTTATCGATTGAAATTAAAACCAAGAGCATTATCTTCTTCCAATTTATTGTACAGAGATCTTAGTTCATACAATAGGAATTTTTCATTTTGCATTTATCGCAGAGAGAACAGTCCATTAAGTTGTGTTATCTCTATTGTGTTATTGTTTACTATGGATATTATTATTTTCTTAGAAACAATTCTGTTCTCTATTTAAATTTGTAAAGTAGCTGAAGTCTATTATTACAAATTTGTTTCTTAAAAGTGAAAATTTATTTTTCAAAATAGCAATGTTAAATATACAATATTTTGTATTAATTATTTTCGTAAAAATGCCTTAATTTAAAGACATAAGAAAACTTTTGTATTATATTTCTACAAAAAGGCTACATGCAGTATGTTGCTCCTATATCAAACTAAAAATTTGTTTAGATTAAGAATAGCTTGTAGATGTAGAATAGATTAAGAATATGCGACTGTTTATTATATTTTTTAGTATAAAATACTATTTGTAAAGAAGAATCGTAAAAGAGTTTTGTACATAGCCACATACAGATATCAGCTTAAAATTGAAAGCACCTTTCCTACCCTTAAGAAACTCACCCCCGCAATATCTTGCAGTCTAAAATGCCAGCCCCTGTGCACCATTTAACAACTGAAAAATTCCAGTTAATATCTGCGACGCCTTCTAAGAAAACTTGTGACGCTTTATCTGTCCCACCCTATATAATCTCGAGTCCTTCGAAATAATAAAATGTGGATGACTGTACACTAGGAAAAAATGTTAAACAAACTCGAATTCAGGTTAGTGTGCGTAAACGAGCTAACGAGCTGAACGAGTTAGCGTCTGAAAAACAAAACAAATAACAGATAGATAACAGATGTAGATTTTTAAGAAGCTCAGCTTAACGCGATGTTTCTTCTGGCGTACATTTAATATTAATAATTTTTCATCCCACAAGGAAGATTAAAAAAACGGTGGAGTCTTCAGCATCTGAATCTGTACAAGAATATGATCGAAGATAGCTATTTCGTACTTTAGAACTTGGAAGGAATATCATTGAAGTGATGGCAGTGAAGGACAAATGTAAATGACTGGAAAAATTGAATGCTACGAAACTGGAATGTATAACCTGATTAAGAGAAAACACCCGCTTGGAAAATAAGAATATGTATAAAGTATTCCTTGGAGCCATAGTGTGGAATAATGAGAAAGAAGGAAGAAGGAGCGGTTAAAGTGACCGTATTCAGGGTTTCAATGTTTTAACATAGGAACACTATATATAGGGTGTCTTGGAATACAAACAGGGTGTCACTCTACGTGTATACAAAAATAAGTCGAATAAATTGATGAATGATCGAAATGAGAAAGAAGGAAGTAAGGGCGGTTAAAGTGACCATATTTATTTCAATGTTTTAACATAGGAACACTGTATATAGGGTGTCTTGGAATACAAACAGGGTGTCACTCTAAGTGTATACAAAAATAAGTCGAATAAATTGATGAATAATCGAAATGAGAAAGAAGGAAGTAAGGGCGGTTGAAGTGACCATATTTATTTCAATGTTTTAACATAGGAACACTATATATAGGGTGTCTTGGAATACAAACAGGGTGTCACTCTACGTGTATACAAAAATAAGTCGAATAAATTGATGAATGATCGAAATGAGAAAGAAGGAAGTAAGGGCGGTTAAAGTGACCATATTTATTTCAATGTTTTAACATAGGAACACTGTATATAGGGTGTCTTGGAATACAAACAGGGTGTCACTCTACGTGTATACAAAAATAAGTCGAATAAATTGATGAATAATCGAAATGAGAAAGAAGGAAGTAGGAGCGTTTAAAGCGACCATATTTATTTCAATGTTTTAACATAGGAGCACTGTATATAGGGTGTCTTGGAATACAAACAGGATGTCACTCCACGTGTATACAAAAATAAGTCGAATAAATTGATGAATAATCGAAATGAGAAAGAAAGAAGCAGGAGCGTTTAAAATGACCGTATTCATTTTAATGTTTTAACATAGGAACACTGTATATAGGGTGTCTTGGAATACAAACAGGGTGTCACTCCACGTGTATACAAAAATAAGTCGAATAAATTGATGAATGATCGAAATGAGAAAGAAGGAAGAAGGAGCGGTTAAAGTAACCATATTTATTTCAATGTTTTAACATAGGAACACTGTATATAGGGTGTCTTGGAATACAAACAGGGTGTCACTCCACGTATATACAAAAATAAGTCGAATAAATTGATGAATAATCGAAATGAGAAAGAAGGAAGTAGGAGCGGTTGAAGTGACCATATTTATTTCAATGTTTTAACATAGGGACACTATATATAGGGTGTCTTGGAATACAAACAGGGTGTCACTCTACGTGTATACAAAAATAAGTCGAATAAATTGATGAATGATCGAAATGAGAAAGAAGGAAGAAGGAGCGGTTAAAGTAACCATATTTATTTCAATGTTTTAACATAGGAACACTGTATATAGGGTGTCTTGGAATACAAACAGGGTGTCACTCCACGTATATACAAAAATAAGTCGAATAAATTGATGAATAATCGAAATGAGAAAGAAGGAAGTAGGAGCGGTTGAAGTGACCATATTTATTTCAATGTTTTAACATAGGAGCACTGTATATAGGGTGTCTTGGAATACAAACAGGGTGTCACTCCACGTGTATACAAAAATAAGTCGAATAAATTGATGAATGATCGAAATGAGAAAGAAGGAAGAAGGAGCGGTTAAAGTAACCATATTTATTTCAATGTTTTAACATAGGAACACTGTATATAGGGTGTCTTGGAATACAAACAGGGTGTCACTCTACGTGTATACAAAAATAAGTCGAATAAATTGATGAATAATCGAAATGAGAAAGAAGGAAGTAGGAGCGGTTGAAGTGACCATATTTATTTCAATGTTTTAACATAGGAGCACTGTATATAGGGTGTCTTGGAATACAAACAGGGTGTCACTCTACATGTATACAAAAATAAGTCGAATAAATTGATGAATGATCGAAATGAGAAAGAAGGAAGCAGGAGCGTTTAAAGTAACCATATTTATTTCAATGTTTTAACATAGGAACACTATATATAGGGTGTCTTGGAATACAAACAGGGTGTCACTCTACGTGTATACAAATATAAGTCGAATAAATTTCTTCCTTCGACATTTCGTTTCCGAGAAAGCCGAGCTCGAGGTAGCTATCACCGGCACTTTGCTTATTCTGCTAATTGCACGAGCCCGATTTTCTCAAAACTCAGGCCTGAATCGACAGAAATGTTCTTTTTATGTAGCATACGTGCGTATATAAATAACTTCTTGTCTGAGCATATCAACTATCTTAAGACACCCCGTATCGTGTTCACGGTAAAGTGCCTCGTGCGCCTCTTTTCTTCTTCAGTTGCACCTTACGCGTCTATATTGTCAAGGAAACTCTGCGATACGTAATAAGGCGACTAAAGTCTGAGTACTCGATGAGACTCAGGTATTATAAATGTCAGAGCAATGCAACGATAGGTACAAATACGTGTGAACAATAGGGCTGCCAGAATACCTAAGCAAATAAGGAAAAGGTCAAAAGATAATAGCACGAGCATAGTGTGGAGAGTTGGAAAATTGGAATAGGCACTGGGAGGAGAAAGTGGAGGAGGAGGAGGAGGAGGTGGTGGAAGGTGTGATCTATGCGGCGAGATAAATTCGAGGACCTAATTCACTTAACAGGCAATTATAGGGAAACCAAAAGAGATGTCAGGTCGGAAGACGTAGTGGGTAAAAGACAGGATAGAAGGATCGTGGAATGAGTAGAGAAGCTGGAAAAGAAAAGAAAAGAATAGAGGAAGGCAAGGTGCAAGCAGGCTAAAGAGAGTTTTAGTGAAAACGGTGGAATAATTGCAGACCTTGGTACGAAAACCGGGCAAACGCAGATTTTACAAGTTGTGTGGAATCGAATAAAACTGAATTAATTATGACTCGTTTAAACGATTAATATTTTGGACTTAGAAAGGCATTCGTGTGACGAATGATATGAGAAATGATGCCTCTTATATTTTTGAAGAATGCGATTAAGAAATCTTTTTCGATATTTCGATTTGCCTGGCCCTTGCACGAAAATACTGGGAATTTAAAATGAAATATTTTCTTCTTTCACGTCTTTATTTTTCCTTGACTCTCTTCCATGCTCCGCAAACAGTTCCTTAGATAAACCACTGACATCCGGCCGCCGTCTCTCGTTTGCACATATTTACTTCTCCATGACTGATACGATTCTTGTTCGTCCGAACACATTTCGAATCTGCAAAGAAAAAAAAAACACGCGATTAATAGAATTCGAAACATTTTGGTTGACGAGTCAACACAATCATTGACGCTATATTTTAGAACAAAAGCCCAGGTGGGTCCTAGACATAGCCGATTCTTCTTCCCAAAGGTCACAATGCATAGGTGCAAAAATTCTTATGAACGCATTGAGCTTGTCTGATCTTTGCACCGATCGATCGACGATGTATAAAAATATATGAAACTCGACAAGTACAATTTTTGTAACAGGTGGACTCGCCTTATTTTTGCACCAGGATCTTCAATTATTAGTCACAGTATGTCAGAGTGTGAACGGAAGAGATATAGAGATAGATAGAGAGAGATAGAGAGTGAGAGAGAGAGAAAGAGAGAGAGAATAAGACATTTTTGTAAATAAAGGTATCTGCATGTATGTAAATAATGGTATATATGTAAATATTAAAGGTAATGTAAGTATGTTCTTGGAAGTGAGGCTGAATAAGCATACATGTATATGTATTGATAAATGTAAAAGCACGTGTCTACTTTCTTCGGTACATATTTTCTTGCTTTTGTAAAGACGTAGGACGAGACAGACGTCAAAACGAAAATGAAAACGATTCATGTATGAAGATACAGTTCGAAACTTATTTTCCAAGTTATTCACGAACCGAAACGATGACGCGGGATTGAGATGCATGAAGAATGAATCGAGTACTATATATCTATTAACATTTTTATAAAATTGTTTACAATAGCAATTGGTAAACTGTGGTGCAGGATCTTTGGTGGAGGTAACTGTTGGAGATTTGCAAGTGATTTTTCAAACTAAAAATCTGTAGGCTTAGTTCTAGTTTTGTTTTATGTTTATAAACTATGTAAAACCAAGTCCGATATTTAGGCCAGCAGAGTGAAACGAATTAATGCAATACGAACTAAAATTTGTTATTCAATCTGATTGTTACAAACGTGGGTACTTAACTAAAACTTACAAGTTTAGTTTTAGTTTTCAAACTAAAAATATGTAGGCTTGGTTCTAGTTTTGTTTTATGTTTATAAACCATACAAAATCAAGTCCAATCTTTATTGTGTTTATTATGTTTATAAATCACATAAAAGAAGGCCAGCAGAGTGAAACGAATTAATGCAATACGAACTAAAATTTGTTATTCAATCTGATTGTTACAAACGAGGGTACTTAACTAAAACTTACAAGTTTAGTTTTAGTTTTCAAACTAAAAATATGTAGGCTTGGTTCTAGTTTTGTTTTATGTTTATTAACCATACAAAATCAAGTCCAATCTTTATTGTGTTTATTATGTTTATAAATCACATAAAAGAAGGCCAGCAGAGTGAAACGAATTAATGCAATACGAACTAAAATTTGTTATTCAATCTGATTGTTACAAACGAGGGTACTTAACTAAAACTTACAAGTTTAGTTTTAGTTTTCAAACTAAAAATATGTAGGCTTGGTTCTAGTTTTGTTTTATGTTTATAAACCATACAAAATCAAGTCCAATCTTTATTGTGTTTATTATGTTTATAAATCACATAAAAGAAGGCCAGCAGAGTGAAACGAATTAATGCAATACGAACTAAAATTTGTTATTCAATCTGATTGTTACAAACGAGGGTACTTAACTAAAACTTACAAGTTTAGTTTTAGTTTTCAAACTAAAAATATGTAGGCTTGGTTCTAGTTTTGTTTTATGTTTATTAACCATACAAAATCAAGTCCAATCTTTATTGTGTTTATTATGTTTATAAATCACATAAAAGAAGGCCAGCAGAGTGAAACGAATTAATGCAATACGAACTAAAATTTGTTATTCAATCTGATTGTTACAAACGAGGGTACTTAACTAAAACTTACAAGTTTAGTTTTAGTTTTCAAACTAAAAATATGTAGGCTTGGTTCTAGTTTTGTTTTATGTTTATAAACCATGTAAAACCAAGTCCAATCTTTAAGTCAGCAGAGTTTTTTTTTTTTAATATTTATTAAAATTACAATCAATTCTCGCGTTGAGAATTTTCAGTAGTTTTTCTGGCGTGACGCAGTAACATGGCTAATTATTTATAATAAGTTATTACTTATTATAGATAAGTATAAGGCCAGCAGTGTGAAAACAATTGATACAATACGAACTAAAATTTGTTTTCAAATTGTGTTATTCTGATTGTTACAAACGTGGGTAATTAACTAAAACTTACAAGTTTAGTTCTGTTTTTAGTTTTGTTCTATATTTGTAAATCGCGTAAAGAAGAAATCCAATTTCTGGGCCATCAGGCTCAAAGAAATTAATACAGTGCAAACTAAAATTTGTTGTTCAATTTCACCGCTACAAATGAGTGTATTTCAGGGAATACGATTCCCAGGGGATACGAATATTAATATGGGTCTTGAAACATCGATTACCAAAAGAGTCGATACGATTCGAGCACTGAATCGAGTGGATTCGTTTAATTACGTTGTAAACGATTGTTGGCTTGAATGATAAAATTTGAATACTTACACTCGTATATGTATCGTAATTAAAAAATTGTTACAGGTGTGTATGCGTTGTGGATAAATGAGCATGATGCGTATTATTGTTTTGTATTTAGGCGGGTGGATTTTCACGTACGCTAGCAAAGCGAGAATTAAAACAGCTTTAAATTAATTACAAGATTTATAGACACAGGTCGAAAAGAATTTATATCGACTAGCAAATTCTGTCGCGTTAAAAACTGATCCGACAGGGAATTTCAGCTCGATCTCGTTATACTTTGAGCCTTATGATTTTGTGGAAACGCACGAGTCTGAAATTGGAAAATTGTTTGTTTAGTTAGATGTGGGAATATTTCTATGATACAGAAATTAGCTATTTTTTCGTTTATAAATAAAAGACTTGCGTAGCCTTTGTATTTAGAAACGATACTTTTGCATGACGTAGTACGTTACTTTTGCTCTTTGTACATTTATTTAAAATACAGAGCACGAAAATTAAATCTATACGCCAGCGCTGAAATATTGTACAATTTTTGTGTTGTTCCAAACTATGAAACTCTGACGCGAAATTAATACTTAATATCACGTTTGAGTTTGGTTTTTTCCCCTTCAAATTGTATCGCTACTGTATCGAAATTTGCAACACGGACAAAAACAGGAAATTTTGAAAAGTACAAATTAATTGAACGTTATCTTAATATTATCGATGGAAATTGCTTGATTATCGATGGAAGATTAATTAATTTGTTACAAAGAAAATTTTTTAATTGAACATGCCGTTATTTACTGTGTATGATTTTGCACGTATTTTAGAATATATTTTGTCAAATATTTTTAATAAAGTTAGATATTTGATATTAACATGGGCAAATAGAAAATATAGAGATGTGACCTAAAAATAAGTCGCTTCCGTTTCTTTATCTTTTTTTACACATATTATGAAGATGAATAATAATAATATGATAAATTCGATAAAATGTGATTCATGTTATTGTGCGCTGTGTAATATCTACTGCGGATAAGTAAAAAGATGATTTCAACATTTAGCCAACCATTATTTAGTACGTAAGATGAGATGAAAATATTGTTTTTCTTGTCCAAGTAATTGTGTCATCAAAAGTTCTATGATAGCTTCTACTTTGTATTTAAATGCACTTGCTGTTGGAACGACGGTTCATCTCTCAATTTCTGCATGGAATCATCCGACTAATTTATAACTATAATTTATAGTCACAATTTTTATTTATAGACAAATTGCTTAGAGATATAACAGAAATTCTTTGACTTTTAAATATAAAAATGAAAAAGTGGTAAATATCATTTAAGTTGGAAAATATTTCTACATTTATTATGCTTGTTAAAAAATAAATTATCGAAAGAGAAGTTGAAAATGTGATCTTTTCGCACAGTATAAAATTATGATATAATTTTTTCAGGGTAGATGCGCATGTAATAACACTACAGAATTATTTAACTGCTTCAGAATATTTAGAATGGCGTTTACAAATATTCAAGAACGCTTAAAATTAATGGTTATTCGAACGATACAGTATCGAATAGAATGTCTAACGTTTTATGATAAATATTTGTACTATACTAATCCTTGACTCTAGTACTGTTAAATTAAAAGTGACTAGAATAATTTGAGTTAATTTTCTTCATTGTTTAATCTGAATTTCAGTAGTTTACGTCAAAGAATAAAGATTGCTTATAAAAATACAGATACAATTATCATAGAATAAGAAAACGTAAAGCAGACTCGATCGAAACTGGTATATCAGTGAATGGATGAGATCTAAAAATACAGAAAAATAGAAAAAACATTTACTCCCATTTTTTTTGAAGCATGTAAGTGAGTTCACTCGGCTATCTACTTACTCTTATACAGAATTCTAAAGAATTCAGTTCGTTTTTTTTACGAATTATCCGCTGTTCTTAGAATCGATAGCACAAACCAGTTGCTTTTATCGGAGAAATTATCTAATTTTATCTTCTTCAAACTCAATGCGATGTATTTTTGCAAGTGTACAAAATTTGTAATCTGTAATATGGATTCGAAGAGAAGTAAAATGGATTCCCTTCATCTTCATACGCTGGCAACCACAATAATTGTCATATTATTTCTGTATCGTAATGTCTTATAATACAAAAATGAAGAAACTTAGCTGTCTTTTAAATCCAGTTTGTCTTCTGTTATTTCCACTTAGACGATGAAATAAATCATTTATAGTTGACTTATAATTGCTGTTTTATTGCAAAAAAACGTAGCGAGCGTAGTTGTTGCTATAATGGACAGAGAAATTTTGTATTCTTTTACATTCCAATCGCATATTTTCTTCTGGATTCTTATCAATCTTTTCTACTTTCTCTTACCCCTGTAATTTCAACCGATTATTAGTCGATAATCATTCTACGCTATTATTAATCGAATGGTAGAAGACAATTCACACTCATTATTACGCTCATTAACACTGTCTAGAGCTTTTCATTAACATTTGTCTACGAATGTTAACGAGCGATCTTCACCAACACCAACGAAGCTTTTTTCTAGCCTTTTCTAGTCTATGTCATAAAGTTTTACGTAGATGATATGTATAAGTCATAGCGGACGTTCCGTAAAATGTTCCACCATTTACAGCAGCTACGAAAAGTATCGGCACATATTTATTTTCCAATGAAGCAGTTTTTACCAAATTCTACGTCATGATATCCGCGATATTAAATTTTTGCAGTTGTGTGAGAAGGCTACTAAATGATATAAAATTTAATATCTCTCGCAGTCAAATAATTAATATGACGCTAGAGCCAATAGTGTGCAAATACTTCTCGCAGCCATTGTAAGTCGATACCACACACGTGTTGTAAAGCATCGTACACAACCGTGCGCCTACGAAACCAAGAAAAACGCAGAAACGTAATAGGACTGTCGGTTATCGATGAGTTTTCGAAGAATCACGCGTTAAAAATGATTCGATGACTGTTCCAATATCTCAATTCACTCGCGCTCCACATACATTTGCAGTGGGCACACGTACACAAATAACCGCGACCAGTTTGCAACTAGACGTATGTACGTACGTATGCTCTCGGCGTTAGTGTGCGTCGCCTTAGCTGTCATTTGGCAGCGAACGACGAAGTGGTGGGAACGCAAATGGCGGAGACTCGAATCGAGATATAAAGCTCCCTCGAAGCATCACAAAGATTCTATTCGGAGACCGGCACTTGATCGACGTCGTTCACAGGAATCTGGCTCTTGCTCTAACCTTGGAGATTCCAAAGCACAGCCGCGAAACAGTCGTGATCGGTTAGTCGATATTTCTTCGACCTCCCGCCGTTTCGTTCGATCGTACGTCCGCCACGGTCGTGTTAGATCCCGCGAAATTGTCCCACACAAGCGACGAAGAGTGTTGATCTTGCGATCGAGATGCCTATTTGTACGTGCAAAGATCGCCCTCTGGACGAGAGCCACGTGTGTCAGATGAATCCTTCGGACGAGCATGAGAATGTCGAGTGGAATATCGAGTATGATCCCGCAGTTAGGTACGTTTGGTTCTTCTTTGTATTTTATGTTCTACTTCATTGTGTATTTGTAGGATATTTTACGAAAACGTGTCGAAAGAATAGATCGGAGGAATTTATGTCACCTAACTAGCGCTCACTCGAGGAAATTTGAGGTTATTTCATTGAAAAAGGAACTTCGACTTTTCGGTGGAAAAGTATGAGATAGATACGTGTTTACATGTTTTAAATTAGTACGTGCGATTACAGTGAAAAGGTTAAGTTATTACGTTCGTTCGTTCCAACCGTTTCTTGACGTAATAACGTTATAATCAATTAATCTTACAGGCGAGGAAGTGTGAATATTCTGGAAGATTAGTTAATACGGAGCTGTAGTACGTTGACGCATTAAAATTTTTATCCGTGGAATCCCATAATTTGTAGAACCAAAAATTCGAGCGAGTTAGACTAATGAACTTGTTAAAGACAAGGAATAGCGAACTATATTATCTTTCACTTCATTTCTCTTCATAAATCGTGGATATTAGAAATGACATCGAACTCTTCAAATTAATACTTCCTAAACTTTATAAATTGCAACCTGACGAATTATGAATCAGATAAATTGTGTTAAATTTTATATTTTTGTACTATAAGGTAGGTAATATCTATTTTAATTCAATTGTTTCAGTGATTTTGAACCGTGATTACAGTTTTCAACAGCCAATTATATAATGTTGAGATAGAAAATATTTATTCGGAAAGGATTTGTATTGTATATTTTGCAAAATTTAACATGTTTATATATCAACAATATATATCATTTTGCAAGGCATATTTACACCGTGGTAGGTTATAATCGATACAGTATTCGACATATCGTTGAATGATGATCGAAATATTTTAGTGCAAAGACATTACACTTGTACATGCGTGTTTACATGAATATTATCTACTCTACGCGCTTTGTTGTGCGTACATTACAAGGTTACTATTATAAAACATTAGAAATTACGAAATTTTAAATGCTACTACTTATCGTAATGATTATGTATTTACAAGGTTTATAAATACAGCGCTTTGTAATTACACTTTACACGTATCAACGTACGTTGAACTACGAAATTATAATGTAAAAATGTTTCTCAAATACGAGACTGGCAACTTTACGATATTTTACTCATAATAAATAAGCGTGAAACTGGTATCAATTACATAAAAAGTTAAATCTTATTTTTAGCTTGCATTTAGTACTTCAATTCAAGGAGATCCAATTCACACTCAAAATATCTACTATTCGAGAACAAATTTTACGTGTTAATAAATAATTAAAAACATAGTATATGATGTATATTTATAGTATCTCCATAGTATAGTATATCCAAGCTGAGTTAAATGGAATCAGTCGAAAGAAATTCGCATTCGCTCGGGCATAAATTTAATGTTTCGTAGTTTCATATATGGAGGATTTATATGATATAGCGATTTCATATTACTTGCAATATGATACAGAATCTGTAATAATTCTTATGAAATTGGAAATTATTTAAAATTTCAAAAAATATTACGAATGCAAGTGCGCTTTATATACAACGTGAGAATCGAAATGAAGTTTATCAAATTACTCTTGACAATAGAATATTCGATATCACAAGTAAATGTGTCATGATATAATTTTGGAAAATTTACGACGATACCAACGTCATCAAAATTAATTATATCCTTCAAAATTATACTTAATTAATGCATTTATTGCAATCAAACGCGAAGCTAATAATCTCAGCGTGCAAACGGAATTCTAATTATGCAGAATGTTGTTAAGGGAATCAACAGGAAAGAGTCGCAAAATATAGATATACAGATAAATAATTACAACTTACACTGCTATCACTTATGTATCAGTCGCGTAAGTACATAATCGTTAAGGTCAAAGACATTGAAATTGATGCAATTCAATATTGTAATATGTTACATATCCAATATTGATTGACTTGATTAAAGCCCTACCCTATCTGTGTTTGATAGTGTATCACTTTATATTTTAATAAATAATAGATGCATCCTCATATACTGTAATCGAATTCGAGCCTGAAAATCTCAACAAAATTAAATTCTATTATGCGATGGCTTTACTTTTGTTTATAGAATTAACGTCAGTACAAATCAATAGATATCGGTTAAATTATACGAGGTAAAATTCTTGTATACGTAGTTTTACCTTTCGTTAATCCTTTATCTATTTGAATTTAATTATATTTCAATTTGCCCAATATGAATAAAATGTTAAAAAAAAATTGGTTTCAGTTTTGATCCGTAAACGAATTTCGGCGATTAAATATATTAAATATATACATTTTACTCAAATTGATTTAATATTTTTCAACAGTTTTTTCATTCATTTATATGAGATATTTCATCTGTACCGTTTATAATTTAATTCTACGAGTCACATGGATGGAAATCCGTAGAAAATCCGTATTCCGATCGGTATTCGTTCATTGCATAGTAATAATTGAAAATCGATAGCTCTGTAAGGATTATATTGATTTTCGGTGACGTCTTTAATTAAATTCTTCTATTTGAAAGCGAAGGCTAGTTTCGAGCGTTTCTTATTCTTTCGTATATGATTTGAAGTATTTTAATAACGATAAGAAATTGCGTAAGAAGTATGTAGTTCCTATTTTTCGATACTTTCATTTAACTGATGCAGTATTTCCAAAGAAATTATAAATGAATCTCTATAATCATAAATGAAATGCAATTAATTTAAACTGTAAGAATAAATACTGCAATTATATCTTTTTTATTTTCGTGTTGATATGAACGATAAGCTCGCAACTTACAGGATGAATAAGTTCTTTTATGTATTAGTTGGATTATCTTTTATTTAGTATTATCAATAAATATACAACCGGGTCGATATATATCCAAAAGTTCATGTTATAATATATGATGAAAGAGGGAACAATAAAATTTAAAACCGGGTTACGAAAAATTAAAATTTATTAAAAATCTAACAATAATATTTTATTTTTATATGTAGCTTTACCTAAATGAATTATACTTTTGAAAGATGAAAGATATTTGGAACAAGAGATATTTTACAAACGAGGTAGTTATTTTATCATATATTATTATTTTATTATCATATAAATAAAATAAATCTGAAACGTAGATATTAACACAATGAATGAATTGTATAGTATAGGATTAAGAAGGAACCTAAGAAGGAAGCTATAATCCTGTCAAGAGGTCATTGTCAAATTTGATTTACGCGCCACTCGATTCTAATCGATATGTTCATTTGAACGATTCCTCTTTCTTCCTGTTCTGGCCGGCATTTTCTTAGTCCGTCCACAGTTTCTTATTGAAAAAGTATTATCGTTTATAGAATCGACTTTATAGAATTATCTGTACAGTTGACTGCGAAGAAAAACATAAGAAAAATATGAACATAAGATTTAGAAAATATTTACATTAGTAATCGCTTTAACCACGTGTATATAGCGTAAAGTGACAGCAGAACGATGAATTGCGCGTCAGGAAATATAGAGCCGCTGACTAAGGAAAATTTTCATAAGTGGAGAGCTCAGATTCAAACGTTATTAATGAAAAACAACACATAGGAATATGTTTCTGGTGAAAAGATCCGAACTACAGAGAATGCTACAGAATGGGATGTAGCAGATAGATAGATAAAGGCAAGATCAGAAATGTCTGTATATTAGCAATAAGTCCTGAAGCATTAATGCAAGTAAATGATTACAACACATCAAAAGAGGTATGGGATAAATTAAATGAAATATATTGCTTAACTTATCCCGCTTACAAGATAATGCTAGTAAAACAGTTAATTAACTATAAGATGCAAGAAGATGGAAATATAAATAGTCATATAAGAAACTTTTCTGACTTAATTGATAAATTGAGAGAAATAATATATACATCCAAGATGACATAGAACAATTTTGTTATTATGTAGTATTCCAAACAGCTAAGAAGATTTCAGGATTGCTATTGAAACTGAGGAAAAATTTCCACCCTTTGAAGCACTGAAAATAAAACTACTCAAAGAAGAATCCAAAAGAAGACAGAACTAGGAGTATGAAAACAACACCTAATATAGCGGTAGTCGAATTGGGCATGCAATAGAAGTCTCTACATATTCAGGAACTGCAACAAAATGCACAACACAGACCATCACACCTAGTATTTCGCATCAAGTGCTTTATAAAGAAATTATTAATATCCTTTAGAATGCAGATTATCGTACCATGACTCTTAAAAAAGCAAGGCTAATGATTGAAACAAAATATAACATACATCTTAATGACAGAGAAACGGAGATATATTTTTTAGTCATGCAATATGTAAAGGCAAATTCAGCTGTACAAGAGAGGGAGATAGAGCTCAATGATGGAGTAGTAATTGATGATACAGAAGATGAAACAGAATCAGAATTAGATGATGAAGAGATAGAGGAAGAATGATAAACAGTCAAGAGGAGTCTTGCAAGAAAAGCAACAAGTAAATATGGGAATAGAAGCTTTTATTTCTTTGGATGATCAATTTGCTTGTTATTTTTTCAATAATTGATTGACAACATTTGTTATGTTGATAGGAATGAATAATATCTTGCAATTTCCTTATTAAGCCTCAGAAAAAATTTATTATGTAACGTTACATAATAAATTTATTATTTCTCAAGTTGCTTAATGTTTTAACACAAATTGTAGAAATTAAAAATTTAAAAGTCCCATTTTGGTTGGTATAATTTGTATTTATGTAAATTTTGTCAACTACATATATGTTATACAAATATGTATACAAATACAAACATGTTTGTTGCAGTATGACATTGTTTTACCATATATATGAACTTTGTTGTCCACGGTATTTGTTGTATTGGATGTTTGCTATATAACATTTTAACTTATGGATGTTATCAAACGTATGTTCAATTGAATGGTGATCCATAAGTAGGAACCAACTAGATTTGGTCAATGTTGTAAACAATATAAATGGCGCTCATTAAAACTGCCCTCAGTATAAAATTACATAAAATATTAAGAATATTGTATTGGGATCAAAAATATGATATTTCAGTTTCTAAACATTAAAATGGGACAATTTGCATATTTAAGTAATCTCTATTGTATGAATATTTCAGCATGTTAGCTTAATTGAAATAAAACATTGAATAAGCATTAATGTAAAACTATGAGCACACCTTATGTTAGTAAATTTTTCACAATAAACATTTCTTTTATACTTAATTTAATTCAATATACATTAACTAAGAAGCAAATTATACTAAAAAATAAAGCTGCATGTTTGATAATATTTAAATTTCATTGTAATTTTTAGGATTAAATAAAATACATGAAGAGTATGTGTGTGTGTGTGTGTATAATAT
Organism: Bombus huntii; assembly: GCF_024542735.1. NCBI lineage: Eukaryota > Metazoa > Arthropoda > Insecta > Hymenoptera > Apidae > Bombus > Bombus huntii. The sequence goes on from NC_066243.1 coordinate 3,801,270, forward strand.
GTTATTTATAATTTCAATCTTCAACGAAGATTATGAATACACACACGCTTAGGCGAACAATCTGAGAATGAAAAAACTTTGGAGAATAGAATGTTAGATATCTGAAAGGTTCATGTATTATGGCTTGCAGACAGTATCTCGGAGAACAATGCTGTTGATAATCGCACTGAATGACGCTATGATTGTTTTAAGGAGGTTTGTACGTTCTTGTATTAATCAGCATTGTTACCTTATATTCGTAACACAAGATTTAATATACGCATCGCAGTATAACATATGAAAATGTTAAAGGTCTAAAATAAACATATAAGAATTATACATTGAAATGAATGTATAAATTAAAACTCCATCCAAGTATAGGACATGAATATATATATATATATATATATATATATATATATATATATATATATATATATATATATATATATATATATATATATATATATAATGGGAGCTGATTTTTATTCTTGCTTCGAGATTCCTTCTTCTCAAATAAAAGATGAAATCGTCGTGTATCTGATGTATGGTGAGAAATTTCCAGTTCTACTTTATATGGTACTCTAGAACATAGATTTCTGAAGTGTGGGTCGCGTTAAATATTCTACTATTACAGATTCGTTAGGAGAGTTGTATTCATCGATAATCGTCGTAAGAACAGTTCAAATTCTATTCAGTTGAAAACCAGAATAACGAGGAAGATGAGAACCCTTATTTCTGTCTAGTTTCTCTCAGCTCGTAGATCCGTATCAGGTCAATTTTATATTGCTTATCAATCAACTCTCGACACAATTACGTTTTGGCTAATCTTCGAGTAGGTCGCGAAAAATCACCGGTCTCGGAACTGGGTTCCGGTCCATAGAAGTTTGCGAAGCTTTGCTCTAGAAGTATGTAAGTCACTTATCGGATTTTGCTTGCATACGACTCATCTTTTGAAACAGTTCTTCGAGTTTTTTAAAGTTCCAGAGAACCTGATTCAAAGCTCTTGTGGCCTGTTTCAATACACGTACGTACATGATTTTACATTATCTTACAAATATTGTAAGTTCTGACGTAACTGAAGTAAGTTCTTCAGATTTTAATGCCTATGAAGGTAAATATGGTAGTGGATATTTTTGTGGATATTTCCTCTCTTTTTAGAAGACTACGCATGAATTGTGCAAGTATCCTCCTTTATGATGTTGACGAGACAATATAAATAAGTATTCAAAGTTCATCTATGAATTATGATTATTAAATTCATTTATGCGAGGTTGATCATAGAAAGCGTACGCGTCTTATAATTATCAGAATATCAATTGTTCTCGTATAACTCGTTGAACTGACTCGTTTAACGATAATGAAACATTCGTTGTTATTTTTGCAACGTGCAATCATCGCACTCGTTTTTCTACTGCTCATGCACAAATTGGCACGACGAGTTGCATATTATGAGAACTGAATACAATTCTGCCACACGCAGTCATCGGTTTCCTCTTCGTCCTCGTCGTCAGGGGTTGCGAGGGTGAATATTCTGCTTGCAAAGAGAAGCTGGCAGGATTATGTTGAATTTACTTAAAAAAAAGAAATCGATGGAATTTTACCAGCTATAATCGATTCAGTATTTTAAATTATTTATCCTATCGTATAAAATGATAGAACAACATCAATTCTATATATCAATAATTTATTTTTCAATGGTAAGTTTTTATTTGCCATGCATAATAACTAACGTTGATATCATAAAATTATACCTTGCCCAGTGGATTAATATTGTGTAACATTGCAGAACCGAATTATATACCTATGTAGTATCGCATACATATGCCATATACATACCATGCATTAAATTAAAGTTATTACATATTACAATAATACGTAATTAATGCATACTATAATGCAATATAGTAATGCAATATTATAGTATAAATAAACCAATACGTAATTTTCTTATGAATAAAAGACAGTATAGTTATATCGAACATGTTGGTGTAATCGTAAACAATCAATCGATTAACTCGGTAAACAGTAACGAAGGTACATATTTCGCATACGACAAGAATACATTTCTATTTACAAGACTTAAATAAATAAAAATTTTGATACACAACGCATAATAACCAGCGTTAATATCATAAAATTATACCTTGCCCAGTGGATTATATATAGTAGATATAGTATAATAAATAATACATTTATAATAATATTGTGTAACATTGCAGAACCGAATTATATACCTATGTAGTATCACATACATATGCAATATACATATCATATATTAAACTATAAGTTATTATATATTATAATAATACGTAATTAATGCATACCATAATGGACACAACTTATTCTATTATAGTATAAATAAACAAATACGTAATTTTCTTATGAATAAAAGACAGTATAGTTATATCGAACATGTTGGTGTAATCGTAAACAATCAATCGATTAACTCGGTAAATAGTAACGAAGGTACATATTTCGCACACGACGAGAATACATTTCTATTTACAAGACTTAAATAAATAAAAATTTTGACACACAACGCATAAAGTTCTATATGTTTTTAACACGCTGTTCGCGTTTCGCACTTTTTTAGATATAGAGATGGATCTGTACGACTTCGAAATCCAAACATCGAGCTCATGGATCAGGATATACTGTATCATCTTGCTCTGGGTAGCGGCTCCCACGATCTCGTTGAAATGTTTGGCGACGTTAAGGTAAATCAAAGTAGTAGAGCTTCTTTTTCTGTGGAAAGAACTTTTACCTTTAGTTGTACTCCTTTTTTTTTTTTTTTTTTTTTTTAAAGAACTTTGTTTTACGTATAGTAGAACTCCTTTTCCTGTAGAAAACACTCTTTGACGTATAGTGAGACTTCTCTTTTTATAAGAAGGGCTCTATAATCTAATATAATAGAACGTTTTCCTTCTAGAAAAAAAGTTTTTTTTATATACAGTAGAATTTATTTTATGTGAACTATATTTGTAGAAACAGAATTTTAGTTAGCACTCCGTTAACTGTGTTCTTTCTGTCTTTCTTCCATTAAGTGCTTTACCATGTAATAGTGGATGTCCCTTGCGTAACAATTTTTCTAATGAAAAATAAACGCAACGAGAAATTTTCTAAAACTTGTTACTCCAAGTTTTCATATTCGTGCTCTATTTTGATTTGTACGAAAAAGTTTCTATAATTCCTATAAAAGATGCGAACAAGTAGTTTTTCGCATATTGTCGTATAACTTGAAAAAATGTTACGTTATTAATTGCCTCGAAGATCGTTGCATATTAATTACGTATTACGCACGCCATTCCTAGAAACGTACTTTAATGTCAGTGCACCTTTAAACTCCTGACGCATATAGTTGAAACAATGCCAGAACATCGGTGCTTTCTAAAACATATTGAACTTATCTATAAATACATTGAGGCTTATTTCTCTCCCAAAGAAGTAGTTTTACAGTGTCACAACGACCTCAAAAACCTTTTTTATTACTTTATTCAAGACATATTTCGATTCTCGTACCGCATACAGCTTCGAGTATGTTTGTCAACTCAATTAATCTCACCAATTTCTTTCTCTATACTTGTGCGAACACTTTCTTGGCTAATTGCAATGTTTATGTTTGGGTTCTGCGTGCAGTATAGTAATCTCTATCAGTCGAATTTTCAGAGGTGAAGTATGACTAATTTCTGACAGTGGGTTAACACGGAATACTACCGATAACAATCAGCTATGTATGTAGAAGCGCTGCAATGTGTATTTCCAAGCGTAAATTTGCATAACGTTCGAAACTACAATATGTGTGCTGTACACGATATCGTCGATGTATTACTATCTCTATTATCTATTTATAAATTTCTGCTCCATCGATCGTTAATTATCGGACTATCTTATCCACGATGAATTTTGTAATTTTCAGTGAATGTTAACGTTAGATATTAATTATATTCGTTATATTAAGGACGAAGCAAATAGAGTTAACTAAATTTATATCTATCGCAAGATATTGAAAATGATAATGAAAAACTTTGTAATTGTAAAATTTTAGCAAAACATAATTTTCGATGAAATTGGGAAACAAGGTACGTACAACGTGCAAGTGCAGCAAAAGAATTACGATAGCAATAAATATGTATAAAGCAATATTTGTAAATCATTGTTGTAAATTATTATGAATCACTATTTTACGTTTCTTTCCAGAAACGAATTTAAACAGGTTCGTTTAAAATTTATTTGATATAATTTTGATCAATTTCTTCTGCGTGCCATTTCGCAAGTTATTTTAACTTTTTGTTTGCTTGGATTTTCAGAAACAATTCAGTTTCATAAATGGCAAATGCTTCTGCGGCAGACACTTGTCATCTTGTCATCTATTGTTTCTCCTACGTATTGTATATCGTTCGAGCTTACGCAGTTGCAGTCAATCTATTGATTTTTATTTCGCATTGCTATTACGATCAAAAAAGAATTACATCAAGTAACCGAACACCAGGTTTTTATCATACTTGTCTTATCAGGTGAATTTGTTAGCAGTAATAAAGAGAGCCAAGAGCCCTGGCTCATAATAGATATACTTACCATATGTTTACATTGGCTACAAAATATTTTGGCACACTATCGTATTTATTTTAGTATTTACATGCTAACTAATTAGGACTAGGTGCACTAAATTTCACATCATTTAGTGTCACTATTTCCAAATGAGTCTAAACATTCAAAAATATCAGATTGAAATTCTCTAGAGAAATTCCAATGAAAAACATTTTGTTGGAAAATGGGTATGTGCCAATACTTTTCGTAGTCACTGTATTTTACATAAAAGAAACGAAGAAGGCTAAGTTTGAAAATTTGTATGTGAGAAATTTTTAAACGTTCACATTTTTAATCGTCTCGTTGCTAGGATTAGAGTTTTAACTTGGAAATCATGAAAACCTTACTCGCATCTCTCTGATTTCAAGTACCTGGTATATTTCCCTAACATTGATAGACATAAACAGTGATCTGTGTAATATTAGAATGATGAAATAAATGGCAATAGTGTACTTTTAGCATGTAGTTGTAACATACTTATGTATGTACACTTCGTATATAGAACAGTTAACAGTCCAACCTGTTTACTGTAGCTAAAATCACAGAATCCTACATTAATCCACAGACAAATCAATTTTAGATTGGTTTTAGTTCTAGCGAATATAAATTAAATATGACACTCGTACAGAGCTGATCGTGGCATCCACTGTTTAGATAATCAGACAATAATTTTTCATAGAAGAAAAGATTATCTGTTCTTTTGAGCTGCATTATAAATATTGATATTAATAAATATCGATTTACGCGTCAATGTGACGCATTTCGAATTTCACGAGGGAAATTACACGAGGGAGTTTACATTTTTCTTCTAACATTTGTACTGACGAGACAAATGTATATCGAAATTCATTTTCTTCAAAGTTTTCTAATTTTAAAGTTTTCTATGTGGTGTACACGTTAATTAAAACCGAAATGTCCTAGCGTTAACGAGGAGAGTAATTTTTAAGTAAGAAAGTAAGGATTTCTTCGATTTCTATTCTTCTTTTTTCCAGATTTCCTTGCAAGGGGCACAAATTTTCTATCGATCGTTTCGTTAATCGATTTTCTTCATAATCCAGATTCCGTGGTAGTTAATTTTCAACGCAAATGAAGCAAAACCTAAGAGATAGAAGATTTTTTAACTATTATTAAAATTAAAAGCAAATTAACTCGTCCTACAGATCTCAATTTCTTAGACGTAAGAATTTCTTCATTTGCGGATATTTTCTATCGAAAACACAAGTCATATGATGTTAACGGTTAGAAGAATGAACGTGAATGACGAAATTGATTTATCTCTTCTAATCTGTTATTTCACAATCCAAATATTTCTGGTTAAGAGGTGACTCGTGATGTGTTAACAGGTCACTAAATAACTCGTTATTTGTGAGAGAACCCAAAGAGATTTGTTCATCGCCGGTTAACGTTTAAATAAACGTCGAATTTCTTTTCGAGCTTTGCTCTCGTAGCTTCCAAATGAATCGCGTTTGAGCTATGGACGCAATATTTACGTCGTGTATATTATTACGCCATTTAACGTTTCGCAGCTTGTACAAGCCACGAGCACGCATTCTTTTTATCGCGATCTCTTTTACGCTATCAGTGAAGCCGCGTTTACACAACGTATTCACGTTCATTGAAGGATATGCCATTAGAAGAAAGTACAATGTTTCGTGACCTAAATAGAACAATAGGCGAAACTTGCATGCGCGTGCTTCGGCTACACAGACAGCGGCGGTAATCCTCGAGGTATTATTTCGTACGTTGCTCGGCAACTGTTGTACACTGTCGAATTCTATGTTCCATTTAGAGAAAAGAGCAATTCCACTGTTGCAAATTACAAACAGCGTCGGAGGAACGTGCCCCGTTGGTTTTGTTTGAGTAATTCGACGTTGGAAATCATTTTTTAACTCCTCGATGCTCCATTCTGTTTTATATATTTGATTATATTCGTTATAATTATATTTGCATATTTGATTGAAAATTTGTATTTTTCTCCGTAATAACAAAATGTAATTCTTTTAGATTTTTGCAAGCTACGTCTGCCAGCTATAGCACTGTAACACAGCTATAGCAGCTTGTGAGCTACGCATGGAAAAATATTTTCCATCAGCTTTCTTAAAGCACCTGTCCTTTCCAACTCCTGCACCTGTACCGGATGTGACAATTGCGCGATACAGGCGTACAGTGATTCACGGAAGTATCCCGGTGTTTGTTAATTTGCTCCAAAGCTGAGCAAAGTAAATTAATGAGCAAAGTAAAATAAAAGATTAATTTTTGTTACTTGTAATACCTGATACGTTAATGTGTTAAAATTTATGGTACAAAATGAACGTTTGTATAGGATATTTGAAGTCCATAATCTACGTGAAGCACCTAAGTTTCTTTCGTTAAAAATAAAACTCTTTAGAACTGACTACACATAGCCTGAAGCTCAGATGAAAGCATCGTGGAAGCAGAAATGCTACATATTTTTAATTGAATATGACACGAGAAAGAGCATTATCGTGGGATACTATAAGAGGGAAATATTTCTCCATACCTCACGGCTATAAAACACAATACAGTACGATAGAATTCCATTTATTTGAACTTGATAGGGAGCAGACGTAATAAAAGTTCGTTGATTCTTTCTATTTATCACTTCCCATTCGAATAATATGAATTAATATTCAAATTAGTGGATCCAGTTAAACGGGCATTAACTATGTTTCAATAAATACAGTTTAGATGAATGAAGGGAGAGAATTGGAACCACTGCAACAGATTTATCTGTGGATAACGTACTTAAAATATTAAACTGGATAGATGCGATTAAAGAATGTTCGTAGAAAGCACTGTACGTGGCAAAATTGAGAAATGTTGATTTTCTGTTGGAAAATTCTACGTACCAATGAGAATGCCGTAGTATTTAACTTAAATTTTATTTTTTAAATAATTTCAGTGCAATTTCCCTTTCTAAATAGTTATTAACAACGCTGAAAGATAGTGTAACAGCTTCACCTCTATAGAAAATGATATAGCTGCTAATAGATATTGGTTAATGGCCTTTTTACTTTTGTAATGGAACATCGTGCTTTCTTTACAAATAAGAAGTGGCGCATACAGGCTTTTATACAGATACACTTTTCTTCTTCATGAAATTGGATCGTGTCAATGCAGAAGATTCCTTTTCCTTCTGAAAAGCTTGTCTCCTGCCACTTGCAATGTATTCAACAAGCGTTCTTCAATTATGTAATTAATTCTATAACTCTGTTTACAGTTCGTGTGCATGGGAGGAACACCAAAGCGTATGGAAGATTTTGCTCACTTCATAATGAAGGAAATAGGTCACAAGCTTCCGGCAGGCACGACACTTCTTGATATTAGCCAGTATTCATATCGTTATTCTATGTATAAAGTCGGACCAGTCCTTTCTATTAGCGTGAGTATACTTGACATTGCGTTTATTTTTCGAAAATTATTCCTTTAGGAATGTTTCATATTCACGAGACTACGGATTTTCATGTATTTGTGGGCAATTTTAAGCTGCAAATATGCATTAATATACATTGTAAAATAATACATATACATAATAACAGATACATAAAATATCCAAAGTAGAATATTTGTTATAATATTTATTAGGCGAAGCCTAATATTCGCTTACAAGTAATTTATGAATAATTAATGAAGATAGCAAATCGCTGGAAATACGTCACGCCTTATCGTACGTTATTTTTTGTTTTTACTTCAAATCACGTTTTTCAGGTTTAAATATCGTCTTTGCATCGTGAGTTACAGTAAACAACGTAAATCAAGAATTGTTAAGATCTGTTAAAATTGTGTATTTACACAATCGTGCGATCCGAATTTAATTAAATTGGAACGCTTCAGCGTCTCTCGAGGGCAGAACAGGACGTAGGTGAAATTGAAAAGCTTATTGAAACTGAATGAAATATGCCTTCACCCTATTTGCTCGCGGTTAACTTGCATTCGATTTAATCAGAATTGTATGTCCAAGATTAGATAGAACATGCATACGACCAGTTTGTGATAAAATAATGAGAGAACGTTGAACAACGAATGTTGAAGATTATTTTCTATAGGCTGGAAGGCAGCTACTTTCGAACAAATTTATCCAATTGATGCAGTAAATAGCAACATTTATCGTGAGATAAATGCCAGAATTGCCTGATTTTAAATTACCTGGAATATATCTCACTTTGTGGAAAATACAAATTAAATCACTTTTCAAAAGATAATTGGGACATAACAAAATTAAATGAAGTACATAGAAGTGTTAAAAATTATTTCCCAAATAGTACAGAATTCTGTGCTTTTGCTCAAGTTTACGATATTAGTATAGTTGCATAATTAATAATTTGGCCAGTGATGTGTTCAAAATTATTCTGAAAATAATGCAGAATATTTTATTTCAATTTAATTTTCTGATATTAATATATTCAGATGTTACACGATTGATGTGTATGTATATATGTATGTATTGTTGAAAAGTGCTAGAAGCGAGATAAAACAAAAAATATTCTATGACCTTGGTAATATAAAGAAATATTTCATTAATTAAATTTCTTATCCCAATGGCCTCACTTATTGTAACGCATCTACGATATTACTCTTTTTACTTTTGTGGAGTATCACGATTCCATTAAATCCTCAATTTTGCATGTTTAAACAAATTGATAAGCAGTATTTCTGCTTAATTAGATATATATCTTCGATAATAATCGATACAACATTTTTTACTTCGTTTTATCTGCTCCATCCAATTACTTTCTTCAAAGGAGCCATTTCTTTTCAGGTTTTATATTAGAGAAAGTGTACAGTTTTAGCTTTAAATCACATTCTAATTATAAACGAGGCATAAGCTTTGCATAATTGCGATAACAGTTTCTGGTTTCAACGATGCTTTAAAAGCGAATTAATCGAAATTGGATAGTTTTAACTTTGAAGTAAATTGCTTGAAGAGAACAAGCCTCTTTCCTGTTTAACGCAAAATAAGAAAGAACACTGCAATAATTTATAATTATATTTGATACTTTGTGAACTTTATAAGCTTTATCCGGGTACGTTATTTCAGTTGCTCTCAATCTAATTATGCTTTCTGTTATTCTTAACAGAACAGAGAAGATATTAATATGTCTTATTTCTCGTTTCGACTTCATATTAAAGTTTTCCTTAAAACATAAAAGTATTCTTACTTGTTAAAACAAGGTACACGTCAGAGCGTAATAATTCAGAGATCGTAGCTGAGCTAATTGACTCCTTAATTAACTCACTCTGTCGAAAGTCTGTAAGGAGATTTCTGAGAAAGAGCCTTTGGCAAATAATAGTTGCGTGAGTATTGTACTTGCTAATCAAATGGTTGAATTGTTATGAAATTCTTATCCATCTCGCAAATAAGAAAAAGAAGAAAATTCTCTAAGACTGATTACAATTATCAATGCAAACGTAGCTAATATTAAAAAACTAGAACCGAAACGTTTACTCGGTTCACCGCTTTATTTTAAGAGTGCTTTTCTCAGGGAAGCTTCTTAATTATTGGCACGAATAAAAAACGAATAGTTAGAAATTTCATAGCTAAAAATTCCAAACTAGATACGACATATGCGTTTCGTTCGACGAATAACCGTAATAGTAAGTCGTAATAGGAATCATTGGTCAGCAACAAGTCACACGTTCGAGCGTAAAGCAACATCGAGATTCCAGTAGAAGGGAGAACGTCTAGTCGAGCTTTCCACGATAATCATACACGCTTCTCTTCTCCCGTGGGTTTCTCCATGCACCAGTTACTCGGCTGGTGGAGCAAACTATTTTTTATCGACGCTTTGTGCAAATCATCCGTGTGACGCGACAACACGTCAAACGACGCGAGAAACACAAAAGAAGTTGCGTAGCCATAGAGAAGTTCATCCTCGCAAGTGGTGCGAAAAGAAGTTGCGCCACTTTATCGCGTTACGATGACTGGACGGCAAAGTTCAGAACTTTTTCATTCTTTTCAGCGTTTTAAATTTAGAAGACCGTCTAAAAGAGGATCTAGGGAACATACAGAAATTTGCTCCATCGGAGGCTACAAAATATCCTACGGTCGTCCTCGATCGCGTCGTATTAAAATCTTCCTGTCGTTAAAATCAAAAAATCAACGAAAACCAATGGGATATCGCCTCGCTGGATATTTAAACGTCCTTGTTCGCATTTTCACCGACCATACGCGGTCTAAGTACCTGCCATAAATTGTTCCAACTCTGAGTAACGCTATGTGGCATCGACGATTCTTAAAAATATGAACATAAACACAAGAGAAAAGAATATCGTCGATAGGAGGAATATAGGAAATTTTCTGTTTAGCATGGAATGGGCATGCCGTCGGTTGGAATTTTGCTTCACGAAATGATCAAGCTGATGTACCACGCGAAGGTGAAGGATCCGATATTCTTCAGGATTGGTACTTGTGGTGGGATCGGCCTTGAAGGCGGTACCGTGGTAATTTCCGAGGAAGCGGTCGATGGAATGCTGAAGTCGTACTTGGAAGTGGTAAGAAGTTCTTGTGGAATCCGGCATCTGGCCATTCCGATAGTTCTTGCTTTCTTTTCCCCTGTTCTTAGCTTTGCAATCCTCACGCTTCGATCAAGTGAATGACTCGTCGTGTCTTGGTTGAAACGCGTTGTTCAAACTTCCAATCTTTTCCAAAGAATAGATGGCTATTAAAAATGATCTATAATTCCATCAACGACTAATTAACAACTAATAGCAAAATTTCAAGTAGCAACTAATTTCATTAACGATTACATTAAAAGTTGCTTGATCGTAGATTGTTCGAACGAGTAGGAAATCTATTTTTTTATAAAGTTGCGTCCACCTCTGACTGTTCCTTTTTATTTTTGTTTTTAGCCTGTGCTCGGCAAGGTGGTGAGGAGGCCTGCTAAGTTAGACCGACAACTAGCTCGCGATCTAAAGGCCCTAGCACACCGTGATGATCCTTATGACACCGTAATCGGTAAAACAATGTGTACCGACGACTTCTACGAAGGACAGGGGCGTATGGACGGTGCGTTCTGTGAATTCACGGAGAACGATAAGATGGATTACTTGAACAAGTTGCACAAAGCTGGCGTAGTGAATATAGAGATGGAGAGTTTATCGTTTGGAGCACTCACACATCTAGCGGGCATTAAGTCTGCTGTCGTCTGCGTAACATTGCTAGATCGATTCAAAGGCGATCAGGTAGATTTTCATCATTTTTATACTTAGAATGCATCGTTGGAGATTTATAAAATTTCCATGAAAAATTACGAATTGGTCGACGCGATATACATATGCTGGTAGTTTCAGCGTTAGGATCTGTTATTGATCGTTTGTACTAAATTGACCATTGTCTATGTAGGTGCTGGCACCGAAAGAAGTCCTGAATGAATGGCAAATAAGACCGCAACAATTAGTCGCACGCTATATAACGAGATATCTTCAACGAAAAGGCCGCCTCTCCTTAGATGGCCACGGATCAATGTGTGTGAAAAGCCCGCGCCGGTTCAAACTGGTGCAACAGGAATCTGAAAACTACGATTAAATTCGAGACGGCCCGAGACTAAAGGAATTGCCACGAAAATCTGTTATGGAGTTTGTTAACAGATGAATGTACTGTTAAAATACAATGGAAAAGCACGCATTAGTTGATTCTACCAACGATTAGCTTATTGATCGGGCGTCGTTTCACTTCTTTATATACATTCAAGTCACAAATATTATTGTTAGTAAGGAAAAAAAGAAAGAAAGATGTTCCTTCTTATTTTTTTTTATGAATTAAACTATTATTTAATTCTTTTTTGTGTGTAGATTTTACGTACAAAGTATTTCTTGGAAAGAGTTTACATAGAAAAGTAAAATCTCGATTACCATATACGTTGTGAACATACTTTTGTAAATCTTGTGTATTTAATTATCAATGTCGAGTTATTAATGAAATTTGACGTATAAAACGAACTGTTATTTCACATATTACGCTGTTACTTCAGCGTCGTAAAAAGTTTCTTAATGTGTTTTTTTGGTATTACGTCATTTTCTAAGTTTCTAACACTGCGTACCTATGTGTCGTTGTAGTATTTAATGTAAAATTTGTAAGTTGCACTTAAGTTTCACGATAGTTACGGAGTAAAAGCTCAAAGAGTCACAAACCTCATCAGTTTCGCTGCACATTATGGTGCTGTGATCCAAGTACAAAGCAGCAAGGTATTTAAAAAAATAATTACCAAAGTACATCATGTACGTTCGTAATGACCACACTTGGCCACATATCTATTGTCTGTGTATTTTCTGAAAGTTTTATTTCAGACTGCGATTATAATTATATGCGAAGACATATGAAGAAGTTTAACATTTATCGACCAAGAGAACTTTACGTTTTAATTACGAAAATATCATGTAAATCTTGACAAATTTTGTACACGATGTGCTGAAGTTCTACAACGGATCTATGAATGGTTTATTGTAGTCCTGTGGTGCTCGCAGTTTTATTAGTTATGAAATTGATTAAGTACGAAACTGCAAATTCCTTTAGCTATGTTTTAAGGACGTATGAAATATCTTACTCGATAATGTTAAGATTCTGTGTATTAGTAGTTGATTAGAAATCTAGCAGCACATTCCACATAGTTAAATAAAAGCATGCTTTCGTTCAGCTGACGTTTGTGATGCGATTGAGGTTCTTTTACATATATGTATACCATATATTATGGGCGTATATATAAAAACAACCTCGGCATTCAGGATTCAATCGAGACTGGATTAAGAATTCAAAAATAAAAAGAAACAGATATAGTAACGAAATTCCCGTCATTATTTTCGTTTTATTCTTTGGAACTTTGCTTCCTAGTGCCAAACAATACATTTGAAGAATAATTTATTTTAATAAAATTCTTAATCCTGTTTCAACGTTATAACTAGTTGAAGTTCTATGACTAATAAACACGTTAAAATAGTTGGTCACAAACCAGTTACGATTATCTCAACGCAAGAAAAAGGCAGATACGGAGACTCCGTAAGAAGTTTAAATAGAAAAATAAATGTAGTTAACGTTTTTAATTAGTAGCTATATTCGCAAGAATTCCATGTTATATATATTTTTAAGGTGTGTATGTGTTTTTGTATTAATATAAATTTGTTGATCGAAGGATATGTCGACTCTTGTTCTGGAATAAAAGTAAGAAGTCGGCAAATTAAACTAGATATTTATGAAACATCTAAAAGTAATCAATCACTGCATTATTATATACTATTGTAACGATGATTTTTAAAGGTTTGCTATAAACCTAAAATATCTTATTTTCTGGAAACAAGAGTTTAGTATTAGGCTTTAGTAGTATCATAAGTTTTCATTGCTTTTATACGTACGAAATATTTTGTCAACGGAAATATAACATAATGGGAATTATTTTCGATTTTTTGAAGTGATGGAATGAAGAATAGGAAATATTCAAAGATTTTTAGTCTGCGTTCTCATGAACTCTGGATTCTCTAAATGTGTTCAACGAAAAACATTTCTGGAACGGACAAACCTTACATTTCTTGTAAATGTTTGACGAAAGCTTATTTTTGTCTAAACTTTTAACATCATGAAAAGTTGGATGAATTTTTTATGCAAAAACACTACCACGCGCTAAATGTACCGAATTTTAAGTAAATCATGTCAAGTAGATTATATCAGCTAATAAATGTATTGTTCATGGTGTTCGTTCTTTTATAAATTTATATATGGTTGTAGTAAAATTAATTTTATGTTTTTTATTTAATTACTGTTGCAGCAAGCTATGTATTTTAAAGCCATAAAAATCTTAGAAAGATTAAAATTTTCTTTTTATACTACTTTTGAACTAGATTGACATCGTTCAAACGATCGAACGCTAATGTTCGCTGATTGGGGAAAAGAAACTAACGCATTAGCACTTGTAACATTGTATCACACGGTACGCACAATTCCCCGTTTAATGTTTATCGTATAACTTTGCATAAGAGTTCGTCGTAATTGTTAAATAAAAATTGTTGGTGTTACGATTATAGTTCAGCCTCGAGGTTGCACACGGCGGTGCTTCGGTATGTTAATTATATTTTTGTGATTGCCGATTCCCATGTTGTATCGTGTTTACTATATCGTAGCTAGCAATGTTATATAATTATACGATACACCTCCATTGACGTTGTTGAGCGCCGAATGTAAAAATTGACCTCCGTAATATTAAATTGGCGGAGAATAAGCGACAGAACTTGAAATCGAATTTGTTTCAACGCGTTTATTCCTGTTCGATCGTCCGCGTAATCAAATAACGATCAGCGTTGACGCTGACTGACCTTAGCGCGATTAATGATTTGCAAGAAAAAAAATCGAAATCCAGATAGACAAAATTTATCAATCGACGTATGAAGTGTCTTGAATCGATTTCAATGTTCTGCCAACAGCCTAAACTATATACAGATACATAATTTAGGAAAATAGATCTTACAGAGTTGAAATTATCCTTTTATTCGATAGTAGCGAACCAAGTGACTTGTACAAAAGCATTTTCTTCCTCGTTTCACGCGTGCACGCGCACGTAAGCATTTTTTATAACGATGTCCAGTCGATTACTTGCAGTTCTGTAACACGGACAGATCCGATCGATGTCGACTTTTGGCTTTTCAAGGATTAACCGCGTTATCTGTCGCAGTTTCGCGTTGACGTTTCGCGAACATTATGGTTCGCTTTTCCAAGGGATAACGCGATTGACTGTGTAAAGCGAGAGGCACGACGTGCATCGTGAACCATCGTGAAAGCTTAAAATCTAAAATTGGATTGATTGAATATATTTCGAAACTATGGTATCTCGAGTTGCCTACATTAGAGATTAATGGGAATAAGTTGAGTTTACACTATTACTTGTATGTTTTTGTTTTCTATAAACAACGACATATCTGTGATGCGTATTAAGAAATTAATGAGAAGTATTACGAGGAGTACCAAATGTTATTATACATACACGTATTCAACTTAAAAAATGACTTTTCTCAGTCGTATACACATGCCTATGACATATTGTCGATACTTATTGTCTATTTATTAATATCCTACTATTTCATGAGAAATAGTACTACCATTTCGTGAGAAATTCTTCACTGTTATATCGCTATCTTTTAACATTATCAAATTACTACTTAATCGATGCAACATCGACGAGAAAGGTGTTTAGCGTAAGTTCATTAATATTATTCAGCTATCGCTGTCCTTTCACTGTGAACGTATTTATTTATATGCAACACTATTTATGATATAACTAATCTGTCTTCTTTTTTTAGAGATCAATTACTCTGACAGATGGATTATATATATATATATATAATTATATATATATATTATATAATATTATATATATATATATATATATATATATATATATATATATATATATATATATATATATATATATATACATAACATTATTTATTGTGCACTATGTTATAAAAGGACAATAAAAAAGGAATTAATACCATGCAGTGTCTTTTATAGAGTCTTAATTCTCAAGTTATTATTTTAAATCTAAAAGATATCTGTAAGCGCAATTTTCATTTTAATTGGATTAACAAAATTAAGGAGCGTGTCTTTTGAAAAGTACAAGAACTTAGCCAAAGTTGTTTTATTTTCTTTTTTTTTTTTTTTGTACACCTTATAACCAAGTGAAAAGAATGTAAATGTCTTTGGTACTACATTGAACGATACGTGTTTTACAGACGCCTGTCCGTGATTCTTTAATCCTGCTATATCCTTTGAATCATTTTTTCATTTGATCGTGTCTGTTTATCGGAATGTTTCTTACGATCGAGGGAAACACCAGTGAGGATCGTTACTGATATACGTAATTTTTCGTTTCAGTTTTGTGTTAAAGTCTTTCTTAGAAGATTTAAGACCTTCTGCTCGCTGAAGCAAAAACCAGATTGCAGCATTTATATCCGAGGGACGACAGTTAACGAACAGTTCTTTGCGGAAATTAACGTTGTTACGCCACGAGGCTTACCACAGGCTGTATTTTCTAACCGTCGCTCGCGGTCCTACAGCGTCGCAGGCAGACCGTCTTATCTGCCCGCCGGATCATATACAATGTATCGACGAGAGTGTCACGACCGGCATACTTCAAATCCGACGGAATGACGATAGAGATAAAGATGTGGCGGCACTCGGCGACAATGTATATCGCTGAAGTGCCTAATGAACCATCAACATCCCAACGGTCCTTCCACCGAAGGTTCTAGAAGAAAGAGCACGTGGCAACGATCGCGGACGCCTAGCAAATGCATGGACGGTGGGGATGTTGAGGGATGACAAAAGAAAGTAATCGGATCCGATCGAAAGTAAAATCATAAGAGTCAGTCTTAGAAAGTCACGCCTAGAGTTCGGAAGTAGATTGTAAAGTGTATTGATGTTAGAAAAAAAAATAAAGTTTTCTTTTTTTATTTTTTTACCTCAAATTCCTTTTTTATTTTGTTATTTTACGTGACAAGAGCATAGTTGTCGTCAAGCAGCGAGCTCTAGAAACCTCGATTTTTGACCGTTACGTTTTTCACACAAGAAGAGGCATACGTGATCATAGGCGCGAGCGGTGGCGTGACCCGAGCATAGTGGGGGTCGTCTTCCAAATGAGACAAAGGAATAATCGAAGGGCGATCAGTTCCTTCTGACGAGTCTAACGTGACACTTCGACAAATCTGACGAGCAAACGAATTTATCTAGAGATATCGCAAAGTCGAGTCAAATTTCTGTAACATATTCATCATATTATTGTAAAATATATTATTCTATGTTAACCTGTTAATACAGTGTTACATTCATTAAACCACCTCTGTTATCTTAACCGAAACAGGGGAACGACTATTTCGCGGCGTCGATTAACATAATCGTAGCGAGAATTTACGCCTCTCGCTGACGCGTTTTCCTAGCGACCGCGTCTCTCCGCGAACAGTCGTAACAAACGTAAGTTTTGAGATTCATCGTATTATTAATTTCAATTACTCGTAAATAATAAATCATCGTATTCCTAACGATACCGTTATGATGTCGATAATGACGTAATATGTAGAACCGGAAATACAAAAATATTATGCCAGGAAACATTTATTCAAATATAAAGTATCGAATAAAATATGAAATTATTTCATTTGATAGTTAAGCAATAAAAACGTATGCAGGAAGATCGTTCATGTAAATTAATGTATTAAAGTATTTGAAAATATCTAACTAAATATTTTATTAGAATTATGTGCAAGCTTGTTACGTGCGTGTTGCGCAAGATTCTATGCGAGCAACAGATAACGAATAAAAATAAGCAGTCAAATTTTATTCGCTACTAACCAGAAAATATTCAATCGAACAGGTATTTATCAGAGTAAGAAGTTATTCTTGTGAAAATTTATTACAGACAAAAATGTAATCGTGCAATTTATTCGAATACAATTATGTCTTATGTATATATATTTATGTGTCACATGAAGGATAGACGTGGTACTAGATAGTAACATTAGCTTTTGTAACTAACTTTTTTTAAATTCCACATTAGAAAGTTTATCGTTCTTTGGTAAGTTACTCGTTTGATAAATTAACCCTTTGCACTTCTATGTCAAGTGTGACTCGACATCAGTTTTTATCTCAGGAGCTCCTTTCTCGATTCCAACTCGACATTCTTTCTGTCTCATCATTTTTTTGTGCAACGTGCGAAAGAAAGGCAGGATTGCATCCTGGAAATTGTTTCAACATATATCGTACACTTAAAAATTACAAAATACAACAATAGTGTGAATAAAACTGGTATTTAAGTGAATTTGTTTCTTCCTTTATTTGCTCAAATTGTCTTGTTTTTGAGTTGAAGTAAATAGTAAGTTTTCAAATAAAACACTTAAAAGCGTTGGCAGTTGCTGGTAACGAAATTGAAATAAAATTCCGACTGCGGATGTTTAATAGTAAAAACCGTATCTGTGAAAAATTCAGTGAAAATAAACGATCGTTCGTGTTCTTATTCGAACAATTCTGCAATCGTTATTCAAATAAATAATAAAAATAAATTTGTAAGATTAAATTAAAATAATTCGTTACGAATAGCAAACGATAATCCCACGGATAAACTCATGAAATTTATTCCAATCATGATCTTACCCTTTTTTTTTTTATATTTTACATGGAGGAAATCCGCACGGACGCCAGGCCGCTTCTGGGGAAAGCGGCGTGGTAGTGTCGGACTCCAACCGACCAAAACCTCCACGATAACCGTCCCGGCTGCGATCGAGAGAGGCCCGGGAACCGTTGCGTGCGTCGCAACGGGGCCTCCCCCGCGCGCTTAATACCACCGCTGATGGAGCGGTGTGTAATCATTATCACACCGCCTCGTCGCCGGAGCCGCCGTGCCAGGCAGCACGGTCCCCCTATCGGATTGCTTGGCGACCCCGAGGCGCTCAGCCGCCAAGCATCCAAGCCCGAACCCCACGAGGGGGGGGGGGGGTGGCAGGCTCGGCCCTGCTTAACTTTCCTGATCTGATCGGAACGAGTGCATTCAGCGTGGCCAGGGCGTTGCAAAAAAAGAACCTTTTTTTTACGTGGGGAAATCTTCATCCACACTTTATCTCATCGCACGGAGCGGGACAAGGGTGTCGGATTTTTATCGGCTGAAACCCCACGGGCGGGGCTAGGTATAGTCAGCACGAGTGAGTGACCGAAATCTCCGGGGGTACTTCCCAAACACTCCTAGAAAGCACAACAACATAATAGGCAAGGGGGGGGGGCGGGAAACCCCCTTGCCCGTTGTATAATACTTCTAAGATGATATTTGGTTTTCCACCTTTGCAAATATGCCCAGGAGTGGTTTCGAACGCGCGACATCTTACTACCGCATACGCCCTTTACGAGCATAGCTAGCGAACCCGCCGAGTATTTACTAGTTATTGACTCATTAATATGTCCATCGAGTTGTCCTTATACCAGAGTCTTCAGTGTTGCTACAACGGACACGTGTTTTGCAGCTGATGACCCAAGATGGTCACCTAAACCTCAAAATATAGAATAATAGAAAATATAGAATATATAGAATAGAAGATATAGAATAAATATTTTTCGTTTGAGGCTTTGTTTTCGAGAAAATCGACTTTAAATTTTCTCTCGGTACGCGTGCACTTTATCACGTCTCGTTATAACGGATCTCACTGTAGATCGTTGTCTGGATAGAAAAATTAAAAAAAAAAAAAAAAAAGAAAAAAAACTTTTTTTTTACTTGGAGGGAACTTTCATAGGCACCCGCGCTCTCCGGGGAGAGTATTCTAGTCGAAAAGACAATAGCAAGTGAAAATATGATCTGTGACGGCGATTTATATGAAAATATTGATGAATATTGACTATCTCTACCAACGGTTACTCGAGGGTGAAGTTGGGAAGCTTTTCCCGTGTTTTATAGCAATGAGCAATAACCCTAAGAAACTGCTCGACTTTTAAAATATTTGTAACAATGGACTGTAAAAAATGCTAAATTTTATGGCGGTTCCTGAGGATTATCATGGGCCTGAGTTGATATGTCTTGAGAGCTGGTGGCTATCTTGATCGAGGGATGGATTATTTTATGAGAAGATTCCAGGTCTAACAGCTGTTATTATTTGTTATTACTGATTTTGTTTGTCATCTGACCTTGACATAGTCTTTTCTTTGTACTGATCGCATTTATTTTAAGAATAACTAACATATTTTGTCGGGCGGTCAAAATGACTGCTCACGGTAGGCAAGGCAGAGTATAAATTGCCCTGAGAAAATAAAAGAGCAAACTAAAATTAAATATCGAAAAATATATAGTATGCATGTCTAAACAACTAGTATATGAATTAATAGCTGAAAAAGAAATGCAAATGTTAGTAGTTTTAACCATGGTTCTGGAACCACTTATGGAGTGGAAGTACTTGTTCCAAGAGCAGTAGTAGGTGTTGTTATTGGTAAAGGAGGAGATATGATTAAAAAAATACAGGCAGAGACTGGTGCAAGAGTTCAATTTCAACAGGGACGGGAGGACGGCCCTGGGGACAGAAAATGTATAGTATCTGGCAAACATCAAGCTGTAGAACAAGTGCGTCAACGCATTCAGGAACTTATTGATAGTGTAATGAGAAGAGATGATGGTAGAAGTAACATAGGAGCAAGAAGTGGCCCACGAGGCAATGGCTTTGGCAATAATCGTAATCCAAATGAATATAGCGGATGGGATAGGCGTCAAGGAGGACGTATGCAAGAAAAATAGAAACAATGTTTACTGTCCCATCTTCAAAATGTGGTATTATTATAGGAAAAGGTGGTGAAACCATTAAACAAATAAATCAGCAGACTGGAGCACATTGTGAACTAGATAGAAGAAATCAAAGTAATGAAAATGAAAAAATTTTCATAATTCGTGGAAACCCTGAACAAGTGGAGCATGCAAAAAGAATATATAGTATGCATGTCTTAGGAAAAGTCAGAAATTATGTAGCGATATGATAAAGTTTAAATACGGTTAAATTTGTGTAGAAGTTCCGAGAGCGGTCAATTTGACAGCGCCGGTAGGTTTAGTGACAATCTTTCTCATTATTTGAGCAGTAATTTGTTATTTAATCCTTTGTTGTTATTTAAATTCGAACAGAGGTAATTCAGTGTTGCTCTTAAGGCGGATTCTCGTGTAACAACCATAGAAGCAAGTGATCTTTATGGACTTCTTTTAACCCTTAGAGTGCTCTGGACGCATATATGCGTTTGTCAATTTTTCCGAACACCTACGCAGAAGTAATACTATTACGTTTGTGTGAGATAAATATAAATTCATTCCTCATATATAATGCATATATTTTATATCAAAAATCTACTGCTTCGAAACAAAAATTTAGCGAATTTCATTTAGCGTTGATAAGAGACATTTTACGAAAATATTTCCAACGTAGAAGCATGTTAGGAGGAGGAAAGAGAAAGTCTGAGGATTTACCATTTCGTTTAATCGATAGGCATTTTCCATCAAAATGCCCTAATCGTGCCGGCACAACACAATTATCAAGAAGAAAATGTGTCGTTTGTGTGAAAAATAAGAGAAGGAGCGACACGCGATACGAATGCAAAAAATGCGATGTCGGATTATGTATGGATAATTGTTTTGAAATTTTTCACACACAACTGAATTATTAACTCGTGTTATATTTACTAAATTTAGTTTTCTAGTTTATCGTTTTCTAGTTTATTACCCAAATTCTATTTTAATTTAAATTTCAATGTTTATAATAAATAATTAATACTAAAAAATAACGCTCTTGAATCATTTAATCTCGTGCAAAAGAATTACTATAACTTATTACGATTTGCGCTTTGAATAGTCAATCAACAGAGTTCAATCTAGCGAAAAGGTACTCCGTCCACAGCGATGGTCAGCGCTGGCCGCGAGTACCGCGAGTAGGTCAGTTGCGTTGCTTTGTAAGCTCGCAGAGTTTTATACCAATTTGAAAAACGTACCGTTCGCGATGAACAAAAAGAATAGTATTGGTAGAATCTGTGCCTGAGTTGCCGGTCGGACAGCTCGCAAAGTGTTAACCAAGGACAAATGACACAGCTGCTAGTTTAAGGATGCAAAAGATGCACGTTTATTCGGTAAAATAATGTACAAATAAATAGTTGTGTGTCGGGGATGAATACAACGCTTTTCATCGATCTTCCTCACCATCGCACATCCGAACGTGCAGTATACACGTTCTCTATGCTTTAATGAGTCTCGCAAGAATCGATTATCGTGTCTGTTTCCTTCGCTCGCTCGCTTTCTCACACTCTCGCTCTCTCGCTCTTTTTCTCTGTCTCTCAAGTTTTCTCAAGTACATACTCGCATCGGTGTTTCGTTTTATTCATTTATTTCTTCTTTATTTCTCGTTGGAAACGAAAGTGGAGGCTATAATATACGTACAAAATTCCTGTGAGAACGACGTCGTCCATAGTATTACGCGAAAGACTCGATAAACGACGATTCGTCGTCGAGCCAAGGTGTAAAGAATTCGTCGGATGGTCTCTTCTTTCTATTTCCCTTTTGCTCTTCTTCTTCTTCTTTTTTTTTTTTTTTTTTTGTTCAAATGATTTTCACGATATTCGAACGATCAAATTGCCGTGGACGCTTATTTTACTCGTTTTACTATGGATTCATCGAACGACGTCAATTTTCTTTATTATCAGTGTGGGGACGAGGGAGGAGTGTACTGTTTATGTTCCTTACTGTACTGGAGCTTTTAGTCATATATAGCGATAACCATTAATATATGCATAGGTCTTTTCGACACAGATACCGAGTATAGGGCATACTATTTTTTACCTTTATTTATTTATTTATTTATTTTTTCCTTTTAATTCGATCGTGGCGATGACAATGGTAATAACGACGAGTAACAATAATCGTAGCAATAGAAGTAATTAAATGTAATGATAAGAATAATAGCAGTAGAACGACACTGATTATTAACGTTAACGATAATCATATAATAATAATAAGAACAATAATAAGAATAATAATAATAATAATTGCAACAGGCGTACAAACTAGGCTAGGTGGACTTTCATAACTGATCCATACATTTAGGGAGAATTACAACGTAAGATCATGCGTCTTGGATTTACAAAATGTTCGCTGGATCGATCGATCAACCATCAACTGCAAACCTCGTCCGCGTTTTCCGCAAAAAAACCTCAAGCACAAAATGTAAATTATTCGGCAATGTTACTTATTTAATTATCAAATTTAAATATAAAAACGAATCTAATACACGTTTAATCGCTTTATATGTAAATTTGTGAATATTTCTCCGATCAAACGTAGCCATCGTCAAACGAGATTCTAAAAGTCTGCACTGCGAATCGCCATAGCGAAAGAGAAAATTCAGTTTCGGATGGCAGATGGATGGTCTGTAGTCGAGGGTTGACGATCGATAAAAGGAAGAGGAAATAGAGGTGCCCCGGTTGGAGATGCCTCCGTTTACGACCGAATTCACAATCAGAAAGGTATCCCTTTTTCGCGATGCTCAGTTCACCTTAGCAACTGTACGCTCGTGGAAAAGTAGGCCGTATCGTATTACACCGCTACTTCCATCTACTTGGTATAAAAAAGAACCGTGGAAAACAGTAGTAACCGCTGTCGATATAAAAAATCGTTATAGCGCTCTCTATATCGGTTATTGATTACGTGATCGTCGAGAGAAAGTCTACGTACGGCCGTTGTAACATTATTTACGTACACTAGAAACGGGGGTGGATTTGTGGAGAACGGGGGATCGTTTCGTCGTATCTTCGATCCAAACGGAAGTCCTCGGTTCCTCGACAACGATCGATCGACTCTGGCCACGAAAATCGCCACTACTGATTTCCATACAAATAGATTTCAAAAGATCGATTCGCAAACTATACATATATACTCGATACGCAAGCATTTTTCGGCAGCACCTTCTTTACGAATAATTTAGCGTTGGTTATTTTCATTGTGTTTTGTTACCCGTTTAATATTTATCTTGGACTACTTCTTTTTTTTTTTTTTTTTTTTTTTTGGAACGATGACAACGCGTCGTTCGCCATTTCGAATTTTCTCTTTAGTATCGTGTGCCGCGAATGGGCGGACTGATACAACGATAGGTCCTCGGATACGGTCATTTTGACTGTGTTTGCTTTGTGTTGTTTCCTTTTTTTTTTTTTCTTTTGGTACTTTGATGTTCTTAGTCTAGGTCTTCTAAAATATTCGATGATCTTTTTTATTTTTATCCGCTTATTGGAATAGAATGTGTAAAAAATTGTATGATACCTGTATACTTCTTAGGGAACTATTACGATAAATTATCTCTGCAATCATTTGAGACAATCGCTTGTTTTTGTAGTGTAACCGGTAGTTTGTTTAAATGAAATGTTATTTCAGCCAATTATCTATCGACACCGCTTCGCGTGTAAAATTTTCATAGCGTTGTTAACGACTCGGAAAACAACGTTTGCCCGTTAACATCGCGGAAGAACGAAGATTCTAATTGGAAATGACAGCTAGCGAATTCGAGATCAAATAACTTTCCCGGCATTCTCAAGTCAAATGTTCCTTTGATATTCTTGTTTAAGTGGCGAACGCGAAAGATTGCATATGTCTGACAAATGGCCATAATTGAAGTCATTAGAGACGTAATTTCTCTGAACTGATTATTGGTCAATGCTCCCGCGATAAATTACGAGGAAAGGCTATTAAGAAATTACTTTTACGAATACCACGATCTCTTTGCTCGAACTCGTTCACCTCGAATATCTTGAAATTACAACGACGATCGAGATTCCTAGAACTTCACGATATTTTCTAACAAGTACAGAATAGAATATCGTCGATAAATGTAATTACTTACAATCGGACGCTTTGAACGCGCGATACAACATTTTTTTACCATCTGTAACCGCCAATTAATAGGTTGAAGTTTCATTTTGCCACGCTATTAACGAACAGTTTATTCATCTGTCCATATAAATATATTTTGCAATTATAATTCTCGTGAAATCTTACTCGTCTCATTAGGCTACCGCTCGTATCTCCAGTTACTTTTTATCCTAATTAAAATTCATCGAAGACCTCGGTTTCGTAGTTTGAATACTTCGAACAGATCTACGCTGACGAATAAAAAAGTGAAAAGTTTCTGAACGAACTCTCGCGTAATTCGAAGTTCGCTTCGAACGTTTTACGAAAACCTTTCACGTAGCACTAAAACGGGAAATTACACACGTTAACGATAATTTTCTAATATCTTCCTTAAAGCTAGGAGATACGTTAACTATAGGATGATCGAGTGGAGTGGAAAAACCACTCTGAAAAGGCGTAACAGCGTTGAAATTGTAAAACGTTCTTCAAAATGTTTGAGAACCTCCCACCGTAACAAACGTCACGCGATTTCACTTGCAATTGATC
This sequence comes from Bombus huntii, assembly GCF_024542735.1. Taxonomy (NCBI): domain Eukaryota; kingdom Metazoa; phylum Arthropoda; class Insecta; order Hymenoptera; family Apidae; genus Bombus; species Bombus huntii. The sequence goes on from NC_066243.1 coordinate 3,826,778, forward strand.
GAAGAGTGCCTGTAAAAAATACCATGAGCGAGGCTGAAACGAGTATTTTGGAAAACAAACGGAACCTATGCATTGATGTAATTTATCAAAAATGCAACTTTAATTTACGCAAATTTACGAAAAAGGAAAATGTATCTGTAAGAAAGCCTCTTCGGTGCGAAGAAAGCTGAATGCCACAGACAGAAGGTAAAAAACAATTAGCTGACGTCCATCAGCATTGACATTTTCCTCTGTAGCGTTCCAGCACAGTCGATGACCATTTAGAGCGCGAAATTGCATTCAAACGTCATACTGCAGTGTCTTCATTGGAACGTAGAACACGTTCGAATAAGAAATTAAAATTCTTCGACTCTTCTGCTATCTACGGTGTTTTCTACGAGCGCTCCTCGATCTCGAAGTTAGGAGATTTCACCTCGCTGTTTCACAGAGCTTGGGAAGCTGACGCCGAACGACGGACAGATCTTTTGAAATCGCTTTGTCCACCAGTCGCTTGAAACATTGGACGATCGGAATTGAAGCAACATCGCGGTCGCGCTGAATTTCGAAAGAAAAAGAATAGAAGAAACGGCTTGCACGAAGAAAAATCGGAATGACGCATGCGGAAAACCGGGCTTAGGGTCGGGTTAAAAGGGACAGTTTCCACCGGCGTTACATGTAAAGTATAATCGTACATCTACCGTATATATGAATACGTACATTGTATATGTAATTCCATCGTATCGTTTAATCAGCCTCTTTCATCGACAGCTATAAAACCGATATTTGAACAGAGATCGCAGTTAATAATTAGCGTCGCGCGAATATCGCGTGCATGCGATTGATATAGGATCGTTAACAAGTTCAGATTGGGTGATCGCTGCCACGGACATCTGGAGGCGCGATAAGAGCGTCCAGCTTATCGATCGCGATCCTCCTCGCGGATCGCCGATGTTTTTGGCCGATGTATCCTGTGTTGCTTCACTCTCTTCGCGTCCTTAAATGGTAGTTTAATTAATCGCTTAAAATCATAACTAATAACGCCTTAAGTTGCTACGCTTTTTTTTTTTTCTATCACAATATTTCTTTTTCTTTCTTTTTTTATTTTTCTTTTCTCTCTCTCTCTCTCTCTCGCTCTCACTCTCTATAAACAGAAACAAAAAAGAGGGTGGGGGCAATGAGAACGTCTCGTCTCGTCGTTTAGTTCTTTTAAATCCGCAAAGAACGAAATCCATTCGCCTAAGTTACGTTAGGTAGACGCGTGAAGGCGCGTCCTGATCTTCCGTTTCACGAGCCCGCGCCGTATGCTTCGTCTCGGCCCCGGAAGAAAGGAATGCATCGATTCGATTCGCGTATTGAGCATACGTTTCATCAGCGAAGCTTCTTCGATTCGATGATAACGAGGATAACGTCGCGCGTTTCCAATCACGTCACGCGTCTCTACAAGTGTGTGTGAGCGGTGTGTGTGTGCGCGCGCGTGAGTGTGTGTGAGCGGTGTGTGTGTGTGAGAGAGAGAGCGGGTGTGTGTGTGTCTGTCTGTCTCTCTGTCTCTCTGTCTCTCTGTCTCTCCCTCTCTCTCTCTCTCTCTCTCTCTCTCTCTCTCCCCCCCCCCCCCCCCCCTCTCTCTCTCTCTCTCTCTCTCTCTCTCTCTCTCTCTCTCTCTCTCTCTCTCTCTCTCTCTCTCTCTCTCTCTCTCTCTCTCTCTCTCTCTCTCTCTCTCTCTCTCTCTCTCTCTCTCTCTCTCTCTCTCTGTGTGTGTGTGTGTGTGTGTGTGTGTGTGTGTGTGTGTGTGTGTGTGTGTGTGTGTGTGTGTGTGTGTGTGTGTGTGTGTGTGTGTGTGTGTGTGTGTGTGTGTGTGTGTGTGTGTGACATGTCTTCGACGAGGAATAATTCTTAAATAATTAGCAACAAGGTGTTCTCTTCCGTTCTTTCGAATCACTGCTCGTCATCATTTCGGTCGCAATTCGTGTCGTTGGATGATCGAAAGCGCACCGGAGACCGAGAACGTCTCGCGAGCTTCGCGCATCGCTAAACAAGAATTCGACGCATCTTTTGGCACACGCTATTTCGCGCGAACAAGCGCGCTTGCCTCGCTGAATGTGACACGATGAACCTCGACCTCTTTCCTTTCTATCTTCCATTCCTTCTTTCACTCGTTCGTCTCTTCCTATCCGCTCGCAGACCAATTTTAGGTCGATCACCGATATCTAGCGTTTGGTACGCGGCTCCTTCGCGCCGAATCGTCTCCGCTTTGCGCCACTTTGCGCACGATCGTCTCTTCCTCTCGCCAGTCTTCCCTACGGGTGCATGAACAATCGCCATACAGCGAGCTACATACGAGAACGTGTACTAGACCGTTACGATTAATGTAAATATATTGTCGGATATATCAGAAACCAGTGTTCTTCCTCTTCCGTAACATGTTTGTGGCTAGCGGCCGGATTCTGCACGATCGCGCGGGATTAAATGCAGTTGGTAAAACAGCTTTGATCTTCTCGGCCCACTCCAAAGTATCAGCTTGTTTTTTCTTTCTTTCTTTTTTTTCTCTTGTTCTTGAGCAACGATATATGTACGACAGCATGGAGATGTATTTTTGATGGAAAATGTATCTGTTTACGAGCGTGTTCGACGGTCCAACCGCGGGCGACGTGGAAATCGCGTTCCACGCGATCATCGTGTTGCTTCGAGTTTGTGCAACATCCGAGCAATGCTAAACGATACTTCTCCTGGGTTCAATCGTGTTTCGTATTTGAACGTACGTTATATCTCATCGACTATGTCTTTAAGAATTAGATTTCTCGCAACAGACGCGTGTATTGTATGAAATAACGCTTCTGGTGCAAAAGATAAACTCTCGTTCGGGGCGTTTAGATCTCGTGGCGGGATCTTTGATACGCAGAATGGAAGAAAAAGAAAAAGACATTATTTTTGTATACTATTGAAAATTTTCATACGATAAAATAGAGAAGATATGGATTAAAATACAGCATAGACCAAAAGCTCGTTCGCGGTTCTGTAAGGGAAATTCGGAAAATCGCCCGCGGTTGCAGAGTCGATAAACTTAATTCACCTGCACGTAGTAACCAATGTAGTTAAATTAGAAGAATCAGTAGATGACGTACATGCTCGCACAAAGCACCCGACAAAAATAATGAAATTATATTAGTCGATTTTGAATTTTAAATATTACGCGCTCCTCTGCAGTTGCAAGCATTCTCAAATTATAATTCTTCCATTTTATATTTATATTTTGTTCGGTTGATCGAGCGAAATTTCGGTCTTCGAAATTGCCTTCCTCGCTTACGAACCTCGTCATTCGACGAAACGGTCGCGACCAGTCGTCAGAGTGGAATAGCTTGTTTTGCAAAATTCAAGATACAAAGTGACGGCTTAATCTCCATGCGAACCACAAACATTTTACACTTCGTGTCTCAAGATTATGTTCTCAGGCCAACAGTTCCGCCGATCGTTTTCTCGTTTCACCTTTCGTCTAGCTACGTATTTACAGGACTAGAGTCTTATTTAAAATCTGCTGGTGTCTGCTCGGTCGCGGTTCCAATTGCCCTTTGGCGATTAAAAGCCGAATATCGAGTCGAACGATGGTTCCGACCGCAAGTTCCGGCGAATCGAGAGAATGTGCTGTTGGTCTGGCGAAGCTAAAACTTAGGCGATCGGTCGAGCTAATTTCTTAGCAGTTTCCAGCTGATCGCGGCCACCGAGCAGACAGGCGAATCGTGAGCGACTCGTATGCGTTATCTTAAGTCTAGAATCTTAAAGACTATACGTGTAATTAGAGCCCACGATAATTTCCTACTCGAAGTAGTCGTCCAACCATGTGTCTTCGATTTAATTTTTCATCAAAGCACTAATCCACGAAGCACCATCGAAGGAATTTTTCAACGAATCCTAGAAGTCTCTTTTTCTCGATTAATTTCACCTAAGCGTTATTTGTGTGTATGTGTGGTGTATTATCGTGGGCAAAGATAGCGCTAGATCTTATCAAGATGGTGAAATTCGTTAATTTATCTAAAATGTGACAAACGAAAGAGTTTGAAACGTTCTTCCTCCATCGTTCGACTATCTTTATAGACCTTCGCTGATGTTCATTCTTCTTTTTCTCTCCTTTGTTTTTCTTCATCAGAGAAAACTGCCTTTTAATCTAATTTCTGAGCACGTTTCGTTCGCGTCGTGCTTTTTCGCAGACGCATGTTCGACGATGACGCGCGAGTCATATCGGCGCAACGACTCGATTATTATTCTTACACACGTAAGAACGTTTATTGTACCGATGCTGAAACAAACGGGGAATAATATTCTTCTATCGCCGCGGAACGTTCAACTATTCTAAGTAAATCACGAATGCACCGTGTAAAATTGATTTCTCATCTTCGACGCAACTTGCTGCAGCAACAGTGGAATGACATTTATAAGTTTACATACAGTCGAATAGCAGTCGATGTTTCTTTGCGAATGTATAAGCATGGATTTCCTTCGATTTCTCGAAATCTCTTTTTTTTTTTCCTAATCTCGCGCAACTTTCCCGCCGCTCTTTTTCGAAAGCACATGGCCAGTCTAGTGGTCGCAACGAAGAACGGATCAATTCGTTGCGAATGATTCCTCGGGGTCCATTGATTGTCGTATCTAAAGTTCTGATGGGGAAACGTTGAGTACATTCGACAGTATCACGTCCATCGTACTTCGAATTCTTTAACACTAGAACAACCCACGATCAAATATGAGACCTGTACCAAAGGAGCGAAAGTAACAGATATAGAAAATTGTACATAATTGGAGGCAAAAGGCCACTTTGTCCATACATTTTACAAAGAATCACTGGAAATTCCAAAACTACTGCTTCGCCAATCTACAGAATTATTTCTAAAGGATCGTAAATTGGTCATTTTCGCCACTCTGGGAATTCTAGTGTTAAAATCGTTCGACTCGAACAGAGGAGTAATTCGTTTCGACATTGTATCTGGCTTCTCGACAATTTTGCGATCTTTCTGCAAACATATCCCAGTTTCCCGTATTCTTGTCTCGGCGTGCAATCGAACACGAAAACAAGCTGATTCAGATACTCGTCCGGTAGATTGTCAGTGAGCATGAACATTTAAACCGCTCGATTCTTCGTCTTCGTAGCGACGCGGAAATTTACCAACGATCCATTAATACTGGCTTTAGAAACTTAAACTACACGGTTGAATTCTTATTCGCCATCGTCTTCAAGAAGCGTTACAAGCGATAACAAATGAAAGGTTTCGCACTGATCGGATCAGCCGATTATCCGAATCATCGCCGTGAAATTCAACGAGGAAAACGAGGGATATCCGGAGCGATTCTACGTACAGCGTTACGCAAACATCGTGGAATTGTTCGTTAAAAATTACAAACAGAATGAAGGCAAGGTTTATGCGTTGTACGCTTAGGTCCAAAGCCAAAAGCCACGTCTCCGCCGAAGCAACACAACGAGGAACCTCCTGTTGTTGCCTGTTGTTTTGCTACGCGTTTCTTATTTTTCTCTGATCTTTGGAAATGGGCAACAAGCAGCAACTTTCGTTACTGACAGAGACATTGGACAACGAGCGCCACATCTTCCACAAACATAGATCGACAGGTCCTCGTCGTTGCTTCAGCGAAGACGCAGCCGAAGGGTCAACGCGTCGATCTTTTGCATTTCGTGTCGGCTAACGACAGGCGATCGATTTCAACGAAATCCTATCCATTCGCGATCTCAATTCCTGTTCTTGAAGACCGTCGTTTCGAAGCTTCCGCGGACTTTCGCGCAGAGAATGGCCGACTCGGTCTCTCGCTTGGCTTGAAACGAGAGTCTTGCGAGAGAGGAATCTTTCGAAATATCGCGCGAGTTCCTTTCGATCGATAGGGACAGCTTAACCCTTTCACAATGTAAACGTCGACAAGCTGGCAGATAGTTTTCGGCATACGAGATACAGTTTCGTATCTTAACTCTGTGTACTTTGACGATATCGAAGATAGAAATGTGAAAATTGCTTCTCGTATCGTTTGTGTCGATACAGTACGCTTTGTAAATAAATTTACAAATCTTAGGTACAATTTTTTCTTGGTAAAATCTTGACTTCCAAAAAGTTTCGCTGTAAAAGCGTAACAATGAAAAATCCTCGGGACGCGTTAACATCGGTCAGAAGCCGAACACGCGCTTTGCTTAACGTTAATTATCTAATGAAAAAGCTGTTGTCTAGGTTTGAAATTTGGGACTCTTCGTTGTGTTCTTACACTGCGAAAGAATTAAACTTGGACGATCGATGAACGCAGATTACTCTAAATACAGGGAATCTGACTTTTGCGTGTCGCGCTGTCGAGTAGTCGGAATTTCTTGTTTGTCCCATTTATTCGTCTACCTTCCACGTTCGAAGAGCCAGCGACGTAACTCGAAAAAAATTACTTTTCCAAGCGAACAAGAGACAAAGAGGTCCGCGTTAGTATCTCGTATGACATGATCGTGTTTCTTAAATTTATACGGTGTCCAATCACGCGAGGTTTAACAAATTACGTCTCACCAAGAGACACGACGCTACAAAGCGTTCCAGCTACAGAGATGTTGGCAACGACGTAGCACGCGTTGCTCCTCGGCAAATTGTTAATCGTCTCGCTTTTTCAAAGAAGGTAGACGCATCTTGTGGTTCAGATTTTGATAAGAATCCTCGCAATTCGATACGCTTCTCCTTCGTACCACGTATACGCGTAAAGGCCACAGATGAGAAACATGATAAGTCTGTTATAGAAGAGAAATTTTTTAATTCAATACGTTGTCGATCAGTTTTATATTTGATTCTAGAATGAAATACGACTTTTTCTTATCTTCCCGAGCATTTAAAAAATAACCTCGGTTACGCAGATCGATATCAAGCAAGTTCAACTAGTATTCTCTAAGATTTGTGTTCTATCTTCGAAAGACTTGCGTCTTCGAATCTCACAGGCTGCCTCTTTTTCAATTGTTTCGTATGGTCAAGCGACGCAACAGGAAAGTAAGAAAGATTGAAGAGCGCTTGTAGAAAACACTGCGAGTGGCAAGAAACGAGTTTTTCAAAGAGGAAAAGAAACTTTATGCACTAATTTGATCGAAATTTTACGTGCTCCTCCTCTCGATTGTAAAGCAAACTCAATTTCATCGATTGAATAACCGACATACACCAAGAAACAATGAATCAATTTGCTCTTAAACTGCACACTGCAGTGTTTTCATTAGTACGGGCAACGTATTCCACTAAAAAGTCAAGACTCTCGAATCTTTGCCACTTACAAGCGTCCTTCGAATCGACTCATCATGTTTCCTCTCGTGGTCTTCACGATGCGACAGAAATAGCAGCGCTGTGCTGGCTCGAACCGAAAGAAACGAAAGGGAGGAAAAAGAAAAAGAAGGAAGACGGGCCGATCTACGAGACATAAAACGAACGAACTAGTAGCAGTTTGAAAGCGACTACGGTTGGACAAATTGTCGTTGTCTCGGCTATCACGCCGGCAGCGTGAATTATCCAGCAATTTGGGCTGGCGGGGCGATGCCGATGGTCGAACGTTTGCCAATAACGCGAATTAACTTAGCTCGTCCGGCCGTCTACTCCGTTTTAATTCACACAGCCGCGGAGTCTGATATCGCCGAACCCCTTGCTCGCGACAGAGATCTGACTGCCAAGAACGAACGGCCGTGGTAATTGCGCGCGATCATCGTCACGGCGTGGCAGCCAGATCTGGCTGGAAGCGGGCATCACGCCGTGACCGATGCTTGCCGCTTTCGAAACTCGAGCACCACGATCGTCCGACAAATCTCGGATGCCGGGTGTTCGTCGCGCAATCGAGCCTCGTCATCGTTGCTTCCGCCTTTCTCTTCGTTGCCGTAGCGGCCGCTTTTCTTTTGCTGGATTCCTAAATCGATGGCGGCTCCTTGTCGCAACGATGCACAAAGCCGTGCTGCTGCTCGGGTCATCCACTCGACTGCTCGGGCAGCAGTATGCTGACCGATTTGCGATTCGCAGATCCGTTACTGGCGTTGTTCGTGTTGTTGACCGTGGCGAGGGCAGGAGGCGGTCGATGCGATGGAGCGACCACTCGTACTTCCGGCCGCGGCGAAGCTTCCCTCAGCGGGCTTCCTACATTCGCTAGGTCCTCTGCGCTCGTCAGCGTGGCCGTCCTGCGATAAATAATAGTCTTGATTAATGAAGTCATGAAAAGTGGAAGAAGAAAGTATAGAAATCAATGTATATATCGTTTATACTATATATAGTTAAGGAAGCTATGAAAAGTCAAGGAAAAATTCTCCAGGTTAACGAGTGTCTTATTTGTAGTATATATAGTAAATAGTATTTTGTAATATTTATAGTATATGTAATTAACGAAGGTAGGAAGAAGAAGAGAGAAAAGTCTAGATATATAGATTACGAAGAATCAAAAGTGGAAGGCTACAAGTCGATCGGTTTAAGCAATTTTATTATTATACAGTTAATAGTTAATAGAAAATTCTAAAAGTGAATGGATATCTCACTTATAGCATAAATAACATGTATAATATGTATATAGATAATGAAGTTACGAAGAATCAGAAATGGAAATCTACAAGTCGATCGGTTTATGCAATTTTATTATTATACAGTTAGTTAGTAGAAAATTCTAAAAGTGAATGGATATCTCACTTATAGCATAAATAACATGTATAATATGTATGTAGATAATGAAATTATGAAGAATCAAAAGTGGAAGGCTACAAGTCGATCGGTTTAAGCAATTTTATTATTATACAGTTAATAGTTAATATATTTTTATAATAGTTAATATAATATATTTTTAGTATTATACAATTAATAATTAATAGAAAAGTCTACAAATGAATGGATATCAGTTATACATAACATGTATAATATGTATATAGATAATGAAGTTACGAAGAATCAGAAATGGAAATCTACAAGTAGATCAGTTTATGCAGTTTTATTATTATACAGTTAATAGTTAATATATTTTTATAATAGTTAATATAATATATTTTTAATATTATACAGTTAATAGTTAAAATATATTATATTATATATTATATTGTTAATAGTTGATGAAAGGTAATTTTTAGCAGTATATAAATATATTCTGTATCTCGAACATTAACCCATTTTCCCGTTTTTCGAGCATCTCGATGAAAATGCCTAATAGATGGGAGAAGACTCGATGTTTCTAATTATTTTGTTAATGATAATTTTATCAATAACAAAGTTATTGGTAAACATTTCTTGACCCAATATGAAGATAATTTTCTCTTTTTATTAATGCAATTAGCTTTCGAAATATCGATTTCTTTATTTTTTAAGTTTTAGTTATGTTTCTGTAAGCATGAATAATTTAAAATATTACAGGCACGAACATATTTTAGCACATAAAATTTCTTCACATTATTACATTATTGAAAGATATTTGCGAATTTACAAGGACATATATTTTGCAAATAGTAAAATCACGGACATCGAAGATATTTTGTCGTTCGAAATATGTATAACTTTCAATATTTGGACGAAATATCAGATTCAGAGGAATATTGAAACATTTTATTTATCGTGGATGATAAGAATTCTACCCTACGAAGATTTCAATTCGAAGATAGATGAACAGCCGTCGTAAAAGAGGAATTGAACCGTGTTTCCGCTGACACGTAGATTCTGTACGAAATGTGATCGAAACCGCGTAATAAACAAAGGAAATATAATATATTGATTTTATATATTAATTGTTAAATACAGATATATGTATTGTTTTACAGATTTTATTAAATTTCTAAATAATAATCGCAACTTCTCACGAATATTTCTATAATTTACTATTAATTATATAATTATAATTTGTTAATTCTATAATGTGTTACATTAAACGTTTCTTGCAATTATTTTTGGGAAACTACCATAACGCTTCATGATACTATCAGATAACAAGAATAATTAGAAAATAACGAAGAATAATAAAAACTCAACTAGTATCTACAGTATGTGCCAGTGAAAATTAATTTCTTTTACACTTGTATTATAATTCGAAGAATTAAAAAATGGCAAGAAATAAGCAAAATAAATAAACAAAAATATAGCTGGAAGATCTAAATAAATTATATCCACCTTAAATAATGTTAAGATTGAAAGGGAAGTGTAAAATGTGTTAAAGAATCTTACAAATTTTTAGATCATATATATATACAGGGTGGTTGGTAAAAAAGAAGTTGAAAATATAGAATAAAAATTTTTTTTTTAATTTTTCCATCGAGACGTTATAACGAGACGTGATAAAGTGCACGCGTACCGAGCGAAAATTCAAAGTCGATTTTCTCGAAAACAAAGCCTCAAACGAAAAATTTTTATTCTATATTTTCGACTTCTTTTATCGCGTAGAATCACCACCTTTCCGCTTGTACCACCAGTTACCAACCACCCTGTATATACAGCTATAACTCTTCTGTAAATGCAGAAATACAGAATTTATTATATAATTTAATCTTTTCTTTTTGCGTGTGTAAGTTTAACGTCACATTGCTTCGCGAGAGACACTCTGTATTCTAGTAGCATTGCATTCGATAATTTAATTGCTTAAATCCTCTAAACCTTCTAGATAATTGCAAATTTGTAGAGCCTGTATCGCATTTTATTCCGAGATTTGCAAGCAATTTCCCAGGCTTTGTTCGTTCGCTTCTAAATGACTGCATCGCTTTAACGCGGTTCTCGGTCTTCCTTAGTCTTATAGCGACGACAAGAATTGCTCTGGCGCTCTATGAAAATCAGTTTTCTTTAAAAGCGAGACGACAATAGCCGCAGAAGAAAACCATTAACAACTGAAAGTCGTTCACGGACAATTGTGCTTTCGAGACAAAGATATTCCATCGAATTATGAAAAAAGTAGGAGTTTGAGAATAAATACGATCGGTAATTGCATGTCCGTATAAAGATAACGAAGGCCAAGAGTATAAAATCGACGTATAAAATCGAGCTATGAAAATCCTAAATGAAATTAGAAGAAGCCCTGATATATGTAACTTCTGAAACAGATGACGAAGTGACGAAAAGATGACTTGTTGAAGACTACATCACGCGATTGTATCGATAAAAGTATTATTAAAAAGCGATGGAACTTTAATATCTCGAATGATTTATATTGTACGATTTTTTTATATGTATTTATAATATTATAAATATTATACTGTGCTGTTACACGTACGTATTCCAGATTATGATATTAGGTTGTCCGAAAAGTTTCTTTCGTTTCATAAGGTGATAATAGATGAACAACAATTTCTGTTTTATATTATTTTATTAGCGACAGATATAGCAAAAGAGTCAACAAACACCGAAACCCCCTAATCACTGGGCTACTTGATACGACGGACCAGATTCGCAGGCTGAAGAGGCACTACCCGCTAGACCTAAACGCTAGATTCAATTAGTTACCTAAATTAAGTAATATTCACTTATTTATAACGCTCACTTATAAATTATACTTATCTATAATAAGTATTAACTTATTATAAATAATCAGCCATGTCACTGCGCCACGCCAAAAAAATTACTGAAAATTCTCAACGCGAGAATTGATTGTAATTTTAATAAATAAATAAATAAAAAAAAATATTATTTTATTGAATTAGGTATGATCCATTTCGTTCTATTTCTATTATTATGTTCGTGCATAGTTCAATAAACTAATATAAAACAAAAAACATTGTGCGTCTATTATTCCCTTATAAAACGAAAGAAACTTTTCGGACAACCTAATACATTGATCTGGATGAACACGGGCTTGCTCGACCAGGCAGGCGTCATCGATCTCACGACGATGGATAACGCGACGCGACTGTGAGATTCACGTGACAAAGGCCGATGCAGGAAGCACGTGGCCCATCACACGCATTCGAGTTCGATAGCTCGGTTGAATATGCAACGGCGACGCCTTGCAGTTCGCATTCTAGATAGGTCAATATTCTTGCAAGCGCTTTGTGCGGCGCGCTTTTCGCTGATCGTTTATCTTGTAGCGTATGGCATCGCGCTCTAAGCATCCGCAGAACGATGAATATTAATCATCGGCGACGCGTACCGCGGGATATCGATACTGGCAACCTGATTACTATTTTTTCCCAATGATTTATCGCATGCAACGAGAAATCGGATAACAACCTTGTTGCATACTTGCGATAGCTATCTCATAGATATAAGAAAGATCGATGATTTATCGTTTGCAATTGTTCAGCGTTAATGGAGCGTGCGAATATGTTTCCAAAGCTGGATAAGTATTATTAATAACTATTATTTCCATACGCTTCATCATTCTCGGAAAAGAGTTTAAACAGACAGTTGAACTCTGTTATGTAGAACCAATCTTCAAAATTACGAAAGATTAGTTAAACACACCTGTTATCTAAAAATTTCCAACATATACAACGACCCTTATATTGTAAAATTATTAAAAATATCGAGCCTTAGTTCCTTTTTGGTTGTATAGTTACTTTGCAGGAAGCTTGCAAACCACGTGATCGCCCATAATAATCGTCCAATGCTTTTGAAATGGTAAATATTGTTATAATAACAATATATAACGTTTTATTAAATACAAAATTTATATAGAACATAATAACTTATTAAGTATTAACTAATAAAGTATTAACGTACACCGCTCTATTCTCTTACACATCTCAAACAGGAATGAATTTGTATATTGCACACTTATTCGTTCAATACATACGCGATGCGTTCGTCTCATGGCGTTTTCCTTTCGTCTTGCTCTCTTTCATTCCTCGCTCGTACAATACAGATGTACACACATCTATTTTCTAACAAATCTAAAGAAAGTTACTGGCGACAAATGTTCTAACATTATGGACGCTTCTATTTAGCGATATTATTGAGATATGTGTACTTTTGTGTGCTACACTGGATTAGCCGCGTGAAGTGACACACATATATGAGTATGAGTGTGTGGAAGTATGTGCGTGCGCAGCATCTCGTAAAACAGAAGAATGCAATGTTTCGTACGTATGGTGGCAGAAAAAGATGGCGTGAGAAAAGGAGTGCTGAGACGCGTACAATGTTTATCTATCTAGTGTCTTGTAAATCACATATTACAAAAATATGAAACTATTTTAATATCATTTCTACATGTAATGTGAGTGTTCCTATACATTTATTTCAGCGACTAAGATCCACGATTCTCAACAGATATTATGACCGAATGGCAAATTCGTGTCAGAGGAGAAACTTAACCTTTCGCACTCGAGGACTTCTTTGGTCGAGCGTAGCAGCTACTTTGGATGATTTAGCGTGTATGTGACGCGTGTATCACAGCTAACGTAAAATTTTATATACAAATTAACTTACAAAAGTATCATATTCCAATAGTTTATCTATATTTACATCTTTGAGAATATGATCGTGTAATATTAATTTCTGTATTTTATTTTTTGTACGATAATTTATGAAGCATTCGCTAAGATGCATTCTTGAATATAATTGATCTCATTTTTCAACAGTTTAAAACCAAGTTCATTTTTATTTGAGCTAATTTCACTTCTGAAAATCATTTTTTGAGGATTTCTAAACTATAATACTTTCGCCATAATTCGGACGGATATGGGATAAAATATTTTATCTCCATTTTTAAAGTCTAACACTTTACACTTCTTAACAAAGAACATAAAGAGGTAAGCAATCAATTTACGAAGCAATGTTGCACTCACTAATTGGAGATGTCGAAATCTAGCATAAAGAGACTGTCACCTCTGAAGTACAACACCGTCTCTCAAGTGCAAAGGTTTAAAAATTTACGAGAAACGACGCATCTCGTTCCAGCAGATTGTGTACATTTCTACGATAATTTTAATTAGCGACAGAAGGATTGTTCGAGTCGCAAATGGCTTCAACGTAGAACGCCTTGATTTTGATGCGGATAATAATCGAATTTCCTGAATAATACCAATCCACAAAAAGTAAGCAATATTTAAAATAATATTAACTACGTTACACGCTATTTAATCAGCCACGGAAAAAGAAAAAAATATTGCGAAACAAAGAGCAGAAATAAAATACACTCGATATAGGCGAAGCTGAATTGTGTTGAAAATCAAAATGTTTAAACTAACTTTTCTCGGTTTTAGGTCATTATAGGTAGGTAGGTTTCTGCACAAAAGAGTCCAATTATCCATTATATGAACAGTCTCAACATTCGGTGGAATAGTTTTCAACGCCTATTTAATATGCTAATTCTTCAGTACACTAATTCTTTACTAAATATACAAGCTATTTGAAAAATTTTAGTACAAGCGGAAAGAAGCTTCCGAAGATTATCTCCATTTAAAAAAAGCTGAATTTGAATATTCGTTAAGAACGTACTCATCTCCTGCCCACAAAGCTCCACAATTTTCGGAACACCTTGTACATATTCAAACGTTAAATTTCACAAATTCAAGTTAAAACATCTTCTAAACTAAAATAACTTTTCCACACAAATAAGTTAACTTCTTTTTTGTAGGAAATACCTATATAAACTATACGATTCCATTAGAAAAAGGAAAAGCGTGTCACCTTCGTATGACCTCTACTTAGCTGTCTACAAAAAAGCTAATTACACCGGATTATGTCTGCTCCGATACCATACAACCTCTGTTCGTAACATCTTCTCGTATTTTCGATACTTAGAGAAGTAATCGCGTGTGTGTACTTAAAAAAAACATACCATGTATAAAAGTTTCCCAAGTGGCGATTTTCTAAGTTTTCCGTATAGTAGCCACTGTGCGTAACATCCGTAAAAATGCGATTAATTTCTATCGAGCGACACGTGCGATTTCGCTACCAGGATATTGGAAAATTTTCTTTTATTCGAAACGAATTTGACAGTCGAAAATCGAGCAGCTTTGACGGTTAACGAGAATATCGTTTACGCAGCTATACAGTTAATCGCGATAACGTTGTTATCATATTTATATCGTATTGCTGCGTCGTTTAGGATGGCGCTGTTGATTTTCACGTATAATATCGTCAGGGGCGTGTAATGCAGCGCGTTAGGTTACGTAGATGCATTTGACGAGTCCCCCAGTCCAATTAAGTATTCAATTTCGCCTATCGATTTCAATTTCTCATCCCTCGCCCTCGACGACGATGTGACTCGGCCGTCGCCTTCACTTTCCCGTCGAAATAATCATCGTCGGCTGGACGAAAAAGAAATTTCATCGCGGTCTATCGAAGTATCGTTGAAACGTAAAACGTAAAGTCGTCCGTTCTTTGTTGTTTGCTTTCGTTGCGGTTTCTTTGGCGCTTCAGAGATAATTGAGAGATAGTGGAACGAGAATATCGTGGAAACGCGACAATTGTCTTGGTAGATTAGCTTTGTTCTCGCTGACAAAACCTTCCTCGCAGAAAAGGAATATATACTTATTCGTTTCCTTATGATTTATATTTTTTATATTATTGATTTATATTATTGATATAATATTTGGTACACGAAATCATCACTTATATTTTTCTAGGCAAGCTGGTGCATGTGCAATTGAAGAGTCATTTAGATTAGTCATAAGATTGATAAATCGCTAGCAAAATTGTGAGATGCTAAGAAATATGTAAAATCAGTTCTCAGTCCCGAGGCCTCCGAGTCCTCAGTTCTAAGAAAATATTTTCAAAAAAGAAGCAGCTACTGATCAACTTTATCAATATAGGTAAGGCGCCACTAAAATATAGTTATCACGTTATACACGTAGGAAATCATTAGGTCGCTACGTACATTCTGTCTACCTCTTCCTTTTCCTTTTGCAAATACAAAAGCATCCGCGATATCGTCATAAATAATAAGCGAAAATACGTGATAAATATTTGAAATCAGCATAAAGTATTTTGAAAAATCAAATTCGTAGGAGATTCAGTGGATAAAATTAATTTTACGAATTTATGTTATATATAATTCGTGGATGCTTTGGTGGATAAAATTAATGTTAAGAATTTATGTTATAATACGATATATAATATATTTCTAATATAAATTTCTACATATATTACATATAATATAATTCTAATATTAATCTGTATTTGTACACTGATCCCTCAACTGGTATACTCAATCGCATTACGTTTAATGACATTACTAGTAAGTCATTGTATATGTACGTTTTTTTTCTTTTGTACTGACAAACTTTATTTGCATTTTCACTTTCATTCGCGTAAATTGAAGGACGGGTGTGTATATCCCGGTTGAGATGAATTATTCTTCTCTACAATATTTACGTTTAATATTTACATACACAATATTTACATTAATAGCAGTAAAATATTAGCACTAAAACACACACGGCCATGTCATATTGATACTGTCTATATCTCGGTGTTTCCCAAATGTGCACCATAGACAATTAATCATTCCATAAAATATCTGCAAAAATTTCATTCGAAAAACACGTTAACGTACGCGTACTCGAATTACGAGATTCTTTTTGCAAGGAGATTGGTCATACTGTTGTAGAAAAATAGCAGCTGGAAAACAGGATAACAATACCCAACATTTCTACGCGTTCACAATGTCGAAGAGAAACTGGTACTGTTGTTGGTAACATGCTCCTCTGCTTCACCTAACCCCTTTTCATTCTTTTTACGAAGCTGTATGGGATCGAGGGTACATTCAAATAGAAAGTTTAACACACACGAGTAGTTGACAGTAAACGTTGACGAAGCCGCAGTTACTATTAGCCACGATCATGTCGATAGCCAAGGGATACAGTGAATGGATGCAGCTTTGCTTGCGTGCACGATAAAGCACAAGAGGTATATTAGTAGATTTTGAACAGTATCAGTGTACTATATCAGTGTGGAATATAATTCTGAATAAATAACGAAGTACGAGCACTTGTACTACGCTGCATTCACTGTACCATCGATACAGCTTTTGTGTTTGTTATATACACGGAAATCATTATGTCTTGGAAATGAACGCTCGAAATAAGATTCTGAACGCTGGCGAAGTTTATTGATTCGTACTCTGAACATGTACTACGCGTACAGTGCTGTGAATAATTGCAGACTCAAACGTATTTTCCGCATTATTTCTTCGATATTTCCAAGAAACCATTGTTCATGTCTGAATATTGTTCAGTGAAGTTGTGTTTGTAAAGGGTAGATTGAACGCTATGGGAAAGGAAGCAATGGTACATGGCGAATTATTGTCTTTCATTGGCGAAATAAGAGACAAAAGACAATTTTTCAGCGAGACTGGAGCGACTTTGAAGCTTTCAAAATTTCCGGATAGAATACGAAAGTTTACAATCAGAGAAAGCTACCTGTGAAAAATATCGCGCAACTTGGGCGGATATTCGAAACGGAACTTTAAATAAGTTAGCGGATAGCGTGCTTGGCAGATTAGTAAAAGTAGTTAAAAATAAAGGAAAATCCACTAAATATTGAATGAGAAGGTAACGAAATTAACATTGAGTTTATATGTGTTCAGAACGAGAAATACAATTTTAGAAGAAAATTTAACTGTTTGCTGTATCTTCTGTTTTCTTTCATATTGTAATATGAAATTATATAAGCGATTTCACTGATTTTTGTTTTAATATTACAACAAACTTCAAAATAGGGCTGTGTTTATAATCAGTCGCTGTACATCGAACACAAATGCGTTCCTCATCCACAACATTACAAACAAATTGTTCAGAGTAAACCTGCCAAGGATCCACAGGAACCTATAAGGAATCATCATACATAAAGGATGGATTTTTCATAATAAAAACGCGAAGGATATAAGCAAAACGTACATCACGTGTCTAAGAATTATCTACTAGATAAAAAAATGAATAACCTAAATTCTTCAGCGAAATTGAAAATTTATTAAAAAGGAAATACAGCCAGTTTTTCGGTCAAAATATACGCCGTTGTTTTCTATAATTTCAAGTCATGTTACCATTTTAATGAAGTCCATCGTGGAGAAATGTCGCGTCTACGACAAGTGCCAATCGTCGTCGAGTCATATTTGTGTTTCATCTACTAATTGGAAGTGGATATTGGATAACGCGTATTGCATCGATCAGAAATAATCTAATAATCCAAAGGAGGAAAATGTCTAGCGAACATACTGGCTGCTGCAACGTTTCCCATCCAAGATTTGTCGTGATGTCTTTTGTGGCAGAAGCACTCGGAAGAAGTTGTCACGCAGTAATTTCACAGAACGTTTTGCTTTGTCAATACGCTGTCGATTGGATTCTGTTTAACTCTTTGAGCGCTGCGTTGTCCGACGTTAAGCGTGCGCCGTGGGCTGCGTATTTTTTACGGAACAGCGTAAGTTGAGCAGACTAAATTTTCATTGCAAAATATTAGGTCATCCCATAAGTTCGTGCCGTTTTTCGAGCGGTTATATATGTTATTTTTTTTAAACACCTATGAATCATTGTCTTAGGTATTTTCAGAACATTTGACATCTCTTGAACTGTCAAACTTCGTGATTTTTCAACAAGATCCCGAATTTTATCTTCGTCTGTCTGAGGAGGACGCCCGGAGCGTTCCTCGTCTTTTAAACAGAAATTCCCAGCTCTAAAACGTTGGAACCACTTCCTACAGGTGCGAGATGAAAGCGCATTTTCTCCGTAAACAGCACATATGTTTTTCGTGGCAATTGTTGCAGAACTTCCTTTCCGAAATTCATATAACATGAGATGTCGAAAATGAATACGCATTTCACTCATGATTTTTTACTGTTAGAAGTCACTGTGTTCACTATATTACGATCTTATACTCACGAAAATCTGCTCTAGCCTGTTCTCGATCAGCTAAGCTCAAGTGCATTGGTCCTTTATCGCCGTATGTTTATAAATCGACACATGAAATGTATACACAAAAGTCGGCACGAACTTATGGGATGACCTAATATATCGATTGTAACTAAAATAAATTATGTAGTGAGCTCAAAAGCTTTAATAACCATTTATTTCATTAAGCAATAATAACATGAACGATATAAAAGTTTGAAATTATATCTTTTAAATTGAAAATTTAATAATTTTGTATTGTATGGTAAATATCAAAGCAGGGTTCAATACATAAACCAATGTTACATTTTTTGCATTCGTAACACGAGTCAGTCCTGCGATTATGTTTCGTGCAAACAGCGCATCTTCGTCGTGAAGAATGTTTATTATTTTCTTTAGTTATGCAGATGTAGGGAAATGCCTCTCCATTAACCGAAATGGAAGGTCGTCCAAATGAACTCTTCCTCTTTTAGCCTTCACTCTGTGTGGTGGGTACTTTTGCAAAATATCTTTTATGAGAAGCAGATGAAAATTTTTCAAGTATTCCAGTTTTATTATTAGCATTTTTCTAAAGAATATATGCACTATATATAGCAAGGTCTAAGAGGAGGACAAAATATTTTTTATAACCATTTTGTGCTTTTTCAAAAGCAGTGAAGTGAAATCAAAATCATATTGATTTTATCAACTGCGTCCATCAAGGCATTGTAGTCTGCTACACACTTTGGTTTTCGCTTTGTTTTGCCAGTTTGATAATTAATATCTTTTGTTTCAACGAAATCATCAGAATGTGAGGTGGATAACATCCATACGTCTTTTATATCACGCTTATAGCGCTCAAAGGGTTGTAGCGGCACATGAGTAGAGGACAATTCAAATCATATTGTTGTTTTGTCTCGGAGTATCAAGATCGTTAGGATACACGTAATGTAATAATAAATAAACTATAACAAAACAATGTCGCTGCTAATTATCGATCAATATCTACGAGTTATCAGCGAGAAATTATACACTGTCTTAGCGAATACGTTTGTACGAACGTCTCTCGACATTATTTATATCTATTAATTTATTTAATTATTTTAAATATATTTGAGAGGTTGCAACAGCAAGTTCTCGTTATCCTATATTATAATCCTCTACAAGTCCTCTACAGGATTAAAGATATTTTTCCACGATCCAAATCATTCAGATCGAAACGTCTTAAAGTTACAGAAAGCAACGACAAACATATACCTTGATCGAACAACTTGCGATATTTTTCTGTTAACAAGCTTTGAATTTTACTTTGAAATATTTGTATCACTCATTTATATCATTGATTTTTCTCTAACGATTTTATTTCGTCCCTTAACATTTCCTACCTTTCATTAATAATTTACTGGAGCGCTGTTACATTGCCGAATAAAATACTGTTTGTTACGTCACGAGGCTTACCACTGGCTGTATTTTCTAACCGTCGCTCGCGGTCCTACAGCGTTGCAGGCAGACCGTCTTATCTGCCCGCCGGATCATATACAATGTATCGACGAGAGCATAGTTGTCGCCAAGCAGCGAGCTCTAGAAACTTCGATTTTTGACCGTTACGTTTTTCACACAAGAAGAGGCATACGTGATCATAGACGCGAGCGGTGGCGTGACCCGAGCATAGTGGGGGTCGTCTTCCAAATGAGACAAAGGAATAATCGAAGGGCGTTCAGTTCCTTCTGACGAGTCTAACGTGACACTTCGACAAATCTGACGAGCAAACGAATTTATCTAGAGATATCGCAAAGTCGAGTCAAATTTCTGTAACAGATTCATCATATTATTGTAAAATATATTATTCTATGTTAACCTGTTAATACAGTGTTACATTCATTAAACCACCTCTGTTATCTTAACCGAAACAGGGGAACGACTATTTCGCGGCGTCGATTAACATAATCGTAGCGAGAATTTACGCCTCTCGCTGATGCGTTTTCCTAGCGACCGCGTCTCTCCGCGAACGGTCGTAACACTGTTATAAGTAAATAACAAATAGTAATAATTCTATATGAAATAATACCAATAGTAATAACAAGATAAATAAACCAACATTGGACTGTTAGCAGAATAAATTCAGCGTCAAATCAAATCTTGCAATTCGGAGAAATTGTTCTTATTCGGACCGACAATATTCGAGATCCAAATATTTGATATTTCAACTGCAACCAAAAGTCAATGCAAATGGCTGTAAGGTTAACGCATGCAAATTAATTCTACAATCATGAACATTCGATGCATCCTAATTTCCTTCCACCTTACTTCGATAACAATCGTCTTCGCTTTGGTCCATCTTCAAAATACATAGTCTTCGGTATACCAGATATCAATCTGGTTTCTTCGTACTTTCTTTCGATTCGCTGTTACTTTTCTCTTTTTTCGAACGTGCGCGTATCAGATTCGTTAAAATTTCCGATCCTAGGTCAATGATTTTTCATTTATCGCATACCCTTTCTATATACCGTTTTCTAGTATCCACTCGCAGCGAACTGTGTTTGCTGCGTTACGGTATAGTGATTTATTTACGGTGCATCGATAATGCTGGAAAAAGGAACATCAGGCGAATATATAAGAGCGAGTATGCGTCTCGCTTCGCTTCGATGGCTTTCGTATTTTTCCTCTGTTATTACGGACCACTTCACTCTAATCGAAGCCTTATTTCGTAGCGAACAATACGCGGAATATAAAACTGCGGGTGCAGAACACGATGCATGTGTTGAGAAAAATATTAGGTTGGTATGATCACTAGTTCCTACATGCAAAGTTGGTACGACTTCTAACGACTCTCTTTTGTTTTGGCGTCCGCCATGTGTTAATTATCTGAGTGTATCCGGTGTGTTCATATGGCTGGTGATGAAATACAGAATATAAAAACTGAATCTGTGCGAATCAATAAAATATCGAACTCCAAAACCTATTTAATAACAGCATGGAATGGATATTGTACAGATCGTTTCAAAGAGTAGATATGGCTATAGTTTATAGACGAATATGAATATGCTATGTACGTATTTATGCGTCAGGTTGCCTTGTAAATTGATGTAGATTCTGCTGCTCTTGTTAAAAGTACACGAATCGTAAGGAATGTTCTATGCAGGTAGAATTTAGAAGAATTTCATTTGCTATCCGCGTGACAAGAAATTGTACGAAAATCTAATGGCTGGTAAGATTTGGATTTATCGTAACAAGAAGCGTGAACAAATTGAGAGTTTTGTTATTGTTAAAGATATGCTCGCCAGGGACTGACACGTGTGTCCAAGAATGAATTTTTTTATTTAATTTAATCTACAGCAGATATCGTAAGATGTACGTAAGAGATGTAGGTAAGTTCTCAAACATCTGCGTTACTATTTTATGATAGATATAATCACAGCTGATACAATAAAAACGTATAAAATTACGTGATTTACTTTTACTGGTAGGATTCATTTTTTAGTAATCATTCCTAAAAATTAAAGTTCAGAAACCAGACAGTTTTACGATGTACACAGTTTCGTATATATCGTAAAACTGGTTACATTTTTAACACTGATCAGTCTTAATACAAACACACAACAAATACGGTATACAGTATATAAATAACAATAAACATAAATAAAATAAAAATAACAGATAAAATGAATAAATAGAAGTGAAAAAATATATGTTTCAATGTAAAGCAATTATATTGTTCGTGCTAGTAAGTAAATATCATATGTAAAGTATTCTATCTAAAAAACCGACATCTTCCTTTCTAGCACATGCAGATGGACGGCTTGGTGTGTGATTACCGACAATCATTTCGCCGACAAAATTTACATCGACACCAGTTTGACTGACACCAGTTTCACCCACATTGTTTATTCGCCGACATGTACAAATCACCGACAATGTTTTCGTCGCGTTCGTTTCACCGGCACAGAATTTTAATTTATATACAGGGTGTTCACTGTTCACGTTGTTAGATCGTTTTTCTCGTAAACGATAAGAGGAATGAATGAATGGTTCAAAACGAACAACATATTCACAGTATTTTTTTCGCAAGCGTAAAGATCTGTGTACGTTTTGCATACGTCGAATCCTCTCGTCATTTTATGAAAAAACCTACAGTGTTGCGGATATTTGTAGACTGAAACACATTTTCTGCGTTGTTGCTACAAGACTGATAGAAGAAATAAGAGACAAAGTGGAAACTTACAAGAAAATTAACACTGAGTTTACACTTTTTCACAGTCAAAGATTCAGTCTCGCTATCGTGAAAAATCTAAAAATGGACTTGAGTTTATAATTATTCACGACACTGTATGTATTAGAGAAATATTGACTGCGATCGATTAGTTTGGAAGATGTTTTCACTCCAATTTTGTCGCATACCATATGAAAAAGAAGGAAAGACGAAGTACTTTTGTATTTATGTTTCCTTTGTCTTACATACAATAAATTTTACAAAATTGAAAATACAAAAAAAGAGAAAGAGAAAATTCTACAAAGTTAAAATATCAAAATTAAACCGATCAGTTTTCGACTCTGTTGCTCTAATATCTTTTTTAAGGTTTCCATCAAAGAAGAAGGTTTCTATTTAAAAAAAAAAAAAAAAAAAAAAAAAATGCAACTGCGTAAGACACACGCGTTTTTTGCACTTGCGTGAAAGATATTATCGCGAATATGTAGTTCACCTTGAACCATTCATCATTTTCCTCTTTCATTTTTCCTCTTAATTTCACTTATTGTTTAGGAGAAAAACATTGGGAGCTAATCAATCTTGAACAGTGAACACACTTTATATATTTGTATATTTTCGAATATCATAAAAAATTAACGAATCTGTCAAAGAAAAAGATAGTTTTATCGCGTGACTTTGTTGATTATATATAAGAGAAAAAATAAAAGGAAATACGGTAAAAGAACGATAAGATAGTAATATAGTTACCAATGATCACACATCAATCTTAAATGTATAAATACGAGAAATGAAATATCTTCCAATATTATTAAAAACTAAATGGAAAAAATAACCGAGGAAAATAATATTTTTATCGTGTGAATTTGTTGATTATACATAAGAGAAAAAATAAAAGGAAATGTGGTAAAAGTACGATAAGATAGTAATATAGTTACCAGTGATCATACGTCAGTCTTAAAAGTATAAATACGAGAAATGAAATATCTTCCAATATTATCAAAAACTAAATGGAAAAAATAACCGAGGAAAATAATATTTTCATCGTGTGTCTTTGTTGATTATATAGGAGTGAGAAAATTGAAGGAAACACGATGGAAATGTAACAATCTTGCAGATGTATCGCTACAGGTGTACTATCTGGCAATAATAAATGCCTGTTATATGCACAAATACGCAATAGAAACAACGATAACAGATGTTACCTTTTTATTGCCTCGTGGATTCTCATGCAGCACAAGCCGTATCGGTCACGTAAAAAATTACAAGTATACTAGTGCATATCATTGAAGAAACAATCCGTATTCTACAGCGAGTTGCGCATACAAACCTACCTACATACAAATTTGTATTTGTTGAAGCATCAATACGTGACTGAATTTTTCAATGAATTGCTTTATACCTCGTACCACGAGAATGTACGTATTTGAATTTATTTCTATAAAACACTTTACAACCACGTGAATATCGGATTGAAGATACGAGTATCATGATTTTATTACTATAGTTTGAAACAAGGCAGAAACGTTAAAATATTGAAATATATACACAAATATACATGTATATATATAAGATATATTTACTTGTAGTGAACATTCTGCAGTTTTTATGTGTATTTCCGAATTGATTGAGGTATTTGTCGAAGTGGGTCTCACTTCTAGGAAAACTCTACATTTTCTCTAGTGTTTAGTTTTTTTTTTTTTTTTGGAAGTAGTTTACAATCAATTCTCATTGAGAATTATAAGTAAATTATTCTGGCGTGGTATTATAACGTGAATAATAAATGATTATCGTATGTTTGGTTCTAGCTGAATCTAATGTTTAAACCTAGAGGGTAATGTGTCCTTAGCCTGCGGATCTGATCCGTCGTGTCGAGTAATTGAGTAACTAGTAGGTTTTGGTGGCTGCTAATTCTTATGTTATATCTATTACTGAATTTGGATATTTCTTCTTTAACTGTAGGTATCTTAAGGTCGCGACGTATTGTTTCATTGGTAACATACCAAGGTGCATCTATTAAGGATCTTAGAGCTTTTGATAGGAATCGTTGAAGAATTTCTATGTTGCAATTACTCGCTCTTCCCCATAGTTGGATCCCATAGATTCAAACAGGTTTTAATATGAGTGTTTAGTTTTTGGCACAACGATTCTCTTTACAGCGGCTTCTTTCGTCTCTATTATATGTTGGCAACTAAGTGATTGCGGATTTTGTCATTAGGTGGTATTAACAAAATCCGCAATCACTTAGTTGCCAACCCAATAGTACCGCGAAAAAATCGCCGACATGCAGACAACGTGGACGATAAAGCGCAAAAGCCGAAATGGTCGGACAACTTCCGACCCTAAGCCTAACGGCTATCAATGTATTTCGCTATCGCAGTCGTTGATCGTTCAGTTAGCCACCGGAGAGTGAAGAATGAAGAGTCGTTAATCGAGAGTTGTGATATCACATTACTGCATTAAGTTCAAGTTAAATAATCATCGTTTTCTGTTTAATCTACTGTAATAAATCCATCTATCAATACATTATCATACAGGATAGAAACCAGTGGAAATGGTAATTTCTAATATTTCTGAATAAAGAATTTCTATGATATATTCATTTGCTCTTGCTTTTGCGTTTGCTCTCTCTATTTTGAGACATAAAACCTCATCAGTATTAACGTAATTTCGAGATTCGTGTCCCATTGCAGTACTAACGCAACACTATAACACATATAATACATTCATAAAAATTGTCTTGTGTAATAAAAGTAATCAAACAATTTCGCGAATCACGATATTTTATAGAAAATTAGAATTTATCTTTCACAGGTAAATTATAAACGAAAAAGAAGTTTGCAATTTCAGAATGTAAAAGTTACAGATGGGAATATATCACAGCAGAGATACGTGAGAGAATTATTCATGGCAAATTGATTGAATTGAATTGAATGCCTTGAGAAGTCTGCTAAATATAGATTTTCTGGTATTTTTACGGTGTGAAATATACATGGCGAAATGTAATACCTTCTTTCGGAAAGTTAGAAGCGTGTAACTTCGTTTTAAAAATAGTTTTACCAATGTTGCGAGGGTACAGGAAAGCTTTCACGTTGCGTCTTACGCTTTAAAGTTGGAACGGATGAACTTTTACTTCTAGCTCCTAACTTTACTCAAAGGGAAAGCTTTCCTAGGATTTATATCGTTTATAAGAAAGTGCCCATCAAGTATAAATAAGAAGTTTCTTTCAGAAGACACGAATATTTTTCTTTGCTACGCCACTACCTACTTCGAACTATTTAAAAAGTAAATAAATGCGATAAAATAAAAATCTCGTTTACTCTACTCGTAAAAGCGAGGTAAAATAAAAATAAATTTCCTACGTCTAAAGTAAATCGCTTGTCCACTATTTTTCTTATAAACATCTTATTTATTGCTTCAGTGATATTTTTTTTCGATAAACTCTAGGTGTAGACTATATATAAATTCCAGACGAGTTATTCGACTTTCATTTATTATGGTGTTTTTTCCTTTCAATTCATCACTTGGACAATTACTATAATCTTTTCATAGAACTTTACGTTGTACTTGATGGTATCAACAAGTGTCGACATTCGAATAACTCGATAACTTTGTTGCAGAGAAATTTCTAAAAAAGTTGCCAACAAATTACTATATCTGATATAGCTAACACAGGACGACGATTCTCTGATTAGAAAAGAAAGATCAGCTGATCTGACACATTGTTACGATATAAAATATGATACCGCCTGCATTGTGGACGTACGATTCCTTTGATATCGTTGTATCGATCACGCTCTTGTTTTCACTTCTCACATATGCATATTGCATACATAAAAACATAGTGATCGCACCAATGACAGGTTTCCATATTAGGATCTCTAGCGAATAAATGGCATTTAGTTATACAGGGTCGTCTAAAAATCGATGCTCACGATTTCTCGAACGCTTCCGACAGTCGAGCAATTCGTATAAAAGAAACAAACAATTATATGAATGTCTTTAACGTTCCTGTAGAAAATTAACTACGACGAAATTGGCAAACAACTGTTGAAAGGATACTAAATATATCATTTAATGATGTGATACGAATGAAATGCTATAATTAGTACCCACGTAATTTTAAGTCAGTTGATCTCCAATTTCAAACTGCGTCGCATGTGTAATTTCATTTTATTGTTAAAACATAGAAGCTTTCTATTTATTGCAATTATTGGATGAACATTTAAGGCGAAGTTGATTACGTTTAATGCACGTTGATTATAATTAATTCTGCGTAATTTTAAGCTACTTGATTTCCAATCTCAAATTGATCTTGAAATTGAAATTTAATGTAAGCTCTTTGTCCGTGATAATTGTTAGATAAACGCTTAAGACGAAGTTGATTATTAATTAATACTCGTTTAATTTTAAGTCAATCGATCTCAATTTCAATTTCACATTGGTCAATTTCAAATAGCGTCGCACGTACAATTTCATTTGATCGTTAAAACGCAGAAACTTTTGATCCGTGGTAATTACTAAATAAACGCTTAAAGCGAAGTTAATTACGATTAATGCGCGTTGATTGTAATTAATTCTGCGTAATTTTAAGCTACTTGATTTCCAATCTCAAATTGATCTTGAAATTGAAATTTAATGTAAGCTCTTTGTCCGTGATAATTGTTAGATAAACGCTTAAGACGAAGTTGATTATTAATTAATACTCGTTTAATTTTAAGTCAATCGATCTCAATTTCAATTTCACATTGGTCAATTTCAAATAGCGTCGCACGTACAATTTCATTTGATCGTTAAAACGCAGAAACTTTTGATCCGTGGTAATTACTAAATAAACACTTAAAGCGAAGTTAATTACGATTAATGCGCGTTGATTATAATTAATTCTGCGTAATTTTAAGCTAGTTGATTTCCAATCTCAAATTGATCTTGAAATTGAAATTTAATGTAAGCTCTTTGTCCGTAATAATTGTTAGATAAACGCTTAAGCCGAATTTCATTATAAT
Organism: Bombus huntii; assembly: GCF_024542735.1. Lineage (NCBI taxonomy): Eukaryota > Metazoa > Arthropoda > Insecta > Hymenoptera > Apidae > Bombus > Bombus huntii. The sequence goes on from NC_066243.1 coordinate 3,854,706, forward strand.
TAATACCCGCGTAATTTTAAGTCAGTTGATCTCAGTTTCACAATTTGACACTGAGCAATTTCAAATTGCGTCACAGGTACAATTTCATTTGATCGTTAACACGCAGAGACTCTTGATTCGTAATAATTATTAAATAAACACTTAAGGTGGAGTAGATTGCAACGTAAGTAGAAGAAACATGGCACGAACGTCTAATTCATGGAGGTAAGTAATCTTGATATACCGTTAAGAGTACGTACACTTCACTGGCCACGAGTCGAGCTTCGAGTTTGCACGTGGCTAATATTCTAGCACGTGGAATGCGGCCAAGCTATCGAATAACCAAGTACAATCAACGTTAACGACCGCGTGTACGATGTAAGTAGACTTCAATATAACAAATTACCGATAAATCTACGTCCTCTGGTACTGTAAAGCTAAGTGGGAAACATGTCCACTGATAAACCGTGTTGTCAGTATTTTAAGCCTACCACGTTCCACGAATTTTTACATTTTTAATCTTTTTCTCATTTTATCGAACGAAAAGAACTTGGAATATTGTTAACCTCTTAGGTACAGTTGAATTTTGTTTCTTGTTTCTCGCTGTTGTCTTGCTGGTTGTTTCTCTGTACGGCAGAGATGGACGAGAATTACGTGTAAACGATACAGCACTGCAATAAGCTTAAATAAATAAGGAAGGAAGCTTTTTTGATAATTAAATTATAATTTTTCTTAAAGGTATGCTGCATATAATTTAACTTAAATAATTGACTTTAATAATTAATATTACAATTGAGTGTGATATATTTTAAAGCATTGTACGACACATAGAATTTGTCACAATTTTTACACTCATAGCGCGACAGTGTTTTCCAAATTGCTGTTCGTTTTCTATTTTGAAGCTACATTTTGAGACGGAAGATTCTAAAAAATTATAAAGATACGGACCGGCATGTTAAAAAGAGCATCTAACAATGCTTTAACATGCTAACAATGCTATATTTATTTTAACGAGAAGCAACAATTGATACCTGACACTGGCGTATCAAAAACAAAAACTATATATTCTGTCTGTATATCGTTAACACTGTCATAAAATGTTGTGAGGGCAAAAAAAGTGTGCAGCAAGACAAATGAAAAAGATCATTTAGTTCAAACGGAGCGAATGAGTCAGTGAAGTGAGCCACCATAGTGGCGCGTCGTACCTAAGAGGTGAGAAGATGTTCAACCCTTTGAACTTCATTGTCGAGTAACTCGAAATTAATTTTTTTCACAGATACTCCGTGTCGTACTGGATATTTTTAAATTGTCAGGTTAAATATGTATTATATTTGGCAGTATTTTTTTGTACTTAGATAAGCAATATTACATATTCAATGTAATTAGCAAAAAAATTGTTTAAATTGCTTCCTATCAACCAGCTGTTTGATAAAGTACATTTTAAATAAAACACTTAAAACGATAGAGAGTTGTTGAAAAGAAAATTAGAAAAGAATTAGAAGTTCAAAAGGGATAGCACAAGACTGAAACGAGAAATCCTGCATACAAATAAAACTTTGTTCATATTTTGTCCAAGTTGAAGGTATTTTATAATGTTAGAAAAATAAAATTAGCTCGGAAATAACCGAAAGAACGTAGGAAGGTTAATAACTTTACGTGTTATATTTGCCCATAGATCTCCAACTATTAATATAACGTTACACATTTTATGCTGATATTATACTGATTAGATTCATTCTATTTATTAGAAAATCTGATTCGTAGTGAATAAATTGCACATAATCACGATAAGAAATCATTTAGAAACATTTCACAATCAAATCAAATAATAATAGAAGTAATAGCGACAGGTTGCTGCGGTTCTCGAATTTTGTATATTCCAACGTCGCTTTAGAAAAGAGGTTTCTAACATTTGAAGAATGTGCAAAATATTAAAACATTAATATCAAAACTTTTTATACTTCAATAATTCCTTACGCGCAATTTTTCCATTATTTTCCATATTTTCCTCGAGTATACGTGGAAAAATGGTAGAAAAATACGACGATTCGATGAAAAATGCCGCATTTGATAAAATACCTGCTCAGCCATAATGTTTAAGTATCTTGTTGGATATCTTTTAAAAGTTGGGCTTATCTCACACATCCTACGGGCATAGCTATTCCTCGTGATGGAAGCGTTACGCTCGAGTAAAGCGATATTTATTGAACGCGCCGTGGCGGCGAACGAAGCAAATGAAGAAAAATTACCTGCGTTGCGGAGGCGGCGTAGGCGTTCTTGATAGAGGAAAACTGGCGACTTCCCTCGTCACCGACAGCGATCGAATCGATCCGAATGTTTGGTCCGGAGATAAATTGGCACCAACACTTTGCACCATCCCGCTACTGAAACAGATCGATTCGCTGACATCAATTAAATCCGTAACGTAATAAGAACCTCTCAACTTACTTGGTCGTATCAGTTAATAAAGGATCTTTTATAACACAATCATGTTGGCAGCCTTGTATTCCGCTGATGTCGTGCAATAGGCAAAAAGTAACAAAACGACGATTAAAGTTTTATTTTACAAATTCTGGACACGTCGTGTTTAAAGTATCTGTACGTGCCTATATATTTAATCAAATTATGAAGAATCAAGGAAGAAAGTCTACAAGTCAATGTGTAATCTTATTTATGGTACATATAGTTAACGAAGCTACGAAAAGTCAAAGAAGAAAGTCTGTAATCTGTCAATCAATCTTTCGATGTATCCTTTATTTATAGTGTAGTATAGTAAATAGTATTCATAGTACAGCATTTATAGTATACATAGTTAATGAAGTTACGAAGAATCAAAGAGAAAAGTCTACGAATCAATGTGTATCTTATTTATAAGACTCGTAAGAATAGAGTTTCGATGGAATTGCGATAGTATCAATTCCCTTTTACGTGATCGGCATGAGCCAGGCAGCGAGACTAACTGAATTCAATTGTACAAAGTATAATTATTATATTCATTCACGAGAAAGCGCTTCGGTTGGCATTTTACGATGAAACTACAACGGGGAAAATGATGTAAAGGATTTATGTAAATCAAGCTTTTGTTGTGTAAATGTATTTATGCAAATATGGATGATAATATAAGCCGTTTTTATTGCGTTTCCAGAGATTAATCATATAATGCCAATTGCAAAAGAAATATCAAGCGATACGCTACATGCATACACATAGTTTCAATGGCAAAATGTGGTATTTCATATACGTCCGACGAGGTTCAATATGGGACAAAAGTTAGACATATAATTTGCTCCTGAAAGGTACCAATTTAAGGGAAAACGTATTTGGTTTTCTTGTCTTTTCATACGATAGGTTTTACAACATAAAAGTGAAAGTATCCGGCAAATTAATAGTTTTTCCATATGAATTGATTATCATACGAATAGATATCTTTTCAGAGAGAGTGTCAAGACGAATCGATTTCGTAAATTAAAACTTCTATGATGAAGAACGTAAAATTTAAAAGAACGTAAATCATCTGCATATCAGCTGTACGCGTCCATATAAAATGTAATTGCACGAGATTATGTTCCTCTCGATATCATCCAATTCCTATCTGACTACTGACTGTCTGATTCAAGTGGCATAGTCTGTAGCTATCTGAGACGTAAAATGCAAAATACAGTCAATGTAAAAAGCATTCGTACATCATTTACAAAAGAAAAACTTGTTCAAAATTGGACCAAAAGACTTGAGCTCTTTTTGAGAAGTTAGAAGAATTAGTTCATTAGATGACGTGTAAAAGATAAAAAAATTGTACAAGGTGGACTTTACTATCTTCATCGCTATTCATATCAATTTCTATTTTCTCCAAATTTCTGTTGCACTTCATCTAGTCAACTGATCCTTCTATTGGTTTGGCAACTAAGCGATTGCGGATTTTGTCATTACCACCTAATGACAAAATTCGCAATCACTTAGTTGCCAACCTAATAGCTTCTCAAAAAATCTCAGGTCGTATGGTCGAAGTTTAAAGAAGTTGATCTATTTTAAATAAAATTTATAAATTATAAATTGATAAAATAACTTCTTTAAATTTTATTTTAGAGATGTTATTAGCACGCATAACATAATGGCTATAATCTTAACTATAAAATGATAAGTTACATCATTTGTTAATATCATTTTTGTAATTATTTATTTACATAGTTGTAGTGCACTAAGCCATTAGGTTTCTTTTATAGCTTATGCCAAATACAGAGTGTTTAAGATTTCACAATGTGCACCAGTTTGACGCCAATATTCAATTATGTACAATATATAATTAACTTGTAAATTACTCGTAAGCCGTATTATTTTAATTGTAATTTGTAAATTAGATTATTTTAAATAGAACAATGTACATTATAAAATTGTCTTATATAAAGAATTCTTATAACATATATAAGAATATAAAGAATTTCTTGTATCTCGCACGAATACTTTTGTGACTGATCGTTCGTATTTGTTGCGTTCGAATGTTCCATCGTTTCTGCTGAGGTTGACTGATAGAGGAACGAGTGGATGAATTTGTAATAGAAAAATATCTTGAAATAAGTATAGGTATAAGTATAAGTATAGTGTACGCTGATACAGATCCTCACTCTTGCACTGTTACAATACAATAGGAAAAATCCATGACAGAGTTCATATATTTATAGAAAAAGGACATTAGCAAAAAGTTAACCCTGGTGTGTAGTTCTAGCTGAAGGCTACAAGAAACAGCAATAGAAATCTACTTATAGCTCTTTTGTCTTTAGACCTTGCAATGCAAAACAAAATTTATATTCAAGCGCACAATAATATGGACCTCTCCTTATTTTGAATTCTTTTCCTTAAATTCTATTCTTTTTGTAACAACGATCTCCAGGTCACGGATATACAAAAGGAAAAGGTGTAGAGATTTTCTTGAAGTAAATATTTCAACAGTTTCACGTTAGGAAGCGGAAACGAATCGCGTGCAGTTGTTGTTACGAATCTGCAATGTGAAAATCAACCGAGAGTAATTATTAGAATGTAGAGTGTAATCTTGCCTCTATTCGACGAATAGCGTTTCACTTCTCTACATAAACAGTATTATATCACAGAACGTCCGAGATACGACTTGCTTTAGAATCAAATGAAACTCATTCGACATAAAAAGTAACGCTAGGCGATAATTTAACACATTTTTTTACCGTTTCTCGGAAGTGTTTTTATAAATATTTGTAGCCGTTATAAGGTGCACGCAATATGCAAGTACATACATATATTTCGCGCTCTAGAAACAATTTTTACCGCTCTTCGTTGCCACTTTCGCGAACAATTTTTCTTAAGTAATTGATTCCTTGATGCACGCTTAAAAAACACGACACATAGTGCATCATTAGCAATAGGAAACACTGGAATTATGTGAGAGAAAGTAGTGGCATTTCACGTATATATTTTTCCCGGCACATGTCGGCCTTACACGTTCCATTATAATTTTCATATCGTGAAAATCTATTCTCCTTGTCACGTCTTTCACCTGTATGACGACAAAGGCACGTGAAACAATTTTATTACCGCCTAATTACGTTCGTTTGCGCCGATGTATTATTAATGTCTGGCAATTTGCAGCGCCAGTACGTTTCTACTTATGCGTCCATGAATAAATTGATAACGAGATTCAAGGTTAGCCAATTGGGTAATTGAATATTTAAAAAATTACATTCGGAACGTTCATTAACTGAATATATTAAGAATCATATTAAATATTTACATTCTTATTTTTTATTATTCTTTTACTATTTATTATTTCTTTAAGACGTGTTTGCTTCGAATAACAAATTTTCCAGCGACGATATTTCGAAGATTTTACTATTTACATATATATATATATAAAATTATAATAATATATATATATATATGTCGGAGATGAAAGGAAAACCGGAGCCTTCCCTTTGCAATTTTGGGAGCCTTCTAATGCTTTAGCCTAGATTTTATCATAGCTGTAATTAAGCAATTGTTGTCATTTGTAATTGTTCGATATTTGTAATAGCGAAAGTGTGTTCGAAGTGACAACTGGTCGCCGAACGTAGCCACGGTCACGGGATAAACATTTTGCCTGACGAAGGTGTGGATCGGTTGTATTGTTCTCCCTAGAAATCACATAGAATTGTACTTTGGAGATGTCGATATAATGGGACACACGTTGTATTAGGAATTAAACTCCAGACAGAAACTGCCTAGCAACGGCGTTTGGATCTTTCTCGATGCTTCCAAAGAGTATACAACAAACTCTTGGCAGAAACTGCCTAGCAACGGCGATTGGAACCTTCTCGATGCCTCCAGCGAGCATATAACAAACAAATGCAGACGTACAGCGAAAAAGATTTTCATCAGATATTCATTCGTGTGATCGCCTTGGAAAGTGATACATCGAGCAATTTACCGAGTGTCTCAGCAATCGTATTTTTTTGTGTTTAAAATTATTCTACGCATAGTAAAGAGTTATCCCGTTGACCGTGGATTCGTTTGAACCCAGGAACATTGTTAATAGCGTTAATTAAATTCATTATTCGTAAAACCTATTAATCGTTGATCTCATTATTCGTTAAATTTATTATTCGTAAGACATATTATTCGTTACTTTTATTATTCGTTAAACTTATTATTCTTTAATCTAGTCATTAGTTAAACTTATCGTTTGTTAATCTTATCATTCATTAAACTCATTATTCATAATATTTTGTAAAATCTTGCATATTCGCGTAAATATAATCTCTGTTTCGTAAAACGATGGCTAATTCAAATGAAGAATCGTCACGCGCCTTAAATTCTAATGTTAACCCGACATATATTTATTATTATCATTTCTTTTATTAGGTAAAATTAGATGAATCGAAGAATACAATACCTGCTAATATTTAAGAAATAATTATAGATTCGTTTGTATTTTAACTGACAGTTTCAGGAAATTATGATCACAAAAGTATTATAACATGTTCTTAGTCCTATCTAACTCGTCCATCACTGTTTTATTGAAATCGTTGAAGATTTGCAATTATTAAATCTCTACGACCATCGTCTGGGGACGTTCGACAAAGTTGATGCATTTTCACCACGTAGGTTTAGTTCTAAATTTAGTAACTGTAATGCCATTCATAGAATGTGTTCAGTTGCGAATAATTTTTCTTTCGTACTGGACTTTTCCACGTTCTATCTTGGCGCGTTTGAGAATTCTTTGTTTAAACTTCTACGATGCATACGCGCTCTGTAACATATCGCGATCCAATGGGTTTTCTCCCGTTTGATTGAAATTTAATTAAGCCTTTGCACTCTGAATTTTATTTCAATTTCGTTACCAACAGCTCCCAATGCTTCCAAGTGTTTTATTTCAAATTTACTTTAACTAAAAAACAAGACAATTTAAATAAATAAAGGAAGAAACAAATTCACTTAAATACCAGTTTTATTCACACTATTGTTGTATTTTGTAATTTTTAAGTGTACGATATATCTTGAAACAATTTCCAGGATGCAATCCTGGTTTTCTTTCGCACGTTGCACGAAAATGTTGGACTGAAAGAATGTCGAGTGAGACTCGAAAAAGGAGTGCAAAGGGTTAAATCTACGATTCTACCGTTTATGATTCCAAATATTTAATTAAACCGTGCTTTGTAACTGATATGAGACTGCATACCAAACAAAGACAAATTGTAGACATAAACACGCGAGTGGACGTACTGTGGTGGCGAAAAATCCGATAATTACGATTCACCTCGGACAAATTTTCAACCTTGGAAAATCCGCGTATAAATTTTCAGTCCCGAAAAACTGAACCATGTACGTAAATGCGTGCATGTAACGTCCTGTTGTCGCATGAAAGCTGTATTTGTATATGAAGCATACTACATATGTACATACATGTGTTATTATTGTAATTTTCTAAGAAAATAAGTTGGACAAAGAAGAAAATGATTTTAAGAAAATTATCCACGTGTAAGGAAGAGGAAATACGTACACATATATATGTACGTATATATATAGTGTGGTTCAAAAATCAGTGACTGCGATTTTTCAGCATTTACGATAGTCGGAGGAAGAAACGTTTCGAACAAAAGTTAATCAGCTTCTAATCGGCTACGAATCGCAATATAATAATAATTTCAAAAGAGTTACTCCTTTAATAAAGAGTCACCTCTATATTTTTAGATGGGACGATACATTTTTGTATATATCGTTATATTATATATGCATTTTTTAAGACTCTACAGCTACGTATTAACACTAGAACTACCGATAGTTAACACGAAGCGATTTCTACCAGTCAGTCAAAATGACTGGTCTTTAAAAAATACGTAATAATAGAATATTTGTATATTTATTGATTTATTACTTTCTTACAGAAGAAATTTCATGTTATGCAGTACATTTTTGGCATTATTAATCCATCTGGGGTCATAACCCCTAAAAGAGGGTTGACACATTTGTAAAATTGTAGAACCAGTCATTTTGACTACTGTGATATTTTTAGTGTTAGCGATCTAGCGATTGACCCGGAATTTTCCTGATAACTGATATCGTCATATCGGATAGTACGCAGTACAAATGTTCAAAACGTGTGGCAAGTTGTACCAAACGAGGAAACTGGTTAATTGGAGTTCGATAAACAGATTGCAGGATCCTTTTACACTTTGACAAGTATCAGTCATTTTGACTGGTATTGGTATGAAAGTAGCTTTGATACAAAATTATTTTCAGTTTGAATACATAAAAAACAAAATAGAATTCATTATATTATTTTTTTAGTTATCGTTGCGAAAGTCATTACATCACTGCGGAAGAAAAAGATAACATGAAGTAGGAATTTTAAAATAAAATTGTAAAACCAAACAATTTGACTGGTGTGGTAGTAGTTCTAGTGTCAAGGTACTTGGATGGAGAAATGATCAGTTTAAAAGATGTTTTATCTTTGATGTTGTGAAATTTATCGTACGAAAGACGAGGAAAGCATAAAAGCTAAAAAGTAGCGCGTAAAATATAAAAAGCAAAAGGTATTACGCTATCTTTCCTCGTCTTTCATACGATAAGTTTCGCAACGTTAAATTTTCCGACTCAATTACCTTAAATTTTCCCGACTCAAGTACCTTAATACCTTCCTGCAGAGGATTAAAAAAAATGCATCGAATGGAGTATAAGAAAACGTATTATTTCGTTTTAAAAAATAGTAGTAACCTCGATATTTCATACAAGTAAAACATTTTCGTATTGCAATTTACAGTCGATTGAAAGCTGATTAAATTACGTTCGAAACGTGTTTTCGTCCAACTCTTAGACCACCCTATATAAACCAATATACACTCACATTATTCATCCGTATATTATATTTATACTGTGACGATCTTCACGCGACTGATCTCACGAAAACTGCAAATAATATGAACTTAGTCTGTCGGCTAATCGTCTTTCAGCAACGACGATTCGCCTTTTCTTCTCAAACGCTTCTCGTTAGCTGTCCGTAAAGTTTGTTACAAAGTGGCGCTTTCCTACACGGATTACATAAGTAAGTACACGGTGTGTATCTACTCGCGAAAATTCCTACAATATTAAGCGAGAAACACGTGCGCGTACAATGAAATCCGCCGCTGTGTTCGAGGGTCGACCGTGTTGTTATGTACGAAAATCTAATGGAACTTTCGTGTTAAATTATCGCACGAAGCAGCCATCTGCTTTTAAAGCTTCCCTTTAATTCGATATATTTTACGAAACGTGAAAAATGACCGAAGCGGCGGAACAGTCTGGAAAAACAATGCATCGCGACTGGATCGATACGCTTCCCGCGACAGGTAGGAGAATCCCATAGCGATTACCGTCTGCAGGAGACGACGAGAAGGGGCAAGCAGTCGGTTGAAGAGGACGGTTATCGATATATTACAGGGAAACCAGGCATTTCGAGATGCTGCGCTATGAATTATTCAGAACGTGGTGGCACGGCAGAATGTCGACGTTGTAGCATTGTAGCCGACAAACCGCGCGCCTGCTAATACATTTTCTCGCGGCGAATTGGCCAAGTTTCCGCATGGAGAACTACCCTTCGCAGACTTGTTATGCCGACGTGTTCCATCCTGGTAATGATGTATCGATTTGGCAGTTCGTTAACGAAACTTTTAATTGCGAAAGAATCGCGTCCTTTGCGACGATGGCGGAGCTGTAGCGTTTCTCGTTAGAAACCTGATTGGGGAAAATTTCCGTCATTTATGCGAGAGACTCGGGAAGTTGACATTTGCAGGGCTCAATTGTATTGTCTGAGACGGAGTATTTCCGTGTATTATATTCTAATACTTTTTGGAGGATTTGAGAAATAGAGAAAATGCCATAGTTTTGTCATTTTGTACATAATGGCAAATGTATAATGGGAAATGGAATATAACATTTCTATAACATTTTTCATTTTCTATAGCAGTTTTCTGCTTCCTATATATCTTACCATAGGAATTGTTGGAATGTTCAATTTCATATATTATATATTTATTTATAACTATAAGATGTCTGATTATTATTATTACATTAATTATTATAGCGACGAGAGTGGATTCATTGGTATTTTTCGTAAAATAATGTTCGCGTATATTATTATAGAAAACGTGGGACATATACGTTTTGAAATTACAAAAACGTATGTCGTCAGAAAGTGAAGCTGTGCTTTAATTAAATGTGGAATTAAACGGACGATATTTTTAGAAGCTGAAATATACGATTTATGTAAATGCAAATGAATTCATTAAAATTCTCAGAAAGTTTAACTCGCACCATTACTATTCTCAGCTCACTTAATACATAATTATATGCATTCTTATAATTCGTAGATATGCGTCAAAATTATTAGTATCACAAGCTTATTTTTTAAATTAATTTACACAAAAACAAAATTAAGAACTAATTGTGTAATTTGCAATTAATTAATTATATTACAAACATTTTATTCATAATAATGCTATTAATTTTGTTATGTCCCGAAGTTTTCATTACTATTATTTACGTTTAATTACAAATAGCGCAAATTTATTTTCATATTAATTTGCATAAAATAAATTGAATTGAATGGGCAATTTGTAATACATTAATTATAATACAAGTATTTAATTCATAATCATGTCATTAATTCTACTGTGTTTTGAAGTTTTTGTTACTACTTGCATTTAATTGCAAATAGCGCAATTTTATTTTTATATTAATTTCCATAAAATAAATTGAATTGAATGGACAATTTGTAATACACTAATTATAATACAAGTATTTAATTCATAATCATGTCATTAATTCTACTGTGTTTTGAAGTTTTTGTTACTACTTGCATTTAATTGCAAATAGCGCAAATTTATTTTCATATTAATTTGCATAAAATAAATTGAATTGAACGCGTAATTTGTAATCCACTAATTATAATACAAGTATTTAATTCATAATCATGTCATTAATTCTACTGTGTTTTGAAGTTTTTGTTACTACTTGCATTTAATTGCAAATAGCGCAAATTTATTTTCATATTAATTTGCATAAAACAAACTGAATTGAACGCGTAATTTGTAATCCACTAATTGTAATACAAATATTTAATTCATAATCATGTCATTAATTCTACTGTGTTTTGAAGTTTTTGTTACTACTTGCATTTAATTGCAAATAGCGCAATTTTATTTTTATATTAATTTCCATAAAATAAATTGAATTGAATGGGCAATTTGTAATACACTAATTATAATACAAATATTTAATTCATAATCATGTCATTAATTCTACTGTGTTTTGAAGTTTTTGTTACTACTTGCATTTAATTGCAAATAGCGCAAATTTATTTTCATATTAATTTGCATAAAACAAACTGAATTGAACGCGTAATTTGTAATCCACTAATTGTAATACAAGTATTTAATTCATAATCATGTCATTATTTCTATTATGTTTTGAAGTTTTCATTACTACTTGCGTTTAAAATATTCATTATTCATTGTAGCAATAATTCAAATACGACATTTCAACTGGAAGAAGGAATAATTTTAGATAAATAAAAAGATATCAGTCTAGATCTGCTATAATCAAATACAAAATTGAAACTTTCTACTTGATATATATATGGTATGCGAGAAAACTGGATGAAATTGGAAACTTCTTTTTTATTACAATTTTCCATCACTTTTTCCCCAGAGTACTATAAATAACTAACGCGTAGTATTATTCTTATGTTTTATATTTACGTATAAAATATAACTGCTCGTGTTGCCCTCATTTTATAAATCAATAGCCTTGAAAACACTTAACAATTGTGCGAAAATAACAAACGAAGAAATTTTATCGTTCCTCATATTGTTCACTTATGAATTACGATAACAATCTTCGATACCTTCTGTTAAACAGAGCAACACAGTATAAATAATAATTGTTTTTTCACATAACGAACAGTATGATAAATGACGCGATTTCTTTTTTTATCGAGCTTTAAATATTTCATCCCATAATAATTTAACAACCGTTTGAACGACGTAGCAAGTGTAGAATCGAAGATCGATAAGAATCTATGCGCGAGTAAAGTTAGAATCGTCACGGAATCGTAACAGATTGATGAAGTTTATTCGATGCATTTTAATCTATTAAAAAAAAAGAAAAAAAAACAAAGCAATTTTATTATTAGATACAATCATCTCGGGAAATTAATGGCATCGTCTGAAAATCATACTTTCATCTCTCGCTTAAACTATCAAATCCTAGTAAGGTAAATTGTAAGTAAAAATAAATTGCTGAAAGTGTAGATTCTTTCGAGAAAAACTTTCGAGAAAATTACGTTGACTTTTATCGGAATCATGATTATATCAAAACATCTATCTTCCTTCACTCTAAATATTAGGTTGTCCGAAAAGTTTCTTTCGTTTCATAAGGTGATAATAGATGAACAATAATTTCTCTTTTATATTATTTTATTGAATTAAGTATGATCTATTTCGTTCTATTTCTATTATTATGTTCGTGCATAATTCATTGTGCGCATAAACATTGCGCGTCTATTATTTCCTTATCAAACGAAAGCAACTTTTCGGACAACCTAATACAACCATCTATATGCAATTATACATAGATACTATGAATATTTATTTGGTAATTACGCCGAGTAGGTTTCTGCAATATAAAGACAGATTGTTGATGAAGTGGCTAGCCATCTGCCACTGGGAGATATTCTGGCTTCGTATCCCAGTCGGTCCGCCGATTTCTCAGCAATTATTTACGAATCGTAATAATTGGCTTTATACGCGAATGGCCTTTAGCCATGCAGAAACTATGCACGTTATATATATCCACAAGCGGTGTACGTGCAATGTCAAGCTGTGTTGGGCTATGGACACGATATTGGTCTGACGTCAGGTCACCCTATGCTATTAGCGCAAAACGAGAAGCGAGGCAAAGAGAAAAATAGACATTTTACAAACAAAAATCGCCAGAGGTTTAATAAAATGTGTAAATGGCCAAGGGTCTTTTGTGTTACAAGGCACGAATGTAAATGTTTAATTTAGACCCCTGGACCAATGTGAAAATAAACAAAAAAAAAAAAAGAAAAAAAAGGAGTAAGCTTGTCATTCTAACGATAGGCATACAATTTCATAATTGGTACACGATCATCTTTAGTCGAATAGTTTTTGGAATTATCATCGGATTAAATTATTTCCGGATCAATGCAACTCAGTAGTCTGTAAAGCGGTATTTTTGGCCCAACTTTCGTTTCCCGACTTTCATATTGCAACTTCCATAATGGAATGACAATCATTGAAAGCATATTACTTGTCTCAAATAACTGTGTGATGAGAGATAACGTTTTAAACGGGGAATATAAATGCGTGAAGTTGAAAGTGAAACTAACTGTTTCAATTATTTATTATGCTACATTCAGATGCACATGTGTGATATATTTCCATGCGTACAAGCAGCTATATTTTAGTCATTGGATTGCGGTATATGCATGCTTTTGTTACTTATACAAATACGCAAACTTGCTGACAATTTAAGGGGGTGTTCTGAATTAGAATGTTCTAAAACAGCGTCTTTTTGTGTTTTTTTTTTTAGAAGGGAAAGAAAGAAATGAAGTTATTGAATTTTGAGGTATAGTTTTATATATATTTAACGAACTCGATGAACTAAGAGAAAGACAGAAAATAGTGTGAAATTAAAAATTTTGGCGGGTTTAAAGAAAATATGTGTTTTATAAAAAGAAAAATTAAACTTTAAGATGCTATAACAATTACTTAAACAAACTTTTTGACGAACTTTTTTAGTTCATCGAGAAGAAAAATATATAATAATTTAACCCTTTTTTGGTTTTTCGTTTCGGTCAAGAATTACGAGGTGGATCTTTCACGATGATTGAAAACTGCAGCCCAGGAAATAGTCTTAGAAATCTGTCATAATTGTCTTTCTTACTTTAAAAAAAATTTTTTGTATTCGTTAAATATATATAAAAGCATACCTCAAAATTCAATAACCAAAAACAATCACAAAAAGACGCTGTTTTAGAATTCTAATTCAGGACAACCCCTTAAACTTCAAGACTAAGAAGAGACGTTCGATTAACCGAATCTAACGTTTATTTTTAATTACGTGTCCGGAATTTACAATCGTATAATCACTGTTTTAGAGTACTAGAGTGTCCGGCATAAATATGCGCGTTATTTTAAACAGAGAAAGTACATAGCTGCTGGTAACTGTGGCAGGCGATGCGACGTTAAATAATAAAACAAACAACGATAATAAATAAATGAAAACGTTTGAACGAAGTCGGTACATTGCTTCTGTCTGAGTTCAAATTGAAACACGCGATATTGTAACGTGTCAGTATACTTTCTACGGCCGCTATGTCTCTGTTCGATTGCTGAATATAACCCCGTATGAAGTATAAATGAGAGAAGAGGCTTATTTTTAGCAGACACGACCTTTACAAGAGGCTATTCCGATTCGCATTTCTATCAAATATAGACGAAACGCTAACAGGCACTGTGCTTTGAAAGAAAACATCAAGATTCAAATTTAATTGATACAAGTTCGCTCGTAATCTCATTGCAAAATCATGCTGCCCGCAAAGGTTAAGAAGAGAACATTTACAATCCTATTGCGGTATCTACCCTTTCGCTTCGGCAGTCCACGTCCGCCGAAGTACCGTCACTGAACGGAAACGCGCGCCAGAAATACGCACAGTGTGCGTGGTTGTTGTATATACGTTTTCCTAAGTTTTAACGCTTTACCGACCGATAGCCGATTAATCGGTTTTCTGTCACCGACGTTTACCGACCGATAGCCGATTAATCGCTTGTTTGTCGCTGACGCTTACCGACCGGTAGCCGATTAATCGCTCGTTTGTCGCTGACGCTTACCGACCGATAGCCTATTAATCGGCTTTTTGTCACCGACAATCTTTCTCATTATTTGAGCAGTAATTTGTTATTTAGTACTAAGGTGCTTTGCTCAGTTGCGTCAGTTGCGTTGCTTTGTAAGCTCCCACAGTTTTATACCAATCTGAAAAACGTAGCGTTCGCGATGAACAAAAAGAATGGTATTGGAGAGTCTAAACCGAAACAGAGCCGGTGCCAGGGAGAATCTGCGCCTGAGCTGCTGTAAAGTGTTAAATAATAGTAATTCTTGTAAGAACCGTATGTGAAATACCGTTTCACTGTCAATGGATTTAACTGATCTTTTAGCATGAAACAGTATACGATCGTTTGGGTGTTTGAAATATATTACCTGGAACGTTTTGATGTTGTTTCAACAATGAGTAACTTTAAGAAGTGATTAATCCAATATGTCAGTAGAATCAACAGAAAATATTCTGCCGATAACGAAAAAATATATCGTTGACTACAGATAGCACTTGTATATACATCATTTGGATGTCGATATATGGGATGCCGGACTCGGGAGTCGTTGCGTGGTCGCCGCCTATATGCGGCGCTCGTACCCACAGGTCATCTCGTGGGTAACGCCCAGGGGTGGCGTGACTTATCGCGGGGCCGGGTACAAAAATTTTGCGGGGCCTGAATACACATTCAAATCCTGCACTTAAATTTTACAACGAGGAATTATTTATTTACAAATGCTGTTACATATTATATATTTTTTATAAGATGAATATTAAGTAATAATACGATCCAATAATAATATTAAATAATTTTTCTCGCTTTTTTCGACGCCAAGTTTTTGATAACATCGTCAAAATCGATTGAATTTGCTACTTCACTTTTTATTGACAGAATAGCCAGAGATGAAAATCTCTCTTGGTTTATCGATGATCGCAGATAATTTTCGTAGACCGCGGGGCCTCTCAAAACACGGGGCCGGGTTCCGCGCTGGTTCCGGCTTCGATGAAATTAACTTTGCGCATTGTTGATTATAGTATTTTTTAATCACAGTGTAACTCAGATATTTCTACGGTACGTGCGAGTATTAAATATTATCAACTTCATTTTGCAATTAACTAACATCCATTTATGTTTTTGAAATTTGCTTTATCTCCCGCGTTACCCACGCCCCTTGATCTTCCTCTGTTTGACGCCATCTGTCGTTTCCCTACCTTACTCTGTTTGCCGCGCTTCTGACTTCCTAACCTCTTCTCCTCTAGTTTTTCTAATTTGTATCTCCCTCGTTCCTGACTTCTTTTCGCTTTTCTTTCACTTCCTCCTCACTCTTTATTTTCCCTTCTTCGTGTCACTTTGTGCTTCCTTCTGCTTTTTCCCTTCACAATTCACTTTTTCCATAGAGCTCTCCATCCGCGTGTTATCCTCGCCCCGAACCGAACCGAAAATCTAACATCCATTTATGTTTATCCTAAGCGTCTCATGATTTATGAATATAGTAAACGATACATGTACAGTCGATTCTCGGTAACTGGAACCTCGCGGAAAAGCTAGTTAGAGAAATTTTTATTATTTAACGAACGAAAATTCGACACGCAGAAACTTCGTTCGAAGGCACAATTACGTTCACCGTTTCGATAACAGGCAAGCGTTTAATATTTTAAGCTTTCTCTTGGAACTTGTTTCATTCGATGTGCATAAAGTTACGCGCGCAATTACGCTGCCGATTGACAAAAACTGATTATCTTGCGTGAGTATGCACGTGGTTGAAGGGCGTAGAAGTAGGACACAGTTTGTGTTGTTTTACGTCATTCCAGATAATATTAGGTTGTCCGAAAAGTTTCTTTCCTTTGATAAGGAAATAATGGACGCACAATGCCTTTGTTTTATATTAGTTTATCGAATTATGCACGAACATAATAATAGAAATATAACGAAATGGATCATACCTAATTCGATAAAATAATATAAAAGAGAAATTGTTATTCATCTATTATCACCTTATGAAACGAAAGAAACTTTTCGGACAACCTAATACTAACAGTTGGAAGAAAGATGACGATATCTTGTGACACACGACATAGTTATAGGCACATTTCGAGTTGCAGAGACTCGATGCAAGTTCGATTTTTAAAGGTCTGGATATTCTAAATTCAAATCCTACAGGTAAAATAACACATCTGGACACGTGGAAGGTAATTCGAGCTAAAGCGAGTTCTATTTTCATTTCTAGAGACTTTCAAGTTATCGAGCTTCGACTAAAATTTTTGTACGATATTGTATAGAAAACAAAAATTTTGTATTTAAAAAACACCTTTGCAGATGCACAGAAATGTTACTTACGATTTGTATATGTATCGAGTTACGCGTCTGCAACAATATTCGATGAAATGGAAAGAGAAATAAAGACCAGGATCGAAGTGTTGCGTTTCTACTTGTAGTTTTTAAATTATATTCCAATCATATACATGTCTAATTATATTCTAATCAGTTACATGTCTAAGACATGTAAAATAGAGATCTGTTTATTACTTTAACGATATCTGCAACAGTTCTTCCCAACAGCTGCGTTTTTACACTGTGGAAACTAAGAATTTTATTTGAAAGCAAGTCAAAGTATTTATTTACGAAGTTAAAATTTTGATACATTTATACTTTAACCCGTAAACACGTTCAATAAACATCTCCTTGTACTTTCTTTTCTTTGAAGGAGGTAAGAAAACTAATTCGATAATATTCACTTTGAGAAGGAGGAAAGGAAGTAACAACTTTTGCGTTTACAATTAGTTACAATTATTTGCAATTAATAATACAATTATTTTGTACAAGTTGTCTAATACGTTTCTTTAGAATAATGAAGTAAATAAAAATAAATTACAAGTCGCTGGTCTCATAATTTCTTTATATTCAATTTTCAGTCATTTTTAAGGCGCGCAGAAGCTCGCTCTAAATACGAACAGCCTCTTACCGATAAATTAACAAATTAATATGAGTTCGCAGGAGAAATTTGCTTAACACTTTATCTCGGTCGGTGAAAGCTAAAAATTCGGAATATCCGTTTCGATCACCGTTACGCGTGCGTGTTTTCTTTCCAAATGTAAATTCGAAACCAAGCTGGTCGTATCCGACTCAAAAAAATTTTGCACAACCAAAAAAAAAAAAATTCAAGAACAAAGTGAGGAGCGTGCAACGTCAATGGAACATATCTTACCAAAAGAAAAATTATCGACTTCGAGATGCGCCCAAAATTATGAAATAATTTCCACCTTATTTGTACTTTACTTAGACAAATATACGCCAACGAGAAAGATTATCCGTTTAGTAAAACGGCATATTAAATATATTACAAGCTCTTCGAAGGCGACAATATGACAATCAAACACTTGGAGACTCAAATTGTTGAATACGGCGTCATAAATGACACTGTGTGCCAGAAATGCCATTAAAATAGATTTAAGCATCATGCGAGATACGTCTAATGAGGTTCATCGTAAAAAAGAAAACAATTTGTGCGTGTTTATGCAGTCTGGCAGCGATGTGCGCGAGATAGGGAAATGCTTATTGTGTGAATATAATCCTCGATCAGAAGCAGTTAAGGTTATAACAGCTTGCGTTTTGCTGTTTTCCTTGTACGAAAATAAATATTTTCTTACTTTGCATTCAATAATAAAGCAAACGTACGCATTTCTTTTATCAATATTAAATCACAAAGATAAATATTAAACAGTAAATGGAAGTAAAATTAAACGTTAGGATTCATTTTTTTAATTAAATGTTACGATTAATTCTTTTAATTAAATTTTACAATTAATTTCACTTTCATTTACTGTTTAATATTTTCTTAGTCTCGCCTTACCTTGCATTCGATAATGAAGTAAACGTAAGTATTTCTCTCGTCGGTATTAAATCGCGAAGTTAAGTATTAAACACTAAACGAAAGTAGGATTAAATGTTACGATTAATTCTTTTAATTAAATTTTATAATTAATTTCACTTTCATTTACTGTTTAATATTTTCTTAGTCTCGCCTCACCTTGCATTCGATAATGAAGTAAACGTAAGTATTTCTTTTATCGATATTAACCCATTGCACTCGGCATGTTATTTAAATTTTGTTACCAACGCTTTTAAGTGTTTTATTTGAAATTTACTTTAACTAAAAATTAAGACAATTTAAATAAACAAAGGAAGAAACAAATTCACTTAAATACCAGTTTTATTCACACTATTGTTGTATTTTGTAATTTTTTAATGTATGATAATGTCTTGAAACAATTTCCAGGATTCAATCCTGGTTTTCTTTCGCACGTTTTACAAAAAAATGACGAGACAGAAAGAATGTTGAGTTGGAATCGAGAAAGGAGCTCCTGAGATAAAAACTGATGTCGAATCACACTCGACATAGGAGTGCAAAGAGTTAAATCGCAAAGTTAAGTATTAAACATTAAAAGAAAGTAGGATTAAATGTTACGATTCATTCTTTTAATTAAATGCTACAATTAATTTCACTTTCATTTACTGTTTAATATTTTTTTAGTCTCGCCTTACCTTGAATTCGATAATAAAGTAAACGTAAGTATTTATTTCATCGATATTAAATCGCGAAGTTAAGTATTAAACACTAGAAGAAAGTAAGATTAAATGTTACAATTAATTTTTTAAATTAAATGTTACGATTCATTCTTTTAATTAAATGCTACAATTAATTTCACTTTCATTTACAGTTTAATATTGCCTTAGTCTCGCTTTACCTTGAATTCGATAATAAAGTAAACGTAAGTATTTCTTTCATCGATATTAAATCGCGAAGTTAAGTTTTAAACACTAAAAGAAAGTAAGATTAAATGTTACAATTAATTTTTTACATTAAATGTTACGATTAATTCTTTTAATTAATTGCTACAATTAATTTCACTTTCATTTACTATTTAATATTGTCTTAGTCTCGCCTTACCTTGTACTCAATAATGAATTAAACGTAAGTATTTATTTCATCGATATTAAATCGCGAAGTTAAGTATTAAACACTAAAAGAAAGTAAAATTAAACGTTAGGATTCATTTTTTACATTAAATGTTACGATTAATTCTTTTAATTAAATGCTACAATTAATTTCACTTTCATTTACAGTTTAATATTTTTTTAGTCTCGCCTGACCTTGTACTCAATAATGAATTAAACGTACTTATTTCATCGATATTAAATCGCGAAGTTAAGTATTAAACACTAAAAGGAAGTAGAATTAAATGTTACGGTGAATATAAATTATTAATATTTGTATTTAATTATGAGATTTCGGCTTATAAAAATAATAGTTTAAGAATTGTGATATTTATGGAAGATGGAAGTCGTTTTATATTGTATACAGTTAAACAAGTTGAGTACGATTATTGAACCAGAAATTAATCATGCTTTTACTGATACGAATTTTATCATGCTCTCGTATATTCCTTCTGCAAACCTACTTATTTATCAAGTTTTCATTCTATAGAATATCCTTTGTTTCGACGTTGAAAAATTAATTGTTTCTGAACTGTAATGGTGTCCGTATGCTTCATTGAATATGTCGATGCATTATACATATCGCAATTATAATTCTAAAACACACTTTGATACAAACAATAAGATCTGAATCTGCGTTTTATTACGAAAAGATTTTATTATGTACGTGACGATACCAGCGGGAGTTGTTTTAAATATTAACAACGATGAATGTAACATTTGATGTTATTTTGTAATAGGAATACAATGTGCGTAGGAATATAATCGTTGTTGTTGATGATGTTTATGGGATGATTTAGCGGGAAGCAGTTACGAAATTTGAAGTTAAGAGACGCGTTTGAAGTGCTCGAATGTAAGATCAGAATAATAGTTGGAAAATAAGACAGAAAGAAAACAAATGGCACAAAGTTGATTATACAAATCGGAAATATATGAGAATTCTAATTACGTGCTAAGTTTGAAAAATTAAAATTAAAGCAACAATCAATTCTTTTTAATCTACAAACAGTTATTAAAAGAAATTGCTATACCTGAGAAATAATTTTATCCTCTTTAACTAATGTTAAACAATATGTCTAAGAGAAATATTATTTCAAAGTTACTAAGGAAAAATTGACAAAATTTCTTTACAATTTTCGTGACTAATTTACCGTAAAATTAAGTTATAATAGGAAAATCCTTTACGAGATGTATGTGAATATTATTATAGAAAAAACATTTCATCGTCAACAATGGGGTGTCGCAATGGAGTCTGTGTTTAAATAAAAAACAAAATTTGAAGTCTGCTTAATGTTTTGTTAAAAAGATATTTTTAGTAACATTTTCAGGTGGATTATAATTAATGTTAGATAACATATATAACAGAAATATTATTGCAAAGCTGATATCGATAAAAATTCGCCAAGATTCTCGTGACAAATTTACAATAAAATCGACTTATAATAACAAAATCCTCTGCGAGATGCATATGAATACTGTGGTAGAAAAAACATTTCATTGCCAAGAATGGAGTGTCGCGATGGAGTCCACATTTTATTAAACAAAGGACAAAGCTTCAAGTCTTAGAGCTCTGTTCTGCTAACAAAATATCTCTCAGGTGGATTATTTTTAACAACAAAATTCTCACGTTAGTATAATAATTGAACGCTAATTTGTAAACAGGAAAAATGAGAGAAGAAAATAACTTATAAAAAGAACCGAAAGATCTTCACGGCTTCTCTAAACTTTCAAAAACGTTTAGTTTCCAGCTACACATGAAATAATTCAAACGTCTCGTAATATGTTTATCCAAAACAACTGGTAGATCCCCGAGGGAATCATTAGACACGGTACGCTAATAATTCGGTCGGAATTCGTTCAACTGCAAGCCCTGAAGCATGACTCGAACAGAACAAAAGAATGACGCGCCTGTTGCGCATTACTGACATTATGATCCAAATTAGCGGGTGATTAAAAGAGTCTGCTGTTATCTTTATTCCACTTGCAACAAACATTTTAATGCACGTAATCGAATTTACAAGTTCAAGCTAACGAATAATTCAGTAGATAATGTAATTAGTTGCAGAAGAAACGTCGTGTAGTGTTAGATATTCGAACACAGAGTATTAGAATCTTTTACTTCCAGTGAAACTAACATAAAGCAAGCGAGATGTATATTATGCTTCCCTATTTTACCTGTGTATTATTATTATTATTGTTGTGCTATAATTTATTGTTATTTATTAGACTATGGATTTTTAGACAATTTTCTATTTTTATGAACGAAACTAAAGTAACAGAACCTTTTTTTTTTTAATACTTATTAAAATTACAATCAATTCTCACGTTGAGAATTTTCAGTAATTTTTCTGGCGTGGCGCAGTAACATGGCTAATTATTTATAATAAGTTAATATAATTATTTATAATAAGTTAATAAGTTATTATAGATAAGTATAATTTGTAAGTAAGTATTATAAATAAGTAAATATTACTTAATTTAAATAACTAATTGAATCTATCGTTTAGGTCTAGCTGGTAGTGTCTCTTCAGCCTGCGGAAGTAACAGAACCTACACAAGAATTTGTTTCCTATAAAGTGTACCCTACTTTGAATATTTCACATGTTTTTGTACGTTATATGGAATTTATGGATTTTTGCATCTTCAAATTTATTAAAAATCTACAGTCTATTAACAGATAATAAAGTAAGCAAGGTCCATTAATAAGATGAAGTGAATATGACGCTGATCTTCGTGACGTAATGTGTTCCTCATGTGTCAAATCAAATGGTAAAACGCCAATAAAATGAAAAAACGAATAATTAACTTTTGCTCTGTGCCTTTGTTTCTCACGCATTTATAACGCTTTTTTTACTAATCCTCCTTCAGAGCTATCGCACGTCAAAGTCAAAGAATATCACAAAAATTGTTCTGTAAGTGGTAGAATAATATAATCTTTTGCGAGGATTAAATAAGTAAATAAATTTGTAAATTTACTTAAAATAAAAAATACTTTAGTAAAAATACTTTAGTAAAGTAAAAATACATTAAATAAGTAAATAAATAGGGCAGATTGAAACTCACCTAACCGAGCCCGAGGTGACCAAAAATGGCATAGGTGTTGGGCATGGGCTCAATGGCGAACTGCTGACTGAACTACGAGTGCTGCTTAACACAGAATGTGGACATTGTGGTGGACCGCCATGTGCACCGGAAGATGCGTTTCCACCTTTGCTGGAGGAACGTCCCTTCAGGCAGGGGATTTTCGACCAACCGCTAACATCGTTGCCCGACAAGCCTGTGAACAAATACGTTGATCGATCGTACTATGCAGGTGATAGCAATTTCACTGTATGCATTAGCATTGCACAGGATTTAGAGCGTCTGGGCGGCTGCTCCATTTAGTGTAGCGCTTTGGCATACGAGATGTACGCTTCGAGCGTTTATTTAGGGACACTTGATCAATTAATCTGTAAGATACATATTGATAAAATTGTGTTGGCGAGCATCTACCTCCGAAGCAAATGTTCATTTCATGTAGTTAATTAATATCGAATACGATGAAAATAAGTACGTTATACGCGGTCATCTATTTGTGGCGAATAAGAGCGAACAATAACGTTGCCAAAGGCATTTACACGTTTTCACAATACAAACGCGAAAACCGAAAATCTGATGCCGATCGTTTCGACTGGTTTGTAGTTAAAAAGTTTTAGAGTTAAAATAGGAAGGAAGAATAAGGATTTGGAATAAATAGTTGCTTAATAGTAGATCTATCATACCAGTCAAATTGACTGGTTTTATAATTTTATTTTAAAATTCCTACTTCATGTTCTATTTTTCCCCCCAGTGGTGTAATGACTTTTGCGACGATAACTAAAAGAATAATATAATGAGTTTTATTTTGTTTTTTATGTATTTCGTATCAAGGCTACTTATACCAATACCAGTCAAAGTGTAAAAGGGTCCTGTAATCTGTTCATCGAACCCCAATTAACCAGTTTTCTCTTTTTGTACAACTTGCCACAAGTTTTTAAAATTTTTACTGCGTATCATTCGATATGACGATATCAGTTATAAGAAAAATTTCAGATCGATCGCTAGATCGCTAAATGTTAACAATAGAAACGCCACACCAGCCAAAATGACTGGTTCTACAGTTTTATAAATGTGTCAACCCTCATTTAGAGATCCCGGATGGATTAATTAATAATACAAAAAATGTACTACATAACATGGAATTTCTTTTGTAAGAAAGTGATAAATCGATAAATATAAAAATATTCTATTATTACGTATTTTTTTTAAAAGACCAGTCATTTTGACTGGTTTTGACATAAATAGCTTGGTATTAACTATCGGTAGTTCTAGTGTTAAACTAATTTCTTATTTTCATTTTTCATAACAAAATGAAATGAATCATTCCTAAACACGAATGTTCATTTTGATTGGCAATTTTAAATAAAGTAACAAATAATTTAATTTCATTGCTAATTGAAATTCTAGTTGAAATAGAATCCCTTTTGATGGGATCTGAAGTCCAGACTCGACTCGAGGCTGCGCGTTCTACACCAGGGAGCTTCTTGTAAATCTTTGTTGGATTAAGTTACGTTAACATAATACCAATGTTATAGCAGATATATACATAGATATTATTAAAATACGTATAACAAGTTTGAATTCAGAGAATTGTGTTTTATAATATCACAGCATACGGTGTGAAAATTCTCCTCATCTCAATTACCTTCACAATAACATTTGCGTTTCTCATACAGTTGACAGAATCAGAAATTATTTCACGTCACATTTATTCACATAAATAATAAAATAATTGTCATATAATTATAACAAATAAAATGACATATTGTCGAACTAATTACTTGTTAGATGTCGTATTTCGACTTTGCCTAACTTTGTTCCGAGTATGGTCACGCTGACCTTTTCTGCTTATTATCGGGATTTTGTCATTAGGTAATAATGACAAAATCCGCAATCACTTAGTTGCCAACCCAATAAAACCAACGGTTTGCGTCACGTTTACGAAACGGATAAAACACGTGCGATTTTCGAGAATTCCGATATTTTAATTAAGCGCGTCATTAGTTTTAGAGTGAGCAGAATCGCTGGAAATGTCAACAGTATTTTATATGCTTGTTGACGTAATAACATTTATTATACATTTATTTTTCGGGTCGTAAATTCGGTGTACAATGAACATATATGTGACATCTGAACTAACGGACTTTTTAATTACCGTTGATTGGTATATGGACACCTGGCGTGTCTGTTTTCGACGGGAGGCATCTGTGCAAAGCGTCAACGACTCTGATAAAAAAACGCCTCAAAAAAAAAAAAATTGTTTGTAGATTCGGCAGGAATATTTTTCCATGCGACAAAATTTTAACCAAAGCATATCCAAGTCCATTCACAAGAATATTTTATCGCAGAAACAATGCATACGAATTGAATAAATTTACAAACCGAATGAAACTAAGATAATAAAAATAAGAATGTTGGAATATTTTATTTTTACGTTAAAAGTGTAAACCACATAAATATGGATTTAACAATGTTGGAGTGGACATGTTAGAGTTAACATTTTTAAGAATAGCAATGTAATGAAGCAAATTGGATATATTACAGATGAATTATTTAGTTACAATAAAGTGATGCGAACAATGTTCAGTTAATTTCAAGAGTAATCGCCATAATTATTTTGTGTTCAAAGCAATATAGTGGCTAAAGTAGGGAAGCGTATTCAACGCGATATCAAATTCCCTTGTTAATTAAAACTTTGTTACAATAATCGAAGGAGAAACACGAATTTGGTGATATAATTTATTACCCGATAATTAATTAAATTTTTCCAAAATATTCGATAATAAACCTGTAAAGGAGTTGCCTACATACGGGAAATAAATAAACTAAAAGCCAATCCCTTTGAAACGAAGTTAGCCAAACTGTACAAACAGTAGAACGACATAGTAGCAAAGATATTTTTATCTATACACATTTAAGAAACTACAGCCGACTGTGCATACATTGTATGGGCTTTATTTTTTCAAGTTAGAAACTACTTTATTTTACGCTAAAAAAAAAAAAAAAAAATCAAAAAAACAAAAATCACCAGCAGCTGCATAGAGATACGTTATTATAAAAATCAGAGACAAAAGTTGGCAAAAATCACAGGAAAAGCTGGCAAAAATCACGGGCAAAAGCTGGCCAAAAATCACAGGTAAAAGCTGGCAAGCAACTCGCGTTACAAACTGCATACGAAGTATTATCCGTGTGCGTTCTAGTTGCGCGCTCTGGATAATTCGCAGCCATAAATTATTCATAAAAAGTATCGCAACGTGCTAATTTTACGATATCGTGTTCCTCGTTATGCGGAGTGCTTGCTAATAAAACGTCTGCTCGGCAAGTTGCAAAATTTCCCTAACGTAGGAAGTCGAGACGAGGCGCGCGAGCGTGCGAGCGACCTTGACCGCAGAAGGTCGAAGGTTTTCGCCTAACGTAGAATGTGAAACGCTGCTGGTGGTCGTGGTGAACAGTAGCAAGAGTGGTTGTTGGCGTTCACCGCGAAACCTCCACTTATCGCTAACAAAGGCCAAGCCTTCCGTGTAACTCAGATGAGGGCTTGAGCTTTAATGGTCTGCGACCTGTTTCTTTCCTGCGTTTTTAGCTGAAGAATGGCGAAAAACTCGTAATTATTTCAACAAGACGGCATTACCATTAATTATTTCTTCACATTATTTTCTTCACATTTTGATCACACGTGTTATATTTGTCGGATTAATTCAAGCAGTCATTCGAGAAATATTATTTTCCAGCTGAGCTACCGTGTACTTTTATTAATATACCACGGGAAATAACGAGTTATCTTTTTTCAAAGAAATATCTTTTGGCTTTGTTGCTTTTGATTATTGTAAATACAAAAGAAATATTATTAATAATATGGGGATGGTAGGAATAGTAATACTGTGGTAACAAATTGCTAATTAACTTAATCTTGTTTTAATTTCAAGGGGAAACGTGCCGGATTGAATTATTTTGGATATAATTAACAAGAGAACAGCTGGATGTTAAAATATGAAAAAGTATATAATTGAAGTAACATTTGTAGGTAAAAATGGTACAATATTTTACGTTGTTTTTATGCTATGTACGAGAATTGATATTAAATTCCAACTTATTTGTCGTAGAAATTTTAATATCTACTTTTTATTTCTTTCAGTTCGTATAATTCAGAAAATATGAATTTCGATAATTGAAAAGATTTGAATTTGATTATTTTCAATAGTACAATATGCGATTTAAAGGTGAAATTGCTATTTATTGATATTTCATCAATATTACCAACGACTCGTTTTATTTGCAACACAAAAATTGAATCGTATTAAATTATTAGTCATATTTTTAAATAAAAACAATTTATCCACTTTTTGTCCTAAATTCTTTATCGTTCAAAATGCAAGGCAAAACTAATCACTGCTGCGAAATGTTATGTATTCAATACAGTTTATATTTGTTACTATTTGTTACTATTATATTGTTACCTGTATACAATACAGTTTATATTTGTTACTATGTTTATATTTGTATTATATTTGTTACTGTATATAATACTGTATTATATACAGTTTATATTGTTACTATGCGCGAGTTTTCACGCGTTAAATATATCTCACGCGCATAATTCGTGTTGTATCAATATTATTCAACAATTGCATCGCTTTTTTCATGTAGAAATTCAGTTATGCGAAAATGATATACTATAAAATGATATACTGAGAATTTTTATTCACGCTTGCAGATACTTTGTAGTACTTTGACAAATCACAATTTCTTTTCTTTTCTATATTGTTTTTGTTTTCTACAGAACGGTACAAGGAAAATAATGATCCATGTCGTTGTTTTATACTTATTATAGAGACAGTTAAGTTTCGTCCTTTTATTATTTGAAAACACGTGGTGTCGTAAAATGTTGAAATGGAACAGGTGATACAGTTCTTAATTTCAACAAATTTTGTAAATATTATCTACCAACAATAAGCAGAGGAGATATTTAAACCATAATTACTTTATATCCTAACATGCGTTATCGAAATTAGTATAACTCTGTTAAAAATGCTAGAGATTGCGAGAAATTGTGATTTATGCAAAGTTTCGACGTAAATTAAAATTTTGTTAATGTTAAAAATGCTAGAGATTGCGAGGAATTGCGATTTATAAGAAATTTCGACGTAAATTAAAATTTTGTTAATGTTAAAAATGCTAGAGATTGCGGGAAATTGTAATTTATAAGAAGCTTTGACGTAAGTCAAAATTTTGTCAATGTTAAAAATGCTAGAGATTGCGAGGAATTACAAATTATAAGAAGTTTCGACGTAAATTAAAATTTTGTTAATGTTAAAAATGATAGAGATTGGGAGGAATTCCGATTTATAAGAAATTTTGACGTAAATCAAAATTTTGTTAATGTTAAAAATGCTAGAGATTGCGAGGAATCGTAATTTATAAGAAGCTTTGACGTAAGTCAAAATTTTGTTAATGTTAAAAATGCTAGAGATTGCGAGGAATTGCGATTTATAAGAAGTTTCGACGTAAATTAAAATTTTGTTAATGTTAAAAATGCTAGAGATTGCGAGGAATTGCGATTTATAAGAAATTTCGACGTAAATTAAAATTTTGTTAATGTTAAAAATGCTAGAGATTGCGGGAAATCGTAATTTATAAGAAGCTTTGACGTAAGTCAAAATTTTGTCAATGTTAAAAATGCTAAAGATTGCGAGGAATTGCGATTTATAAGAAGTTTCGAAGTAAATTAAAATTTTGTCAATGTTAAAAATGCTAAAGATTGCGAGGAATTGCGATTTATAAGAAGTTTCGACGTAAATTAAAATTTTGTTAATGTTAAAAATGCTAGAGATTGCGGGAAATCGTAATTTATAAGAAGCTTTGACGTAAGTCAAAATTTTGTTAATAATTTCTATAATATCCTTCATTTGCATCTTCAATAGTTTAAAAAACAGTTAAATAACCGAAGGAACCGACTGCAGCAGCTTGTAAAGCTCAGATTTAAATTAAAAACCGGCTGCATGTTAATTTGAATGCAATATATTTCTGCATATAATCGGTTGTAGGAAAACTACTGTAAAGAAGGTGATGAAAAGTCCCAGTCTTGGAAAAATATGTATATTGGCATTATTCCGAGAACGAGCAGATTCAAACTCCCATGTGCCTTCTTCAGAGAACGATAAAAGTTGAGAGAAAATAGATGTGGATGACCCTATGCGAACGTGGCTGAGATTTCCTTCTCAATACATTCGAGGACCACACAGTGAAGCTTCGCCCGGGCAATCAACAAAAGTACGACTTCCTGAAGGCGTGATAGAAAGTCGGATATCTGAGTGGATGTTCACTCGTGTATACAACATTCTAGTATGTGCCCACACAGCAGATTTAAACAAATTCTCAGTGCATCGTACATACACAGCTTCTACTAATTTTCAAGATATTTAAAATATCATTTTAGCTTTCCTCGTTTAAAAAATAGACGCGCGAAAAAATTAAAATTTGTTACATTATAATATTAATCAAATTATAATAACTATATTATTATAAGATCGAAGCATAGGTTTTTAAGATTTCAAAATGTGTGTGAAACATATACGACCGGGTAATTATGCGAATAAATTAAAGTCTTACGACTGCATTGCGGATGTTTAATGGAATTTCATATTTTTTACCAACGTAATCAGAGAAATGGAATTTAGGTAGAAATTTGTTTCGTCTACTAAATATAATAGCGAGCGCTCTACTTTGAATATCATAAATATTTTTGCAGTACGTGTTACACGTGCTCTGTAAATTCTTGGAACCTTAAATTTCCCAAAAATCTGCATGATAACATGATGATAATAATGTAGGAATGTTATATTATTAGTTTGTAGGTAACAGTATGATTTATACAATATCGTTTGCACTCGCACGAAATCGAATACAATACCCCGTTTCACGTATTCGTTACTCACTACTTCTACGACACAACGACACAATGATCTTCACACGACAACGATAAATTCAACTCTGACCCTCTCAACTATCGTTACAATGTTTTCCATGCTCACTTTTCCCTAGACATACCTTGGTAACGCTCACAACGCTCTTTGACAATGTCAACATATTTTGACAACGCTAATAAACAATTACCCCTCACGCCACGTCCTTCCCTGACGTCACACTATGCCACAATAATAATAAACATTGTTGTTATTACTATAACATAATGTGTTATAGGATAGTTCAATTGTACTACGTATATGGTTTATCCAGACACTTTATTCCATTCACGATAATAATATTTGAAATATATTGAAAACGTGCAATGATGTTAATGGTAAATTAATAAGCAGAATATACAGGGTGGTTGGTAACTGGTGGTACAAGCGGAAAGGGGGTGATTCTACGCGAAAAAGGAAGTCGAAAATATAGAATAAAAATTTAAAAAAATTTTTTTTTTAATTTAAATTTAAATTAAATTTTTAAATTTAAATAAGTCCATCGAGATAACGATCTACAGTGAGATCCGTTATAACGAGACGTGATAAAGTGCACGCGTACCGAGCGAAAATTCAAAGTCGATTTTCTCGAAAACAGAGCCTCAAACGAAAAATTTTTATTCTATATTTTCGACTTCTATTTTCGCGTAGAATCACCCCCTTTCCGCTTGTACCGCCAGTTACCAACCACCCTGTATAACATTTATCTTGCTGTGAAGTCGACCGAGTGAAAATTAAAATTGTTCACGAACAAATTTGTCAATATTACGTTACAATTAGATGCATGATTTATCACGTTTTCAAACATTCACATCATACATCAATTTTAGACGTCGTTGTGTAAAGTACGTACAGTTGTCTGCATGTCTTTCTGATTTAGAAATATTAAGATAGTAAGTAATGTCACGTTAGTTTTCATTTCATCAACATTTTCACTTGCAATTTGTTCTCAATCAATTTACATTACCGAGCTCTGCCTTATGACGCGCAGTCCAAAGAGAAATCCAAAAGATTTGCTTCATACTTTCTTTTACTATTATTCACCTTTCTACTATCGCTATACTATACAACTTTTTATTATCATTCAAACTAACATCTCTATATATCTGCAACCTAGATTCTACAGTTTCATGAAGATTGATGATGTAGAAACGTTTCTAACACTATGATTTGTATAGTCTACTACCGTAAAGTGTCTGTTATTATTAAACACTTATTAAGTAAGTCACTTTATCTCTACGATTCTCGATAATATCGCGTTTATTTTATTACATCAATTCGCTGCTTTGCTCTTAACGCTTTTACAGACAGCTGTAAAATAGTATTGGGTCGTCCGAAAAGTTTCTTTCGTCTTATAAGGAAACAATGGATGCACAACATTTTCCTTTTTATATTGTATCGAATAACATATAATTCATTTTGTTCTATCAAAATAAAGATCACAACGTTCGACAGATTAGGTTTCGTGTTTGTATAAAGATGCATCGCTGTAAAAGACGTGTCTGTAAAAGAAAGACACTATTCGACAACCTGATAATTCGTGATTCATTCAATCATTCACATTCATAATAATCCATAATATTCACAATATTCGTAATAAAAATGTATTTCAGGAAACCGGTCAAGATTTCGAAACTGGTGTGTCATTTTTCATACCAATTAGGATCCGCATATGTTGTTTTCAATAAACAAATTTTCGACGCTTGTATTTTATTTCGCGCGACTTCTTCAAAACTTATAAATCAATTAAATTCGAATTAAATCTAAATTGAAAGAGCTGGAGCCGCCTTGTACCGGCTTACGAGAATCATCGATCTACTGGAACAAGACAGCCGTAGCCGTTTCAGTTTAAACTCCATTCAAATTTAATCAGTTTTGAAAAAATCGCGAGAAACGAAATATCAGGTTGTCCGAAAAGTTTCTTTCGTTTTATAACGAAATGATAGATACACAACGTTTTTATTATTTTTTATAATTTTATTCAATCCACTTTTTGATCCATTTTGTTCCAACAGAACAAATGTACACCTATTATTCCCTTACAAGGCGAAAGAAACTTTTCAGACAACCTGACATAGTTTTACATTACCATAATAATACACATCTCTTCTATTATTATTTTTCAAGCTGCCAAAGTAGAATAAAAACGTAATCTATTACTTTCCCATGGTACTCGCGATCTGTCCGACCCAACACGACTTTCCATTCTTCGCGTTCCCGACCGTAGAAAGTTTTCGCCAAAAAAAGCGACGAGAAAACGAAGCAGAGCAAACGATGGCTCGCCCAATAAGTCGATAGCATCGTATCGAGCGGATCGGCTGCGCAATAAGAGCCGAAGAAATAGGCTTCAAGTTCCGCGTATTGGAAAACCACTCGCAGGAGGGTGGGCAAAATCGCGGAATGAGGATTTCTTTGATACAAACAGAACCGAGATGTATATAACAGTCTGTATCGTTCTTCCACTATCGTCGAAGTCCTTATACCTCAATAAGTTCGTTCCATTACAAGATCAGATGCCTCGGTTCGAGGTAGGATTTATCGCTGGTCAACCGTGGCTGATTGTGAGAATATCGATACAAATACAATCTCGGTTTGTTAAGACTTTTAATTCGATCCATTCGATAGTCGTGTAATCAATTTCGTGGAAATTGAAGGAAGAAGGTTTCCCATCGAGACAATTATTTTACTTCTATCGATGATTCAACTACTCAGTCGTGCGACTGGTAAAAAGTAAAACTAAAAGCTGATGACGAAAGCGGAGATTAAACTGCGGATATTAACCCTTTCACGGTTGGTGTCGCGTACGATCGACGGTATATTTTAACAAATTACTATCCAAGTAATTAAACGATAGATGCGCTCTCTTCTTTGTTCGAACTTGGTTTTAACGTTGCTTCGACATTGAACGTTAGCAACGCTATATAGTTCTTTGCTTGTATCGAAATTGTCAACTAAAATTTGCTTATTCAGAATCTTTGGTTGAATTTTGAAAATGAGCGGCGATATCGTGAGATTTATTACGTTTTCCTCGTTCCTGTCTTTGTCCGACAAAGTGTACAAAAGGACAAGCTTCTTATCTCCCATGTCAATTTTTAACGGTTGTAAAATTTTCGAACGATTTTCTCTGGGCTTCGGTATATTTTTTTTATTATTACTTAATTTGTACTTTACAATTTGTCCAGGTGAACATTCGGTAAATTCGGTATATGAGTTTCGAGAGCTGTTTATGCAGTGGATGTCATCAGTAGAGATGGCGTGCAAAATCGCTAACAGCGATTTGTCACAGCGGCCGCAAATTCACGATCACGGTCGTGATATAACTTCATTGACGACCGTGATCCTGATTTATTTATCTTGATGGAATTTGCTCACTGTGATTTTAATTCTCCATCTTCATTGAATTATTTCTTACAGAACGTTTCGATATAGCTTGCACAAAGATATCTGCGTATAATGTAAGTTTAAGAATACGTTTCCTGCATAAAACACAAATTTATTTCATTTTAAGCAACCGGCTGTCACTTTTAAAGGAACGCGAAGAGATCACTGGTGATTATAGATACAGCATAAAATTACACAAGTTAGGAATTTTTAAAAAATATATGTTTCCTTGAAGATTCGCCTTCACACTGTTTGAAAAAAAAAGAAGAAAAAAAAGGTAAGGAAATAAAAAATATGCCGAGTGCAAAGAATCAAAAGACGAAAAAGAATTCAATTTTCTTTTCTCTGTCTCGCATCAGTGTTTTAAAGAGTAAAATACTAATTCTTCCTCTCGATTTCGAAGTCGTAATATTCACTAGATATCGTTGATATAAAATATACGGGTTATGTGACGCGCGCAGAGAACAGATGCTCTTCGCCGATCAGAAGCGATCAGGAAAAATCACAGTTTGTTGTGAAAAATCATAAAAATCATCGTGGTTGGAAACGAACGTGATTCACAAGTAGAAGTTCGTATCATCTCTGTTCATACTCTAAACTCAGCATAGAAAATAAACGAAAAATCTACAAAACGATAATAAAACCAATGTGGACGTGCGGAATACCGCTATGGGGTACAGCCGCAGTGAGCCACATAAATAAACTAGAGTCGCTACAATCGAAGATACTGAGAACAATAGTAAACGCCCCATGGTATGTCAGAAACGAGGATATATGCAAAGACTTAAAAATACCAACGGTCAAAGAAGAAATCGGCAGATACGCAGAAAAATACAAGGAAAGAACAGCAACACATCCAAATCAGCTGGCCGCTGAAGCGAGCAAAACTCACATAGAAAGAAGACAAAAAAGAAAACACCCCACTGACTTCACTAAAGAAATAAAATAGTCAAACTCGAAGATGGTATCCCGCTGAGGGTAGCCATCCAAGTGTTATTTAGCAATTAAATTAGAAAAATTTACCAAATGTCCAGCTGAACAAATTGTAAAGTACAAATTAAATAAAAAAAAAATCTCTGTTCATCAGCCTGTCCATTGCGTAACCAGATCCTTCTAACTGTCAGTAGGAAATCTTTGTCGTTTTCCACGTCTCATGGGGCACCGTGACTTCGAGTGTCTTCGAATCATCGGCTCCGTGCACGTGGACAACTGTGAGCATCGAACAACACTCTGTTGCTGCTCTGAAACTATAACATCCGCGACTCTTAGAACTACGATACTCGTGAAGAGTATCCTCCGCTATCAGCCTAAACCCTGATGGCACATTTATGACTCGGGCTATCGGCAATACGATACTCTTGGGAATAAATCAACGACCGTACGACGCGTCGACCTCGACACGTCTTCTATAGAGAAATCGACGCTGATATACATATGCAATATACGTATTAATTTTCCATCGCTAATATGGTTTTTCACTAACGCCGTCGGTATTATAAATCTTTCAGCTCTTGGCCTGATTTTATACAGTTTTGGACTTTGAAAAATATTTGAAAAAATTCCGAGGTACTTATCATAGTCTTTAGTTTACTATACGAGCGATACCTTAACAAGATGTTTAGATCTTATTGCGATAAGAATGAAGATTCGACGGAAAATTACGGAACGATGGAAATTTGTTTGAAGGTGCACAGTTTCGTGTTAACACGTTCACGCCGGCGCTGCTATTTCTGTTTCTCGTCATGGGGCGGCGCCCGTATTCATATTTATAATAAACTTATAATATTGAATTGTTATGTTTTAAAATAAATCCTACTTTTTTTCAATTAATAAACGTTAAATTAATTTGTTTAAATCTTTCATTATATGGTAATTTTTTCTAGTTACTAAGCAAACTACATTTTTGATAATACGCACCGTCTGATGGAACATTCAAGTGTGAGCCACCAGTGGTGCACGTCGTGTGACGGGAGACTCGAGCGTGAACGTGTTAAATAAATATTTAGAAAAGTTATTGTAGGATTTTACACGCAAGACTATGATCTTTCGAAGAGACGTAAAGAAATTGACCAACTTTCAGAAAAGTATAATTATTTCGAGATCTAAGTTTACGGAATTTTTCAGATAATTATTTATTATTGGAAAATGATCCAAGACACGCGTCGAAAAAGAAAGGATCCGTATCTCATACTTACTAATGTACGAAAAACACAGAATTCATATGAAATACCAGGATCAATTTCATTATATACATACGATCTTAATTTTCAATTTTTCTTAAAAATACCTACTAAATCTACCTATTAAAATCTGGACATTTAACACATTCAAACATGTGTCTTGTGTACTAATAAGCGACAATGAGAGAGGCGGTATTAAACCAACATGATATTTTATTAATAATATTTATAGTTACTATATATCCTATTATATATTAATATATATATTATATACTATACTAAAGGAGCCACTACCGTTTGTTTCTATGAGTCACGACTATGTCGTCCTGTCGGTTATGATCGACCAAAAATCGTCTTGCGATTGACCGATCGATCGCGATCTACTTGTTGGTCACTCCTGATACATACGAGAGATAAGTATATACAGTGTGGTTGGTAACTGGCGGTACAAGCGGAAATGGGGTGATTCTACGCGAAAAAAGAAGTCGAAAATATAGAATAAAAATTTTTCGTTTGAGGCTCTGTTTTTGAGAAAATCGACTTTGAATTTTCGCTCGGTACGCGTGCACTTTATCACGTTTCGTTATAACGGATGTCATTGTAGATCGTTATCTCGATGGACTTATTTAAATTTAAAAATTTAAATTTAAATTTAAATTAAAAAAAAAAATTTTTTTAAATTTTTATTCTATATTTTCGACTTCCTTTTTCGCGTAGAATTACCCCCTTTCCGCTTGTACCACCACCAGTTACCAACCACCCTGTATATATATCGAAATAAAAAGAATTTGCATATAAAAAATTTCACTTAGCAATAAATTGACGTGGGCTAACTTTAACACAGTGCTCATTTTACCCCCCATGATATTCAGAACTGAATTGAACCAAGTAAATGATATTTGGGCGGTCGAAGACTTGTAAGCGTATGCTTTTTTTACGTGTGGAAACCATGGGGTCTGACAACTTCGTTTCGGGGAAATTGAACAACGAAAATTTCATCTGAACCCCATTTAGACGACTCATATTCTCGGCGGTGGGTTAACAAAGCTAAATATTCAATGGGACCATTTTTGACACTGATTGTATTTCTAAAATGCGTTGTATTAATTTCTTTACTAAATTTTGTTTCTGCAAATATATAGCGAGTTATAAATATATTGTAATTTCTATATACATTTTCAAATTGTTTCCAAATTTTGCCATTATAATCATCACAGTCCTGTCTTATTACAGTGCTGAAATTTCAAAATTTTTTTATATTTCACATACGAGATATAAAATATAAATGAAAAATATAACAATTTTCTATGGTAAATATTCGTGAACCTTTGTCTGCGACAATTTGATAAGATAAAAATCCAAACTTGGAGCAAACGATCCAAAATTGAATAATATGCTTTTTGTACACAGCAATGTAAAACGATTTCTGATTGTGGTAGATCAGTGATTTAACTCTGCTAAGTGGCTCGTTATCTAACAATGTTGACAGGTATAACAGCATAATCTTTGGAAAATTATCGCACTTCCAAGTACGAAAATATTTTGTCTTTGGAACAAGTAAAGACTTGTCTAGTTTTGAGAAAAAAATACAGAACAAAATTCGTTTAGAGCAGAGATTCCGCTTAAGCGACGAGTGGCTTGCACATATTTTTCGATAATGCAGATACACGATTATATCTTGACGTAATAAATTTCCGGCATAAATTATTCATAACTTTCGTGTTATCTCGCCTCAGAACCGGCAATATGCAACGAGATAACATGGCATAACGTAGAAAAATGATTGAAGGGATAACGAGAACAACAAGTGGTCCAAAAGCTACAAAGCGTTACTAAATTATTCCGATCAATTTCTTGTTATTAAAAATTAAATCGCCCGCTTAAATTATTCAAGTTCATACATTATACGACGTAATAACTAATGTAACAAAACAGAGATAGGAAACGTGTTCAAAACGCGACAAAATTGAAGAAAGAAAATGATCGAAATATTCAGAAACAAAGAAATTTTTAACGTACAAAAATATAACGTATCTTTT
Organism: Bombus huntii; assembly: GCF_024542735.1. NCBI lineage: Eukaryota > Metazoa > Arthropoda > Insecta > Hymenoptera > Apidae > Bombus > Bombus huntii. Next base: position 3,892,691 of record NC_066243.1, read on the forward strand.
GTATTCGTCTTATTGGTAATTTGACTTTTCTGATAGTCGAACGATTCATACGATGCGGACGATATTTTTCTATCATTCTTTTATCAATCTACATTTATCGTATTTATAAACTATCGTTTATCGTTCGTCGTTCTTTAATAGCAATTTCATAGTCTAATAATATTATGTCAAATGGAATTCGCCCATGTTCAACGATTAGACCATCGCAGTGACAGAACGAAATTGAACGTTACATAATCGCCGGTGATTCTATAGATGAGCGATCGGGAAAGCTCTCGATCTTAATAAAAAGCGACCAGGCATTTAACCACTTACTTATGTGTTAAAAGCAAACCTGACCTACTTGCAGCGAGAAATGTTTGCGATGTCGCTTCCGTTGTATTAATCGCCTTTCGTCCGTGTTCCTTTCCTCTCGCGTTTCTCCGCAAGAAAATGAACCCGCGGTTTGTACACAAATGGCCGTTTCTTACGATGAATTTTAAGCAGCTTGTTTAAAGTAAATTTTGTATATCGTGGCCAGATGCAGCGAGCTATATCGCACGGCAAAATTTAATTTCTGCAAAACATTATACTGTGCTTGCGCGCTTTTTCTCTGACAATGTCATATTCGCATCGTTGACAATTTGTTAGAAATTTATGAAATTTATTTCTACGAAAGGTATCTTATTTTGGTTGTGGCAAAAAATTTAGCTATCAACGTGTTAACTTGTATAATAACATTAAACTCGACGTAATTATATCAATGTGAAGAAGAACGAAATTGAATAATAGTCTTGATGATATTTCTGCTACAAGACCGAAGAAGAAGAAAATTGAATAATCTTCTTAATATTTCTATAACAAGATAATACAGCTACTACACGCTGTATGATAACTAGATACATTAGAATATAATTAGAATATTATTGTTATTGCTATAGAATGTTATTAGTCATTATCATGAAGAAGAAGAAGAAGAGAAGGAAATGACAAAATTAATGGCACACGGTTGAAGTTTTAAAGCAACCTGTCGTGGAAAAAGTTACTCGGAGATTGGCAGTTTTAGCTATAAACCTTTACACTTTATGCTGCAAATCAAAGCGAAATGTTGTCGATGTCAAGTTTCTGGGCTCGTGAGACAATAATAAACGGTAAAAAGTATAATCCTAGGAACGTGTTAAAAATTTTAAAAAGAGACATTCAATTATACAACATTTTGTCTTACCTTGTATTTTTAATACGCTGTAGGATGCTGCACATCGATCGACAGCGTAGACCGAAAAGCATAGAAAAGCGACGATGTTACAAACGCTGCTGTTTTTTAAATTTTCCTTACAGTTTACTATTATCTGTCGCATTTTTGTCAGATGAATTAATTTATAAAAGTAAATCATTTGTTTCTCGAGGACTAAATACTACTTGTGTATCCATGTGATGAAATTAAGCAATTAGTCAACAGTGAAATTACTCGGTTTGGCTTCGGGCAGAATCAATCGTCGTTTGATAACGTTGAGCGTGATCTGCTCCAAACTTTTGCACAACACTAACGCGAGAGTTGTGGAGTGCCGATTCTTTCGCAATAAAGTAAGTACAATTGTCTTTTATTCAAAGCTGACGTGTTATCCACGATAAAACTGTTAGGGAAGTGATACATTTACACTGTACATGAGAGTGTGTGTGTAAGGGTTAGAGGGCGTCAAGGTCTTAGTGGAGACAAAAGCCTGTTGCCAGATGTTAGAAGAATCTAGGATAGTCGGTTGGCGACCAGCGTGCGTGCAAGACGTTCTTCAGAGAGTAATATAGATGTATAACTGTTGTGTGGGAAATATAGTCAATAATTTGTATTCCCAAATCCTCGAATTTCCTTAACAAAAACTTGTACCGTTGTCGCTAAATTGTCATAGAAAGTGTTGTTGGTATGCGAAAGAATGTCAGCAACGCAAATGCGTACATATAGCCACGTTTAGAAACATATTAGATTATCTTATAATTAGATTATCATATAAAACCGTAACAATCGGCCCAGTTTATGAGAAAAAATTTATCTATCGATGGAATAAAATTTTTGTTCAATGATTGCAACAGTTAACGAGTAATGAGATAACAATTATGTTCTTCTGTATGTTATTTTCTATTGAAAAAATTAAATTGGAAATTGATTGAAGTCTGTGCAAACTTTTGAATTCGATTTTGTAGAATCGCCCTTTTTTATTTTCAATAAAAAATAATTTATACGTGTAATCGAGCGATAAGAAATATAACAGAAAACTTAATAGAAAACTATTAGAAATATAGCAGAAAACTAGTGATAAATTAAATTATTTTAGCGAAATTAAATTACCAACCGACTGACCATCGCATACGACAGAACAAAATAGCTTTTTGTAAAATATACACGCATTTATGTTAATCTTACCTAAATAGAATCTCGGTATGCGTAGGTTGCCTCTATTTTGAGGTTGTTAGCTCAAGCATCTTATTATAATATTTTTCCTTAATATATAAAGCAGGAGCTCGAACAAACACAAGGCAATTTTCATGAGAAATGTTATGAATAGTAACAAATTTCCCCTCAGAATTTTCATATTTATAGGATCCTTGCTTGGAAAAGATAGGTTTCTTACTTGGCGATATTTCTTGTTTATCATTTTCTACTACGGTATCTACGAGTTGAGCGTGTAATTATTCAGATCTCAGCAGCTTTTTATGCCGTGAAATAATTTATGCATCATTTATGGTAAATTGTATAAAGACATGCACAGATGTTATTGATAGAAGAAATTATGTAAATTTTTCGAAAGGCAAGTCAGGAGAAATTCTCTTAATAAGTACAACACGTATGGACAAGTATATAATCTTTAATTTCTACATTGAAATTTAGCTCCTGAAATGACGTATCGTATTCGATTTCACAAATTTCAATTAATAAAAAGACAGTATATTGTAATCAACATACTTAAGGATATTAAGTAACATGTAATCTTAGAACATAAGCAATAATACAATGATATTATTCACGTTATTTTTAAAAACTACATTTTTCTGTTTAAACATATAACGTAGAAATATTGACGATGAAAAATTAGACGTTTATTTGTATAATAAATATAAAATATTAATAAATTCCTGCAACACAAATCTCGACGACCTTCCAGTCTAAACTCTGTCTGCCATACTCACACAACCCGCATGTAACCATTCAATAATATGAGTATCACGTTAATACCATGTATTTCATTTATTATAATAAATTAACTACATTTATTCCCATAAAAAGCGATATGTTTAAGGGGCCCAAATTTCGTTCGCTGATGGATCTTTCTTGTTAGGTGCTCCTGCCTGTAAGTAGCGATTGGAATTTAAAATAGAAATTCTGCTAGTTCAGTGACAGCAAAAACGAAGGAATTCGTCACTAGGTTACGTCTTAATATTCGAAGTAGTATTTCAACATCTAAAGTACGTGATTCTAGAATTTATTTTTGGCGACGCTTGGCATATTGCTCCTATTTCTATATTCCAAAGTGGCCATCTCGTTCTGTCACTTATCTATATATTATTGTTGGCAATTATATTAAAAAATGTTTTCGAAATTAGGGACGCGTGCGTGGGAAAGAAATTCGGAAGAGAGTCATCGATTGAAAGCGAAGAAGATGAAAATGTGGCCTGTTTTATACGTGGCGATCAATTTTCGAACGATACGAGAGAAGAAAAATGGATTAGATGCTCCGCGTGCTTCAGACGATGCTACGAGCTGCGGACATTTATATCACAAGCTAACAAATTTCTATGTGATTTTTATATAGATCGTGAGATTTGTTTTATTTCATATTTCATACGAACATATTTCGGGCGCATGAAAAGCGACTAATACAAACATTTTCTCATCAAAACTAAGGGGAACAAGTTAGAAACGCTTTTTTTTAACAACTGAATGACGCATCCTTTTAAACGCATATTTTTTACTCTGTTTATTTCAACTTTTATAAAACATTGATTATAGATCTCTGTTACTAAGCACTCAAGATAATTAAATAAATCTTTTCAGATTAAAAAATTGATTTAGTTTTGGATAAATGCTGAGGTTTTGGGGGGACAACATTTGGGAACCTTGTCCAAAAAAAAATTACAGTAATATACTTTTTACTGCATTTTCTGTACATGTTTTTGTCTACCTTTTACAATCACGAGTATGCAAAATAAATAATTCGTTTATTTGGACTCCATGCTGTTAACAAAATTGCCAGAATCTTATTACGGTGTTTACTCTAAATTTTAAACAGCTAATTTGAAATAGGACGCGTGGAGCGTAATTATAAAATTGCTAATGGTCCACGACCGATCTTAATTCGTTGATATTATCCTAATACCACAACGAGATTAATCCATAAAAAAAAAAAAAATGATAATATCGAACGGGAGATAGTTAAGCTCTTTATATCGAGCTTATAGCGAGCTTCCTCTATCGCTACAATTATCTTTGTGAATGCAAGTGGCTCTGCTAGATGTAGCGCGTCTGGTTTATTGTCGTCATTTCTCGAGCCAGCTGTAGCTAACACCTGTTATTACGAACTTTACCTCGCCCAGGTGGTAATCGCGTACCGTACTTTACAAATTACGGCCAGCAATTTCACTTCTACGACACAATTAGTTTTAATTATCGGAAAGAATTATCCACCACCCGAGAAGTTAGATCGTTCAACGGAACGACGGAGATTTTTCTGTCGTACGCACATGTCAAATATAATTTTGAAGAAGTTTATCGAATGGAATTTAATAGCTTTGTTCTGGGTCTCGTGTAAAAATTATACTAAAAGTCTGTTTTCAGCGAAATTGAAGTTGAATTAAAATTAAGTTAAACAACGTTTTTCAAAGTACATAAAAAGATCTTCACTCCATTCCCTTTTTGAATTTTAATTTACGTAAAGATATCGGGTATCGTTTTATATTGATAACATAAAATGCTTTTGTTTCAATTACTATTTTGTTTTAATGTTTCCTGATTTTTGATATTTACAGTCATAATTCATATATTGGAAAATGTGTAATAAACCTGACGTTTACAAAGGAACGAATAATGGAATTTAGTTGTTGTAATATCTCAACGTAATTAACAATAATTTGCAAATAACTAACGCTATTGACTTCTTTCAATGTGCAAGAAAGTGACGAAAAACACTATTTATTATATATATATGTAATAACGTAAATCCTTAGGATAAATTAGACGATCGATCCTGGAAAATCGAATTTATTTTGGGAACAATTAAATTAAATACAATAACAGTTAACAACAAATCTACTATAAATTTTAGCTGGAAAATCGAAAATCGATTTTCTATGTCCTAAATTACTGTTCTTCTCTTGTGATATATTCTATTGAGCAAGTGACTTGAGGCGGTAAAACAAAAGAAAAGTAAAAAATGTCGACTAGCAGACAGTTTGAATTCTATAGAATATTGTATATAATTACATATAAAAATATATACTTAATGGCAAAATCAAATAATAAAATTATTTGCTATGTAACTACCCGTCAATAGTATTATGTGTATATTCAATTTTAAAGCGATTCTCCTGCAAAGTGACTTATTATATTTGCTCACCTATGGCGTTGACGTGTTCACATTTTTGCAAGAATTTATCACACTGCGATATATAACGAAATATTTAATATGCAAAATGATAGATAATACAATGTTTACAGCTCAATAGAAAAGATTAGAAAATCTCTCGAAGAATGACAGGTCGTAGGCAGAAGAAAATACAATAAACTACGCTGTGATCAATTCAACAAAGAGGCAAAACGAATTTGCGTACAGTATGTCCCTTTCAATAAAATTCTCCTGCACTACCCACTTGCAACACCTACGTATATTGCTGGATACATTTCACAGACACGTTCTGGCCGTGCAAAATCGACTATGTACTTCCACATTATTTATAAATTTTGGTATATTTTATTGTCTGCCTCCACACAAACGAAAACCATTACTGTGCGCGTAATTGATTTAAAAAAGAAAAAAAAGAGAAAAGAAAAAAGAAATGAATGTTTGTTATTCTTTTCATTAGGTGCCATTTAATTCGGTTCTCTTATTTTCGCGTCAATCAAGTTATTGTTACGTGGTAGGCTAAATTTTCTACAATAGAATATGTTTTTAATTTATTTTCCTATTATTGATTTATCGATTACTCGTCTGTTGTATTATATTTCAGGAATATTTAGTTACGATACCGAAATATATAATAAAAATATAATAAATAATATATGAAATATAATACAATATATAGAATAAAATAAATAATCCGCAAAATATTTATCCCTCGGTTATTACGTTCATGAAAATACAAGTAAAATCAAACCTCTCACGTTAAATTTTCAAGAATAAAACTATGCATTTCACTCTCTTGTATCGTAATTTACGAATATTTGAAGCAAAGCTATATTAATAATAACATAAAGTAAAAATATGCTAATAATGACATATTTTATCTGTACATATGTGTTATGTAATATTTTTGTCACTAAAAGTTTGTAACAATGGTAATATCGATATTGTATAGAAATAAATGTATATCGAAGAATTGTAAGGTGCTGTAAAAAAATGACTTTTTGTAACTTTGTAAATAAATTCAGTATTAGTATAACACATTAAAGAGGAAATGTGCTTGCAAATTTAGAGATAAAATATATATTTTTAAAGCAGATAATAAAAATTTGTACGTAGTCGAAACTGCGAAACGCGACTGAACTAGTGACCTAATTAAATTAATCCTAAATTGCTTCTCGAAGTACTGACGCGTCCTACAAAAAGACTAGTTTTCATCCCATTTTTTACACTCTCTACGAACACATACAAAAGAAATGGTTTGCCACGTATCAGCAATTTTTATTACGTAGATCTTGAGTAACACTTGGAATACTTGGAACACACTTTTAAATTAAGTTTCAATTTGCGATGAAATTTTCGATTTATAAACCTGATTCATAAACGCTAATTATAACTGGGATTATCGTATATACGAATATAATTATATTTTACCAGAAGAATTATATTAAACACAGTCACTGTTTTCTTATATTTAAAATTGAAATACGTTCAATTTCTCCATACTTTCAAGAATGCACAAGATGATTTGCAAATTTCTTTCAATAATATTATAATAAATAAAGTTACAGAGAATATGAAGTGCAGCGGAAAGTACGTTCAATTTTTATATATTTATATTTATATATACGAATATTTGATAACGAAGCGTGAAACGTGAAAGGCAACGTGTATCGCGGGAAAAATGAAAAAGGTAGTTTTTACCGAAAGTGGAATATCGATTAGTTAAGTCGTTTTCAAAAATTTTCCACAGATCAGATGTATCCTAATGATTATCTCAAAAATATTTCACACTGTATGTAGTTATAATATAACAATACTATACACAGTGATACCGTACGTAGAAGAACATTACCGAGAAAGGAAACATAATGCATTAATAATAAATTTAATAAATAATAAATTTAGGATTGTATATCAATACACTACATCGATAGAAATACACGAAAATGCAGGAAAATATTTTTTATTTAGCCGAATGAAATGAACTATTTTTGAAATAAAATATACAATAATTGTGAGGGTTGCTTGCGAAATAAAATCATGTTCAACCAAATGAAAAAGACATAAAAAGAACATAAAAAGATACTGTGATACTTGATCATAAAGTCTAGTTGACTATTATGTTGATACTAAAGAAATATTTTTATTGTATTTTCGCGTAGCTATTTATGCATAAAGTTAATACACATGGCCATTGTTGTTCATGGAACGTCGATAGTTATACAACGAGATGTACGAAAAGTTTAAAAATATTCAAGTTTCGATGTTTTTAAACTGCTCATTGAAAAACCAACAAATAACACGGCTGATTGAAATACACGAGTTCTCAAAGATACCAAACGTTTCATCCACATTGTAAATTTTCCACAGTTCGTTTTCTCTAACATCATATTTTGAAATTCTCAGAGGTGTATCACGCACGATATAAAATATCTTCCCTTACGACGTTCTTCATTAACGTTAACGTCTTACAATCTCGCGCAATTTACAATCTCAAGCCACGTTCCGTTTGTTTTAAACCATTTGGGTTTTTAAACCGTTTTAATCGAGAAAATACTGTTTACTGGAATATTTGTGATAATGAAAGAAATGACGTGTATACGAATAAATTGATGAAAGTTTCACGAAACTATATCAAGAAGAAGCGACCAATTTTCGTAAGGAATCAGATTGCACAGGAAGCAGTCGTCTCAGCACCCGAGGTTCTGTTGAAAAAATTACTTGTACAAGATAGAAAAGGACACAAAAAAAATCTGAAAATGTTAGTAGAAAAGTTAGGTGATTTGCTCGGTATGATTAAACTTAAAGTTCCGGAGAAGTGGACTTAGTTTGAAGAAGCAATATCAGAGCAAGAATGAAAGTAGAAATAGCGTTACGTTATCCGGCAATTATTGGTTCTTCCAACTCAAGAAACAGCTGGAAGAACCGCAACTGCGCTTGAAACTTGAGAAATACTCCGGTTAAATAAATAACAAGTGGCGGAATGGTTCTAAATTACCTCTACACAAGCGACTTAAATCAAAGAGAGCATTTCCAGTCAAATAAATAATATATTGGTAGAGTGAAGCAAAAAGTAAATTAGCGTTACATCGACAAAAAGGTAGTTTTCTCTCTGCTATGTCCTTTCGATTAATTTCGACCCAATTGTATCTTCCTGGCGTCAAAAAGTATCTCAAATTTAAGTTAAATTTCAATTAAATAATAAACGAAATTTAGATAATAACTAAGTAAATTTAGATTAAATTTACCTCGAGAAATCTCGAGAGATAATATTCGAATCCTTAATGACGTAATCCGCGAAACAGTTCATGCGGTTTTCGCATCAACCGCTGTTTCTTGTTTAATCGATATCAGTTCATTTCCAAGCCGCATCGGTTACTTCAGCTCTGGTCGATATCAGCGTACGATGCGTCGAATCTGATTCTCGTAACGCACCACTTACACGTAAACAAGACGCCCGCCAAGAAACCCATAAAACGTAATCTGAACAATAGAATTACTCGCCAAGGGTGTGCATACGAAGAATGACTCATAGTCGTCATGGTCAAGTCCCTAGGCTGTCCGCCAAGTTGAAGAGGATATTGCACAGAGCAACGAGGACTGAATACGTTGACTGTCGCGCGAATTTTACGCACTTTGCTTGAATAGATCGAAATATGAGACGGAATAAATACATTGAAATATATTGGAATACGTAGAGCCACGATGGATCGAAATATACTACGCCATAACGTTTCATTCTTGCAAAATATTATAATGCTTTTATGCACTTTGTCTCTGACAATGTCGTCGTTTGAGCGATTCATATCGTAGGAAATTTCTTAGTAGGTGAAATTTGTCTTACTTGAAAGATTCTACAGAATTTAGTAACGTGGCTCACCGACGACCCACAGTGCCAGCCAACGTGTTAACCTTTCTCACTGTGAACTAAAACGACGACGTGCTGCAATAAAATTACGTTGGAAAATTTCTAAAAGATATTGTTTCGTATGAATTTTATAAATATAATTATTTACCTATTGATTAATAACCGTCCATACGATAGATTTTCAAGTAACAAACGTTTTATTCATTCATTCGAGTATCGTGGTGACGATTATAAATCTTAATGGATCTAAATAAATTTCAATTTGTTGTTCTCTACAATCTCGTGAGAGCTTCACGATGAAAAGGTTAAAGAGCGAGGAGAAGCACGCGTGGATTTTGCATATAATTGTTTATCTGCTGATTAATAACTGCTCGTAGATTTTGAAGTAACAAACGTTTTATTCATTCGAGTACCGCGGTGACGATTATAAATCTTAATGGATCTAAGCAAATTTTAATTTGTAGTTTTCTAGAAGCTTGTGCGAGCTTCACGATGAAAAGGTTAAAGAGCGAGAAGAAGCACACGTGGATTTCAGATATAATTATTTATTTATTGATTAATAACTCCCCAAACTCCCCAACTTCCCATATGGCGGATTTTGGAATAACAAACACATTAATGATTCGTATATCGTCGTGACAGATATAAATCTAAACCATTTATAGTTTATCGTGTGCTCCCAATAAAAAGGTAAAAGAGCAAGGAGTATATCACGTGTAAATCTACGACATAATTATGTACTCATTGATTAATGACAGCGAATGAATATACAATAGAAGAATGAAATAGCAAAGATATTAACGATTCGTGTATCATCGTGACAATTATAAATCTCAACAGTTCTAAATAGATTTTCATTTATACATTTCCACAAGCTCGTATGAGATTCACAATGAAAAAGTTAAAAAGAGCGAGAAGCACATGTGGATTTTGGATACAGTTATTTGCACAATTGATTAATATCTTCCCATCTGGTAGATTTAAGAATAGGAGGTACATTAATGATTCGTGTATATTTGTGATAATTATAAATCTTAACACTAGAACTACCACACCATGTCAAATTGACTGGTTTTACAATTTTATTTTAAAATTCCTACTTCATGTTATATTTTTTGATGTAATCACTTTCGTAACGATAAATAAAAGAATAATATAATGAATTTTATTTTGTTTTTTATGTATTCAAACTGGAAATAATTTCGTATCAAGGCTACTCGTACCAATACCAGTCAAAGTGTAAAAGGGTCCTGAAATCTGTTTATCGAACCCCAATTAACCAGTTTCCTCGTTCTGTACAACTTGCCACGCGTTTTGAAAATTTTTACTGCGTATCATTCGATATGACGATATCAGTTATCAGGAAAATTCCGGATCGATCGCTAGATCGCTAGATGCTAATACTAGAAATACCACACCAGTCAAAACGACTGGTTCTACAATTTTATAAATGTGTCAAGCCTCGTTTAGGGATTCCAGATGGATTAACAATACCAAAAATATACTACATAACATGGAATTGCTTCTGTAAGAAAGTAATAAATCAATAAATACAAAAATATTCACGTATTTTTTAAAGACCAGTCATTTTCACTGGTTTTGGTAGAAATAGCTTCGTGTTAACTATCGATAGCTCTAGTGTTCATAGATTTGAATAAATTTTAATTTATATTTCTCCACAAGCTCGTACGTGCTTCACTATGAAAGTGTTAAAGATCGAGGCGAAGCACGCGTGTATATTGCACACGATTATTTTTTTTATTGATTTAATAAGTTGCCATATGACAGGTTTTGAAGCAACAAACAAATTAATGATTCGCGCATCGTCGTGTCAAGTATAATTCTACACGATGTAATTAATTCGAAAGGTTTCCCGTGTGCTTCGCAATAGAAGGGTTAGAGAGCAAGAAAAAGAACAGATTGGAACGAACGCAAAGGGGATACTCGTAAGATCGAGGGCAACAGATGTCATGGACCCAAAGGGCGGTGCACGTCCTACTTTACCAGCCTCCTAACAACCCAACCAGCCACCAAGCTCTACCTTCCCTGGCAACTCCATTTCCTCGTGCTATTCTCGTTCAACGATTTATTATTTTCCAGCGATTGTGTTCGAACCTGCATCTCAATTTCCGACACTTTCTCGACGTTTCGCGTTCTAACCCTTTCAAGGCGTAAAATGAGGTAAAATTCGACCATTATCGATCCAATCGGATTTTTCTATCATCGAGAAATTTGTTGAGCTTAAGAGAAACACGACCGAATCGTTGTGATTTCTAATTTCGATTCAATGTTGACGTATTTCTAGAGAAAAGAAAAGAAGAATTAGGTCTTTTACAACTAACCTAAGTGAGTTAGGTTGAGACACGAAAATTCGGGAAACTCGAGCCATAAAGGGGCTAAATATAACACTACGAATTTTACATCTTCACATCTTAAACGTCATCGTAAGTAACGCAGTTGTCAATAGATTATTTTCTACAAAAATTTGCAAGCTTTTATTTATTGTGTTTGACACCAAAAAACGCAGGAAATTTTCACGATGAAGGGATAATTATTTTCTAAATTGCTCGTTCTAAATTCTCCATCGTTTTAAGAAGAAGAATTGATTTTTATATCAAATGATATATTCTTAAATTATATATATTAGGTTGTCCAAAAAGTTTCTTTCTTTTTAAAAGGAAATAACAGACGCACAATGTTTTTTGTTTTATATTATTGTATTGAATTTATATTTTATTGAACAACATTTTATTGAATTTATTTTTTTAGTGCACATTATTATTTTATTGAATTATGTATGATCCATTCATTTTGTTCTATTACTACAAAATAGATCATATGTAATCCGATAAAATAATATAAAACAAAAAATGCATAACATTTTATTATGCATATTATGGACGAACATAATAATAGAAATAGAACGAAATAGATCATACCTAATTCAATAAAATAATATAAAACTGAAATTGTTGTTCATCTATTATCACCTTATGAAACGAAAGAATCTTTTCGGACAACCTAATGTATAAAGAATATTAATAGTACAGGATGAGACATTCTGTAGTTAATGAAAAGTCGCATAATTCATTGCTATGAAGCTACAAAATGAGACTTAGAAGTTTATCTAGAGAGAGTTTAAATTCTTAGACTCTTAGACTCTAAATTGTCTCTACTTTATCTCGTTACATTCATATATCATGTGAATTATACGCATTTCTACACCTTCAAGATTCCCATAAATCGTAATTCTATAAAAATCGACGTGATTTCTTGAACATCTCCATCCTTCGTCGCGATTATTAGCAAACAAATTTGGAAACTGTTTCACATATTTTCATAGCTGCAGTCAAAGTGCAACAAACTTATTTCAAACTGCTGTGGTATAGAAAGAAAAAGAAGTGAAACTTCTCGTAACACGATCAGTTGAACTTACATCGAAATGAGCAATTGCCTATGTATACGCTCAAATAAAAATAAGAACAAAAGTTCAAGCTATCCTCGCGCGTATCCTTAGACTGCACGCGAAACACGTCCACATTCGCAGATGCTTCTATACAGTTTCATTCGCTGGGATTGAATATGTGTGTCAACGAGAGAACGAAAGCACGGATTAATCCGATCTTGACCTGAAACGGTTGAAACGCACAGCGTGGAAGACGAGAGCGAACGCGGAACGACGCTCGAGCGGTTGCTTTATTGATCGATGGTTCTGTAACGCAACGACAGAACGCGAATAATTCGTTGATCCGCTGGCTGTAACAAAGCTTCGAAAATGCACTCACAGATCTCAATGAAATGTTCGGTTGGTCGTTTCTTCTTTGGGAAAAATGCCACCGTGCGTCGTATATTTCTGCTCCGTCTGAGAATCTCGGTAATTTTATGCAAAAAATGTTGACACCAAATGCAGCCAAGCGTAATATTCTGGCGTCCCAAATAGCGTACAGTAATTTACGCAAATCGAGGATACGAGCTCAAATGACTGTCGAAGATGGTTTCGTGTATGTACTTTATCATCTTTCGAACTTCATTGCATAAGTTTTCCCTCCATTTTCTAAATTTCGATCTTTTTGTCGCTCCAAGTTGTGCTGCGTTTCTTCTACATTGTTAAAAAAAAAAAAAAAAAAAGGAAAAACTGACGATTTGTCTCGGAAGCTTCCATCAGCGAAAAAGTGAATTTCTGACCAATCACTTTTTGCAAATCGAACGTTTTAAAGCTGTCCTGGATTGTTCCAGTTGCTCTAAACATTGTTGCAAACTATCACTTTAATGTCATATTTGGTTTAGGCAAGGTTGACGTGACCTTCTGCGGGACTGGGTTCAAAAATTTTCCGGGGCTTGAGTACACATTGAAATCCCTACTTAAATTTTATTTAACTTTTTTATTATTATAACTTTATTATTATAACTTTAAATTAAATAGTATAATATAAATATAAATTTTATTATTATATAAATTTAAAATTAACTTAAAATATAAATTTTATTATTATAACTTTAAATTAAATTTTACAACGAGGAATTATTTATTTACAAATGCTGTTACATGTTATATATTTTTTATAAGCAGTTTTTTAAACAAATCCAAGTAATATTTTTTCGCATGCATCATTCGCTTTCAAGGGACAAAAAACTCAATGAAAGTAGAAAATCTGTAATCATGTATGACTTTTGCAAAAAACTATTGATGTAGTTTAATTTCTCTAAAAGGTACATTTCTTTGAAAGCGCCTGGATTTCTTTTTATTTAAAGTAGTTTCCAGGATACGAGAAGTTACACTTAACTTTCATGATTTTTCTCACTCCTTTAAACTGAATCATCGTTACTAAAAAGATGTCTTGCATCTGTTAATGGTATCATCATCCTGTAAAAAGTTAATCAAAATCGGTGTTTTTTAATTGGGTAATTTTCGTAGAACGCGGGGCGAATGCGCTGAACCTGCCTTGCGCCGGCCCTGAGTTTAGGAGATAATTTGGGAGAGCTATTCCCATAAAACGGTGGAAATTTCTCTTCATTTGGTAAAGTTATTCTTGTATTCGCGTTCTAGTCTTTCAACTTCTGTCCTGGATTGTTCTAGGGCCGTGAGTACGTGTTCTAAGAACTCTATACTTGTTCTAAGAATTCTAAACTATTGTTCAAACGAAGAGAAACGTTCATTGCCTTGCGGGTACAGTTCTCCCAAATTATTTCGTAAACTAAATGTAAATATTGAAATAACACTTTGCAGTAAAAAAGTAAAGTAGGCAGGACAATCCAAAATAATTTTTAAATGTTCGATTTGCAAAAAAAAATGTGAGTCTGGTGAAAAACTCACTTTTTCCTGCCTCTTTGTGGAAAATGAAGGATAAAACTTGTCCGTCTCTGGCTTCATTTTCAAGAAAATAGAATTTGAACGCGTCTAGTTAAGGGGGTATTCTGATCTAGAGGCATGAATTTCGGGCGATTTTTGAAGCTCTGTACAAGCGAAACAAAAAATATTTTTGCTATCCTTCTTTTTAGCATTTGTTTATTGATATTTCGAAATTACGTAAAAAATTCACTGAAAAAAAACTCAATATTTAAAAAGTTATGAGCTGGCAAAGTGGGTGCTGCCAAAAAAATGGGGTGTCGTGGCGTGCATGATATCAACCCTTCTGGTCATCTGAGACAAAAAATGCGAACGGATTCTTAATTAGTATGGATGTCGCTATCGTCTGAACCTTGGAAAAGTCAATACAACATTTTTTCACAAAATGACGGCCCTTTGAAAAAAATTTCTTATTTCGCACGTTTTTTTTGACAATTCCGAACGTTTAAAAAATAGTAATATTAAAGATTTTGAGCTGAGCGTGATCCGGACGATAGAGGAGTATATAAGGAATATTCAGACCAAATTTAAAATAAATCGGTTCATTAGAACTTGAGATATCGTGCACGCCAACTCGAAAAAAGTAGTTTCGAGAAAAACGCGTTTGAAGTTTTGAGACAAGTTTACTCGGACAACGTCTACCGTCTACTATTCATTTGTTCCGGCCAGACCGGAGCAGATGCCGCGTCACAAAAATGGCTGTAACACATAAAATAATTGAAATTTTGAAAAATCCTTTTAAGGGCATATTCTTGAATGTCTAAACT
This sequence comes from Bombus huntii, assembly GCF_024542735.1. Lineage (NCBI taxonomy): Eukaryota > Metazoa > Arthropoda > Insecta > Hymenoptera > Apidae > Bombus > Bombus huntii. The sequence goes on from NC_066243.1 coordinate 3,908,261, forward strand.
TTGGAAATATGAAAAAAAAATTTTCGATTTTTTCAAATTTCTAGACCGGAATACCCCCTTAAGAGTCGGTCTGGTACAGGCGTATTTTTGCCGGAAACAAAGCGTCTTGTGAACAAATTTTATTCTACACTTTCCACTTATTCTCGCGCGTAGGATCACCTTCTGTCGATTATTTAGCCCTGCCAAGTCTGGAAATAGCCACGTTCAAGTATACTTGACAAATGTTCAAACTCGATTGTCTCAAAAACTATGCCGAGAACGAACAAATTGTGTTCTACATATTTTTCTTCCTTTTCCACAAAAAGTCACGTCGTGGCAACTTTTGCATGTTATTCGATCGGAGCCTGTATGTAGCTGAGGCGCCTGTCTGGGTGATTGTCCTTTTATTTTAGGAAAGTCGCTAAAATAACAGAATCCCCTTCCGAGCTTGAGTCATCGTACTGAAGATCCCGCATGATGACTTCAGATGATCACTATGCGTTCGTAGGAAATTCATATGTATTTGTAACCAGACCCATAAGCAATCGTCCTATGCAATTAATATGTCGACAGATAAGGCAACTATGTTAAGTCTCAATTGGTATAATTGTTCAGCCAGCATAGATTCAGGCAGCTGCATTCAGAGAATAGCTTTCCATGTCACATTGGTTCTTGTATCTATTCCTTGTATCTGTATATTCTTTTTTAATTGCTATTCTAAAATCAAGCTTTTTCACAGTATCAATCAATCAATCAAGCTCATAGTGCACTGCTTCATTTCTGTTCTCTCGTTCGATGCAAAAGAATTCATAGAAATTTTAAAGAAATAGAAAGAATCTTAAATGTGAAGATAAATTTTAATAGCAATTTTAAGATGTAGTGTGTGCGTTGCCAAAATTCGTACTGAAAACTGCTACAACAAACTAAGAACTGTACGAACTGTACCCGTTTTACTGTGAACCCAAAAGAATTGCGGCAGATATTAGGTCTTTCCCATGGACGAAGAGCGTAAGAAAATTCCAACACGACTTATGGTTACGCTGCTCTTCAAATGCTTTGATTTGCCGAAGGAAGCGAACGTCTTGTTAGAAGAAAAGCCAATTTTCCTAGAGAACCACAACTGGATCATTACCAATTTCGAATTGGCAATTTGGCGTTTAGATTGAACATTCGCGAAGCCTGTGTGATCGAATCGGTGGTGCAATTTTCTGAAATGGAGCTCGTTTGTTGGTTTTGTCAGCAAAACTACGATAGCGTGAAGACACATCGTTAACACTGTGCGCCCCTTTAGCTGTAACTTTTATTATAAATTTTATTTTATCGCCCTTTTTTCTTATAAATATATTCATTTCCATTAATTCCGAATTTCTCTCAAAAGTTTGCCTCTGTCTCTTATGGTTTTATCTCCAAAGAATTGCCAAGGCGCTTGTAACTGTATCTCGTCACCAGTGGGAAGTAAAAAGAACATAGAAATATGTATAATGCATCGAGTAGACATAAACGATAGATTATCCAATGAGTTTTTCAAGTATTACAATTTATTTGCCTCTGTACAATATTGTTCGCAATACTTGCAACCAATTTAACATTAGAACTACCACATCAGTCAAATTGACTGATTTTACAATTTTATTTTAAAATTCCTATTTCATGTTATATTTTTTCTCCGCAATGATGTAATGACTTTCACAACGATAACTAAGAGAATAATATAATGAATTTTATTTTGTTTTTTATTTTACTCAAACTGGAAATAATTTTGTATCGAGGCTACTCATACCAATAGCAGTAAAAATGACTGACACTTGTCAAAGTATGAAAGGATCCTGCAATCTATTTATCGAGCCCCAATTAACCAGTTTCCTCGTTTTGTACAACTTGCCACGCGTTTTGAAAATTTTTACTGCGTATCATTCGATATGACGATATCAGTTATCAGGAGAATTCCGGATCGATCGCTAGATGCTAACGCTAGAAATACCACACCAGTCAAAATGACTGATTCTACAATTTTATAAATGTGTCAACCCTCGTTTAGGGATCCCAGATGGATTAACAATACCAAAAAAAGTAAATAAAGTAATAAATCCATAAATATAAAAATATTCTATTATTACGTATTTTTTAAACATCAGTCATTTTCACTGATTTTGGTAGAAATAGCTTCGCGTTAACTATCGATGGTTCTAGTGTTAAGTTACTGAAATTCGTAATCTACGTATTTGATATTTGCATAAAATTGAAAATAATAATGCGAAGTAGCAAAATCATAAAATATCGAAGTAATAATTTTATATTCTACAATAAAATTATATATTTTATCGCATCCCTTTGTCTTCTTCGCTATTCAGTGACTCGAAACGAAAGCTATCTCACGATAGTTATTTAAAATATGCTTGCAATTACTCGGCGTGGATATACAGATTTTTGACGCAAAAACAGCCATTACTGTTGAATATATATCTAACAACATTTCGTGTACATGCGAAACTAAATTGCCATTTCCCTTCACCTACATACGAAATTACGGTGTAACTACTTTTCGAAGCTATAGTCGATCTCGTTCGAATTTATCAAGCTCTCGTTTTAAGCTCACCAAGGTCTCATACCAAATAGATGACTTGCTAAAACGTAGAAGTTACATGTACGCCTATTTGTTAACTTAATCCTATTGCAAGTGATTTGACATTTCTACGAAACCTACGTTCGCATATGCTTTGTTTATGTTTGCACGTAAGTGCTACAAATTTGAAGGAAAAACCTTGTTGGAAAATTTTATTTCAGTAAAATGGACTGCATTTTAGAATTACAGCGTATTCAAAGAAAAAGGCGTGTCAATTTTGTTATAGAAAATTGCCAATGAGATTCCCTTCGTAAGTTTTATAGTATAAAGTATATATAGTATGTGATAATAACTTTGTATTATTTGCGCTAAATTTACGCACACTTTTGTTGCTCCATTAATCTCCTGTCTGCTACAACGTTCAAAGTGAATGAATTATACGAACAATTCATCTGCAACTATAATATTAGTAGACATAAACTGTTATGACATTTATCGCGAACGTTCATTAACCCTTTGCACTTTTATGTCGAGTGTGACTCGACATTAGTTTTTTATCTCAGGAGCTCCTTTTTCTAGTCTCACTCGATATTCTTGCGTATTCAAATCAATAGATGTTCTAGAAAATCAGGATTGCATCCTGGAAATTGTTTCAAGATATATCGTGCACTTAAAAATTACAAAATACAACAATAGTGTGTATAAAACTGGTATTTAAGTGAATTTCTTTCTTCCTTTATTTATTTAAATTATCTTATTTTTTTAGTTAAAGTAAATTGCAAATAAAACACTTGGAAGCGTTGACAGCTGCTGGTGACGAAATTGAAATAAAATTCCGAGTGCAAAGGGTTAAGGTAAATATGAAATTTTAAGGAGATCTGAACAAAGTTATTTTTTAAACAAATTATTTGAAAAACAGAGATCGACGTCTCTTTTGCGGCAGAGTTCCCCATTTTCAAGTTATTTTTCCACGAGTTTCCACTTCTGTTCTTATTATATTATACATTACGCTCTATTCCATCATTCACGTTCCAAGTGAGCGATTACCGCGAGTAGACAGGTCTTGGTAAACTAGCGAATATCTCTGCACCCGTGAATAATTGTAATTTGAAATAGTCGAGAATAATCTCAATGCTTGGCTTGACTCACAGTTCGGACACACGCGGCAAGATTTAAGACTTAAATGCACTGCATAAGTTATTTTTATCTCAGGATAGAACACGAATGTACCTAATATAGCAGCAACATCAGACTATCACTGGACTGTGGATTTTTATGCAAATTTATATTTTTCAAACGTAAACAAAAAATGGAATATAAACGTAGATTTGTTTCACCCATTAAAAATTATAACGAGTACTCTACTTTGAATATTTTATACATTTTGATATACTATACATATGTATACGTTCCGTATGTTTTTCCACTTTGCCAATGAATGCACCAACATTATAAACAAATTAATTCTATAAACTTTACCAATTGTATAAACAAATTAAACGTAATTATTTCAAATATATATAAAAAATATTTCTTTTTAATTCAAGTTTCAATACCATAAGAAACATGTAAGTAAAATATGAATAAAATAATATATACACAGCAAAACGGTGTAAGTTATCAATTTTAAAAAATGTAGATTGAAAATGGAAGGGTTAAAGAATTCCTTTTTTATTTTCTTTCCAGTTGACGTATTCTTTGCATACAGCTCAATGGAAATGATCAAGTAAACAATCACGTTTACCCATTCAATTTACGACTTAGTTCTCCGCAGGACCTGGTTCGAGCTGACTAAAACCGACCGCGGCTTAAACTAAACTGTTTATCTTGCAAATCAAATTATCGGTAACGTCGTGAATAATAACGATCCTGTTAATTAGACTACCCGTGATCTAATACGGAAAATCTTCTTTCAACGAACGAGAAGGATAAGAAACTTATATATTCGCAATGATTTCCTCGTAATCTCCTAAAATTAAAAATTAAGATAAAATAAAATTATTTGTAAAATAACATAGAAATTTTCGAAAGAAAAGATAATATTCATAGAAAATACAAACAAAACGAAGAATTTCCTAACGACACGAAAGCACAGTATCAAAAATAGCCGACAACAAATGACAGAATTAAAGAACTTGTATACCACAGTTACCATGTTCCTATTCGTATCAGGAGTCTAATAAATTTCGCTCGAAAAATTCCGCTTGAAATTCCGAGTATCGTTGATATTTCGCGAGAGGAACGATCCATTGTTTCCGAAAAGTCTGTGAAAAGAACTCGACGTCGGATTTAATCCCCTGGAGGGCGCTCCTCGGTAATTTTTTCTTTCTTTTTTTTTTCTTTTTTGAGGCGGTTTTACAGCGTTGTCTGGAGAAGTCTCTCCACGGAAGACTTTTTACGCTTCCATAATTAGTGCAACGCATTTCAGGTTCTCTTACGGAGAAGGATTCTGTCGATGTAGAAGCTGTAATTAACGTGAGAGCCGTTTGAATGCCTTTTCACGTTTTCGGAAGTACGCTGGTTTTGTGTTGCTACGTCCGTCTTCATGCAAGAACAAACGTTGAGATAACCGTATCGGGATAATCATCATACTGACGCTTATTTTTCCTTCTCTGTTCGCTCGCTTGAAGAAAACAGGAGAGTCGAGAACGCGGTCTCCGCCCCGGCAGCAACTTTTCTACCTGACAGATAACGTATCTCTGGTCGTGGGAATTCATGTTAATTAACAATTCGCTTAACGAGCTTGTTAACTTAGAAAAATACTCTGGAAAGATATGAAAGAAAAGTTAAGTAACAATACAATAGCCGGAGGTAGCTACGTATCTTGATAACGCAAAAACATCTTTTGTAGCTCGCATAATTTCTTTTTAATAAAATTTGATACGAACGCGTGTGAACGAAAGTTTCCAAAATTCTCTTAATTCATGGTTACTAATCATGCTGCTATTTCATACGCAGAATGGAAAATTTATATACGTTGAAAGAAATTTATTTTGTGTTGCTCTGGCACTCCAAAGTACCAGAATGATAGAAATTTTTTGGTTCATTCTATTACAAAATATATTCTTTTATGTACAGTATCATTTACTATAAAATGGATAAAAATAGCATTTTTTTAAATGATTAAAATATAACAGATATGACTTGCTTACTTATGTAATTAATTGTACCCTAATTAATTTCAAGTTACAGCTAATGTCAACGTTTCGAACATTTCGTATAGAGCAATTGACTGAATTTCATTTATCATTGTACTATGTCCAAACTTGTGTTACTATCGTTTCGTAATCGCTACTTTTATATTTTTTAAACCCATTAAGGCGACACGACGTTTGATTTTCTTTTAATCAATTCGTGTCATCAAACTTTGTCGATGGACATTATGATTATGAGAAGGAATTCTAAGAATTTGTTTAATACTATTTTAGTTATTGTTTCCGTTTAGACACTATCAATTATGCAACTTGAAGATTGTTTTATGTCTTCAATTTATAGAACGAGTGTCTGTAATATATTGTTTTAATATATTTTTGTACCTTGATAAAACGATAATTTACTTTATGTATTTAATGATGTTACGTTTATGCAATTTTAATCTCCCAGTACAGAATACAAAATGTCTATGTCGAAATGGATAGAGCCAAGCAGCAATATCAGAAACCATCTTCAATTTCAATTTACATAAGTATTTACATTTATTAATACTGTTAAATTTTCGTAATTATTATATTTGGATCTTTAATGCGTTAATAAATTCGCGATAAAGAATACAGAGCGATATTAAAATCGACAAAGTGAAAAAGCAATGTCACGAATTGCCTTCAATTTCAAATTACATTTGTTACATATATTTACATCTATTAATAATGTTACGTTTATGCAATTTTACGTATTCTTTCACTGTTTAGTTTTTAATGCGTTAATAAATTCGCGATAAAGAATACAGAGCGATATTAAAATCGACAGAGTGAAAAAGCAATGTCACATATTTCCTTCAATTTCAAATTACATTTGTTACATATATTTACATCTATTAATAATGTTACGTTTATGCAATTTTACGTATTCTTTCACTGCTTGGTTTTTAATGCGTTAATAAATTCGCAACAAAGAATACAGAGCGATATTAAAATCGGCAAAGTGAAAAAGCAATAGCAGAAACTGTATCCAATTGCAATTTACATTTATGCAATTTTGATATATTCCTACACTGCTTGCTGTCGAATATGTTGATAATCTTACAATACGGAATAAAAATCGATATTGAAATCGACAGAACGAAGAAGCAATAGTAATACTGTCTTCAATACTAATTTACATTTATTCATAACATTAAATTTCCGCAATTTTCATATCTGGATCTTTAATGCGCTAATAAATTAGCAATAAAGAATAAAAATCGATATTGAAATCGACAGAGCGAAGAAGCAATAGCAGTACTGTCTTTGATACCAATTTACCTAAGAATTTATATTTATTAATAACGTTAAATTTCCGCAATTTTTATATCTGGGTCTTTAATGCGTTAATAAATTAGCAATAAAGAATATAAATCGATATTGAAATCGACATAGCGAAGAAACAATAGCAGTACTGTCTTTAATACCAATTTACATTTATTAATAACGTTAAATTTCCGCAATCTTTACATCTGGATTTTTAATGCGTTAATAAATTAGCAATAAAGAATATAAATCGATATTGAAATCGACATAGCGAAGAAGCAATAGCAGTACTGTCTTCAATACCAATTTACATTTATTAATAACGTTAAATTTTCGCAATTTTTATATCTGGGTCTTTAATGCGTTAATAAATTAGCAATAAAGAATATAAATCGATATTGAAATCGACAGAGCGAGGAAGCAATAGCAGTACTGTCTTTGATACCAATTTACCTAAGAATTTATATTTATTAATAACGTTAAATTTCCGCAATTTTTATATCTGGGTCTTTAATGCGTTAATAAATTAGCAATAAAGAATAAAAATCGATATTGTAATCGACAGAGCGAAGAAACAATAGCAGTACTGTCTTTAATACCAATTTACATTTATTAATAACGTTAAATTTTCGCAATTTTTACATCTGGATTTTTAATGCGTTAATAAATTAGCAATAAAGAATAAAAATCGATATTAAAATCGACAGAGCGAAGAAGCAATAGCAGTATACTAATTCACATTTCTTCAATATCAATTTACATTTATTAATAACGTTAAATTTCCACAATTTTTACATTTGGATCTTTAAGCATTAATAAATTAGCAATAAAGAATACAGAGTGATATGAAAATCTACACAGTGGAAAAGCAATAGCAGAAATTATCTCCAATTTGAATTTACGTAAAAATTTAATAACGGGACTTATCGAGTGTCTCGGGAACCAGCCTTCTCTACATATTGCCGACTGTTTAATATTTTACGTGAGAACAGTATCGTTAGAGGAACAATAGGGCCTCTTCATCTTCCATTCAACCTCTTATTACTCGGCTTTGTGGACGGGTTTAATTAACAGTTACGCTACGCCCTGTTTCCGTATTTCTGCGTAGTCTGACGTTAACAAGATTCCTTACCGCCCCTTATGGAATACGTCTCTTTAATTGCACGGACAAGGATATTCCGGCCGCGTAAATGCCGGTAAATTTCGTTGTAGAATCCTCGACCGGGCGGAATCTCGGATCTTATCAGCCGAATAGCCATTATCCGATTTAATAATCGCGCTTACTCCACGTCGACTATACGTGGTGCGCGTAAATTGACACCCGTACAGCTTGTGGATCAGCTGGGTCTTTAAAATTCAATTACTCTTGATCAGCAACATCGCTACCAATGTAGGATAATACGCGGATGTTCGCTACGGACGTCCGCGCGAGGGTTCGTTTGCGAGCAAGATAACTCGATCACTATAAATGAGGACGATTTAATTTATTTGCCTCGTTGTCTACGTTCGCGCAAATTCTCGTCCAATTGCCTTCTGTATCAGCTAAAGAAATATTCTCGGAACACGCGTAACTTTTACGATATTGAAAAGCCTATTTTTGTTATTTGTTTATCTGTCGCTGAACGTCCGATTCGTAATATATTTAAATCTTGCTACTGTCGATCCGATAATTCAAACTCTCTACTTTTCTCATCATCTTACGATCGAAAATATAACGCCAGAGTATAACAAATGATTATTATGAAATATAAATATTGGTCGATACTTATGCAAATTCATATCTTTCTAGAAACAATGGTAAAAGCGAGATCTAAGTAGAAATTTGTCTCGCATTCTAAATATTCCTTTTTATAACAATTTGTCTAGACGTTTTGTCCTTAAACAAAATTGGTTTAACGATGTTGTAACTATAGTACGTAGACGTTTATCCAGCGGGAGGCTAATAATAATTGCATAAATGCAATTGCGTTAATTCTAAGTACAGTAAGTTATATACTATACTAAGTATAGTACTTCCGATATTTTCGATAATTCTGAACACTGTTGTAGTATTTATACCCGTATTTTACTATATAACATTCGATGAAGTGTAAAACTGATATTGTATTTTTCTAACATCAATAGTCGTTTATTTTCACATAATTATTGTTTCTTTCATTCATTTCTTTTCCCTTTTCAAATTATTCGATATACGGCACTGTAAATAGTTTGATGAGAGTACTTGATAGCTGACGAATAATTCCACTAGAAATTAGAATTTGATGACGATATTTCTGCACACTGTTGTAGTATTTATACCTGTATTTTACTATATAACATTCGATGAAGTGTAAAACTGATATTGTATTTTTCTAACATCAATAGTCGTTTATTTTCACATAATTATTGTTTCTTTCATTCATTTCTTTTCCCTTTTCAAAGTATTCGATATGCGGCGCTGTAAATAGTTTGATGAGAATATTTGATAGCTGACGAATAATTCCATTAGAAATTAGAATTTGATGACGATATTTCTGCACAATGTTGTAGTATTTATACCTGTATTTTACTATATAACATTCGATGAAGTGTAAAACTGATATTGTATTTTTCTAACATCAATAGTCGTTTATTTTCACATAATTATTGTTTCTTTCATTCATTTCTTTTCCCTTTTCAAAGTATTCGATATGCGGCGCTGTAAATAGTTTGATGAGAGTACTTGATAGCTGACGAATAATTCCACTAGAAATTAGAATTTGATGACGATATTTCTGCACACTGTTGTAGTATTTATACCTGTATTTTAATATATAACATTTGATGAAATGTAAAATTGGTATTATATTTTATTAACGTCAGAAGTCGTGAATAAAGAATTTCTTTTCCCTTTTCAAATTATTCGATATACGGCACTGTAAATAGTTTGATGAGAGTACTTGATAACTGACGAATAATTCTACTAGAAATTAGGAACGAGAGCTAACGCATAAATCAAATTCATTACATGTCATAAATTTCCTGTAAATGTTAAAGTGTCCTTTTCCTCTTTGAGAAATTGGCTAGCAAAAATTCTTTTGCTATCGGTTTCTATACCGCATAAAGTAGCAAATTAATTTAAAATATCACTGGCTGCATTGCTGGTAAAGATACTGCTCGTTAGCTCCCTTATATACGTAAGAAACCCACCACTCCATGTATATTTATAACACTAGAAATATACGATCGTTCCCCTATGGCTCGAAACTTCTTATTTCCGAGTTTGCTGCCATTTTTAGTCCTTTGACTATGTTGCTCACTACGCTCTTATTTTACATCATTCAATTCAGAAATAAAAATATGAAATACCGTAACGATTAAACGAAAAAATTGCAAAAATAATATGTTTCATCGAAAGATTATTTTATCAACATATCGTTAGATAGATCAGGAATTTGTCGCGCAATTTGGCCAATATTGTTGCGTGCCAAATTTTACAAACCACATGTCATGATTTAGCAATGCTAATAAATTCTATTATACGACAGCAGAGAGTTTAGCAAGGAAAAACGAATGGAATTGTACAAATAAATGTAACAAATTATAAATCGTCTCAATTTACGATTCGTTTCAATCGTTTGATTATAAAACTGCAAATTCGTGTTTTTATTAACATACTTGGAAAAAAAGTAGCAATAAATTTTATTACATTACAGGGGCAATTTTGATAAGAAAAAATTGTACAAACGCGTCTAACAAAATGCTAACCATTCGATTATCACGAGATTATAAAATTGCAAATTAATATTTTTACATACGAACATACTAGAAAGCTATTGGGTCATCCCATAAGCTCGTGCCGACTTTTGTGTATACATTTCATGTGTCGATTTATAAACATACGGCGATAAGGGACCAATGCACTTGAGCTTAGCTGATCGAGAACAGGCTAGAGCAGATTTTCGTGGGTATAAGATCGTAATATAGTGAACACAGTGACTTCTAACGGTAAAAAATCATGAGTGAAATGCGTATCCATTTTCGACATCTCGTGTTATATGAATTTCGGAAAGGAAGTTCTGTAACAATTGCCACGAAAAACATATGTGCTGTTTACGGAGAAAATGCGCTTTCATCTGGCACCTGTAGGAAGTGGTTCCAACGTTTTAGAGCTGGGAATTTCTGTTTAGAAGACGAGGAACGCTCCGGGCGTCCTCCTCAGACAGACGAAGATAAAATTCGGGATCTTGTTGAAAAATCACGAAGTTTGACAGTTCAAGAAACGTCAAATGTTCTGAAAATACCTAAGACAACGATTCATAGGTGTTTAAAAAAAATAACATATATAACCGCTCGAAAAACGGCACGAACTTATGGGATGACCTAATAGAAGCCAAGTAGAAAATTGGTTTTTCTGCCAAAAAGTACGAGTACTTGCGACATTTTGGATATTCTATATACAGGGTGAGTCACCGAAGAATTTAAACTGAAATATTTTCCATGTTATTAGTTATATCGAAAAATATCGAAAAATAAAAGTTGAACGGTTTCGATTCAAGGGGCGCGTGTTTTGATGTTATTATTCTTTCCGTAGGTGGGCGCGTGAAGGTCATATGGAGATCAGTTTGTTTTTTTTATATGCTTAATTTAGTAGATATTTTAACTTTCAGTTTCACAAACTTATCGTATGAAAGACAAGGAAAACAACTACAATTTTGCAAGCTAAAAATTAAAATATTCACTAAACTAATAGTTTTTCCACATATACAGCTTAATTAATTTTTAATAATTAATTAATTAAATAATTAATTAATTTTTTAATAATCAATGTGCTAAAAAATATATGCTTCCATTTGAAAAAGCAAAGTTGACCTCCGTATCACCTTTACGGGTCCACCTACGGAAAAACGAAAAACGCCAAAAATACTTCTTTCCAAGCCATTCAATTTCCATACGAAACATTTTTCCATACAACTAACCGTATCGAAAATACTTCAGCTTAAACTCTCACGCGACTCACCCTTATGCTACTTATACTTTCGCGTATTATTCGCATTCTCTGCATCTTTGCATCCTCAAATTAATTATTACTTAATAAACGATCGAACAAGAACATCCACAACACGCAACTGAAATTAATCGTACATTGATTTTTCACGCTCTCCGTTCAAAACTGCCAGCTATATTCACTTTTTCTTGTTATTTCTGATTACGCACAACGTATATGCATAACGTGCCTGAATAATCCGGCGCTTTTACGCAACCAGCCAGAGACATCAGGCCAATAATGAATTTATCAAAAGAACGTGACGAAATTGTACAGCCGCATTTGCGATCGAGTTCGGCGTGTCTCAACGTTTACGATCCACGGAAGCAATCATTTCGCCGCGTTGTTGTGACGATATCAGTGGATTGCAGCCATCCGCGCACGCCACTGCCATCGACCAAATACCAGTCCGCTAAAACCCGAATAAACAGTCGCGGCCATCGACGATTCTGTAATTTGGTCAACCTGTCCGACCGCTATTCGAACCATGTTGCGCTTTTAACGCAGAAGGTTGAATCGTACGCGAAGAACGCCGAGTGGATTTCGATGGTGAAATCTACGGAAAATTACGTACAGCGTGTGATGTTAAATTCACATCCATTTAATTGGAGAGCTCGCGGGAGAAAGGGTGGAAACGACGAAATGTCCGATTCGAGGAAATTGCGGATAAAATTATATTTTAACGCAGAAATCTGTATTCGCATATTCGAACGCTTAGGGTATGTTATATTAACAGGCTGCACATGTTTGTACAGATTTATGTTTGTACAAATGCAACCAAAGAGATAAAAATGAGATCTTTATGCGATAACTAGTACATTGCTTTGGATATTTTAAACCCGCCAGTTTACTTTTGCATAAATGCACAAACAGCCGAAATCTGTTAAACAGAAACGTAAAGACTCGGAAATTTCAAATATGAATTTATAACGAAAATAAATTCTCGTATTCCTTTTCAATTCATTTTGAATTCTAGCTAATTTTGCGTATAGGAAAGACGTATCCATTTGCATTGATTCCTTCAACTTTCACCAAATGTTATTCGAAATAAGATTTAGTTCTCTACTTGAGAAGCTTTTTCTATTATAATGTACTATTATACTGTACGTCTATAGAATACTATGGATCTATCTGTTTATTTGTTGTACTTATACTGAACTGTATCTAGATACCATTCAGAAGTAAATGTATTTATGAATGCACATGTATACAAGCTATTATGACCTTTGGCCTTTCCACTGACGCTTTTCATTTTTTCTCAAATTCTTGTGAAGATATATATAAACAGTGCTCATAACCATGCACGAGTTCTATATTGCTTAATATCCACATATTATTGTATAGTACGTGTATATGAAAGAAATAAGTAGTCAAATAGTTTGCAAAATCTGAGAGTAAATCCATGTGATCATAATACATTTAATTTGCAACGTTTTTCAATCAATTTATATCATTAAATTCGCTGAATGCTTTCCCCCTACTATTTTCCCGTTTTACTATTTTATATTGACTTTACGATTTTATAAAATTTTTATATCTTCGACTCGTTAAAAAAGCGGAGATTTCTTGTTCTAACGCATTTTTCTACTTCGAATAACGTAGTTAATAATTCAGTCATAAATATCGTTATATATAAGTAATTAATTAACGAATGACCGACGTTCATATCGCGTATCCAATTACTTTGATATCCAATTAAATTATTGACTGTTTCCAAAGCAATTTAGCGTAGCTATTGTACATCTACGAATTAATTGCGATGAAATATCAAGTTTCGCCACAAGGGCTCGACGAATGTTTATTGATTTTCGCGGACCTTCCCAAAACGATTTTGATAGAACTTCGTTTATGCGCACAAGGTCCATTTATTTGAATGAAATTTTAGTTGGTATCCGATTAAACGATTTCCTGCTGATTGAATCCACTTGTCTAAACTCCTATTACACATATGAAGCCTAGTTACATGAATTGCTTGCCCTCCGTCAAGTTCGTATAAACTAGCAGTAATTCTGCTGTAACTGCCCAACGTACTATCCGCGTATTATACTTAATTTCGTCCGGCCATATCCTTTATCTGTTATTTTCTATATCACAGAAACTCATATAGTATTCATACATTTCTGTGTACATTTACTTCCCGGCTTGAGTAAAAATTCCATTCCCGGTTTCGTCTGAGCACCAATATAAATGCGAATATTATAGCCACGCTTTCGGACTCTAACATATAGTGGATAATCGTGCAAGAATGCCGCACGAGAAGTAATATTACGACACAAAGTTACGACGATATACGAATGAAAATTATACAGGGTATCTCACTATTTTTCGACCAAACGGTGTTAATACATAGGTGAAGATGAGGAAAAACTGTCATATAAACATACGTCGTTGGAAGCTTCGTTAAACAATCATAACAAACGATAAACGAGCAGTAAACAGTAAAGAACGTGCCACTATCGCATAGTGTTTTCCTAGCTGTGTGCAAAAATATAAATTATATAAATTGTATGATATTAAATTGTAAAAATGTAAATTTGCTTAAAAATCCGCAGTCTGTGCATTATCTTTCAAGAATAAATAATAATAAATCCACGAAGTTCTGTATAAAACTGATAGAATAACCAATGCTATCAATGTTTAGTCGTAAAGCCAGCTTTTTGCTGTCTGACCATCGCTACTCTTCTATTGAAGAAACAGAAGATTCGACTTGTCACGTTTCTCCACTAGTCTTCCTGCGCTTTTAGTGGGGGGAAAAATTGGAAAAAAGAGGGGAAAAAGCAAAGAGGAAGAAAATACACACGTCACGCTTCACTGAAATGAAGCCAGCATGGAGACAAGAGCGTCTGTCTGCATCCTGGTAGCATCGCTTCCAGGATAGACGTGTTTTGTCGACGCTGAATGCGCCAGGGAAAACGAAGAAACACTCTGAAAAATGAGATTTCTGTAAAGAGAAAGGAGTGAAAAGCAGACGTAGGCTGGCGTTGCGATGGAGACAAGGCAAGAGCCAGCTGCGCTAGCGAGTATTGGTTCGGAGGCGAACTCTAGTCCTTGAGACGTGTCATCCTTTTCAGGATTCAGATAGGGCGCAGATACGCGCACGCCGATGAATGCAACTGGTATACGCGAGGGCGCGGCTCGTTTGGATCGGGAAATGCTCAGACAGAGGCGCAATCCAATCGGATAGAAATTAAGAGAGTGGAAGCTGAGCGCGATTCGGCTCGAGCTTAAAGCGAGAGAGACTTGGCTATCCCTTGGACAGTTGGAGTTGAAGTTGGCGATCGCAGAAAACCGAACAGTGTTCGTTTGTCTGTGATTTGGTCAGCTGAAATTTTCGCCTAACTATATTTAAAAAAAAAGCTACCAAATGAAAATATTTAAAAACTGATAATTTCTTTGGACGTATTTGGGTGGACAACCTTGAACAGATCATGGACGATCATATCCCACATAAACGTTAACGAAAAAGTTCATGTGGCTGTGATGTCGTTTTTTTTTTATTTTTATTCGCTAATAATTGTTTTTTCAAAGGTGGACAAATTAAAATTCTGGCTGGACAAACACGAACGAATCGTGGACGATCATATTCTACATAAAAAACAGTGAAAACGTTCATAGGGTGGTGATGTTACATATTTTTTAATTTTTATCTGTTGCTTGTTTTTTTTTCTTTTTGTTTTTAAGGGTGGACAAATGGAAATTTTGGTTGGACAAATATGCACAAACGAATATTGTTTGGATTTTTAAAAAAAATCTCAGGGTGACAACTTCACTCAGCGTTTTTGTCCGCCGTTGTATTATACCTGAATCGAATTTAATCCTGAAATGGATACGAGAAACTAGTGAAATCGGAAAGATCCCTTTCATGGACGTCGTTTAAAACGGCCATGCCGCGATATCTCGTTCCAACTGATCGAAATCCTGGAGAATTCAGTGTAATCTCTGATGTTTATGGACCTATTCAGCGATTCTCGCCATTGTACGTCGTAAAATTGACATAAAAGTTGCACGCTGCCCATATTTTAGGATCGCTAATTATGCAAATTGGTGTATTCGCCACGGACAGAAATGCACGTCAAGCGTTCGGTTTGACGATCCCTGAGATTTGACTCTCGAGCGAACTACTTGAAGAAAGTCCATGATTATCGAAATGGTATAGTAAAAGCTGGAAAAAATATATAGCGTGTTCCGATAATTTCTAGCACCTTGGACGTGTGACTTATTTTTAGAGACGTGGAATTTGTAAATAATATGGCACAGTAATATTTTTGTAGATAGAAGTAGTTACAGGTAGAGGATTTTCAGAGATGTCAAAGTTATTCCACTTTTTTTCAAGTTATATTATGTAGATATTAATCATTTTATACGTAGAGAGGCAGCAAAAAGAGAGTTTAAAGAGTAAAACGGGAAAACTGTCGTAATATGGGGAAGCTGAAATACAATTGACAAGAGAAATCGAGCTTCCCTTATCCGAGCTAACAGCGAAACAAAATTGTGTGGAAAATAGAATTTTAGGATAGCAGAACAATCACTTTCCCAATATGAAATTTCATTTGTTCAAATATAGATTAAGATCGATTGACAGTTTCTTTAAATATATATGGGTCACATATGTTTTTGGTTATTAACTCATGCGATTCTTTCAAGATCAATACCTACATAGTATGTTGGATTATCGTAAGAGCGAATGTGTGGTGTGTGACTGCAAAAATGTAATTTTATATTATGCAAATGTTTCTCGGTACATGGATTGTATTATTAGTAGGAGGGAGACACGACAACCATTTATTTAGTATGAGCGGAGAGCGATTTCCTGATTTTTTTTTTTTTTTCTTTGGTTAGTTACATCTCAGTTTTTGGAGAGTAAATCAGACGAGAAATATGTTAAATTAAATTTAATTTATTACCTTGAACCAGTATACAGTTACATTCTTTTTCTGCTTCGAACCATAGAAGCTCCTTTACGAATGCAACGAATGCTTGGCCACGAGAAGGCACCTTTTCGTTACCACTTTCGTTTGTTCCTTCCATTTGTATAAAACCGTCGTTATGTTCATCCTTATCGCGATGAAATCGTTTCATTACGTCAGTATGTTTAAGGTTTCTTCCATTGCCAGTATCGGAGAAATCTACGTGTTCTGCATAATTTTCAATATTATCTTTTTGTTCTTGTAATGTCTGTGAATGTGGTTCCTCCAACACCATGTGTTTCTGCCAATCCTGTTGCATTTACGCTTCCAATTTTTCCAATTATACGCGAATTTGTTTCGATTGTTACAACGCTATACTTGTTACTATACTCGATCGAATAAAGGAAAAAATACATTGTATATGAACAGTACAATTGACATAATTACAGTTAGCGTAATATAATATTAACATATATTAATTTACAATACAATATTAATTAATAAGATATGCACATATTTGAGGCGTTCGGATATTAAGGTATTCGGACGATGTATGTTCGGATATTAGGATATTTGGATAATGGGTGTTCGGATATTAAGGTATTCGGATATTAAGGTATTCGGATAAGGCGAGCTCTACTGTACAATATAATTGTACATCCTACAACAGGCAAAGAAATGTTTAATACAAATTTTACTTACACTCGTATAGACAAATCTCAGCTTTAAACTTTCTTCTACTCATCGATATATTTATCGCTGCGTTTATCAGCCAAGAGCAATTACAAATTCAACAGCAAGTGGTAACGGTCAGAAGTTTTTTTTTTTTTTTTTTTTTAGTGATTCCTTACGTGAATAAATTTTCTAAATCGTTTAAATACGTTTGCAAAGAGCGCGATATCCTGTTTTATCTGATGGAGTATTTTATTAAACGTGTATCTTATTGGGTTGGCAACTAAGTGAGTAAGTATTTGAATTTATTTCTATAAAACACTTTACAACCACGTGAATATCGTATTGAAGACACGAGCATCATGATTTTATCACTATAGTTTGAAACAAGGCAGAAACTTTAAAATATTGAAATATATACATAAATATACATGTATACATATAAGATATATTTACTTGTAGTGAACATTCTGCAGTTTTTATGTGTATTTCCGAATTGATTGAGGTATTTGTCGAAGTGGGTCTCACTTCTAGGAAAACTCTACATCTTCTCTAGTGTTTAGTTTTTTTTTTTTTATTTGGAAGTAGTTTACAATCAATTCTCATTGAGAATTATAAGTAAATTATTCCGGCGTGGTATTATAACGTGAACAATAAATGATTATCGTATGTTTGGTTCTAGCTGAATCTAATGTTTAAATCTAGAGGGTAATGTGTTTTTAGCCTGCGGATCTGATCCGTCGTGTCGAGTAATTGAGTAACTAGTAGATTTTGGTGGTTGTTAGTTCATATGTTATATCTATTACTGAATTTGGATATTTCTTCTTTAACTGTTGGTATCTTAAGGTCGCGACGTATTGTTTCATTGGTAACATACCAAGGTGCATCTATTAAGGATCTTAGACTTTTTGACAGGAATCGTTGAAGAATTTCTATGTTGCAATTACTCGCTATTCTCCATAGTTGGATCCCATAGATTCAAACAGGTTTTAATATGGGTGTTTAGTTTTTGGCACAACGATTCTCTTTACAGCGGCTTCTTTCGTGTCTATCATATGTTGGCAACTAAGTGATTGCGGATTTTGTCATTAGGTGGTATTGACAAAATCCGCAACCACTTAGTTGCCAATCCCATACTTTCAAACATAGTTATGAATAAAATGTCTGGTCTACAGTGTGACAAGAAAGGAAAGCTAAATTTGTGACACGCGAAGCGAAATTAAAAACACAAGTGTTCGCTTTGATATTACACTGAACAAGTTATCTGCAATCATTTCTATTTTACGTCGAAAACGAAGATCGAAGAGATACTTTTACCAACGTTGTAAGCTCGGAACAACAAGCGGCAATTTTTTGTCGCGTTCTGCTTCTATTGTAAATAACCGTGCAGTGCAAATGTTCTCAGTCACGCACATTTTGCTCGTGCGTACCAACAAATGCGAATCGACAGCGCCCTGTCGAATTATTAATATCGTATCGTTAAAATTAAAATCGATTTCGAAAAATACGATCTTTGTACGCCCACATACTACCCTCGTTTATAGACAAAGCGTATTATTTACAAATTCGCCTTTGAAAATCCCACTAGAATTACCTTAATTAATTGGTAATTAATCGCTTTGAGAATTGGAAATCAGATACAGTAGAATGTACAGTTTACATTACATTAACATTACAGTAATATTACAGTAACATTATGGTTGGCTTGAAAATGAATTTTAAAAGAAGAATTTTTGTACATGCGTGTATTTGCAAATTGAACTTTTTATTCTGTTCAATATCGAATGTCAAAGTACGTAATTCTTTTCTTAACAAACTCATTCGAAGATCGTTTGCATTTTATAAGGATTAAATTAATGGAATATCGTTCATTTGTAGTTTTATTTGACTTGCAGTAAGCATCGGTTTACGGAGAAAATGTGTTGACAAATTCGACTTTGGAATGTGCAACTAATTACTAATTACTAAACCACGGACATTTATACATTTTTGAGAAATGAAAAATCCCACAAATCTACAGACTGCAGATAATATGCAAAAATATATTTAAATATATATAATATTAAAAATAGAACGCTTACTGTGATATTTAGTAGACGAAATAAATTTCTATTCACGTTCAATTCCATTCAAATTATGTTTACAAGGATAGAAATTTGCATGGAACATCCGTAGTCTATTAATTACTTAGAGAATAATACGATAATCAAGTGGACCAGATGCATCGATCATCCGACAGTTTGCCTAAACAGGAAAGTTATGACCTATAGTACTACATTTATTTCGAATTGGCACGATTGTTGCTGATCTGCGAAACAAAACGTGCAGAAACTTAGCAACTACCCTTGTTCTCCTGACACAATCCAAAGACTTCGCTAACTACCCTTGGCAGACTTTCAGTTTAAACATTGATGCATTTAGCGAAGAAATTAATCTTCCAACGATTGCTAACTCTGCTTTCAGAACGAGACATCCTGCTAAAGTTCAGGAAAGAATGTCACTTTTCGCTGCTACTTTATCACCATATTGTGTTATTAACTTTATCCAATTAGTTGTATTATTTTTTTTTGCTATCCGCAATTGATATTGTATGTTTGTGCAACGAAAATCTAACATATTTTTATAGCTATCTGTGTAATCATCTTTTCACTAAAATCTTCGTAAAATCGTTACATATTATCTGGTCGAATTCTAGCAATTCTGTAAACGTGTTTTCGTAATTGTATTTTTATTAGGTTGTCCGGAAAGTTTCTTTCGTTTCATAAGATGATAATAGATGAACAAAAATTTCTATTTTATATTATTTTATTGAATTAGGTGTGATCCATTTCGTTCTATTTCTATTATTATGTTCGTGCATAATTCAATAAACTAATATAAAACGAAGAACATTGTGCGTCTATTATTTCCTTATAAAACGAAAGAAACATTTCGGACAACCTAATATTACAATCTTCATTGCATTCTAGTGTAACATGATTCAAGAACTGTTTTGGTTACATCCAAAAATCGTTAGATTTCGAAGACTCAAAGGTACAGAATTTATTCATATTTTTGCATATATCTGATGAGCTTTTTAATTATATCACTAGGAATATTTTCATGTTTCCAAACGATTTTCCTATTTACCACGTCACTTTATACTCTTTTCGTCTTCTCTGTCGTCTAGGTCATTTAAAATTATTTGAAACGTATGACGTATCCCAACATCTCAAAAACCTGGTAAAATCCAGCAAAAGCTTCCAGAGAATTGAAACTTATTGTTCTAGACTTTCAGAAATGCACTATTTTTTCAGCTTTAGAGAACCAACAATTGTAATGGATGAATGAACGTTGATATTTTCATGAAAAGTGTTGTAGCAATTTGATATAACACGATGCAGAAGCCAATTGTTAAACAGCCAAGTAATGACAAATCTATAATTTATCTAAAATATATTTACAAAATAAATGTATAATAGGTTTCCTCTGTGATAAATACAAAACTCATGCGATAAACACTATCGACTTTTAAAGTTTAGCATAAGATGAAAAGATCACAATAAGATTTACAAGTACAGTGATTATAATATCGACGCATATCGCATTTCTATTGAGTTTTATGTTCCATCTGCATGGCATCACATTTTTGCAGCCTTGTGAGGATATTGCTAGATATCACACAATTTAATGTACTTGGGCCTAATTGATTAGTATGTGATGCTATACACTGGCGTGGTGATACTCTTTGCAGCCACTGTATCTACAGAATATCGGGTTTTAATACTTCCGTGCAATTATTTCCTCAACTATTCGCTATCGAGAAAATGTTGCAAATGAAGCACCGTCTGTTCCAAAGTGGATTACGGATGGCTGCCAATAAATTACTGGAACAAGTTTCTAGGGGTTGGAACTATTCAGGGTCAGAACGAACCAATATATTGATTGGCAAAGTTGTCCCCTGGAATACGCAAGATAAAGAACAATTTCTAGGCAGTTAGCGAAAAGAGGTTTTAAACGTTAACCCTTGGCACTCTGAATTTTATTTCAATTTCGTTACCAGCAGCTGCCGAAGCTTTCAAGTGTTTTGTTTGAAATTTACTTTAACTAAAAAATAGGACAATTTAAATAAATAAAGGAAGAAAGAAATTCACTTAAACATCAGTTTTATTCACACTATTGTTGTATTTTGTAATTTTTAAGCGTACGATATATCTTGAAATAATTTCCAGGATACAATCCTGGTTTTCTTTCGCACGTTTTACAAAAAAGGTGGGACAGAAAGAATGTCGAGTTGGAATCGAGAAAGGAGCTCCTGAGATAAAAACTGATAAAAACCAACATAGGAGTGCAAAGGGTTAACAAATAACGTTGAACTATTATTGACTGGTCGAAGGGCCAATGTATTTTTTACAAATTAGCGTATTCATTTTTGCAAAAAATGTCATTTTCATGTTTAGCTCGATAGAAATATATTTAAAATCCTAGAGAAATTTCAATAGGATATTTTCCTCGAAACAGGGTAGGTTCTACTGTGTCCATTTTTAAATTTGTCGTAATATATTAAATATATTATAACGTATTATAATCTTATTAATAACATATATCGATGAGATATTAATAAAAAATTGACAAATTCGTTTATATAATTTCACATCATAATACAAGACAAAACTAAAGATACAGCAAAAGAATGCTTTTTTTCGAAACCTGGAAACAATGGACATTTCTCCTAAAATTGTGTTTTCGCCTGTGAAGAAATATAGACTCAACGTTAATTCTGTTACGTTTTCATTCAACGTTTAGTGGACCTTTTTCTACTTTTAATTGCTTCTACTAATTCGTTAGGTATTTTATTTTTTTTTTTTTTCTAAGTAGCACGATAGTTTCTAAGGTAACTTCTGATCGCAAATTTTTCTCGCTAGAATTCCCCACAGGTTCTCTATCGGATCAGGAATGGATGTTGGCCATCGTAATAATTCTACCCGGAAATGTTGAAACTAGTTTTTCCTAGCAGCGGCTGTACGAGTAGCCGCTGAAGTCTCGTTGAAAAATTGTCTTTTATCTTCTATTTCGGCTACGAAAGGCAATAATTCGCCATGTAACATCTCCTGATATCCCATAGCGTCTAATTTATTTATTTACAAAAATAATTTCACTTAACGTATCCAGATACGATCGATGATTTCTCAAAAATGTTGAAGAAATAATGCGAAAAAAATATGTTTGAGTCTACGATTATTCACAGTGTTGTATTTAAACATATAGATATATGTTTAAATACAATTAATTAATTAATTAATTAATGTTTATAGATTTGTTTAATAATCCCATCTTTGTAAACATGGCTGAAAAACAGTGTACAAGAACGATATACATTATTTTGCTAATATTTCAGCAACATATATATGTCGAAGATGAAAGGAAAGCCGAAGCCTTTCCTTGGAAATTTTGGGAACATCCTCTAGTACTCTAGCCTAGATTTCATCATAGCTGTAATTGTTCGAGATTTGTGATAGCGAGATTGGGTTCGAGGTGACAATTGGTCGCCGAACGTAGCCATGGTCACGGGATGGACGTTTTGTCTAACGAAGGTCTGGAGTGGCTGTATGGGTTTTCCGAGAAATATGGTTGTGGCGGCATGCGGCCTCGGGAGCGGGCCTAGCTACGTGTGATGTTGCCTCGGAGGTGCCGATACAATGGGACATACATTGTATTAATAATCAAACTTCAGGCAGAAACTGCCTAGCAACGGCGTTTGGAACTTTCTCGATGCTTCCAACGAGTGTGTATCAAACTCCAGGCAGAAACTGCCTAGCAACGGCGTTTGGAACCTTCTCGATGCTCCAAACGAGTGTAGAAAACAAATGCAATCGTACAGCGAGAAAAATCTCCACGAGGTTGGCATTCGTGCGATCGCCCTGGAGAGTGACACATCGAGCATTTTCAACAATCGTATTTCTGTGCCTAAGATTAGTTTACGCTTAGTAAAGAGTTATCCCGTTGACCGTGGATTTGTTTGAACCCAAAAACATTGTTAATAGCGTTCATTAAACTTATTATTCGTAAATCATACTATTCATTAAACTTACTATTCGTTAAACTTGTTATTCATTAGACTTATTATTTGTTAAACCTATTATTCGTACAATTTATTATTCACTAACTTTATTATTCGTCAAACTTACTATTCATTAGACTTATTATTTGTTAAGCTTTGCGATAGTCTTGTATATACGTGTAAATATAATCTCGGCTTTGTGAAAGGATGGCTAATTCACGTGAAGAGTTGTTACGCGAAAATTCCAATCATAACCCGACATATATATCAATGCAGCGTTTTGCTTAAATTTGTCGAGCCGTATATTCCACAGAAATATCTCAAATGCAAAGAAATATGTTACGCGTGTGCAACGTGTGCATGTTATCAGAGATTAATAGCTACATACATCAGTGATTTCTGTGAGAAAGTTCATAGACCTGCTATCACGCGTAAGTCTTGATTGAACGATTTCGAGGAAGAAACATTCGACCTTCGATCCTAATAAATCACAGTTAAACGTTTACGGTGCGGATTCTCGTCGAGAGGATACGATCACGCAGTGAGAAACCGAATCCGGAGCTGTACAATTTAGATAAATTGTCTGGGTGGGCGCACAGGGGAGAACACGTGCGACCTCTAACACTGGCATTGCAATCTGCCCGCTGTAACTCATGCTTTGTACAAGCACCTACTTCACCAACCTGTGAATATAGAATTCCTTTTCTTTTCTTTTTCTTCTTTTTTCTTTTCTTTTTTTAACCGTTCGCGTTCTATCATGAGAAATCCATCGAGACCGCGAAATTCTATTTATCGAAAACGTGACCAGCTTGCAACACAGCGAACGGAAGAATAGAAGAACTAGCTTACTTTGGTTTTATTACATAATTCTCCGTTATCCGATAGTTTTACGTAACAGTTTCAACGATTTGTTTAATGTTTCTCCTAATCGCTAGATTTTTTTACATTTTTTATTGTACGTGTATATACTGCATTGGGAAATTAAGTTTGATTGACATAATTGATTTAAATAATTTGATAATTTCAATGTGTCATATTTCTCTATTGATTAATTCAACATTGCTAATAAGAATAATTTCTCATATTTCTGTATTAATTAACCATTTAATGTCAACCGCAATGTCTCATATTTCTCTAGTAATTCATTCAATAACCTTGATGATAACAATAATTACTCGTATCTCTGTTACAGTTAACTATTCAATGTTAGTAACAATATCTCATATTTCTCTATTTATTAATTCAATAACTTTGATGCGAACAACGACAATTCCTTATATTTCTGTATCAATTAACTCAATACCTTCAACAGTAAAAATATTTCATCTTCCTCTATCGATGATGTATCATATTCGAGGAATGAAAATATATTCTGCTAACATACAAAAACAAAATGGGTTTCATAGCCATTTGTCTCGCGTTTCTCTATTGATTAATTCGAATTCGATAACTTTGGTACCAACAACAATTCCCCATATTTCTCTATCAATTAACTCAACACCTTCAACAGTAAAAATATTTCATCTTCCTCTATCGATGATGTATCATATTCGAGGAATGAAAATATATTCTGCAAACATAAAAGAACAAAATGGGTTTCATACCCATTTGTCTCGCGTTTCTCTATTGATTAATTCGAATTTGATAACTTTGGTACCAACAACAATTCCCCATATTTCTGTATCAATTAACTCAATACCTTCAACAGTAAAAATATTTCATCTTCTTCTATCGATGATGTATCATATTCGAGAAATGAAAATATATTCTGCTAACATACAAAAACAGAATGGGTTTCATAGCCATTTGTCTCGCGTTTCTCTATTGATTAATTCGAATTCGATAACTTTGGTACCAACAACAATTCCCCATATTTCTGTATCAATTAACTCAATACCTTCAACAGTAAAAATATTTCATCTTCCTCTATCGATAATGTATCATATTCGAGGAATGAAAATATATTCTGCAAACATAAAAGAACAAAATGGGTTTCATACCCATTTGTCTCGCGTTTCTCTATTGATTAATTCGATAACTTTGGTACTAACAACAATTGCTCATATTTCTGTATCAATTAACTCAATACCTTCAACAGTAAAAATATTTCATCTTCTTCTATCGATGATGTATCATATTCGAGGAATGAAAATATATTCTGCAAACATAAAAGAACAAAATGGGTTTCATAGCCATTTGTCTCGCGTTTCTCTATTGATTAATTCGATAACTTTGGTACCAACAACAATTGCTCATATTTCTGTATCAATTAACTCAATACCTTCAACAGTAAAAATATTTCATTTTTCTCTATCGATGATGTATCGTATTGGAAGAACGAAAATAAATTGTGGAAATTGTAGAAGACCAGAATCTTCTCGTAGCCATTCGCCAAGAATTTTCACGTACGTTATTTTTATCGTCCATCTAGTTGATTGCAACAGAAAAATGATTTAATAATATCAATATCATCGTCATACGACATGTCATTTCTACGACATTCTTCAGAACGTACTAACAAGAAACAAGCGTGCGTATCGAAGATAAAGTTCCGCTGTCGCTATGTCTTTTAAAAAACGTAATCCCGCGTATGGCAAAGAAAACCAATTGAATCTCGCGTGAAACTGAGAAACGTCATGTGTCTTCGATACGATACCAAAGAAGTGAAATGAAAGGTGCAATCTCAGCGAAATATCAAAACGTCAATCACACGTGGCTTTCGAGAAACTAGCCACTTGGGCGCGAAAACGAGTCATGATATTCAGTTTCCTAAACAACGTGCAGCCTGGAAACTTCATGTTTCACCGCACGTCGAAAATTCAACGGGAGCGGCCACGTCAAAAGCAGCACTTCGGCCGCGTGTCTTGATAAATTGATGTTTTCCAAAGCATTTTTCTTTTTATTTTCCACGCTCCGCAGCATCAACGACGGTTACACGCGTATTGCAGCCAAAATTGACGGCCGACATAACAAATTCCCGAGAAATTCGTTCTCTCACCTGCCGTTTATATTCCGTTCGCCGAGCTTTTCAAATTTTTAAACCGCACCGACTGTGTCTGGCCTACGAATATTTAATGCCGCTTCTCTTTACGATTCGGCGAGCTTAAGAAATTTACAGTCGCAACTTCAAGTTTACAGCTGACCTACATTCAGACGCTGGGTCGAGGCCTTTGCATTTCTTCGGTGGTGTCGCACTTTTTTTCGTTGAAAATAATTTAATCTTGAACGTCGCTCCGTTTTTTAAGCGTTTTACAAAATCTTCCAGATGCAAAGAATTTCGATGAAAAGTGTGGTAAACGATTTTTGCTGCTGTTACAAATATTTGAATTAATATCGAATGGTAGCGTTTCTCTAAGTGAGGTTTACGTTTCAGTTACATTTTTATTACTTACATACGGAAATTGTATATCTTTTTTACGATGGATTCGCGCTCTTTCGTTCGACGCTTTTATCGGAAGACTTTATTGGAAAATTAATTTTCTATTACACATGCCTTTCGGATATGAGCTGAAACCTTCTTTGTATTTGAAGCACGTCCCCGATGTATGTACTACGTATAGGTTCAATGAACTCGGTTAAATATAGCGACGACAGTGAATAATTTAGCAAGATCTAATCGTTTTCAGATTTCACATTTCACATTTCACATTATTGTCTGTTTCTGGCGTATTCAACACGCCGCACATAAAGGATATATCCTAATAAGCACGAAGATGGTATCCCATTGGGGGTAGCCACCCACATGATAAACAAACAGCTAAAAAATTCTACCAAATGTCCAAATTGGACAAATTGTGAATGTGAAATATTAAATAAAAAAAAAAGAAAACACGCCGTGCGAAAGATTCCAATAAAATAATATCATCGCAGATTCTAGCATTTTTGTTTGAAATTCTATTATTCTTACTATTATCTCAGTCTTGTTATTATTATTATTGCATCTTATACATATTGTACAGAATTTTGCAAATTTATATAACTTCAATTGCGTCATGTACATTTAATATACAGTGCTGTGAATAATTATAAATTCAAATGTATTTTTAGATGTTTCATAATATTAAAAGAAAAATTGAGCAAGTCGTTAATATTATTTCACATTGTAACGTAAAACAAAAATGAAGATACAACAAACGAAAATCGTGTTCTCTTCAAGTCTACAAACAATGAAAATTTCTCTTAAAATTGTTTTTCGCTGTGAGAAAACATGTTGTCTTTGATTATTTCTATTACTCTGTTAGGTACACTATCCACTAATTTATTTAAATCTTCGTTTCTCACAGGTTCTCGATCGAGTTCAGATCAGGACACAAAGTTGGTCACGGTGATGATTCCATTCGAAAATCTTGAAACCACTTTTTTGTAGCGGTGACAAGATGAATAGGAGCATTGTCTCGTTGAAAAATTGTCTTTTATCTTTTATTTCAACAAACATATCAAAACACGATCGGTGGTTTCTTGAAGATGTGGAAAAAATAATGCTAAGGGAATGTGTTCAAGTGCAAAATTATTCACAACACTGCATCTATAGCCAATTAATCACCAATAGTGTACTTAATTATCCTTATTTCTGCAATCTAACTTTTATTTGTCACTGTATGTCTTCGTACAAGCTCGGTGTATATTTAAATCCACGTTATAAATCACCGGAATTGCTGTTTAAGAAAACATCTACCTCGAAATATATCAAAGCTGGTTTAAACACTAAGAAAGATTTATCTGACACTTTTTAAATCCTACTTTATAAAACCAGAGTCGACTCTTTCGCCAGAATATTTGTACACAGAAGCGAACGCGCTACGTCAACACCGCAGGAACACATAGAGCAGAGACCCCCAGATGAAAATTGTCGGGTTAAAGCCGACGACAAGATGCTGCAGGAGTCGCAACGCGTGCGACTGGCCGACGGAATAATTTGATAGACTCGTATTAGCCTGAATTCCTACAATCCAGTTAGCTACCCTAGCCCTGATCCAGCCTCGTCCTGAATTTAGAGCAATTGACACGAACTGGAACACGCCGTGATAAACTAACGTTTCCGATAGGCTTCCTAAGACAGGTCGAACCGGCGTTCTCCGAGCCGGAAAACTGTAAAATGCATTCGAGGAACGTTCGAACTTGTTCGATTGCTGCAACTTCCAGATTTCGTCGTTTCATTAACTGTCCTTTGCCTTTAATCGCGATCGATTTATATCGAGTATTTCTAAGATGTTGGCGAATGGAAAATTAAATGGCGAAATAAGAACAAATTTTCTACTTTGTATTTTATATTTTATACTTACAGAGGCGTGTGTTCTAAGAAACTGAAGAGTAGATTTCAGCGATTGGTATTTTATTAATGATCGATCGGGTATAAGAATTTAATTTGTGATTGATGTCTCGGGTATTTGTATTGTTAAGGTGTGTTTCTTTGGAATTTCTCTATAAATTGATATTTGTTGCTATTCCTTTCCCTCATGCAAATTTATATAATCTACTGAAACAATAATTATGGTTATGAAAAATAATTATGAATCATGTAACTGTGATTATATAATGAATAATGTGATTATATAATGTGATAATGAAGTATTAGTAGTAACGCGATCAGTCGTAAATTAATCCGCTGAATTTCAACTTACCATTATTATTGCACGATTTTAACGAAATTTATTACAGACAGATCGTATTGCTGGCAAATATATTTTCTAAAAGAGTATTTTACAATGTTTACGAATTTGTACATAGCTCCACTATTTAGATCGTAATTTTTACGAATATAATTTTTGCAGAAACAATATCGATAATAAAACATTTGAAAATATGGAACTCGTATCTGTATCAAAAGAATCATATCAATAGTGAGAATTTATTCTTGCAATTCGTATGACAAAAAATTATTGTATACTATGTCTAAATATTTTGACTATTTAGACTATGTCCAAACGTTGATAACTACGCGTATACTATGTGTAGGAAGCGTTTATTTTCACATTCCCATTTAGTGAGATACAATTACATTAAGAGAAAGTGTTGCTCTTCTATAAATGTACGTCGATATTTTACTTTAGGCATACTCTAAACATGAAATAGTAAATCAAATATTTACACTATTTGCTACTACGTGTAGAAACCTGTTATTTTTTACATCTGAAATTCTTTTTTCACGTTTAGCGGGATTCAATGAAATTAAGAGAAGATTTCGCTACCCTGTACACGCACGTCGATATTCAATTTTGAACATAGTTTAAACATACGATAATGTAGTCAAATCTTCAAACTATTTATATTAATCTTCAAACTGAATATCGACGTGTATTATTTTACGGAACAGCAAAAGTTTCTGTCAATTTAATTAAGTCTGGCTAAACGAAAATGTGAAAGTAAGTGGTCCCTACACATAGTAGCGTGACTATGTTATTATCAACAATATTTTATTACTTTTCAGCAACGTGGAGCGATGCATTGCGATAAATACGATCAGCACGTTCATTTGTTACTCGCCAATGACGCGAATCTAATCTTGGAATATTAATCTGTGATGATTTTTTGCCATGTCAATCTGACACCAAGTGATAACTTGGAAAAGTGAGGGCTGGTTGATGGCTAATAGACATAACATAACATTACCGTTATTTTCTTCTGAACTTTGCTCTACGACTGGTAGGAAAGATTATTCGAATTTGATGTTTGCTACGCAAATTCAAAACAAACGTAGAGTATACGGAATAGCGCTAAATAATAATGGCAGATATGTACGTGGGACCACGACTCAGGCGGAAAATTTTTCTGTTTCCTCGGACGTTCATCGAATAGCAATGGAACTGCAAAGTATAAAAGGAATATAGGTTTAATGTTTCTGCTCGGAGCAGAAACGTTCCACGCGTGTGTGTTATACTGTAAACTGTAGAGCTAAACTTTGATCAGCCTCGTTGCTCGACAATGAGTGAACAGTGGAGCGTAAATTCTCATATTTGGAGCCGAGGAATAGAACATTTTTCTGATACACCGTACGAAAACCAAGATCATCGTAGTATTATTTTATAATGACGTGTGGAATTTATTTCCATCTTTCTATAAAATGAATTCTCGATATTGCGAGTTTAATGGAAATTCAATTTAATTTGCGAAAATTGTCTTGCTCAATGAGAGTCGAGTTACGTGAAAATATCAAGGTCTAGTAAATTTAAGAGTTGATTTGAAAGTCGGATAAACGAAGATAATTTCATTTTGTTCTACTTGACTTCGAAATTGAACTCGTTAAGAACCAATAATTCACAAAGATTTATTTACTTCTCTGTATTAAGTTACTTAGGTTAAAATAATTCCCCACGTTTGTCTAACAATTTTATTGTTAGAATATATACTACTATACTATGAAGCATACTATATACATATATATACTACGAAGCATATACTATTTTGCTTTAATATTCTTTGTGACTGGACACGGTCATTTCAAAACTTTATATCAAGAAATGTGGGATACACGTTTCTACATTTTTTAAATTATTTAACAATCACACGCGAAGAAAATTTCTAAACATTAAAACAGTTGATATTTCAATATTAATAGCGCAGAGGATATTCCGATAAATTTTTGAACGGAAGTGTAACAATCTCTGCTGCGTTAGATTCAGAAACGATTCTTTTATGAAATGCTCATAATTTTTTTGTTCATTGCTTTTATTAAATAATATGTAATTATAAACGATATTGACCCATATTATTCGTATGTTCATCGCAGTTATATTTATAATACTTTACAATATTCTTCAACTTTATTATACAACCTAGTAATTAAAAAGTGATTGAAAGAAAATTCTACTGTTTGAAATTGCTTGGAAATTTTCTACGGTTTCCTGCAAAAATTCGTTACGTACTTTACATTGCGCGTTTTACGTTTCATTCGTTACAGTCCATTAATATTCAATGACAACGTCCGATCAACTGAAAATTAACGCACGTGAAAAGTTCTTTGCTTTGGCATTAAATAGAAATCTTCCAGTCCTTGCTGCGATTCTGCTTCTAATTTTAACTTATTACATGTAGCCCAAGTAAACAGTTATCATACATTGTTAGTTAAACTATCACGTGTTGGAAAATTTGTTGGGTAAGTGGCGGCGAATGACGTATGCTGGCAAAACTTTCGATAGGTGATGTAATTTAATCAGGCCATCAGGTTTTTATAATCTTCTCTGTTAATCCACCACAGGCATATGTAGCTAATTACGCTCGAATATTTTCTGCAATTCTAGACATCAACATTTTCCGCTTCGTAATGTAGCAATCACCAGTACTGAAGATAATTTAAAACTCGAGATCAGGCATTTCCGAGATTTGTATTTTATGCGCAAAATGTTTCTAAAACGTCAGGGACTTGTGTATTATATAACTTCAATCTCCGTACGAAGTCTCAGTTTTATCAGAGAGTAAAGTTTTATTATAATTATACTACGAACGTTCGTTTAAAACATGTTTATTCCAAATGATAGCTATACTGTGGTTACCACTCTATTTATTATAACATTTATATACTACTCGACTCCAAGTATACAGGGTGTCTGCGAAATTATGCTACAAACGTTCGGTTGGTGATTTTACAGACAAAAAATAGTCGGAGAAGAAGAATAACATTTTTCCCTTTGAAGCTTTGTTTTCCAGAGAAATTAGCTGCAAGCTATCCGTCAGATAGCCGTGTGCTAATTGTAAGTTTCCATATAATATAATTATATATAATTTAATAAGATAAGCAGAGTTACGTGTACAGCAACACGGTCGACTTGTTACGTAAATAAAATGATTTACAAAAAGTAATACCCTTGTCCTTATTTATGAAAGCATTCCAAACGCGGACAGTGCGGAAATAAGATAACAGCAACGATAGGAAGCAAACCGTGACACTGTTCACGTTGATAAATATCGACAGAAGGGGAAAGAGAACTCGGATAACTGGAAACCTACAATTAGATCACACGGATACCTGGCGGACCTTCAAACCGATTTTTCTTGAAAACGAAGCCTCAATTTCTTAGGTACGACGCGCCACTATAGTGGCTCACTTTACTTACTCATTCGCTCACCGTTTGAAGTAAACTAACTTTTTCATTTGTCTTGCTTCACACTTCTTTTGCCCTCGCAATAACAGTGTTATAACAGTGTTAACAATATACAGGAAGAATATATAGTCTTTGTTTTCGATACCAATTGTTGCTTTTCGTTAAAATAAATATACCATTGTTAGATGCTCTTTTCAACACGCCAATCCGTATCCTTATAATTTTTTGGAATCTTTAACCTCAAAATGTAGCTTCAAAATAGAAAACGAAGAGCAATTTGAAAAGCACTATCGCGCTATGAGTGTAAAAATTGTGACCTGGGTCTATGTGTCGTACAGCGTTTTAAAACATATCACTCCCAACTGTATTATTAATTATTAAAGTAAGTCATTAAAGTTATATTCGTCATACCTTTAAGAAAAATTATAATTTAATTATCAAAAACTTCCTTCCAATGTTCTTGCGTAGAGAACAGCATCATCCGTCACATATTGCAGTGCTGTATCGTTTTCGCGTCAAACTCTGCCGTACGGAGAAACAGCCCCGTACAAAAATCAAAAGGTTAAAGGAAACAATGTTATTCTTCTTTTTCTACCAATTTTTGCGTGCAGAATCATCAGGCAACCGCTTATACCGTGATTTCGAGGCACTCTGTATTAAATTTCCTATCGTTCGGAGGTAGAGATGAAACGTGTAGAACCTGACTGAAAAACGCGCCGCTGGAAGACGAGAACAGGTGCAAATTGCAGAAGACTAAAAAGCCTGTGTATGTTTAAATAATTAACAACGTCTCACCGTCGAATGTGTGTTTACCAAACAGCAAATATTGCCAAAATCGTGGAAAAACGCATCGTTGGACGCTCGATGGCCTGGCGTCTGAAAAGGGAAAGTATCGTTTTGCACAGACAGAATGTCGACTTACCAAGCATCTTGGAACCCTGAACAGGACTCAGAGGGTAAAAATCGCCGTGGAGAGGGCAATGGAAGCCAACCCTGCGCTCTCTTCTTCGCGCCCTTCTAGTCAACGTGCAAAGCAGCACGCCGAGGGCGAGCATAAGGGCGCCCACGACTATGCAGATCGGTCCCAGAATCCGCGAATTGCCCGTGAACGCGATTCTAGCCGCGTACGAGTCCTTGTCTTCATCCTGGCCGGGACCGCGATACGACGCAGCTGAAACAGACAAATGAAGCACGCGTAAGCACCAAGTCAAGCGATATCGGTCATTTTCCCGCCCTCTGGTGAACGATTAATCGACACCTGTGTGGCGGTAATTTCTCTCTTTTCTTTGCTTCGACTCTCCTTCGCGTCCCTTTCGAAACGATCGCCTCTTTTCTGTTCCTTTCGACCGTTCTTTTTTTTTTTTTTTTTTTTTTTTTTTTTTTTTTTATCGCTTTGAATTTCTTTTCCTCGTATTAAACGAGAACTCGCGAACAACGATGGAATTTTTAAGGCGCGGCGGATAAAGGGACGCGTAATGAGGTTTCGTAATTCAAAGCCCGGACCTGGGACCAGCTTCCCTCTACCTTCTTTCGGGATTTTCGGCCGCGTTATTAATGTTTCAAATTTAATCTCGCCGAGTGCTCGCGGCTAAGTTCACGCTTCCACGAACGTGCGCGCCATATCAAACTGCTGGGCAATACTCGCTGCGAAGAAACGGTGCAAAAGGGAACAAACAGAGAAAAAGAGAGGGAGAGGGGGAAAGAGGCGAAAGAGAGAGAAAGGTGATTTTGCAGGGCAGGTGATTTTCAATTAAATAAGCAAGGAAAGACGACGGTGGGATTGCTAGTACCGTTTCGAACCCATTACAGGGAAATTGGTACTTGCCGCGTGAAAATTATGATCGGCGATAATATCCCACCGTCGTGGTTAATTAAGCTCCTTCAAATTGCGATAGACGTTTGTTGCAAGGACAAGTTAAAGAAACAAGCTTTCTAGCAGTGTTTTGCTACACGCTGCAGTTTCACTTCTGGAGATGGATGCAGACCAAGTGACCCAAATTTCGGTCTGATCAATTTTTGTTGTTAAATGCTGCAGCCGATAAACGGTAATTGCAGTTTGAAATAGAAACGCCGTTGGTTAAGTGAGAGAAAAAACAAAGGAATTGGCTGTTTCCAGAGTTTTCTGCAAAGTGCTCTGTTTTTTCGCCAGTGCACCATCTTCTTTCTTAATATATAATCTTTAATTTCTATATTAAACTTTAGCTCCTGAAATGACGTATCGTATTAGATTTCAGAAATTTCAATGAATAAAAAGACAGTACTTTGTAATCAACGTAATAAAAAGACAGTATATTGTAATCAACATACTTAAGGATATTAAGTAACATGTAATCTTAGAACATAAGCAATAATACAATGATATTATTCACGTTATTTTTAAAAACTACATTTCTCTGTTTAAACATATAACGTAGAAATATCGACGATGAAGAATTAAACGTTTATTTGTATAATAAATATAAAATATTAATAAATTCCTGCAACACAAGTCTCGACGACCTTCCAGTCTAAACTCTCTCTGCCATACTCACACAACCCGCATGTAACCATTCAATAATATGAGTATCACGTTAATACCATGTATTTCATTTATTATAATAAATTAACTACATTTATTCCCATAAAAAGCGATGTGTTTAAGAGGCCCAAATTTCGTTTGCTGATGAATCTTTCTTGTTAGGTGCTCCTGCCTGTAAGTGGCGATTGGAATTTAAAATAGAAATGTCGCTAGTTCAGTGACAGCAGAAACGAAGGAATTCGCCACTAGATTACGTCTTAATATACGAAGTCGTATTTCAACATCTAAAGTATGTAATTCTAGAATTTATTTTTGGCGACGCTTGGAATATTGCTTCTATTTTTATATTCCAAAGTGGCGATCTCGTTCTGTCACTTATCTATATATTATTGTTGGCAATTATATTAAAAAATGCCTTTGAAATTATTTAAATAAAAATTGACGCGTGTTTTGGAAAGAAATACGAAAAAGGGTCATCGAATGAAAGCGAAGAAGAGCAAGAGGTGGCGTGCTTCAAAATGACTTAAATGCGTCAGGAGTTTTTATGGAACTTAACTACCATGTCACGCGAGAGTTAAATCTCTATTGTTATTAAAATTCAACCTAATCTCAATTTGCATAGTATAAACGAAATAATTTAATTAATTTTTCTTCCAGGAGATGGAATTTCTCGTCTCTGAGAACTACAAATTTCGTGTAAAATCTAAAATTTGCGAATGGAATTTGTTAGAAATCACGGAAAATTTAAATATCTTACTGACAAGTGAACTTGAGCATTCGTTGTGCTTGCATCGTACGAACGTGTGTTCTTATTGCCAAATTTTTTCACTATTGTACACGCAATAGAGACTTTCATCGTTTGTAAATAGTCTACAGCTGCTTATGCGTTTATGGGAAATTTAATACTAGAACTATCACACAAGTCAAATTGACTGGTTCTACAATTTTATTTTAAAATTCCTACTTCATGTTATATTTTTCTCCGCAATGATGTAATGACTTTCTCAACGATAACTAAAAGAATAATATAATGAACTTTATTTTGTTTTTTATGCATTCAAACTGAAAATAATTTCGTATCAAGGCTACTTATACCAATATCAGTAAAAATGACTGGTACTTGTCAAAGTGTAAAAGGGTGCTGCAATCTGTTTAACGAACCCCAAATAACCAGTTTCCTCGTTTTGTACAATTTGCCACAAGTTTTTAACATTTTTACTGCGTATCATTCAATATGACGATATCAGTTATCAGGAAAATTCAGGATCGATCGCTAGATCGCTAGATGCTAACACTAGAAATACCACATCAGTCAAAATGACTGGTTCTACAATTTTATAAACGTGTCAAGCCTCATTTAGGGATCCCAGATGGATTAAAAAATACCAAAAATGTACTACGTAACATGGAATTGCTTCTGTAAGAAAGTAATAAATCAATAAATATAAAAATATTCTATTATTACGTATTTTTTAAAGACATTTTCACTGGTTTTGAATGAAAACACGCTGAAATATGTAAAATATTCAAAGTATAGAGCTCGCCATAATATTTATCAAGAGAGAAAAGTCTCTACTCAACTTCCATTTCCTTAGTCTTGTTCGTAAAAAATATAAATTCGCTGTTTATAAGTAATTAATAAACACGATGGAATATTCTTCAGGCTACTGGCAAGTTTCGTAGATGCTTCGATTTTAGAATAACAAAAGCATACATAAACATACGATGGCTAACGCACACACGGTCAGATGCAATTCACGGGACGTGTTAAAATTAACTTAACGCGGTACGAACAACACTAACGCGTTCGTGTCACCGCGCTGTTCACCGGAACTGTGAACGTCGTATTGCAAACTAGTCCGTGTATGGACATATAATATGCGTTCTGTTGATAATCACTAGGTAAATCATTCGCTAATGATGCAAGTAAATTAATTGGAAAACTCCTGTTCCATGAACGTCAAAACTTGACTATAATGTTTTCGTCGAAATTTTCAGTATAATGGGACGTCGAGGGTCCTAGCTACAGCCGATTTGCTCCAAATTTAGAATACTCTTGCTCCTTTTTAATCCCCTTAGGCTATTTTCTTCCCTACCACGTCTTTAGGATTAAACCAACCAATTAATTCAATTTCTGCCTTCTCTTCTCAAAAGTCATCAGAATTCCTCCCTTGCTTTAATTCTCCGAAGAATACAAATTGGGAACTAAAATTACATAAAATTTCTAATTATCCATTACAATTTATTACACGTAATTTAATGTTACTATTACATTCTAATTAATTTGTAACGATATTTTATCACCTACATACAGATCTCTGTGTTTTTCTTTACAACAGATTTTTTTTACCTAAATAATTACCGAAATTGTTGAGCAAATTAAATTTTTTTATTAAAGCAGTTGTTGTCTTTACGTATAGGAAGATATGAAGAAGCTGCTCCGCGTTAGTTTTACATACCGAGAACACTGTTCTATCTCGCAAATGTTAACGATCGACATCAGTTAGAAATGACGAAGTTTAATTGCGAAATGATCTGGCGCCTGTTAAGATCTCGTACTCTGACGACGTGTTTATGAGCGAGTCCAAGTGTTGGAATTTCATTTGTATGCAAAAGTTCTAATGTAGTAGCTTCTGTCAAAGACCTGAGAAACTTACCTGCCACTTATCTCGTACCGTGTTAATTTGCACGATAACAGGACGCACGTATGTTTGCCAAGTGGTCGTATATAAAACTGATAAACTCGACTGACAGATCTTATTTCGTGTTTATTTTCACATTAATCCATTAATTTGTGATTCCAAAAGAGATACATTTTCTTCTAACGGGAACTATACGATCACGAAGAGGATTAGCATTACAAAAGTAATGTGATTTGCGAGATCTCTCGTTGCATAAAGAAGACATATTTTTCTAATCCAACTAGAAGAAACCATGTAAATATGCTTTTTGAAAAACACGTTCGAACATAGATGCAGCCACTTCATTGCATAAACATTGAGATTACGTAGCTGGAGGTTGTCAAATAAAATAGAACGTAGCTTAATACAACGATCACTAACTTGATCAAGCTTTATCATCTCAAAGCTTCAACAAATTCGATCGTAAAAAAGATTTTTAAAGTGGCACGCAGAGCCGTAAGCACGATCTCTTCGTTTTTTAAATTCAGGTACTAAGAGATCTCAGAAAAATGTGGCAGGCGTGTATAATCCTCGAGAAACGTTCATCCTCCTTCTGATAGGATTTTCTCCAAAATGAGATGCTAACGATAAACATTGCAATCTCCACGTAATTTCAAATTGCTCACATCAGCAAGGAGAATGTATTTGCTAGATAAAATCTGATAAGCCGCCGTCGTATTGTAAAGAACGATTAATTTGCTGATGGTGTGAATGTCGTAAATAGTAACCAACCATCTTCAAGGAAGACATTCGCAATCCTGAAGGGATAGCAGTTTTTATGATTATGCGACAATTTCCTTCACGCTTCCGTTAAAGCTTCTCCTCGTTTAACCAGAACGTATGGCTGTCTCGATGTCATGATTCGTTTAGAGAGACTTGTCTGGCTGAAAATCGTACGTTCAAAAGTATCGAAATTTTTAATCGCTTCTGGTGGAACATAGAGTAGATCGTGGAAATAATTTGAATCTTCTATTATTTGTATGGATATAAGTAATATTTATATTATAATATGATATTATTAATATACTTATTATTATTATTGTATAATTAATATTATAGAATTATATTCAAGCTACACTCAGCAATAATATTACGTAATTAATATGATTATATTATTATTTATTATTAAATTTATTCTCCTTCTACGAGTCTTACGTATTACACCAATATATTTCCAGTATTACGTATTTTTGTGAATACTACGCGTTCTGCCAGACATTTTGAAATTTCATTGCCACTTTAATGAAACGCGTATCGTATTGATAAAATTTGAAACGAATCTGGAACTGCATATGCATAAGGTATTTATTGCAAGTATACGCTTCGCAGATATCGCCAAAGTATCTGAACATTGCATTAATAACTCACGATATTTAGTATCACTATGTTTAACATTGATATATATATTTGAGATTAAATACCGTTCGTGTCATATAATAATTACTAGCTGCATGTTTGTTATAAATGTCTTGCAACTTCAGAGAACAACAATCGTTCTACGTAGTCGTGCAAGAATACTTAATTAAAACATTTATAGTAAAAAGAGATAAACCTGACAAATTGTTAGAAAATTATTCAATTAATTCTCCGATCGATCAAGGATTATTACCTCATTAAGTGTGAAATCTTAATAAAGTTGAATATGCTAATAATTCTCATTAATTACCATATATGTAATGAGGTTAATGCATTCATTGCTTCAGCCAATTTAGATATTCGTGTTAACAGGTTTGCAATTACTATAGATCTCTTATTATATTTTTTCTATCGCAATATACCGTATTTTATATATATATATATATATATGTCGGATTAACATTAGAACTTAGGGCGCGTAACGATCCTCCGTTTGAATTAGCCATCATTTTACAAAACAGAGATTATATTTACGCGTATATACAAGATTTTACAAAGTATAATGAATATTAAGTTTAACGAATAATAAGATTAACAAATAATAAGTTTAACGAATGATAAGATTAACGAATAATAAGTTTAACGAATACTAAGATTAATGAATAATATGTTTTACGAATAATAAGTTTAACGAATAATGAGTTTAATGAACGCTACTAACAATGTTCTTGGGTTCAAACGAATCCACGGTCAACGGGATAACTCTTTACTATGCGTAGAATAATTTTAGGCACAAAAATACGATTGCTGAGACGCTCGGTATACTGCTCGATGTGTCACTTTCCAAGGCGATCACACGAATAATAATCTGATGGAAATCTTTCTCGCTGTACGATTGCATTTGTTTGTTATATGCTCGTTGGAAGCATCGAGAAGGTTCCAATCGCCGTTGCTAGGCAGTTTCTGCCAAAAGTTTGATGTATACTTGTTGGAAGCATCGAGAAAGTTCCAAACGCCGTTGCTAGGCAGCTTCTGTCTGGAGTTTGATTGTTAATACAACGTGTGTCCCATTATATCGACACCTCCAAAGTACAATCCTATGTGGCCAGGCCCGTTCTTGAAGCCGTATGCCGCCACAAGCACATTTCTAGAGAGAACCATATAACCACTCCACACCTTCGTCAGGCAAAACGTTTATCCCGTGACCGTGGCTACGTTCGGCGACCAGTTGTCACCTCGAACCCAATTTCGCTATCACAAATCTCGAACAATTACAATCAGATCGAATGACAACAACTGCTTAATTACAGCTATGATAAAATCTAAGCTAAAGCATTAGAGGACTTTTCTCAAAATTGCAAAGGAAAGGCTCCTGTTTTCCTTTCATCTCCGACATATATATCTACAATTCAACAATTTTCAATAATATTCAACAATTGAAAAGATTGCAAATATCATTAGTATAGAGATAATCAATACTAATGAATCAACAAGAAATTTCGTTTTATCACGATGACAGTGATCAATTGTATACATGGAAAATATCACGAACTATATAAAATATGTAATGTACCTGATTGAAGTCGCCGATCAATTATTAAACAAATAATTGCAATTTGTTTGTTGATTGTTTAAAAACGTAATGAGTGACGCTTCTCATCGTCTTCTTTCACGTGGTATCAGCTACTACAAACCGGTTAGACTATCCAGATGATTACGAGTCAACTATACAAAATATGTACTGTAACTGAAATCGTCGATCCACTTTTAAACAAATAATTAGAATTTGTTTGTTGATTTTTTAAAAACGTAATGAGTAACGCTTTTCATCGTCTTCTTTCACGTGGTATCAGCTACTACAAACCGGTTAGACTATCCAGATGATTACGAGTCAACTATACAAAATATGTACTGTAACTGAAATCGCCGATCAATTATTAAACAAATAATTGCGATTTGTTTGTTGATTTTTTAGAAACGTAATGAGTGACGCTTCTCATCGTCTTCTTTCACGTGGTATCAGCTACTACAAACCGGTTAGACTATCCAGATGATTACGAGTTAACTATACAAAATATGTACTGTAACTGGAATCGTCCATCGACTTTTAAATAAATAATTAGAATTTATCTCGTAAAAAAAAGTGATGCTTTGGATCATTTTTTATCCGTGTACTATTATCTACTACAATATTATCTACTACTTTCAGATATTTATAAGCAACTGTACGTATGGAGCTAAAAATGTGAAAAATACACAAGAAATCTTACTTTTCACCGAGAGATCGGATACAGAGAATTCCCCTGCGTTTCAAGTTGATTCACGTTATACTTTCATCATCTTTTTCGATCCACCGGAAGATAGTGATTACTCATGGAAACACGTGGGAGAGTATTAAACGAGCTTTCCTGCGAGCCACTGGAGAAAGTCATTCTCCTATGCAGCGATCTTTATAAGGGAAGAAACTCGGAAGACAGAGAAGAAACGAACGAGGCATACGTAACTTAACTCGTTTTCGATTTCATTATACGCGAAATCTGTATGCAGATTCGAACGCGTAGGCGGGCGAGAAACTGCTTGTAGAGACTGAAAGAATCGTTTAAAGTTTAAAAACGCTTATTAACGTTCGAAAGTAACCAGACACTTGCCTGTTTCAAATGTACCATTATGCGCCTTACGGACATTAATATGTCACTTTAATGAATTTCATTCATCAATTTGCTGCATAACAAAGTATTTCTTTTCGTTTCGATTATGAAAGAAAAACAAGAGCAAACATCAAGGCAAACAATAATGGAACAAATATTACTTGTAAAAAAATATCGAGCCTCTGGGTATTCAAAATAGATTGTAAACTAAAATTAATAATATCGATGGTAGATCGTATAAGAAAGTAGAACTCGTAAAACTTATATTTTTAGCTAAAGTATATACAAGAGTACCAGAGCAACGATCTCTCGGGCTGTTCAACTCGAACCTTAAAATTTTCGTTCCAGAATACAACCTGATCAAGATGATTTTTAACGACTTAAACTGCAATTGTATGATAAAATATAGAGATGAGAGTAAAAGGTGGATAAGAAAAAATAGAAACCAAAAAGATATTTTTAAAGCGTAACTAAGAATAGTGCAATTTCTAGGAAACTAAAATAGTTTAAATCGAATCAAGTACAAGATTTTAGTCTTCTCGTGGACCATCTCGAGAATGAAACTGCGTATTTTGAAAATTTTCGGAGACCAGTTCTCCAAATTCTATACAAATATTAAGATGAAAGCAACGTTTTCCCATTTTCTGATCTCACAGCAAGCCATTTACTTGCACGTTGCAGCAAAGCAACTCGTCAACGCGAAACCTTCGTAGACTCCAGCTAAAGAGAATAAGAAATCTCCTAGCTTCTCTTTCGACCATCTTAAGAACATTTCTGAAAACTTTATGCGAATCAGCTTCGCGTAATCCCGTCGAATTTCATATAAATCCAACTGAGACGAGAAAACATGCAACTTTTACCAGTGTGAGATTCAGCTGAAAGCTACTTGCGCATTGTTCCGAAGAAACCTGTCAACCTTAGATCTCGATAGCTGGTGAAAAATAAGAAATTTCCCGATACGTGATCCAACATGTAAAGTAGCCG
Source organism: Bombus huntii (assembly GCF_024542735.1). NCBI lineage: Eukaryota > Metazoa > Arthropoda > Insecta > Hymenoptera > Apidae > Bombus > Bombus huntii. The sequence goes on from NC_066243.1 coordinate 3,951,097, forward strand.
GTTGGTGAGCGTAGAAGGAGCAAACGGCGGGGAACGAAAGGGAAATGGGCTACAGGACCGGTCTCATCGACAGAGCCAGAGGCAAGAAAAAGAATGGCGAAAGAGGTTGGAAGGACTGACCGGTTTTGATAAATCGGTTGGTAACAACGGTCCGGACCCGTATCCGAGAAACCGTGGCCAAACAAGTAAACGACCAGCTGTTGCCCGTTAGTGAGTCTTTCTTCCTCTGCTTCTTCTTCTGCTCCTTCTCCTTCTTCTTCTTCTTCATTGCCCTCTCCTTCTTCGTGACATAAACGCTGCATTGCCATCACCGAGTTCGATCACCTCAAAGAATAGTGGTTCTCAAATGGTGTACCGTAACGAGCCGAGCAAAATGGCCGATAGATTCTGAAGCGAAGATAAAGGCTGCGTGACGCGAATCTCAACAGCCCTCTTAGCCGTGTATCAAGAAGCGAGATTTCAATTTCCAAGCTGCTCAGTTTCAGAGAGTTGAGCAAATATTCGTGCGTCTGCTCGGTTGTTCTTTCGAGCACCTTGAAAGTGCGCTTTACCTCAAAATTCCATTAAAATGGTAATTCAGCTGATAGATCGTCCGTGGTGCTGCGAGATGTCGAAGAGGATTCTTCAATTATCCGTGTTACGGCGATTTCTTCGGATAACATCGAAGAATCTAATCGAAAACATCGCTCGTAAGACAAAGAAACTTTCTCTAACTACACGATACTTGGACAATTTTTCTTTGTATCATTAGGTTGCGTAGCGAGTTCGATATTTCTTCAATGGAACGTCGCCAATCACTGTGCCAGATCTAGGTAATCGATGCACGTGTGCATTATTAATTGCAAATTAATCTTTGCAAATGCATTAACACGTTCGTCGCCCAGCGTGATTCGGATAAGTTCCCTGCGGGGTCCAAATCCGACCACCGGTACGCAGAACGTAAATAGAGCGACAAACGGGAATTTATTGTTTATCGCCTTCGATTCATTGTAAAGAAAAGATTATTTAGTTCTGAAATGGAGAAAGCGATAAGTTTTCCAGGTAGACTATTCCGAGGGATCTCAGATCTTTCATTTAGTCGATAAGCATACTTGTGAGACGTACATCAGTGATTTTTTCATCCTCAAAATGTTCAGTGAACAGACGATGACGAAGTCTACAACTATTGTTCGAAGTTCCCAAAATCACCCCAAGTGTGTTTCGAATGTTTTAACAATTACCATGCGATACAGTATAATGTAATATTTTATCCAGAATATAAATTAATAAAAGGTATCGTATGATGTGTTTCTAATATTTTTATGTTATATATCCTTTATATAATATCCTGTATTTAATTAACTCGATCAAGAAGAGCGTCATCCATACTTGGATATACCCGTAACATAGTTAAGCAGCTCGTTTACTAGTAACTTAGGAGATTTCGTTGTCTTATTAAAAACTTTAGATGCGTCTTTTATCAGCATCGTACACTTGGTTTTGTAAATGTCTAGGTAGCTCATCTACTCCATAGCTTAAAAAATTTCGTCGTTTTATCAAAAAATTTACGTACGTTTCCTGTACAGGATTAATAGAGTTGAGGAGAGTTGGAGAAATTTTTGCGTAGAAGAAAAGGAGAATATTTCTTATTTATTGTACGTGTAAAAGCTGACAATTAAGCTACATACGATTTACGAATTACATCGACTTATTCAAACATCTTTGAATCCAATATGTTCGCTATAAATAAATATTCAACTACGTTTAATCGTCGCAATGATAATCATATTAAATATTTAATCATAATTAACGCTAGAACTACCACACCAGTCAAATTGGCTGGTTTTACAATTTTATTTTAAAATTCCTACTTCATGTTATATTTTTCCCGCAATGATGTAATGACTCTCGCAATGATAACTAAAACAATAATATAATGAATTTTATTTTGTTTTTTATGTATTTCGTATCAAAGCTACTTATACCAATACCAGTCAAAGTGTAAAAGGGTCCTGTAATCTGTTTATCGAACCCCAATTAACCAGTTTCCCCGTTTTGTACAACTTGCCACGCGTTTTGAAAATTTTTACTGCGTATTATCCGATATGACGATATCAATTATCAGGAAAATTGAGGATCGATCGCTAGATCGCTAGATGCTAACACTAGAAATGCCACATCGGCCAAAATGACTGGTTCTACAATTCTATAAATGTGTCAACCTTCATTTAGGGATCCCAGATGGATTGATAATACCAAAAATGTACATAACATGGAATTTCTTCTGTAAGAAAGTAATAAATCAATAAATATAAAAATATTCTATTATTACGTATTTTTTTAAAGACCAGTCATTTTGACTGACTGGTAGAAATAACTCCGTGTTAACTATCGGTAGTTCCAGCGTTAAATGCATAATCCTAAATCCAATTTTTCTGCTCTGCCTCGAGGAAAGTCTGTAATCTGATCTAGAGAATAACAAGTGATACTTTTGTATCAAATAGTCGTAATATTCGTTTTTTCTCCTGCTTGTTCGTTGCTGTCATTAAATGATTGAAATACAAGCGTAAGTTGCTGTAATATTTTTCGAAACGTATCAAAGTCGAACAAACTCATTGCACAACTGACTATTTTATGTCGAAACTCGGTAGACTATGCAAAGTCACTTCCTTTGTCATAAATTACATCGCAGACGATTTTTCGACTTATGATTTCAATATGCGTTTTCTGATGTGCCTTCGATTAGAAGTATCCGTATATGGAAATGCGCGGTCTGGTAAAATGAAATAAATTTTAAACAGCAACAAGAAGCAGGAAAAGAAATAGTAAGCCAGTTATGCGCGGCTGTTAACGGCTAATTAATTCTGAATTATACGGGCGCGTAATAAATCATCTACATATTTTATTTATAAGATGTCGGGTTGGCATAGGCAAATCGATCCTCTTGGAACCTACTGATCATTTGCGATGCAAATAAGTATTTCCATTAGTTATGTATATTGACAAAGACAAAGTAATAGAATTTAAATAGAAAATTAAAACTCGTTAAACGCGCCATACCAATTGCTATTATTAATCGTCGTGTTATAGCTACGTAATTTGTCATAGGATGAGCCTTTTTAAGGAGAAATATCCTTAATCTGATATAGAAAATATTAAAGCCAATGGAATTTTATATTTTTAATAGTTCACAGCATCTAATATTGATGAAAGTGAAAGCTCGCGTTAAAATACCAGTACGACGATAAAAATTAGAATTATAGAAAATGTTGCAAGTAAATTGTACTTATTTAGAACGTGAAGTTTATAAATTAAGTTCATTCAAATTGGCTATTGCAAAAATTAAAGAAAGGGAACATTGATCGTTCGAGAAACAATAATTTTGTAAATGTAATATCCAGATATTGTACGACGTAAAATAAAACAGAAACATATTTCTGTGTTTTATTTAAACACTCACAACCTTTATCGTGTCTCTCTATTTTTCGATATTTTTTATACTTTTCATAATTTTCAATCGCTATTGCTATATCGACAACGTATTTTTATCACTAACAGCTCTCTACTTGTAATTATTACCTGTAATTAAATAAAATAAGGCTACGGATATTTATACATTTATAGAGAATTCGAAAATGTAAAAATACAAAAATGTAAAATCAAAAATATAGAAAATATTGAGATCACAGCTTATACTGTTCAACGAACGAATCTCTTTTCAAATTTCGCTGCTTCTGCTGCATTTATAAAAATATGAATTTTCGTCAACGTTCACGGTCTATTTGCACCAAACGTTTAAAATGTTATTCTTTGATAACAAGGCGAACTATAGTGGGATCAATTTACTATCAGGTTTTAGCAGAAAAGAGGGCTTCTGGCAGAAGGTTAAGCTCGCGTGGATCGGGAAACGAATGAAGGATTAAAAAGGAATTACGTGGCCGTATCCGTACAAGACATATCGATTGCATTGAAACGAAAAAACGCCGGCAGCGTGTAGCCAGCGTCGCTTCGTTGTGACTTGTAACAGCATTGCGTAATAAGGATCGAGAATTCGTAGCTAAAAAAGAAACGACTCCTCGTTTCTGTATAATTTCCACCGACTGATGTTTGTCGATTGTACGAACAATCTTCGATTGTTCTTTCGTAAGAAGCGTACCGTTTATTCGTCGTCCGTGTAACTCGATCGACGCGGTAATTTCCTTCGAATCGATCAGTCGCAATGACTTGACTGTTCAAACATCGACTACCAGCTCAGCCTAGAAACAAGGCTTCTTATTCGACATAACTAATCGAATTCCGCGAATGCGACAGAGGCTTCCGTCAGATCACCGGAGAATGCCGAGCTTGGAATGGTAAACGTTTGCATTATGCTATATAACGCGTGTTTCCTAGTTCCTACGTGTTTGTCCATTTCGCAAAAGCCGTATCTCTGTTGAGACGTTGATTAACCCTTGATATTGACGTCTAGGCATCTGCTAAAATTAACTTCACCTGCGGAGTAATCGTCTCTCGATGAAATTGAAATTTTTATTTTACTGTCTGAATGTAGAGAGGAATTTTGGAAGCCTCGAAGCTTAATTATTAATTATATTATTATATTCAATTAAGCTTGTTTTATTCGATTGTAACGAAAACGATATATTATGAAATGAAATAATTATATCGAAAAATTGAGGCAAAGAAGGAGGAAGAAGAGGAGAATTGAATTGAGAAAACAGAGAGTAATTTAAGATACAGATGAACAATACCGTGAATAATTATAAACTGAAGCCTATTTTTAGATTTTTCGTAATACCGAAACCAAGTTTGAGGAAATTGTTTATACAACTTGGTATTATAAGATACAGCAAAACTGAAGATACAACAAACAAAAATTCTCTTCTTCAGAGGTCTGGAAGAAATGAAATCTCTGAAAATTCTTCTCTTTGGCTGTGAAGGAGTATAAACTCAACGTTAATTTTATTACCTTTTCGTTCAATATTTAATGGATTTTTCTCTATTTTTGATTACTTCTACTAATCCGTTAGGTATACTATCCACTAACCTATTTAAAGTTTCCTTTCGAATATCCGCCCACGCGGATTTTATTCTTTTTTCTCGCTAGAATTGCCCACGGGTGCTCGATCGGGTTCAGATCAGCACTCAATGCTGGTCATCGTAATAATTCTATCCCGAAATTGTGAAACCACTTTGTTGTAGTTGCGGTTGTACGTATAGGAGCATCGTTTCGTTGAAAAATTGTCGCTTTGTCTTCTATCACCCTTACGAAAGTTTTATAGAGTTCAATTTATCTTTTACAAGAACAACTTCACTTAACCCCTTAACCTACAACTACGGGCATAGCCCGCAGTACGATGATCGGGACAAACATAAATATTATGGGCATAGCCCGTAGTAGATGATCGGACCATACGTAAATATTACGGGCATAGCTCGTGTTACGATGATCGGGCCAAATATAATATATAATATAATATATAGGGTGGTTGGTAACTGGTGGTACAAGCGGAAAGGGGGTGATTCTACGCGAAAAAAGAAGTCGAAAATATAGAGTAAAAATTTTTCGTTTGAGGCTTTGTTTTCGAGAAAATCGACTTTGAATTTTCGCTGTAGATCGTTGTCTCGATGGAAAAATTAAAAAAAAAAATTAAAAAAAAATTTATATTTTATATTTTCGACTTCTTTTTTCGCGTAGAATCACCCCCTTTCCGCTTGTACCACCAGTTACCAACCACCCTGTATAATAGCTTGTTTACGTTTTCGGCCCAAAATTCTCGAACGTAAATCGTAGGTTAAGGGGTTAACATATCCAGCCAGGATAAGTAGTTTCTCGAAAATATCGAAAAAATAACACGGGAAGCGTGTTTGAGTCTGTGATTATTCACAACACTGTACGTAGGTAGATATTATTGTTAAGATTTATTTATTACGTATGTGTCTTTGGTTATGAGTAAGTTTATGTCTATTTTTTTAGTTGTTTACGTGCAGGCTGCAAGGCTATTGTTCTATTGTATCTTGTAGCATAAATAATTCTATTCTATTCTATTCTAATTGAATTAATTTTCATAAAAAGGTGGGTTTAATAAATAGGAATATTTCTGAGACCATATGGCAAGTTTTAGCAAATATGGCACATTTTTGAAGATTTTATAGCTTTCATGCTACTCGATGGCTAAAAGAAAGACTTTAATATGAAGTAGATGAAGTACACACGTAATATATGAAGTATAACACACGGAGACAGGTATCGTACCTTAATAGTCACATTGTTCTTCAACAGATAAAACAATGCATTCGCAATTTTATAAATTTTGTCAGTGCTTTAGTTTCGGTATGTGCTATAAAGAAAATAATAGAAAATTCACTTTTTATTCCTTTCACGTTACTCAGTGGCCAAAAAGAAGATTTTAATATGCATATGAATCACGTAATGCACGAAAAGTAACGAACAGAAGCAAATACACATTGTACGTTAACACCCTGTTCTTTCATAATCACATTTTCCTGCAAGAGTTACATCAATGCACTCGTAAGTCATCAGATTGAATTCTGTTTGAGAAACAGAATTTGTTGTAGAGCTTCTGCTTAATTTTATGAGTTGCAGTATGGAGATGTTCTAAGGTAAACATCGATATTACACGAGATGCTTCACCTTGCATCACCGACAATCGGCAGATGTCTCACAAAAAGCAAAGTTGCGTTCGTTTTTTCTGTTTGTTGACAAAGTGGAGAAAATATATTTACAACTGAATCCATCCACTTTTTACCTTGCGCTCGTTAAAAAGGCATGACAATTGAATGAAATGTGTACACGTTATATTGTACATTAACATACACAGTTTACGTAACGAGCAAACTTGACACGACTCGTCGAGAAAGAGTTGAATTATACTTCCTTACGCTCGTTTCATGATGTAATGACAATATGGCTTCGAGGAAGACTGCTATCCGCGTTATGTGTGCCCCACAGCTATTACTTAACCTCAAGTTTAGCTTAATCTGGAGTTTACGAACTAACTTCATCGGATTAATATACCGATCATGTAGCACGATAATGATCAAATATTGCGAACAGGTAATTAGTTATCTGAAGATATTAGGCTTATCTTTAAGAAATGTATATAATAAACGAATAAAACGTTAACTTTTGAATAGTAACAATGGAACTGAAGAAGATTAAAAAAATATATATGTAAATTCTATAGAGTCCAAACTACGCGCCAATCGACATTTTCTACCTTTCCTTTGTTTTACCGGCAGTAATTTGCTGAATGGAATGGTATGGCTGAATGGAGAAGAACGGTAATTTAGGACTTAAAAAATCGATTCTCCATTTTCCAGGTAAAATTTTTAGTAGATTTGTTATTAACTGCTACTGTATTTAATTTAATTATTCCCAAAATAAACTCAATTTTCCCTAGGGATTTACATTATTAGATATATATATTTTCTATATATTATATTTTATATATTTTTTTGTTTTCTTATAATATATAATTTATTATATATATATTTTTCTAAATGTATGTATATACAGTTCAACAAAAGATAAGAAAACGACGTTTTCAGTTTGCTAAAGTGCAACGAAACATATTTTCAAGTTGTATCTTCTTTTATTAAAATTACCTATGAAATCTAAATAGCCATAATTACCAAATATTGAAGTATACGTTACTGATATCAATATAATGTGATTATTCATGAAACACTTATGCATCCAAGATAGATCAGTAAGAAGAGTAGAAAGTGAAATTTCATGAATACTAATTCAATTGATCGCTTATTCCAAAAATTCTTTTTTAATAATACCATTAACAATTTTTATCGAAAGAATCCTATAGAAATTAGGAAAATATAAAAAGCTTCCAAAAATCATATCTCCCATCGAGAAAGGAATAATAATAATAATAATGAGAAGAAAATAGAAGCGGATGTAAAAGTAAAAATACATAATTCAACAGAAGGAAAAAGAATATGTTTTCTTGCTTATCTGCTCTTTTAAATCATCCTTATTGGTATTATGCACAGTAGTCCATGTAAGCGTAAACGTATCATATCCTCTTCCTTAATATAATCAAGAAACACGTTGGAAGAGAAAGATGAATAATTGCAAAGAATATCATATCTGCAAGATCACAAATATTTTGCGGGTGCAGCATAATGCACAACGCGTGTGCATTTGAGAATTGCAATATTTTCCTCGTATTGTTTTACGTAAGCGATGATCGAGGTAAAGCGATCGAGAAATAATTAGTTTGCGAAATACTTCAAGTAAATATCATCGTTTAAAGAGATTTGAATTACGAGATATTTTCTGCTTGCAGCTGTATCTGATCTTATCTGTCCTTTTAAATCTTCTCGAAAATCTCTAGGTCGCAGGTATATCTTATTCTTTTCATTAATTTTATGCTGCATTACACGAGATTAAAGAGAGACGTAATCTGACATACTTGAAAATAAACGTTTCCACGTAAAAAGAAAAATATTCCTGTTATCAATGCTTTCTTCTCCATCTGTTTCCATGAAAGAAGCATTTATTTCGTGCAATACGCGTTTCTCTGTCTACGATAGAAAGCTGCAGAACACCAAATGAAAAAGACGTTGAATAATAAATCTCAGTTTACGCGAGAGAGCATGTAATCAAGCTTGCACGCACGTATGGAATTATAATCCGAAATGTATTAGAAACCGACATTCATTCGAAAGTTGCTAGACGTTGGAATTACTCGTTCTGAATTTTCACTGCATACATTAGATTGGCTGGCAACTGATTTACGAGGGTCTCGTCAGGCTGGCGTATATCGAAAATTAAATTTTCCACGCCCCGGTATCTTGCAAAGAATTTTCTGGCGCCGTTATCTTCATCGAGGAGGAAAATCGCGCTATTATCTGCTTCGATATACATAGGGTTCGTCAGCTACTTTTATTCTCACCACTTTCCCCACGAGCAATAAATTTATAAACAAGATAGAAGCTTCAGGGCAGACCGAGCAATTTTTCTAATGTTCCGTGTGCTTTTTGCGTAATGGAAAAAAGACATGAATATTTTTTAACTGTCAGCTACGTATAATTTTCTTTGCGTTATATGAAAACGATTAGTGAGATAAATTCAATGACTTACAATGTATTACAATGGGATTATTAAAACACAAAATATATAAAATACAAAATAATAGGAAAATTACATGAACACTTTGCAACGTCAATAACATTATTATAAGATATGACTACTTTTACTGTTTGGAAAATTCTATAGTTTTGGGCTATGAATTCGCTAAAAACTTGAGGAAATTTTTCGTTTTTATATTTTAATGATACTATCCTGTAGTTTGTTATACATTATAATACATTGTAATATATTATTTATTTATATTATATAACATTGATATATATATATCTCCTTATAATTATTATGTTGAAGGAATTACAGCGATCAATTTAAAAACGCTTAAATATCATTTACAATTTAAAATATCTAATCAGAACATCGTATCTTTATCTTTTCTATTTTTCTCACAAATCTGCCATTTATGAATAAACGCAAAGAACTAACAGCTTAACTATTTATGAGATGTACAGCATAAAAAATGCTGGCGGAAGTTGGTGCAATTTCCTGAGATGGTTTTCTTGTTTCAAGATTCCAGGAAAAGTTCATTTCCGCGTAAAAATCAGATACGTCTCGAGCTGCAATCTGCTTCACAGTCGTACGCGTTGCGAGTTGTGCTTTCCGAACTCCAGCCACGAGAAAAGTTTGCATGAATGACTATTTACGTCCAATATAACACGTACGAAAATATACACAGTAACGATAAAACTTTATTACACTCTTTTGAAGTGGATGCAGTGTGTTAAAGCAAGAAAAACAAATGTCACTTTTATCTGAAAATGTTACATTCTCTTTCCCTTCTGAAAACAAACTTCGCTACTATTGCAAACGTTCAAACAAAAAGAAACGAAGTTCAGCAAGCAAGTTGTAAAGTAAACCAAAGGCTGGGAAAAAATTTGCGTAGTGAACTTTCACATACCTGCACACATGTACATGGTACATTTATATGAAATGTAAAAACAAATATTCGTACAAGCCTGAACTCTTTCCACGATTTTAAAATTTAAGAAGAACGAAACGTTCGAAAACGTTAAATATAATATAACTAAATAAAATAAATATAATATAACGAAAAGTTATTACATATAATAATTCTTTTAACAATTATTATTTTATTTTATTTATTTCTTGTTGGAGAAACCAAGCCTATGCCTCTATGAGTTACTCTTTAAAAAGTGACTGCAACTAACCAAACAAAAATAAAAAAGGCAGAATATCGCTGTCCACCCACGTTTAAATAAAATGGTTGTCGTGTCTCTCTCCCACTCACACCACAATCCATGCATGAATCAACATTTACAATACATATAATTGAATTTTTGCAGCCACATACACACACATACTGCTCACAGTAATCCAGCGTTATACCTTAAATTAAATATATAAAAAAAAATACTTTACACTTCTGATTTCAGAGATTCAGTAAATTTCAGAGAAATTGGAAACGCAGCTTTTTTTGAGAGAATGAAATATAAAGTCGCAGCTGCTACGTGTTTGCTTGAACATCCTGGCTCCTAACCCATAGCTTGTGCTCACGTTTAATTCTCTCGAAACAAGTTAATCTTTGATCATTCCTTAAAACAGAATGTCGAGAATTATGATAGACAGAATGTTAATCTAACCATAGTTCTCTGACGGCGCGCTCTATAATATGTAGTGTTATGTAATACGAAAACTACCGTGCATCATATCTCATCTCAGACCGCAACAAATTTGCTGCTGTTAGATCATAATTTAATGGTAATTCCACCAGCGTAAAAGATCTCAGACTAGAACGCTTTAATTAAACATTACGATTGTTAACATTTTCAAAACAGTAGTCTTGCCGAAAAATTATGACGCTATAATTATTATTTCGACTAATTATAACTAATTATTTCAATCTATAATTTCCACTGAGTCGTTAATAACCTACTATAGCGATTGACGTAATTGTGAACAGTCGGCTAAAAAATATATTCCTCTTGCTGATGCTGAGATTGACGCATGGAAAAAATATTTTTATTGTACGCGTATAATATTCGTATTTGCGTATTGTATGAATCTACTGCTTATACTAACAGTGATATACGTATATCGATGTATTCGTTAACTTTCTCGTATAATTCGAGAATCATGTGCATCCTGTGCACTTTCTCCGAAATGGAAAGTACCGAGCCACTCTTCGCCACGGTGCAACAATTATTTTGCATTGAATTACGAGTTCAAGATACCGATCCATCGCTTACGCAAGTTTATTACGTTTCTGCATTTGTTTAGTCTTCATTATATCGACTGCTTACTGCAGTGAATATTAATGTCGTCAGTAAACAACAGATTTTAATGCAAACTCGGGTTTCTGAAATAATTTGAAAAATAGAGTCTGTGTGGAAAATTTCTACCTACAAAACGTTACGCAAACCGCCACATTTTGCATATTTGATACGCTTTTTCATATCGCGTAGATTTTGCACAATTTTGCAACTTCAAATTTCCCACAAATGCATAAAAATCCGTCTTGTCATAAGCAATAATTACGAGAAAAAAAAACTGCCTACGTACTCGATACATTTTCACGTAAGAAAACAAGCAAACTTGTGGACAAAAGTTCGAAACGAATGAATTTGGACTTTAAACTGAAATATTTTTTCCGAAAGATAAGAGCACGTTTGAAACATCATTTCAAACGATACGAATATAACGACATAATGAACGAAAGAATAATCAAGCAGTCAAAGAAAATCGAATATCGATATGTATTTCAAATAATGTATTCAGAGCAGGAAATTCCATTTGTTCCTATCGAATATCGATATTTTTATCTTCCGTAGAGTTTAATGTTCGCTCGTTGATTCCAGTAAAATTAGATGAGAGCATAAAAGCAATCAAACAAAAGAGACGACTATGCGACGAGAATTTAACAAATGTTAAAATTTCGATTGAAAGAACACGGAAAGCACGAAACGTAAGAGCAACGCGAAGAAAACAAAGAGACGTTGAAACGTCTATGAAAGAACTAACAACGTGAATATTATACTACGAACTGGAGAAGTCACGGCGAAGAAGAAGACGTTGCAACACGGTCATTTGCTGGTGAATGTTCGCTAGACTTCGCTGTTTCCTCTTATCAAAATAAGTTTAAGAAAAGTCTTTGTCTAAGGTTCTCGACGTTTTCGCGATCGATAACACGACAACAGCTTAATATCCTCTTGAAAAGAAAATGTTTCGTTGTTATGCATCCTTATTTTCCTGCTTGTTATCGAAAGAATATTCTGTTACTAAGGAACAATATCGTTGTTATTGTGTATACCCAGCGGTGTACTTTTTGATGCATCGATCGATGTAACTCGTTGCTTCTCCAAAAATATTCATTAAACTATCGATCTTAGGTAAATCATCGATTCAAAAGATGTTTTAACGTCGTATGCAGTGGTTCACGAAACTATTCGAACGTTCCTAGAAACATTTTATGTTCGTTTTATACAATTTGTACATATTATACATATTATACATATTGTAGAATTTTGAAATTTCATTAGCACCGTAACGAGATACGACTATCGAGATTACGTTGGTAAAATCTGAATGAACCTGAAAATGCATATAAAAATTGCGAGATATTTATTGGAAGCATACACTTCGCAAAGATCACCAACGTGTTTCAACAGCCCATTATTCAGCTCCGCTCCCCAGCGGCTTAAATCCAAAAACTGTGTCATACAACGAAAAATGTAAAGCACCGACACATAATACAGCATGGCTACGTCGTACCGCCGCGTATCGGTACCTTTGCCTAACATACTATTACAAAAATTCACCGTTTGTTGTGAACAGTGTACCTAAAACTGTATTCTTGGACTCAATAAACTTTAAATCTCAAAAAAAAAAAAGAAAAAAAACAGCCCATTATTCGTTGTATTAATAAGCCACCATATGTAGAGAGACCATCTGACGATAATTGTTGCTAATAAATATATATTTAAGAACTGTATAAATGAACTTGAATACTATTCAAATTGTATACCAATAAACAATATCAATAAGTTTATATATATTCACAATAAATGTCTTGTAACTTCAGTATGCATTTTCTGTTCGCTTTCAAACGTTCCAATTATAATCAAGATAATCGCGTCTCGTTACAGTAATCACGAAATTTTTAAAAAGTTTCATACAACGCATCCGATATGTTGGTAAAATAGCTTCGCGAGGCGCCGTATATTCGACGGAATTGTAGGACATAATCTCACGCTGTTTCTTTAACTACAAGAGCAAACATCTATTAGGTTAAAAGCGTTCAACCGTTTCTTGCTGTTCGACAAACGAAACAATTCTAATCGATGCTCGATACGAACGAGTAGTTGTGGCATGTTGGCGCGCAGCTGCTTCGTTTGATACGAGGACATTTTCACGAAATCGTTAACAACGGTCAAGGATCTGTCGTTCGTCACTTTGTCCCGATATTAGCAGACAATTGGAAGCAGAGTACAATGCCGGCAAATATAGAATATCGATATTATGTAGGTAGTTGAGTGGGTGGAAACAATGAGGAAGATACAAACCAGTGAGCACAGCGCCGACGAGCATGAAGAGAAAGCCGAATGCCGGAAGAGCAATCTGGCAGTTCGCAGCTATTACAACCCCAGCTACCATGAGACCACCCTCGATCTTCTCCACCCTCAAGCGTGATATAGGGGTTGGACATTTTAATTTCGCCCCAAGTCCGCCACTCAGCGCACCCTCCTCAGCCGCCATGGTGCTGGGCCTGGAATAATAGATAAACAACAATGCTTTTAGTCAATTGCACCCGCATCACAGGACGATACTGATTCTCAATGAGTTGATAATAATGTTAACGAGCGACAATGGGAACGACGCGCTTTGTCTGCGACGACGATCCGAGTGTTGCTGGATAAAAGAAACACCGCGTTTGACGATCATTTGAAATTTAACAGGTTCTCTGACATTTCTACATTTATTTGTTTCGTCTGAAGGAAAATATACTCGGTGGCGATTAATTAATGATTCTTAGACAATTGGGTGTATTCTATGTTCAATTATCGCCATGGAATCGTATTAGCGTACAAATTGTATTCTATTATTATTTTATTATTTTTATTACTTATCTTATTCTATAATATTATTATATTATTTTATTATTGTTACATATGGTCAGATTAAAACACTCAGAGTCATATGTCTTGGAAATATTCTGGAAATTGGAAAGTATCAGTAAAATGAAGTAAAAATTAAATGCAAATTTAATACCATAGGTATTTATATCATAATTGTAAAATATCCATTTCTTTGGCGAATTAAAATTTCTAGAAAAGCACGAAACATGTGAGAGGAGCTGCTTGATTATTGTTATTGATCGTTAAAAAACGCGCATTTTACAAATTCATTTCGATGTCCTGAGAAAATATGCGGAATTCTATAAAACAAAAAATAGAAATATTACAAAGCTATTGAAAGCGCGATTTATAACAAAAAAAATTCGCGGAAAAAAATTGGGCTCAGCCGGGATTTGAACCCGGGACCTCTCGCACCCAAAGCGAGAATCATACCCCTAGACCACTGAGCCGCTCTGTTTGTTCTTTGCTATACTTTCACCACAAGTTGAAGCTCGTACTAAAAAATTCTACTATTTTCCAAATTATTCTTTCCACGTGTTACCTACTTACGTCAAAACGATCCAATTATAACAAAAACATTTATACGTAAATATAAACGTACGTATAAAAGAAGAAAAACATCATCTCAACATAATTTAGATCGTTTCTTCCAACTTTACTTCTAAAAACATTACGAGGATGATTCTTATGTTTAGAGAGAATGTTGTATGCAAAAAATATATTTTTGCAAAAAAGTTGCGAAAAAGTACACGGGCTCAGCCGGGATTCGAACCCGGGACCTCTCGCACCCAAAGCGTGAATCATACCCCTAGACCACTGAGCCCCTTGGCGGAACAGATTTCGGGATACAAAATTCTGACTGAGAAGAATTTTACTTTATAAAATCTCTTTCCCTTGTTAATTCGTTGTCAAAATTAAACAATATCATATCCTAAATAATAAAGACGAGACATTTCAAAAACTGTACTTTGTTAGACTCTTTTACACTGCTATTATTCCAATAAGAATATCTTATGCTTAATACGTGCATATATTTCGTATATTCTACGAAATACGTACGTTTCGTACGCATGAAGTTTCAAGCGAAGAGTTTGCTACTTTTAACGAATATAAGTAATACGTACTTTCTATAAAATAGGAAATTACAGGGGAACGATTAATTGTTTGAAAGAAAATTTTCTTCTAGTAAGAAGACTTCTTTCCTTGAACATATACAAAATATTTTTAAGACTTCTTAAAAGCATAAAATTGTACCTTAAAATTCAATTTGACGCTTCACTTATTTAGAAACGATGCATCATAATGGCATTAAAACATGAATTTCTTTATCTGTCATTAGATTAACTTATACGCCACAGTATACTACATATTATATATTAGAAGAATTAATCGTGGAAATATTTTTCTAATTTATCACACCTATTAACTATAGAAGAAGAAGACTTCTTTCCTTGAACATATACAAAATATTTTTAAGGCTTCTTAAAAGCATAAAATTGTACCTTAAAATTCAATTTGACGCTTCACTTATTTAGAAACGATGCATCATAATGGCATTAAAACATGAATTTCTTTATCTGTCATTAGATTAACTTATACGCCACAGTATACTACATATTCTATATTAGAAGAATTAATCGTGGAAATTTTTTTCTAATTTATCACACCTATTAACTATAGAAGAAGAAGACTTCTTTCCTTGAACATATACAAAATATTTTTAAGGCTTCTTAAAAGCATAAAATTGTAGCTTAAAATTCAATTTGACGCTTCACTTATTTAGAAACGATGCATCACAATGGCATTGAAACATCAATTTCTTTATCTGTCGTTAGATTAACTTATACGCCACAGTATACTACATATTCTATATTAGAAGAATTAATCGTGGAAATTTTTTTCTAATTTATCACACCTATTAACTATAGAAGAAGAAGACTTCTTTCCTTGAACATATACAAAATATTTTTAAGGCTTCTTAAAAGCATAAAATTCAAGCTTAAAATTCAATTTGACGCTTCATTTATTTAGAAACGATGCATCACAATGGCATTGAAACATCAATTTCTTTATCTGTCATTAGATTAACTTATACGCCACAGTATACTACATATTCTATATTAGAAGAATTAATCGTGGAAATATTTTTCTAATTTATCACACTCATTAACTATAGAAGTTAATTTCGATAAGACGTATCTATAATTAGAAATATTTCGCAGCAGTTTTCTAAGTTTAGCAACTAATTAACACGATGTCCATCATCTGCTATCTATAATATCTTATTTCCAGGTACTTTGAGTAATGAACATTTCATATAGATGAAAGTGTACGGATCGATAATATTAGAATATCAACGATCATTAATTTCTCGATGCTCTAACAATTGACATTAAGTAGTTTGCATACTGCAGTTCTTATTATATTCGCTTACAATTAGAAGAATTGTATGCCACTAAAGAGCATTCTTCTTACTTTTCTTCTTCAAATTATTTATTATTACGTACTATTATTATTATTTGTATTATTATTATTTAATATTATGTACAAATTAAAAGAACACAATGTCGATAACTAACGATGGCCGTAAGAGGAAACAAATTCTAATTTTCATAACTTTATCTCTCTTTCACCGTACGCATTCGTCTTACGCCCCGTTATAAGTTTATCGACTTTTGTAACTGTCAGACTGTTGAGAGAGTTGCGCGCTTGGTAGATGGAAAGAGGCGATCAATCAGGTAGAAAGATTTCCAGTTAATTATCGCAGAAATACGCGAAGAGGAGCGTGTGTTCGTGACATCGAGGTAACAATGACAAATCTTGTAAAGTAGTTGAACGTTCATTGGACAGGAGCGCAGTGTTTACGAGGTCGAATAATTGAATCGGCCTGGCATGCAGTGCAACGTCTGTTAATTCCATGGAGAAGCCAGAGCAGGCGATTAAAACGCATCTCCGTGAAGGAAAGATAATTGGCACAGATGCCCTTTGCAGGCCATCGGGTCGTTAAACGACGCGTTCTATCGTTCTTCCTAATTCGGACAGTCGATTCATCGCGAAACCGCGAATGTTTATTATGCATATTCAAAAGAAATTTAAAATTGCTTATAGCAAAACTGCACAGACTATACGTTGCAGTACGTATAATCTTATACGTATAATAATACGTATAATACGTATAACTATATAATATCATACGTATAATACGTATAACTATATAATAATACGTATAATAATACGTATAACCTTGTACGTTGCATATGATAAAATTCCAAGAAAATTTACATACGGCGAATTTAAAAATTCGATATATTATTAATTAATTTTACACGGTTTACAGTGGAGTCTCGCTTATTCGAGTCCCGTTTAACCGAAGTTCCGTGTTACCCGACGTGATTTGAATTTTACCATAATTTTATTCTTTTTCCGAATTTTAACGCGAGGAGTAGGACAGATAGTGGAGATATTGTGAAATCAGCTAATCAGACTTCCAATCGATTAAGCAATGTGTTAAACCTAAGTACGTGTACGATGTTACATTATCAACATTTTGCTATGATTTTATTATACGATTTATAAACGTTAATTGACCTTTCATTATCCGAATTTGCGCATCACGTCGGATAATCGCGGCTTTCGTATTTTTATATTACTGTATTTATTATTATTATTATTGCATTTACTATTATTATTATTACTGTAACATTATATTACTATATTTTCATTGGGTTTTCGGATTAGACGTATTTTTGTCGCTCTGTCGAACATTTTAGTAAACTTTCATTTCAATAATCTCGAACATTCTAAAAGATGTTAATGATTATAACATTAATTACGTCATTGTTTTTATATAATAGCATATTTCGTAGATGGACATATCTGCTCTAAAGTTTCAAGGTACCTCTGATTTTTATTAATGTTTTGGTACTTGGTCCAGATTATAAATTATGAATTATATGCTGTTCTTTACTAAAACTGTTAATATGTCGCGCTCTACTTGCTTCCTTATCATATAAAATATGAATTATAGCTACAACATGATTCGTCTATAATTTTTTCCAATTAAGAGCAAATATAATAATTGACCGAGGAAATATCATAACATGCGATACTATGTTTATAAAATATCCCAGGTATAGTGTTTGATATAATATTTAGTGGATGAAATGCCGGATAGATACCATTTAATCAGGTCTATAAAAATACCAATTTGCATAAACATTTGCAGTAGATTCGTCATCGTAGAGATCTACATCGTAGAGATCTAGTCCTAACCCATAAAATAATACACTTGAAAAGGCCTTCGGATTTTTAATTAATTCGTTTCAATTAACCGGTTCCAAGAATATTTTGATAAATTTCTTCGAACAGATGTGACGTAAGACTGTACCCAAAATGGAATTTCGTCGAGGCGAAACTATACTCAGTTGATGTTTAGTGATGAAACATGAAAACATTATGACTATGAGTTGGAAATCTATTTCGTAATTTACGATAGGAATATTTGCCGTCTAATTATAACGGAGATTTCTATTATCAAAATACATTTAACGTGAAATATCCTCGACACGTAGTAAATTCTGTAGTTCATGGATTAATTTAATCGGTGAACCACGGGTTAAGGTATTTCGTGTTTAAGGAATTTGAGCGTTGCACAACTTTGATATTCAAATGTAAATATTCAAATGAAGATATTCAAATGTAGTTTCGTCGTTCAGATGCACTATCAAACTCTCTGGTATAAATAGTCCAAGTTAAGCGACGTGACAAAGATTAATAGATTACGATACAATTTCCGTGTTTTGTTACCCAAAATCTAGAAAAACATTCTTTTGCACCTATACGTACAATATTATGTACTGTTAATAACACGGAAAATATGTTCTTTACTCCTCCCACACTTCCATAACATTGCATAACATAACACAGATACCAACCAGAGTATTAAATCTATTTCTAATTAACAATCTAATGTAATAAACTAATCCCAATTAATTCTAATAATGAGATTATTAAACGAATCTTATAAAAATTCACTGAATTATTAAAATTATTGCAAACTACCATATTCAACGAATATTACGTGCAAAAATATAAATTATAGAACTAAATTGTGAAATTCTTTAGCGCTTTATCCCCAAAAAAATGTCCATCTTTTTCATTCGTTCTAGGTAGAATTTCGTGGTAAAAGAGGTCAGACATAAAGGATAGCCCTGATCTGTAGAAGCATGGACGAACGTACCAAGTTTTACATACTAAAGCTTGCGGCAGTCGTGTTTTACAAGGAAGCCGAAGCTCGCCGTGAAAAACGGCGGGAGGAGCGCAAAGAATGGCGGGTGTCGCGGAAAAAATTCATCTTTCGCCAAGTTTTCCACAGCGTGCTCAAGCGAACCGGTTCTACGACGATCAACAATGTGGCATTCGCTACGAAGAGCTTGAAAAGAGCAGGGGCGTTGGTTTTGCGCGACGGAGTTAAGCTCTCGAGCTTTGAGCTCCCGTCGCCCAATTAACGTCGACCAACGTACCCGCTCTTCATTAAGCAAGCCGACCTCTTGCGTCGCATAATGAAAAGGGTACCTCGTTAAATCCATGTCGATGCACGAAAGAAAATAGAAAAAACGAGCGAACGGAAGAAAAGACCGGGGAGGAAAAAATGAAAATTCTCGTCGATACGCTTGTACACTTAAGGGTAAGTAAATACCATAGTTCTTTGCCGGACAACAATTGTGTGGCTTGCGTGGAAATATTTCTCCCGTTTGTATAATCCTACTCTTCCTTTCTCCATCTAGAAACCACGCGGGAATCCTCCACCGTTTGTTCCGCGTAGAAAAATCCACTTACAAAGGATTTCGTAATTTTATGGTAAAACGTGACACGGTGAAAAATATTCAGAATCTGAAATGTATGCTGGGAGATAGGAAAAAATAGCAGGGTTTGAAGATAGTGGCAAATAGTTTGTACGGTAGAAGTTAAAGTACTAAATAATTCGATAGTTAGTTTTTATTTATATATTATAGTACCAATTAATCACAGTAGTAATAACTACTGTACAAGCTAATCACGACACGAGCTGTTCGAATAATTGATCGATTTTATTTTCATACGAGAGAGAGAAAGAGAGAGAGAGAGAGAGAGAGAGGTGTTTTAATTGTCTTACGAATATTCGTTTTATAGACAGTTTTGAACACGAGTGTAATACGAATTCTGGTTTACCAAACATTGATTATACTAATTGCAAGGAATTATGCTTAAATTTTCCATTAATCGATATGTCGATAATTAATCGTTTCGTTGATTTGTTATTTAATAATCGATAAATAATACGATTTATTGTGTATGTATTTCTTCAGTTTACGATCTATAAAGAATTTCATGTTTACATTTGCACGAGAAATGCTAGTTAGGAGAAAAGAAATACAAATGGAAGTGAACATAAATGCATATGTCTGTCCTAAATAAACATAGCAAAATATTTATGTGGCAGTAGACAAGACAAATTCGTATGATTTTATGGATCGCTGCTCTTTACTTTACTGCACGCACATGTTAAGATCGAATATTAAAAATTGTGAAGAAGCGAAATTTGTCTCGTGAATCCGCACCACCACACAACATGTTCTGACATTGTGGAAATACCATTACGCGTTGTGGACGTTTCCCTTTACATCCATAACGTGATGTGACATTGTGAAACTTTCAACGTATTTCTCTTCAGTTAACGCGCGATCGAGCTAAGGCTTGGTGCTTTCTACGTGTTAATCTGCTAACATCGAGGTGAATCGAACAGACTCGAAAGTAGACGACAACGCATCGATAAAAGCTGCAAGCAATATGATCGATATATATATATATTTTTTTTTTTAATTTTATTGATATTTTATTGATACTAGGTTGTACGAAAATTGTCATTCTTTTACAGACACGTCTTTTCCTAACCTAACCTAATCTGTCGAACGTTTTTGATCTTTATTTTGATAGAACAAAATGGATCGTACGTAATTCGATAAAATAATATAAAACGGAAAATATTGTGCATCCATTATTTCCTTATAAAACGAAAGAAACTTTTCGGACGACCTAATATAATGTAGAATAAAATAATGTAGATCTAATTAAATGCAATAGAAAAGCTCATTTATCATTACAGCAGCTGTTACAATAATATTTAGAACCATATTGCTTGCAGGCCCTTTGCAAAGTTTGCAAATTTTGCAGTTTTTATTGATGCATATGTATATACTTTTACAATTTTGTTTTATGAGCAAACCATATTGTATATTATTTTGATCACTGACAAATATAAATATATATATATTTAATATTATTTATATAAATATAAATATATGTATTCGTCAGTGGTCAAAATAATATACAATATGGTTTGTTCATAAAACAAAATTGTAAAAGTACAAAAATATTATTCAAGTTTTTAGCGAATAAATTATCAAAATTCTACGATGAATATCGACAACGGACCAGTAATTACGTTCTTATCTAACGTTAATATCTTATGCAAAATAACGTTTACCGATGTCATTTTCGAAATGCACACACGCAAAGCATATTTCCCGAGAGATTTATCTGAATTTTATCGGAATTTTAAAAATTAGAACCATTAAGCAAATTCAATTTTCGCAAAACTTCGGAGTAAAATTAACGAGCGAAATATATATTTTAAAAGAATACATTTAGAAGGAATTTCTGTGATCCTGCCAATTATTACATCGCTTGTGAAAATTTATCGTAAATGCCATTGATCATCCATTCAGATTCTCTTCTTTTTATTGATATTTCATTAAAACTTGCCTTTTGTTTTACACAGATGAAATAACAAATACTTTATATACTACGGTATAAAAAAGCATACCCATTTTCTGGACCATTTTGTATATAATGTTTATTAACAAAATATATATTTTAAAAGAATACATTTAGAAGGAATTTCTGCGATCCTGCCAATTATTACATCGCTTGTGAAAATTTATCGTAAATGCCATTTATCATCCATTCAGATTCTCTTCTTTTTACTGATATTTCATTAAAATTTGCCTATTGTTTTATACAGATGAAATAACAAATACTCTATATAATACTTTATATACTTCGGTATAAAAAACATACACATTTTCTGGACCATTTTATATACAATGTTTATTAAATTACATAATTATGCATTCAGTTATTCCAAATTAACAAGATATCAAAAATATACTAATTAAATATTCTTTACAAGACGGTGGTTTCTTCAAATAATATTTCAATAATGATAACAGTGTCAAAACTGTACTCTTTGTTTAAAATTGACTACTTATTTTCGAACATATGCTTCTTAAATTTATTGTTATTATTAATTACTTGTTCCTTCATTACTTGTACATTTTACAACTATTCTTTGGTAAAAATATAATTATACACAGAATACAATTGGATAGAAATTATAGTATATGAAATATACAAAGCAACAAATATGAACTAGAGCAGACTACAGATTCGAAAGATTTCAATTCTTATGAAATTCTCAGAAGAAAGAGGAGAAACGGAACGAATAAATTTTAATAGATTAATTAAATCAAACGAATCGCATTGTTTCCCACGTTATTAAGCAAAGCATAAAACAGGTATCCATTGTTAATGTTTCCCTTACCAGTATTTATGTTTCATGATCCAGAAAGATTAACAGCAGATGTTGAAACATTCGAAAGTGCACGGAAATAAATCACTTTCACGTAAAAATACCAAACTAATCTCTACAAATGTACACTTTTCTTCCCAAGGCAGCGCGTTAATCGCCATTCTTGTAGCAAACTCAGATGGATATGCGATCTTGAGAAAACCTCATTAATCAAATTGTGCTATAAGCATTTCATAAAAACTTGTGCTCAATACACAATATACGTACGTGTTATAATATCTGTTTTTTTATCTTCTTCGATAACAAGGAGATCCTCGAACCAAAACTCACGAAACGTTCGCGAGCTACGAAAACTACCGACTACAATACAAAATTAATTGATTGGCTTAAAAGATATTTTAACTAAAGGCGAGGAAAAATATATGTAACAAGATATTCTTATACGTTCGTTTCTTTCGTCTTTCATACGACAAATTATCGATATTTTTTTCTAGAGAAAAAGAGAATGCATCGGCTGGTTTATGGAAAAATTTGCAGCTACATTTAAAAATATAGAACTATCCTTAAAACCTTCGAAAACTATTTTTGCTATTTCCCAAGTGCACACGCATGATATGTCACGCACTGTTCCAAACCATTTACATTTTTCCTAATGAAATTAAGGATCTTGGTGTAAAAGCTGAGCAACAGCGGGTTTTAAAAATGGTGCGAAAAATTGAATAAGACTGAATTAAATACGACTCGTTTAAGCAATTAATATTTTGGCCTTAGAAAGGCATTAGTACGGCAAATGATACAAGAAATGATACTCTTACATTTTTGAAAAATACGCCTATCTCCTCCGCTGTTTTAAAATGTCGGGTATTTGAAATGTAATATTTTTTCACATCTTTATTTTTGCCCCACTTTCTTTCCTGCTCCACAAACAGTTCCTTAGATAAACCACTGGTCGTCTCTCGTTGGCACATGTTTACTTCCCGATGACCGATACGATTACTGTTCGTCCGAAAACATTTCGAATCGACAGGAAGAAAGACACGCAATTAACAGAACAGTTTACCAAACATTCGAAGCACGTTGGCTGACAGATTAACATTAGCGCCACCATTGCGATATTTTAGAACAAAAGCTGGTCAAGTCCTGGACATGGTCGGTTCTTCTTTCCAAAGATCATATTGGGTAAGTCGAGAAATTGTTATGAACGTATTAAACTTGTCTGATTTTTGCATAGATCGCTCGGCAATGTATAAAACTACACAAAGCTTGAACAAGTACGATTTTCTTAAAAAGTGGACTTGCCCGACCCTTCTACTTCAATTCTTCTCTAACTTGTAATACTTCAGAGCTGTGATACTCTGACGCACTTTAAATCTACGAGTCATAACACAGTCAATGATAAATCGTATTACTGTCGCAAATAATAAATTTATATAAAGAAAATACGTAGATATTAATATATCGTTTATATTCGATCGATTGATATATTGTTCTATCGATATGATATGATACCGATATATTTCTATACTTGAAATTACATTTCTCACTCGTTAGAAATATCTTGCATCATCGTTCAATTACGTCAGCTCTCAAAGATTAGCAATCGATCTAAATATTTTATTCGCGCGGGATAACAGAGGAGAATTTGAAACGTAGAAACATTCACATAACCACGAACGATCGTGAGAATTTCGGATACGTTACGTAATACTGCGATACAGCTGAGAGATCATCAATGGAGGCACACGATTTTCTCCGCGTTAGCGACGCTTTCGTTTCCAAAGGAATCTCGCACGAGTGAAAGAAAGGTAGAAACAAAAGTTTGAATCGTCGCGCGTACCAATGAACGAGGATCTGCGTTAGATAAATTGCGATCGGCGTGACCTCATTCTAAAGATCTCGATGAGATAACCCGTGTATCCTCGACTCTTGGCTCGCTCTTTGCCCCATTTACCGGGTGTGTAGGTCATCAGGGACGAAGAGGAACGACGAAGATAACAATTGATGCAACAAGAACGAGTACCACTTATTCTCGGTGTCGCCGCTATAAATAAGATTCGACAGTGATGACTTAATTTGTCGAAATTATGGCCGTGCTTAGCCGAATCGCCGCTGTTTCTACGCGAAATATTATAAATACATGAAGCGGATGAAGGGATATAAAACACTTTAGATACGCTACAGAAACGTATTTAACGAATGGATCTTCGTAAACCAGATTATCTGATACTTCAGTGAAAAGGCAAGTATCCATTGAATGCTGAGTTTAAATGCGTTAGGAATAATTTTGTAAGGTCAAGGTTCACCATAAGGCAAATTATTGAATGCTAAAGTAGCGACGAATGCTTCTCGACAACCACTTTTCGAGAAGTTTGCATATTTATACCACTGATATATATAAAATGTAATAGAATTTTTGTTGTATATAAAATGTAAAATTATAAAAAATAATTGTTAGTCATTGTTAGTTGTAACTGACATCTGTTCGGGGTCTTATATAATTTTTTTAACACGTTGGTCGCCGCGTCACCCATATCTATGTGACGGGTGTACTTCCGTGGGGGTCCCGTCACCCAAGTATGGATGACGCTCTTCTTGTTCCAGTTAATTAAATATAGGATATTATATATAGGATATACAACACAAAAATATTAAAAATATATTATACCATACTTTTTATTAATTTATATTCTAGATAAAATATTACATTATGCTGTATCGCATGGTAATTGTTAAAACATTCGAAACACACTTGGGGTGATTTTGGGAACTTCGAACAATAGTTGTAGACTTCGTCATCGTCTGTTCACTGAACATTTTGAGGATAAAAAAATCACTTATGTACGTCTCACAAGTATGCTTATCTGCGTATCGGTACTTTTGCCTAAAACATCACTACAAAAATTCACCGTTTATTGTGAATACCAAAATGTATTTAAAAATTGTATCTTGGGTTTAACAAACATCTTAAAAAAAAAAAAAAAACAAGTATGCTTATCGACTAAATGAAAGATCTGAGATCCCTCGGAATAGTCTACCTGGAAAACTTATCGCTTTCTCCATTTCAGAACTAAATAATCTTTTCTTTACAATGAATCGAAGGCGATAAACAATGAATTCCCGCTGGTCGCTCTATTTACGTCCTACGTACCGACGGTCGAATTGGACCCCGCAGGAAACTTAACCGAATCACGCTGGACGACCAATGTGTTAATAATATGACTGACGATAATAATGTTTTGTGAACTTCTATTGGCTCGGTAAACGTTCTGCGACCTGTGAGACAGCGCCCGGCTATCACGCAGCGGAGTCGTGAAGCTTGTGACATGACGCACGCCGAAAAGAGAAAGACATTGCTTGGAAGAGAAGGTCGTGTCTTGTAGCTATATCGTGGCAGCGATTATAAACAAAACACGATCGAAGCGAAGAAGGTCTCTCGTGCGAATATCCGCAAATTGTCTACTGTTTGTATTTTTGGTTGCTTTTGGCTCGACCCTCTAACGCTCATGTCGCGAGTGATTCATACTTTAGAATCTTTCTTTAAAGTCAAACATCTAAACCTTACTCGTGAAACGCTCTTTAAAATAATGAAAATGCATCAAAATCCATCCAGTTTCTCACGAAGCTGGAGAAACTTAAAAGAAGGTTCTGAAGATTAATTCGAACAAACGCCAGAATAATGTATAAATAGATATATATGTAGATAGATTAAATAAAGAAAGCGAATTTTAAATGAACTTGAATATCCACGCGCGAGTTATTCTATAGTTATGTTTAAATTACGTCAAGGAAACTAATTATACTATTTAAAGTCGAACTGAGATAGAAATAATATTAAACTTTTGATCACAATGTAACACAATTGTTTGACTACGTAGATAAAGTATAACTAAGATTAAAAGAAAAAGAGGTAGTTATATAATTAAAGAAGAATATAACAATCGATTCTACTAGGCTGTCCCAAAAGTTTCTTTCATTTTATAAAGAAATAATAGATGCACAACATTTTATTGAATTTTACTTTTATTGCACATTATTATTATATTGAATTATGTATGATACATTTTGTAGTAATGGAACAAAATGAATGGATCATACAATATAAAACAAAAAGAAAAAATACACATTTTACTGAATTTTATTTTTATTACACATTATTATTTTATTAACTTATGTATGATCCATTTTGTAGTAATGGAACAAAATCAGTGGATAATACATACTTCAATAAAATAGTAATATGCAATAAGAATATAATTCAATAAAATAATAATATGCAATAGGAATACAATTCAATAAAATGTTATGCATTTTTTGTTTTATATTATTTTATTGGATTACATATGATCCATTTTGTAGTAATGGAACAAAATGAATGGATCATACAATATAAAACAAAAAGAAAAAATACACATTTTACTGAATTTTATTTTTATTACACATTATTATTTTATTAACTTATGTATGATCCATTTTGTAGTAATGGAACAAAATCAATGGATAATACATACTTCAATAAAATAGTAATATGGTCAATAAGAATACAATTCAATAAAATAATAATATGCAATAGGAATACAATTCAATAAAATGTTATGCATTTTTTGTTTTATATTATTTTATTGGATTACATATGATCCATTTTGTAGTAATGGAACAAAATGAATGGATCATACAATATAAAACAAAAAGAAAAAATGCACATTTTACTGAATTTTATTTTTATTACACATTATTATTTTATTAACTAATGTATGATCCATTTTGTAGTAAAGGAACAAAATCAATGGATAATACATACTTCAATAAAATAGTAATATGCAATAAGAATACAATTCAATAAAATAATAATATGCAATAGGAATACAATTCAATAAAATGTTATGCATTTTTTGTTTTATATTATTTTATTGGATTACATATGATCCATTTTGTAGTAATAGAACAAAATGAATGGATAATACATAATTCAATAAAATAATAATGTGCTCCAAAAAAATAAATTCAATAAAATGTAGTGCATTTTTTGTTTTATATTATTTTATTGAATTACATATGATCCATTTTGTAGTAATAGAACAAAATGAATGGATCATACATAATTCAATAAAATAATAATGTGCTCCAAAAAAATAAATTCAATAAAATGTAGTGCATTTTTTGTTTTATATTATTTTATTGAATTACATATGATCCATTCTGTTCTATTACTACAAAATAGATCATACATAATTCAATAAAATAATATAAATAAAAAAATGTTGTGCATCTATTATTTCCTTATAAAACGAAAGAAACTTTTGGGACGACCCAATAAGAAAGATATAAAATAAATAAAATCGTAATCGTAATAATACGTAAATCTTTCTATAATGATTATTTGTATATGTAAACGTAATATCAACCTTACTATTTGTTTTACATTCTACCGATCTATCCAAAATATCTATCTGGTGTCTCCATACGAATTTCAATGTCGAGGAAATATACTATACATTATACATTATGCGAACATTGTAAATTTATGGCACGCGTGTTACAATGCCATTTTCAGTGTTTGAGCTGCTTTAAATCATACGAATCGTAGGTGTAATTTCCTTGTTATTCTATTCGACTTCTGAACGGAAGGAAAAAGAATATAACGTTATACGTTGATCGCGTACAAATCACGTCGTTAATAACATAACTAAGCAAACTTCCACCTGATATGATTACGTAATGGACAAGACACTATCGTAGATAACATATGCAAAGATAATATACAACAAGAAAACGTACATTACTGCAACGTTTCGAAATTTCTGTTGATAATCATCTTTGACGTGTAATTATATTTTAAATAACTTTGTATCATGCTATTTGTATCTCTCGGAAATCATTTGATTATAATAATATCATTAGACAAATATATACATTGGTGACCACATAAATGGGGAAAGTCCTTGCTCAATTAAAAAAGTCCTGCAAAAATTAAAAAATGCTTTTTATCGTGTAACGTCACATGCCAATGAGAACACAGTGACGTAGAAGTTAAGAGCAATCTCCATTTGTAAATAATAATTAATACTGTTAAAAGTTGATACCACCGGTAAGTCTAACATCGCCTCTGTATAAAACAACGTGAATTTTTCTATAATTTTATAACAATTCTTACTCGTGACAGTAGAAAATATACTTCTATAATAAAAATAAAAAGAACATCTCGAAGAGAGTACATTTTCTGGTTTCGTACAAGTCATCAGGGACAAATAGGAATGGAACTTACGGTGCTTCCAAATTTAAATGAATGGCACATTCAGTTTTCTCTACGACTAAACGGTGACTTTTTCTGATGAACTTTGTCTACATTAGCGCAAAATTTTAGTAGAAAATTTTGTGATGCGGTTCATGATTATCGTACTCTTAAGGGCATCATAATAATCAGAAATTGTGGAAATAATTTTAAATCAGAGAAGTTTCTTTCTCCGTTAAAAAATTTTACTTTTGGCACTTACAGTGCTGTCTACAAAGAGTCTTTGTTATTCAGCTTATGCAATTTAGCAAGTTGATTATTGCTATAAGTAAAAGTTCAAAAGTCAGTCTGTAATTATAACGTTTATATCACAAAGTACAAACAAAGTATATTTAAATCTATTAAATATATTATATGCGATCGAATAGCAGGTAGAAAAGAAAAGAAATTAGATTTTTCACAACGCAGTTAATTGAATTTAAAAGTAAGTGCATCATGCACACACATACTTGTATATACCCTGGCTACTATACCATGTCTCTGAACTTATTTCCTTGAAGGTTAATAAGGATAATAATACGGCTTATTTTCTTGACAAAGAAAAACTGCGTCTTACATTGAACTCGTGATTCATAAAAATTGCCTTAAGCAATCACATTTCCTATTAACCGAATGATGGTGTTTCTCATAACGTAACTATTTTCTTGACAACGTTGACACGTGTTTTACCAGAGAATAGATCAAAAGAGATCGAGCGCTTTGTCCACGAAAAGAACAAAACGCTGAACTGACACGTGACGGTTCAAGAGACGGCTAATGTAACTTTCTAGCTCGATTCTTTGTCTTTGAATGAAACGCGAAGTTTCGTCAGCGAGCTCTTTCATATATAATAGAAAATTACAAGCGAATGGTGATCATCTATTCGCAAAACTATATAATGATTTCATTGTATGAAATAACAATAAAGTAAAACATTAATTTATATTTAATTGTCCAACAATTTACTGCAATTCACATCCATATTATGACAATCTATTCTCCAATATCAAAACACAACAACCTTTCTCTATTTACAAGCAACGCGAGTTTGTATACAGAACAGACACATTTAAACGTTATACGATACATGAAATCGAAAATGCCACTGTGTTTTGTAGCATTTCGAACAGTTCATTTATAACTTTCACCTCTTCTTTCTCGTCGTGGCTCTTCATAAACTGTGTTACATATAACAAAATCTAATTTCCTATTCTTCGAAAAATGGTGAAGAAAAATTACAAACGAAAATTGTCTTCTTTCGAAGTTTCCAAGAAATGAGATTTTCTCTTAAAACTGTGTTTGTGCCTCTGCAAGAATATAAACTCGATGTAAATAAAATGTCGTTACCTTATCATTCGGTGTTTAATGGATTTTTCTTTATTTTTTATTACTTTGACCCAGGCAACAACCGTAAAGTTTCGTTGCTATGTACGCAACGTTGCGTGTAAATATTTCCTAAAAACATGATTGCATGCGAATGTGTAGCCTTCGACTTGTATGGCGTTATAATGGATTAAAGCGTTCGATCACTCTCATGGTTTTATAACGAGATCGTTTGCCAAACTTGGAGGACGACCCTCCAAATTTTTAAGACTCGTGCTTCGTTACAAAGGCTGCGGGACAATTTGTTCCGACCTCCCGACGCTTCCAGGACTATTAATCGCGTCTCTCGCCTCAAAAAACTGGTTCACTTGTGACTTCCACAAAGCTTCTTAACTTTGGTGGGGTTGAAACGACGAGCAGGAAAGTATCGCGCCCTCGAACAGGCAGATGACTTTAATGACTTCGTGAAAGGGAGTTATCACCGGCGCGACAACCCTCGTTACGTTTTCTTACGCAAAAGGGCGGAAAACTAATTAAGTTGAGTGCAGCTTCTTCGCAAGACTTGTAGCCGGCTAAGAAAATTCGTTGAACTTAGCAGAACAGGGTTACTCGGAGGTCTTCGAACAACGAGCGGAATAATTTCCTCAGTGTTCGTAAACTTCTCGAACGGTTCGAATTAAAGCAACGAATAGCGGAAAGTTCCAGCTATTATCGTTGCCGGCAACTTCGGATGAAATTTATCCCAACTTCTTTCCTTCCTCTCATTTCGCGATACCGTAAAGCAGCGAACAGGATATTTCAATGTTCGAGTTTCGTTCTCGTGTGTATGACACGGGGGAAATTCGATATTTCGAAACGATAAAATCGATACGATATATTTTAAGAAGATACAGCGTCGCTAGAATCGGAAACGTTTCTTGATAAAGCTGCAGCGAAGCCTCGCTAACGCAATTAAGCGAGAAAATGAAGTTTCTTAAGCTGCGCTGCAATAGGAGAATCTGCATTAACCAAGTTTGATTGAAGTATGATTGAGATTGTTGTACAGAGTTTGAATTTCCATGACATTACTTGCGTCGCACTTTTTAAATGCGATTTTTAGACAAAATTCTACGTTCTGGCTGGCTAGAAGCTCTCTTCCAGGTTTCCTTTGAAAATACTGTGGAAAAATGTACAAATCTTCCAATTTGTTGTTTGTAAATCATTTTTATATATTTATCATATTTATGTTCTCATAACATCAATTTGCTAGAAATTATTAAAGCGAAAAGCTTAACCGAGTTCAAAGCGGAATATTCAAGATTCATCCTTGGAATATTCAATCATTAACCGTACAAAATAATTAATTCTCATCTACTTGCTTTTATGAGTCACATTATCTCTGTCGTACTCAATTTTTGGTTAATTAAAATTCCAAGTATAATCGCCTGAAGCGAAATTATCACTTTCGTATTAAAAAGAGCAACGTGAAATTTCCAAAGACCTTCGCAAAACATAATATAGGAAAAATGTTACACTTTAAACAGCAAAGTTAATAAATACAAAAATAGAGCATAAATTTTACAGTTTCATTTACCACCATAGAGACATTTCACCGACGAACCCAATAAAGCAATGAAACGATAAAACGCCGAAAAGATAAACAAAGAAACAAGAAAACTACGACGCCGGTAGATCGACGCGACTGAATCAGCGTATTATAAAATTATTCCGCTTTCGAGGTAGAACCGCATCCGCTGGCGGGTTGTTAGGCAGCCGATTACAAAATTCCCGATTCATCGAACGTATTCATCTCTCGGTCACGCGAGTGGCCGCGAAACAAAGGCAACGACAGGTCGAAAGAATACGCGCGCACTAAAACGAATCTAACAATAAGTAAAATGACCTTGCACAAAGAGTCGGCAGCGTGGCAGGTCGACGACCGGTTAGTACGGCTCGCAAGATGCAATAAGGAACGCCTTTCTACAGCCTTGACTGCAACCTCCATTACGTTGCTGCCAGCTTCGTCGTCACGTGTAGACGTGCGTCGAATGACGTATCACTGTCGCCGTCCGATATCGTCCACGCACGTATCGGTGCAACAGCCGTTATTGCGTGGGTTAGATATTTTTATAATCAAGCAGCAAGCGTCTGCGATTTATCGGAGCGTCGTGAAGCGGACCGATACGCTCGAATACACTTAGCCTCTGCTAATTTCTATGGAGCAGTGTGCACGCTCGCACGTTTGCCGCGTGCGTTAGCCCCCGATTAATAAACACCTGCGGCCCCAACTGATTTACATCGACTTTTTCGCCTGTACCTTGCGTTGCGTGTCTCGCAACGACTTTTTTTGAGATAGTCGCTGCCGCGCAGCGATAGCATCGTACGATAGCCAACGAGTGTTTAGTGATAGTTGAAGCAGTCGACGACCGTTCATAATCAAGTAAAACGCAACAACGCGCAATGTTTTGGAATTAGCAGGCAATTAGCTTTTTTCCTTCGCTTAAACGCGCCGCGCTTTATTTTATTGCCAGCGAACCGTTAGTCGGGCACTCGAACGTCACGCTCACGACCTGTCGCTACATGGTGCGACCGGTACGTACAGATGTTGGACTTTCTCTATCCTGGAAACACGCATTCACCGATTACTTATCCTCTCCACCCTCTGGATATCGAGAAAATGCCAAGTGAGGACATTGCAGTGTCCGTCCTCAGCAACTCGTCTAACTTCAACTCCTTTTCTCCATCATCGGTCCTGCGATAGAACTTACTTTACTTTACTCGACAAGTTATTTATTTTTTAATATTATTATTTAATTTGTACTTTACAATTTGTCCAGCTGGACATTTGGTAAATTTTTCTAACTTAATTGTTAAATAATATGTGGATGGCTACCCCCAGCGGAATACCATCTTCGAGTTTGACTATTTTATTTCATTAGTGAGGTCAGTGGGGTGTTTTCTTCTTAGTCTTCTTTTTATGAGAGTTTTGCTCGCTTCAGCAGCCAGCTGGTATACTCGACAAGTAAACGCGCATTTCTTCTACGGATCCACGCGCCTACTTTGGCTTTTTCCCAACGGTCCTTACGCTTCGAAGAGATAATCGCATTGAGTTTTACTTACACATAATCGAGCGATAATTGACGCGAGCGATCTCTCTACGATAACGATGAATAGATCGCGGATTTTTATGCTTTGATTTATAACGATATTATGATTGATAACGATAAAAACAGAAACCACTTTGAACCTCGTGTTTTAAAAAGATGATCTCTTGTTACGACTTTCAAACAGATTAAATGGAAAAATGTATATCGTAGGTGAATAAAGAGCAAGCGTCCTGCATGAAATTCAATATAGACGCATCTTGCCATGGATTGGCTGACTCTTGCCAAACTCGTTCAATAATATGTCAAATATATCATTCGAAGATATCTTTATTGTTGAGAAGTGTGGATCTTAATTGCCGAAATAAACGTATAGGAACACTTAGATTACACTTAGAATTGATATTAAAATAGTTTCAAATTTATCTAATATGCGATGTACAAGATATTCGTCGATACGAATTTGCACGCGTCTCAGCGCTCTCTTTGTCTCACCATCTTCTTTACTACACTACCAACGGAACAGTTGTATTCTTCTGTTTTACGAGACGCTGTGCACGCACATACCCCTATACACTCATACTCGTATATGTATGTCACTACTACGCGACTAATCTAGTGTAGCACACAAAATTACACATATCTCAGTATTTATATACCGTATAATCGCATTGAGATTGAAGCTAATGCTACAGACAATCTAGACTACAGAAATAAACAAGAATTGTCATTTTCCTGCGATCTTAAATTATAATTAGACTGCGGATTTTCAAACAAATTCCTTTCTTAGGAGAATATAATCGAAGAACTACAACCTCGGTAGAAAACTGTTTTATCTACCAGCTATTACACACAGTGTTGTACTTTGACTATTTTACGTATTTTTTTGTATCACGTGTATCCTGTGCAATTTTGCACTTTAATATTTCCTACAGGTGCATAAAAATCCACGATCGAATTATAATGTGCGATATTTACGAGCCATTCGTGGTATTAGAGCAGCGATTAAGCAGAAAAATAAGAGATGAAAACACCGAAAATGAAATAACAACTGATAATAAGAAAATAAGCATTCAGTGTGACGAGTTTGCTATTATCTCATTCCTCGGCTTTTTCGACGAGGCGCTCAAGAGTGGAACCTAACAGTCGCCTAACAGTCGAAAATTACTATCGTCATGCGATCCGTGAAACGCACAATGATGTACCATAACCTCGAAACGCATTACCGCCAAATAACCTCAGGCGAACCTTTTTCTTTCGCTTACAAAAGAACCATGAAACCCATCTGTACGTCCCTTTCACCGAGGCTTTACAAACATTTAAAGAAAGGAGAAAGTATCGAAGTTAAAAACAGAAAATATTCGTAGTAATTAATAATTTGAAGAAAACGCGCCGTGGACGAAAATATCGACTGGGATAAGTCTTTCTCCATTCCCATAACTGCTGTATGATTAGGTTTAAAATTCTATTAGAATTTGAAATAAAAGAAATGTAGCTTTTGTTATAGACACGAGTGCGGTTACGTCACAGTAACTGATGACTTGATTACGTGAAAATTTGCATCAAATAACGAGCAAATCACTACATTCCGAAGTGATTACTATATTGTAGTGAGCTCAAATATCGTATTACGAAGCAATAGTCCCTTCCATCATTAAGTAAATATACAAATGATGTAATGTAATACGTAATTGTAATATGTAATTTTAAAAGTTACAAAAACGAAATTTATTTACCTACTTGAACTGCTTGAAAAAACATCTTAAAATTAAATAAATTATTAAACAATTTTTATTCGTTGTAATTGTGTAGATGATCTAAGAACAATACTCCGCGATCAGAGGCAAAACCTAATTGCCAAGTGACGATTCTTCCCATCCCTAAGCAAATATACAGGGTGGTTGGTAACTGGCGGTACAAGCGGAAAGGGGGTGATTCTACGCGAAAAAAGAAGTCGAAAATATAGAATAACAATTTTTCGTTCGAGGCTTTGTTTTCGAGAAAATCGACTTTGAATTTTCGCTCGATGCGCGTACACCTTATCACGTCTCGTTATAACGGGTCTCACTGTAGATTTTTAAAAAAATTTAAAAAAAGAAAAAAATTTAAAAAAAAATGTTTATTCTATATTTGCGACTTCTTTTTTTGCGTAGAATCACGCCCTTTCCGCTTGTGCCACCAACCACCCTGTATAAACAACGTAACACGATACGATAAAATCTACTTAGAAGTTACAAAAACGAAATTTATTTACCTACTTTAACTACGTGAAAGAACACCTTTTTATTCATGGTAACTTGTCTCTCGTCATTCTCGACGTATTACATAAACATAAATACGTCGATGACCTAAGAACAATAATTCCTCTATATATTCTACAGTGTTCGAGTTTAACGATCGATTTCAAAGTGAATTAAGAAGCCTACGATCCAAGGCGAAACCATTGATCTGTCCAACGTCAATGACCCTTTTGAATTCGGCCAGCATCGTCGAAACGTCATCCTGCCTTGGCTATTTAGCGACGAAACGAAGTGCCTGTCCACACGCGAACGAATGACGTGGACGGATGTCGAACTGAATTGGCGCAATGACCATAACCAGGGTCTAATGCGGCAATAGATGTGCGACCTTTTCCTTGCCGTTTAAAAGAATGGAACGGAGTGGAACGAAACACGACAGTGGTTCGTTGCACACGAAAGA
Organism: Bombus huntii; assembly: GCF_024542735.1. Classification (NCBI taxonomy): domain Eukaryota; kingdom Metazoa; phylum Arthropoda; class Insecta; order Hymenoptera; family Apidae; genus Bombus; species Bombus huntii. The sequence continues at coordinate 3,987,299 of NC_066243.1, forward strand.
ACTTACTGCTGTTGCTGTTGCTATTGCTATCCTTCCCCCATCAAGCGATTCCAGCCATGACACAAGCGTGAAACGCGTGACGAAAGACATTGCAGAATTCAGGAAACGTCATTTAAACGTGGAAAAAGTCACAGGTTCGCAAGCTACTTACAATCGGAATTGGGTATTATTCGAATTCGAATTCGAATGTGAAATAATTACCTGAATGAATCTATATTGGTGGAATATTTTATTTCGTGGAATAATTATTTGTTTCCCGTAACAAACTTTCTATATTTACTCGAATAACGATTGCAGAATTTTTTGAATAATAATACGAATCATTTTTTGTTCGCGCTTAACTTTGTACAAGTATATACAGACACCGGGTACAATTCTTAGTATTATTTTACCCAAGAAATAATTTACAAAGAACGATAAACTTTCTAATCTGGCATTTGAAAAAAGTTAATTATGAATATTGTTACAATGTTACAATAACTTGACGATGTAGCTTGAAAATATATCACGTTCAATATCATGTTCATTCTTGACGCGACACGTAAATATCTACATGTAATATATAAATTTACCGAATGTCCAGCTGGACAAATTGTATAGTACAAATTAAATAATAAAAAAAATGTAATATATAATTCTATGCGAATAGATTCTCGTCGGAATAAATTGTTCGATTAAATTTTTATTCCAATATTGTTACAATATTACAATGTTACAATAACTTGATAATGTAGCTTGAAAATATATCACGTTCAATACCATGTTCATTCTTCACGCGACACGTAAATATCTACATGATATATAATTATCATAATTCTATGCGAATAGATTCTCATCGAAATAAATCGTTCGATTAAATTCTTATTCCTAAATTAAAATAAATAAATGCCTGCACGAATAATTCCTTATACGAAAAAATGTTTACTCGGATAAATGCTTGTTCGATTGGATATTCGTTCGTCAGTGGGAAATAAAATTTCGTTCTTTATTTTTACTCGTTATCTGGCGTTCGAATAAAATTTTGCCCAACACTGATTACAATAGCCGTTTCTCTTCGTCGCAAACAAAACAAAACAAATCGAAGAATTCGCTGGTAAGTGTAACTGGCTGAACGCGATTAATATTCTCGAATTGAATGAATTGAATGTAAATGGATTGGAATGAGCGTAAATATAAAAAATACGCGTTTCTTTTCCTCGCGAACAAAATAAAGCGGAGAATTCGCTGGAAAGTGTAAGTAACTGAACGATTAATGTTTTCGAAATGAATGAATTGAATGTAAATGGACTAGAATGAATGTAAATATACTTCCAAGAACACAGAAACGAAAGTGTATGCTTTATTTATATTGCAGTCGATTGGCTTCAGTGGAAAGTTTTGCAATTTTATCGCACCGAGCACTGCTGTATTATATTTACGGAATTGATGTACTAAAATTAGGCTGCGAATGTTTATGCAGATTCAATTTTTTATGAAACCTGTTGAAAATGTGAGACAGAGATTTGTTTCACCAATTAAACGCTACGACGCGTACTATATTGGGTATTTTACATATTTTTACACATTAATATGCATTTCGGCACATTTCAATTTTCTGCGAATTCAAGTCCAATTATCATGTTTCACATTCGTTCGTCACAGAAACTTTGTTACTTGCAAGTGAAATAATCTTGATCAAACGTTGTTGACATCTTCATGTGCCTTTGAACTCTGAACTTTTCCCAGTTAAATGACTCTACAATCCAGATGCCGTTAAATCAATCGAATATGCGGTATATTCCATAGGTTCGCAATTTAATCCTTTAACATTTCTCTAATTACGAGTAACAAAATTCACGTATGCTCTAGCGGTGTTTCAAATGAGAATGAATTCTTTTCATTAGCGAGATAGATGGTTTTTCAAAACAAGTTCGTGATCGTAGTAGCTAACGAAACACTGGATAAGATTATAAAAACAAAAGGATAACTAACTATCAGATTGTCTAAAAAGTTTCTTTCGTTTTATGAGGAAATAATAGATGCACAACGTTTTTTGTTTTATATTATTTTGTCGAATTTGTACGATTCATTTTTTTCTGTCGAGATAAACAACGCGACATTTCACAGACTTGGTTTCACGTTTGTACGAACGTGCATTGTTGTAAAAAACACGTTTGCGAAAGAAAGGCACTTTCCGGACGACCTAATACTAACGAACTGTCTAGTTGGAACGATGTTGCAGTAAAATCTAAAAACTTCCCTTTCAATCCAATATAAAAAGCAGGCAAACACGGTAGAAATAATTGATTTAAGTAGTTTAAATATTCGAAAGTTGAGGTGAAGCTCATTGTCGATTGTTCTAAAATAGAGTAAAACATTCGCAACACTAATGACTTCTCTGTGGATATAGCATGGCCTGAGAAGAAGCGAGTGTTATAAACAGAGATTAATTATAAATTATTAGATCATAAAGATAAATATTAACAACTTTATATAGTTTAAAGTAAATATTTATCGCTGACGTACCATGCATATTTAGAACACAGAGATTAATTATAAATTATTAGATTATAAAGACAAATATTAACAACTCTATATAATGTAAAGTAAATATTTACCACTAACGTACCATGCATGTTTAGAACTTGCCTTGTTGGTCAATTTAAAATAATATAAATACAAGCTCTATATATTTATACAGATATATATATTATATAGATATATAGCGTTATAAGAAATGCAGTTTATTTGGTCGTTAGCTTCTTTTGTTCTTAAATATTTTGTTCTTTTAATAACGAATAGAGTTAGTAAATCGGGCAAATAAAGCTTCAAAACAGCTTGATTTTTCTACCAGGATATTCCTTTTCCCTTCGTTTACCTTACTGAAAAATTATATTTTATGATATGGAAATAAGATAGACGATATTACTGTTTTAAATGTACAGTACAAAGGCACATACGTAATGGATTATTATATATTTGAAGAACAAAAAATATTTGTACGCGAGAAATATCAACGGAATAGGAATGAAATAATATTTACACAGAACAAATTTCGATGTTTTTAAACGTTGGAAGATCGTGCATGTACCCCGTTGCTTGATTCCTATCTTTTTTACTTTTTTATTTGAAACTTGGAAATGTGTTCCGCATAATATAATGGAGATGTTTGCTTGCACGGAACATTGCGAACAAGTTTGTTTTGGATAAACAATGCGCAATCAACGTTCAAGTTAATATTTATTATTATTATTATTATTAATTGCAACAACGATTCTCACAACAGGCGTATGTAATGAAGGAAGCTTAGTTCCTACTTTCTTTTTAGGAATTTCGAAATGTCGTCGTACGATGTAATGAAAAGTTTCGATATATAAAGCGAATTCAATATAACACGGATTCCAATTCATCACGGTGATTTTACATTTACATCATCGATGAATAAGATACAAACTTTTCGTAAAAATAATTTCCTAAAAAATAAAGAGAGTAGACTATTACATTGTTCTTCGTAAATAACAGACGAGATGATCTACCTATCATGAAACATAATTTCTGCACCGATACAACTGCTTCATCCTAGTTAATATTTATTAGAATAAAACTGAAGTTTCAAACATATACGTTTTAATAATTGTATAATTTATTTGAAATAATTTGGGAAAATTAATTTTATTAAACACCTAAAAATCCCAAGTGTTCATGAAACAGAAGAGGAAGCGTTAAACAAGGAAAGATGTTCACGCGTATAATCAATCGAACGACTACAAAAACAAAGAACGAGTTCCGAGCAACGCTCAGAATGAATGTTTCATACTCTCTTCTCTCGTTTAGATGTCGTTGTTCGAGTAACAGCATGTCGAGGATAATAAGGTCATAGCAATCTACCCCAACGCGTCCTTGCCTCTGCGCTTCCATCAGCGCAATAACGTCACATTTTTCTAGTTCACTGACCAACCTATCCACTCAAATCGGTCATATTACCGCGTATTATGGATGAAGAATTTACACGAAACTTTTCATCTCGTCACCTGCATACAAAGTTTCAACTGCGTGCGAAACTTTTTCAATTTCACTTGTACATAACTTTGTAACTGCAGCGAGAATAACAAATTTAATTGTTACCCGTAACTTATCAAATTTTCGTGAAGAGCTAGTTCTTTCTTTCTAAATTCGTTAAACTATCGATATTAGTGGGTATTATTATAATATATTATCTTCTGACAGTAAATAGGTGAAACGTTTTATTATGCATTTTATTTATTGTTATTATTTATTGCCATATTATAACACCAATTTTACTAGGCCCGGTCAATAACCGGTTTCGAAATTTAATTTAAGATTCTACGTTCCTTGTTGTTTCTTTTGTTCGTTTAACTTTATGTAAATTCTTATATTAACAAAAATTGAGAAATTGTTTGAGCAGATGATATTATGAAAAATTGAGAAATTGTTTTCGCAGATAATATAAGAATTTACATAAAGCTAGACGTACAAAAGAAATAACAAGGAATGTAGAATTTTAAATTAAATTTCGAAACCGGTCACTTGGCCAGGCCTGGTAAGATTAGTGTTATAACAGTATGGTAATAAATGATAACAATAAATAAAGTGTAATAGGTAACTAATAAATAAACGTTTCACCTACTCACTGTCAGAAGATGTACTTTGCTTTGGATATCTACATATGTACCTTTACTTCTCTAAGTCCATAAAAACACAAATTTCCTCAGTTTAATAGAAATGTATCAGTGTAGGCTCCTTTCAGATTCTATACTTTACTAACACAGCAATAAAATCTGTATTAGTCTCGTTGGAATGAGTTAAAAATGTTTGAAAGTGATACAAAATGGTACAATATGAAAATAATATTTATTATCAATATTAACAAAGAAACTTCAAAAAAGCGTGATTCATTAAAAAATTATATACAATGAAATAACGTTATTATTATATTGCTATATTGGTACTTCGAAATTATATTTCGATTGTATTTTATCGTTGTTGTTTAAAAAAAAAAAAAAGACACGCTTTATCAGCACTTAGATACGTCTCCTTTCAACAGATAACGTCTCCTTTAATCCCGATTTCAACCTGAATTTATGTGCGTCAGAAATTTTTTCACGGTCTACAATGCCATTGAGATTCCTGACGCGTAGCAACAGAACAAAGGAAGCGTCAGCACTGTATCAGAACTATCCTGTATCGTTCTCTGGTCATTTTCTCGAGAGTAGCATACCTTTTTACTGACGCTTTCTCTACTTCCGAGACTATAAAAATACAAGACGCTTCGCCTCGAAGAATGATTCTTATGCGATCGTGTGAGTATGCGAGTGGGTATCAATATGCATTAATCGTATATTGTGCATCATTGAATGACGTTCGAATGTATCTCCACGAACCAATGCCAAATTAGTCGCATAGGCACGCACATCCAATATGCACGTGAGACTGAGAATACGCTAAACTGACGTCACAGGTCTGTAACTGGTAATTATTTTCCAAGTTACTTTAATATTTTAGATGAAAGGAGATGTCCATATTTTCTCACTCGAAGCCTCTAATAAATTAAGAAGACAGCGATACTTCGTCTCCGTGTTATTAAGTTTTTCTTTTTTACGTAAACGTAGACACGCATTTCCATAATACCATTGACCATTAATTTTGAGAAATTTAATGCGGTTCACAGACGAAAAGGAATATACAATATCATCTCGATTAAGTAATTTATATTCGTTTCCTGAACAGCTATGTTTCCCACAGCTATAGCTATAATAGGTAGCTATAGCTAGCGACAACTATCAAATTTCATTCGAGTTACGTATTGTACGTATTCTTGATTTTCAATCATTTTTATAATTCTGGATCTAATCGTAAATGTATTAACGAGACTTTTAGTACGTATGATGCCAAATATCTGATTTGTCATCGGCTGTTTCTCGAAACAATGAACTTTGTATATCACGACCGAAGCAAAACAGAAACCTTCTTATTTGCTAGGAACTTGCGTAAAACATAATTATTATCGAAATCGTTAGCGTAGAATTGACTTCAAAGAATCATTTGCTTCTCCATCTTAATGAAATAATTCCACGGCTATTACGGCAGTTTCAACGTACGCGTTTCTGCAATTACGACCGTTAGTCAGATTATTGCTTCTCATCGACCATTGATACTCGAGTATATGGAAATAAGAAAATAGAAACGAATTTATTCCTTTGCAACTGACACGTCGTATTTAAAAATGGAATTATGTAATTTATTTATAAGAGATTAAGAAAAACGATCAACTAATTGTGTTAATGAGAAAAATGTTCCAAATATCGGGTATCTTGTGCAAGAACTTAAGTCGTTAAATAACCGATGAAGTTTCTATCTGTTGAAATACGAAATACGAAGAAATATAAAATATGCGTTATTATCAAACTGATATATTCCTAGAATAATATCAAGCAATACAGATAGGATCTCGTTATCATACTATTGTTTCATAATAGGCAGATATATCGTGCATGTATTAGTTTTCCACTATAAACAACATTTCTGCGAAATAAAGGACTGTGATTAACCGAATTTAATGAAGCTGATGTATAATATGGTATCATTGTGATTTCCACAATCATATTGAAATTCGTAAGCTCTTACGATATTATATACATATTTATTACAATTAATATAGTAAATTTTATACAATTAGGTAGAAATACAGTTTTCCTAGTATTTAGTATCCAAACTTTGTCAGTACATTTTATGGACTAAATCGAGCGAGTAATAATAACAGTACAGAACAAAGAAAACAATGCTTTAGCCTGTAATTTCGCTCTATTGAATTTTTATGTGCAAAATATTTGAAAGAAAAAAGAAAGGAAAAAAATATACGTTATGAATTAATACAAACTAAATCAAAATGAACTTTATGGGATAATATCAGTTCATATCATGGGGTAATATCAGTTTTATCAGTTTCGTATCGAGAAGAACAGTGAACATTTTGCAATGGAATATTATCATGCTGATTGAAAATCTATTCTTATCTTATAACAGAGTTCCCACCATATTTCATATTTTTATGAGAACATTTTAATGGAGTTTTCAATGATCCGTGTTTATGTAATATTTTTTGCTTAATTATATCCATGTAATATACTGACAGAGTTTGACCGTCAAATTCTGGGACACCCTGTATAATGGAATTAAGTAAATATGACACAGAATGACAATGTAAACAATTAGACTGATGTACATGTAGCTACTATACATAATTACATTCACATGAAACTAAATATCAAGCTTAATGCTTCAATAGATTAGGTTATCTTTCAGCTGTGTAAGCTTGTGTTAAAATTTGTAATTTAAAAACAAATGTCTCTAGACACGATAAATGTCTTTAAATTGCTAATAAATAAGAAGCCACATAAATGACTGAATTTATGAATTCCTACATATGCAGACGTTATTATGCGTTGAATACTACAAAATTACGGATTAAGCGCTTAAGCATGTAATGTAAATACACTTTATAAAGAATAAATATAAAACTTAATATGTACGTGTACATTTAATTACGTATACAATTTTTTCACAGAAAAAATTTGATATTTCAAGCTTAAACATTTTTATCAATGCATCTGTAATGTATCCATTTCAAAGTCCAAGAACGGAAAATGTTTAATCTTTGGAAGATAATATCTTCATATTTTGTTCAACAAATAAACTCCACTTCCGTCTTAAGTGTTGGTGTATTTACACCAACACTTGCAGCTTGTAAAAGTTGAAGTTAAATAAACAAAAAGCCTGCGTTTTTATCTCAGAAAGGAGAAAACGAGTTCTTGTATATACCTCAGTCTGAAGTTTCGTTACAAAGTCAAAACATCGAGTATCAATCTCGTAAAACCTTCGAATCTCACGATATACGTATATGTATTTACCGAAACCGGTTTCTAACGACTGAAATAATGAGAAAAAGAGGGAGAGAAGTTGAGAGAACATACCGAACAGGGTTATCGCCAACGAACTGCGACTTCTCGGTGTGAAACGGCGTTCCAAACGTCATAACCGCGCAAGTAGGTAATCTAGGTTGCTGTCGATTTTTAGGGTTCTTGCCGGTCTTCTGCCGATTTTCGTTATCGGCCGAGTTCTGACGACCGCCAAAGAGTTCGGCTAGTCAGCTGATCGCGCGATGTTTCATTGCTTCGCTCACTGTACGCATTATCGCTGGAATTTTTCTGCGATCTGTCCTCCCTTTTACTTGCCTCTCGGCTGTTACGCTGCGAAGAATTCGACGTTTAAATTGTACGACTTTAGCAACTCTGTAGACTGTAGAGTGTGTAGAGTTTGATGTTCAACTTTCCCAGACGCGTCGTAACTTGTTCACCGTTCTGGTTAGCGTCGTTCAACGAGTCCCGACAGGCACTAAATTCTACGTGTCTTCCTGTCGACTATCCCGACACAACAGGTCGCTCTACGTGCTCTCGTGCACCGTTCTTGTCACGATCACTCTGTACCGTTCCTCGGCTTATTACAAATATGTTTGATACTTTGGACGCGTCTCCGCTACGATATACTTTGAAAATCTCGAAGGAAATTACAGCGTTTGATGTTGACAGGATACGACAAGCGAAGATCGATCGCAGAGATGAAAAACGCGAGAGACAGAAGTCACGAAATTTCGCACAGTCTGCTAGTGTCACAAGTAACGGTATTCAGGCGCGGCCAGTAAACACAAATCACGCACGGAAATTCAACGAAGCGACAACACTGATTGGATGGAGCAAGTGCAACGACCTGTCACTTACTCTTTTGCTCTTTTTCGCTGGTATCCACACGGCTCGAAACGCGTTAGTCGCGTGTCCGATTATTCAAATGTTTTTCGTGCTAAATTACACGAAAACATTCACAGCGGCAACGAACAGTATTCGAGCATCGGTCGCGAATGCAACGAATGTGCGAGTGTATGTGAGAAGCACGAGTAACCCGACGAAAGCCGATTAGGGCCGAGTCGAACCGAATATAACGAACCGACTCCTGCCACATCTAGCATCCGACTGGCTCGGAGGAAAGCTGGTCGCGACGTGGGGATTGTGGGGAACATCACCGCCCCCTTTCGTCCCTTGCCTCGGCGCCAGGGGACGCGCCATCGCACTACATAGGACATGTCACTATCCTCGTCCTCAACCCTCTGCAACAACGTGCCACCATCGATATCGGACGTATTTCAAAGACGCATCAAGTAGCTCCTTTCCAGTTTGTTCGCATTTCTCCTGTCCTCTCGAATCCCTTTCGCCTTTCCCGTCTCGTCGAGCGTAAATACGACTCACGTCACAGGAAATTATACGATCATGATTTTCGTCACTTTTTCAGCTGCCTCGCGTCACCTACACGACGTCAGCTGTTATTATTTTTATTTCTACCGGAAATATTATATCGATTGTATTATATCGTTATATGTATCGATGTTATATTATGTTATGTTATGTTTGGTATTATTTGGCGTCGGTTTCCTACAAGAGAGCTACGTTTTAAGAAATTATCAGATTTCAAATACTTATATAGATTAATTTCAAAAACGAGGTATTATAACGCACATATCATACAATTAATGGTTGAACAAACTTTCTATTCTAAATCGATGTTTTTAAAAATGTACCTTTCTTAGCAATGTCGTTTTTTCAACAAACTATATGTTTGACATAAAATCGCTTTTCCTTATAGCCAAACGGTAGCCAGCTATGTCAAATACTATTTTCTCGCAGGAAATAAAAATTTGTTACATCTGTTTGAATTAATAATAGTGAAATTCCTCGAGTTAAATTCATGTCCTTACCGGGGTTGGGCAACTAGAAATAAAGGCGATATGACAATTTGACATAATGAATCACTTCAACTCTCTTAGTATTTTTATTTTAGAAATGACACAGGGAAAGCAGCTCTATTGTGCGTTAATATATATATATAGACTGTGACGATTGAATAATTAAATATGTTTATTTTCATGCAATATACATGCCACTATTTTTACATATATATATACGTATAATATAATCATAAAAGATTATAAAACCGTATGAAATCGTGTTATAAAAATAATAATATGTATATTGCATGAAAATAAACATATTTAATTATTCAATCATCACTATCTTCCGTGTCTTATATAATTATAGTGGTGATAGCTAATTAAACGTGGCAAAAGTTATTAATGGCATGTTGCACGGAGACGTGTACATCTACGTACACACGTAGCAACAAGATCGGTTTAAAGTCACGCAAAATCGTCACGGTGCACGGTAATTTCAAGTATCACTGTACGTGGACATTCTCGTGAGGAATCGTCGAAAATAATCTAGTTTTCCACCTAGATATCATCAAAGGTAAACGGACGCGTGAATGAGGTGATTTACAGGTGCGAAATAAAAATAGGACGTACTGCGTGAGATATAGAGATTTTAAAACGCTTGGAGCTTGTTGCGAGTTCTTTTAAGCTGTGGTATCGCCTGCGGCGCCCTTTTTTCTCGCCTGTTATCGTGTCTCGTAGCTTTTGTTACTTTTTCAAAGACGGTACGATGTGCGTTATTCAGGAAATGGCAATAAAAGGAGCGCATTGATTTCGATAGAATGGGTGCGCGGTGTCTATCTGGAAACGAAACAAGGACGCGATAGAGCCAGCTAGAAAAAGTTCTAATACGGCGCAGCTGACCTTTATTTGGCCAACCTTACAAAGTCTTGTCACGGTTCTAAGTATGATAATAGGAAAAACGTGGTTCTCTTAGCGCCCTTTGTCTAATCATCCGAGCAGTCGAACTCGCGCTCGTGTAATTTTTTCTCCTCCAGCGACAAGAACTCGGTATGCGTTTTATTAGATTTTGTACGTCAATAAGAACGTGCAGTGGCTGGTGAAATTTATTTTTATGAATGATGTATTAGAAATATGTTGAAAATTTGTATGAATATATAACGTTACACGAAACATTTTGAATTTCATTAACACTGTAACGGGCAGTAGTTGTAATGCGGATTTTCATCCGTTTATGGAATATTTTGAAGACAAAAATGCACATGATATATGAAAATCCATAAAACGAAATATAATACTCATTACAGTTTCCAACAGACCGAACGAGTTTCAATTTGTTTCATTTCTCTAATTGTGCCCATGAAAACATAATATTAGTATCTGTAATTCTATTGGTAAAATTCAAAAATGTAGGTATCGTTCATATTTATTATTATTTCTTATTATATACAATTTATTTTGTGCAAACATATATATAACAAAAAATTTGCTTTACACGAATGTAGACATAACGAAGATTGTTTACTTGAAATTAACTTAAAATAAGTTAACAGCAAGATTATAATCCAACTAAGACTATATAAGAATACAAAAAATTAGAACGTAAACGAGATTACGTAGACTGTAGCAACTGCATAAGATGATTTTTCTAGACACATTAGACCATATGGGTGTATCTTAAACTCTTGATGTTAACGACGATAGTTAATTGTAGAGAAAATTACAGACTGCACGGTTCTTCGAAAAAGTAGGGCATCGTCAATTTACGGCATAAGACGTTACCTTTTGTACGCAAATAAAAGTAGATCTCTTCAGTCGCGTTTCTTAAGTTTAAATAAAATCTCCGGAGTATTAAAGCCGAAGTCGGCGTGTTCATTTGCTCCGCTCTATTTCATTATTAAATCCTTCGGTGTAATACGAGAGAATATCTACATTCATGGTACAAGCGTCGAGCCAGCTTCGATCGGAAACACGATTTAGTTGCTTAACCTTTTCGAAAAATACGAGCTATATTTAAAAAAAGGGAAGGGGGATAAACGTTAGGACGACAGTTTTAAAATCGAGTAAAGTTTTCAACGCGTAGATGCTGTGTCAGAGATGGAATGGTTAAAAATGAGAAAATGTCATTGACGTTGAGAAACTTATTGATGACGCAGTTTGCATCTCGTATCAAACGTCCCACGTCAGATCGTTAGTCCCAACGTGCGACGTAATTCCACTGAGCCTGACCTACCACGAGATAGGCAGATATTTCTAAAACCAATGAATGAACGATCGATAAGGTGGGCTGACGGGTTGAAAGATCCAGTGATTCCGAAAATTGCTAAAGGAAGAAAGTTAAATCAAGCTGGAACGGTAAGCTGGTCTCATCCTTTCTTATTAAACCTATGGAGCATGTATAAACCGCACCTAACGATTCGAAATTCGATATATGTAGCAGCTTTAAAATTTAAAGTCAGCCAATCTACGAGACGCTATTAACAACGCTTCTTGTTACAAGTTGTGCCTCTATTTCCTCTGTATTCTTTTTCTTGTTACTTTCTGGTATTTGATAATATATTCTTGCAACTTTCGTTCTATGCAGCTTCGTAGGATGAAAACAAGACTGTAATTGAATAAATTAAATTTTGGTAAATGCTGGTACAAGTAAGGAACTGTTGATGAAGAAAGATGAAGCGAGACTCTTAAACGTCGTTAAAATAAAAGCTACATCGTTTAACGTCCTGTCGCTACGGAATTTCCTTTATTTTTGCGATAAAGAAACAGAATCGTTTGAAGCCTTTTACTTTAATCTGAAATTAGAAGTTAAAAATCCAATGAATATGTCCATATAAAATAGAACGATACAGCAACAGTTAGTAAAAATTTTCAAAATGTAATTTTCAAAATGTAACGTGACGTTATAGAAGACTGAAGATAAAGTAAAAGTATCAGTTTTTTTTAACGAAGATTATAACGATAGTATTCCCGTAAAATATGAAAATTCCAAGAAACGCGAGATTAATGAAAGTTCCTCTCTTTGAATTCCATCAACTAAACCACGTTATTTTCATATGATATCCAAATAAAAGTGTATTTAAAGCTGTGAGCTTCATTATCGTAGGATTTACGTATTAAAAAATCTTTTATTATTGATATTGCATCAAAAATGTTCTCTAGAATATTACGAAGCTTAAAAACAATACATTGATGTATATGGAAGATATGGAAGATTATTACCACATTTAGCAACGATATTTGAAATTTGTTTCGCGCAAGAACGTGTAATATATAATTCATGATTAATCGGATTCACAAAATCGATGATCAGAATCCTATTTCATTTTCCTTTGCGACACGTAACGCTAAATATACCATCGATCGTAATCGGATTCATACGATCAAATGAATCAGTTTCTCTTTTTTCATATCTGATTCAACATAATACTCTTTTCTGTTAAGAGAAGAGGAAAATTTATATACAAGTTTCGAGAATTATGTAAAAAGAATCGGGACACCGATGAATCGACGACTATAGTAGAATTTCAAGTAGAATGCCTAAAAATAAACCAGAAATTCATCGTTCGTAACACGCCTACTTGGAAATCTCACCGACCACCCACCCTCTATCTATTTTATTAATTTTCCATTCCCTGTTTTCCCGGTTTAACGCGAAAGCAGATAAGAGCCAAGGACTACAAAAGTGTCTCGTTCAAAATCAAAGTCCTCTGATATTTTCTGAATATATGTATAGAATATGTATATGTATATGTGTATAGTATTTGCTGTTGAATTGGCAGGCCGTATTTCTCTGCGGCATGTTATCGAAAGTAAAACAGCGTGTAAATTCACGGAAATATGTATGTATCGTAAATTCTCTTATGCCGTAAGTAAAAGTTGTATTATTACTGTGTATATTGTAAGTTAAAAGACGCAGTATTTTTATTAGACATTTCTTCAATTTGCATCAATCATGAACACGTGTTTTGCATCTAAGGTACATTCAAACGATCAATACTGTTGCCAATATTTACGTATTTATTTAGGAGTTTAGCTTAAGGTGTTTCCAGTGACCATAAAGTCACCAACGGCTACCAAACAAAATGAAAAGAAAAAAGAAACATAATTTTTAATTACTTGCTTGAAACATTGAATAATATCTGGTTACATGGAATCGAGTAGATTTATCTGTTTAAAAATCGCTAACGCGTCAAGAGAATCGTTCAGGTTAGATCTAATTTCGGTTTTGACATTAAAATATGCTACATGGTAATGACGATGTTGGCGATCCAATCAGAACAACATCAAAATCCAACGAGAACTCGGCACGTGATTGTTTTGTTATTAAATGTTCATGGGTTAGTCTACAATGTGATAATCCGGGTAAGGGTAGCTTTATTTTTTCTGGTTTGTGTTGGAACCTTCGATTCTTATGGTCTTGTCAATATTATTGTCAATATTGAAGGATGTCAACATTGTCGTACGCAAGAGATCCTCTAGCCGATCAATGGGTCGAGTTTAAACCAAGCTCATTTAAACACTTTAAAGCGTGTTTATTTTTATTCTCGTATTAATTTTAATAACTCATTTTAATATTCAGGTGGAGTCAACAGACGCAGAGACAGCGTCGTCTGTGGACGTACCTTATCTGATAAGTTCAGAACAACACGTTAGTATTGTTAACACGTCTAAGAAAATAATAATCAATTTAGGTAACAAATAAGAAGGTAAACTTGACTGAAATTGGAAACGAATTGCAGAACCTTCGTCTTGAGGTAAATACATTGAAGGCGAAGGCTGATGAAATTGACATTATGGTCAAAACTTGCCAACATAAATAAAAACATTAGATTTTTACAAAAAGAAAAGCGTTAAAAGTAACCGTCAGAATATGGGAGGCGATGGCAATGTGGTTAACGTAGCTGGCTACAAACATGTCAGGACTCTGGTTCAAATCCTCGGCTGTGTGTTGTAATTCTGTCTCCAATTTTTCAGGATGGCTCTTACTTACTTGAACAAAGCTCAGCTCGGGATGAGAGGAGGAAAAAAAAAGGGGAGAAGGAGAACCAATCGTAGACCAAAAAAAAAAAAAAACGACGGTTGCCAAGTGAAAAAAGTGAGAAAATCCCCGAAACAAAAACATGTGAAAGGGAGGGGAAAAATGTCTAGTATACTTTGTCGTGTAGGATTTTCTCCAAATCGTCCTGTGGATCCTTCATAATACGAAGCTTGAAAAATTGAGTATGAAAATTTGTATTCGCGATGATATTCTACATAAAAAATAATGACAATATTTGTGTATATTGTCAGTACAATATTAAAAATCTTGAATATTGACAATAACATTGATCGTTTAAACAGGGCGAATATGAGAAAGTTATTATATTTCATTTGCGATGCAAATAATAACGTTTTTATATTTCCTGCGCATGATTTACTTTGATTAATTGTAAGCAATGAAGCAGCAAAAATGGAACATGAAAGTATTTATATATAAAATATCATGAGATTTATTAATGACAATAATTTTATTGGTAAAATAAACATTATTTCAAAATTGATATCATCTGTACATCTTTATTCATTAAACATTTATTCGTTTTTCTTATCCGTTACGTTCCATTGCTTGTATTCCTATTTATTTAATTTGTATAATTGTTATTCACCTCCAGTTGAACTTGTATCATCATTCGAAAATGCTTCTACAATAACAAAGTAATATACAGTGTCTAACAGTAATTTCTAATTTCACTGATAATTACAATGAATATTTATTTAAGTCTTTCAAAGAGACAATTTAATAAACGTTTATCCAAAATGTTTATCAGATATAGAAGAGAACACTTTTCCCAAACAATTCCAATTTTCTCTGTTACCTATCTTATCAAATTGTAAACTGGTTCAAGTTTTCAGTTCAATGAATGGCAAATTGAATGGCAGAGGACGATAAACAAACAGTCACTTTGTACAAGGGCTCGCAGGATACTATAAACAGCTACTATTTGTTTCGCTAATCTTCGTACAATTTGAAACAGTCACGTCGAAAATAACTTTCGCTCTTCACGCTGTAAATCATATCGAGATTTAGAAAATAAATTCCGCTGGCAATCGCGCTAAGAAAACAAATTGTACCCTTTGTTTCGCGAAAGTTCGTGTAACATTGCGTGCAAACATAGCGCAATCTTTTCAGTCGTACGTAACAACAGAGCTTTTAAAAGCATCGCGAAATATCCTCGTACTTTATGTTCTGCTTCCCTTGATACGTACGGCGTTAATCAACGAACGATCAATGAGTTGCAAATGCCGATAGAAAGCGTACTACCTGCGAGCCAAAAGCAAACAGAAATAAAGCGCGGTACAATCGTTGCGACGTATAAAATAGCCCTGTAAAAGGCAAGGGAGCGCGCGTGCCGTCACACGAAAACTTGTCAGATCCTTCGAATGGAACTCGTGGGTGTTAAAACCTTCGATCGAGCTTGCTGACCGAGATGTTACAAGGACGGTGTTCCGCAGCTGCAGCTGCAGACTAGCCATGCATATAAAGATGCAAACGTGGAAGGAAGTAGCGCGAGCGTGCATTAAGATAATTATTCAGCGCCGTTGGGAAAATGCTGTAAAGCCGATTGTCTTCGTGCACACCCTTGGCTATTTTAATTAAGTTTCTCGGCCAATTAAGCCGTAATTTTTTACGCAGCAAGATTTCCAAATAGCTGTGCCGAATAAACGTTCATTGTTCATCATCGAGAATATTTTTGTGCCGACGTTATGGATAATTGTTTGGATACCAGTAATGGTAACGGGATTCGTTAAAGCAATTTCGAGCATATCGTGAGTAAAAAATTTCATAATCGTGATATGATTCGTCATGGTAATTTTTAGCATGTCTTAAATAAAAAGTTTCACAATGATAATAATATTCGTTGAAGTAATTTTGAGCACATCATACATAAGGAATCTCGTAATGTCGTTATGATACGTTAAAGTACATTGTATTGGGTTGGAGTTTGTCAAAACCACCTAATGGCAAAATCCGCATTCACTTAGTTGCCAATCCAATAAATAAGAAATTTCTCTGCATTAGATATGCAGAGTGGACCAGCTAAATAGAGTCGTAAATTTAATCATCCTAGATTTTCAGATTTTATATCCTTATTTATCGTTACATGAAAGCTTCCTAAGCCAAAGTTGGGCTATTTCGAAAAACGCATGTCATAGTGGAAAGAATCTTTCTCAAGGTGCTAAATTTACACCATATACCAGTCGATGCGCTTTTTATTCTCTGTATAAAAGTATTAAGACGACGTCGCAAAAAAATTATCTTAAGAAATGCTTTTTCTGCCGTTATTTGTCTCAGTAAAATCTTGAAAAGGTTTTTATACGGCAATGAATAAGATAGATATTTAGACGATGCCATTTAGCTGCTCCACGCTGTATAAAGAGTTCAATAAATTGAATATATATAGATTTGTGGAATTTAATTGTAATTTAATCTGTTCGACGTAATATTTCTAATGGCAATTTGAACATGAATATCGATTTCAACTCGATGAAAATTCGTATTTCAGAATACTTCAACTCTGTTAACGAACGTAAAGGAATTAATTTTTCAATTAATTTTCGATTAACTAATTACACTAAATCGTTCTCATAAATTAAGAGATATTAGAATACAATATTTTCTACTTTATAGTACTTTTGCAATTATCGGGCTTTTATCTGGTACTTTTCTTTATCGAGTACTAAATCTATAGCAAATACTCTAAGGAATATCAATCGATATCGGGATTCTTGTTAGGATTCTTATTATTCCGAGCACGTAAAACGAACAAAACCCGTAAAAGCAATTTCTTCAAACTTCTGCATCGATTAAGCAACTGTAAAAAAATAAAATCATCACTGTCTATGAAAATATTCGAACATTTACAACGAAAATGTTAAAATAAAATATCAATATGTATTAAGATTATGTGTACGTGTGTGTACATGAACTAGAAAAATTTAGTGTATATGAATAATGACATTTTTAGGTACGTCAAACAGAACTGTGCCATGCATTACGATTTATTTGACGTCATATAATGCTGAAAGAGAAAGTAGTAAATACATAATGGTATTTATTTAATTTAAAAATATGAAATTTATTATTAATACAAAGAGAATTATTGATACATTCGACTGTCAGCAATTAATTAGTAGAAAGAATAATGTAAGAGATATTGGAACATGAATTTATTATCGATACTTTTTCAATTAATCATCCTCCTCCTTTCACTTTAATAATCTCCTACGCACAGTATCTTCTCCTTTTCGTATTATATTAATTAATGTCTTGCTGACAGTTGATTGAGTATCGTCTTACTTGGATAATATTTCAGATTCTGAACTTTGGTTATTTTTAACATAATATTTTCTAGTCGTTCTTTTACTTCAACCTATAAGAATTCAGGCGAGTTCACTTATTTTCTATTTATTTGGGAATTTACTTGATTGGAAGTTTAAAGTTGTTTGAAGACATGTTTTGTAATAACCATTTCCTACTATCCTCTTTATTATTTTTTACAGAATTTAACTTCTTCTTTCTAAATTTTCTTTCAAAGTATGCAAATAAACATTTTAGTCTGTTGATTTAATCGGTTCTCAAATATGAAATTGATGAAATATGAAGTTTGAAGTTGTTTGAAGACATGTTTTGTAATAACCATTTCCTAGTATCCTCTTTATTATTTTTTACAGAATTTAACTTCTTCTTTCTAAATTTTCTATCAAAATATGCAAATAAACATTTTAGTCTGTTGATTTAATCGGTTCTCAAATATGAAGTTGATGAAATATGAAATATGAAGTTTGAAGTTGTTCGAAGACATGTTTTGTAATAACCATTTCCTACTATCCTCTTTATTATTTTTTACAGAATTTAACTTCTTCTTTCTAAATTTTCCTTCAAAGTATGCAAATAAACATTTTAGTCTGTTGATTTAATCGGTTCTCAAATATGAAGTTGATGAAATATGAAATATGAAGTTTGAAGTTGTTCGAAGACATGTTTTGTAATAACCATTTCCTACTATCCTCTTTATTATTTTTTACAGAATTTAACTTCTTTTTTCTAAATTTTCTTTCAAAATATGCAAATAAACATTTTAGTCTGTTGATTTAATCGGTTCTCAAATATGAAGTTGATGAAATATGAAATATGAAGTTTGAAGTTGTTCGAAGACATGTTTTGTAATAACCATTTCCTACTATCCTCTTTATTATTTTTTACAGAATTTAACTTCTTCTTTCTAAATTTTCTTTCAAAATATGCAAATAAACATTTTAGACTGTTGATTTAATCGGTTCTCAAATATGAAGTTGATGAAATATGAAATATGAAGTTTGAAGTTGTTTGAAGACATGTTTTGTAATAACCATTTCCTACTATCCTCTTTATTATTTTTTACAGAATTCAACTTCTTCTTTCTAAATTTTCCTTCAAAGTATGCAAATAAACATTTTAGACTGTTGATTTAATCGGTTCTCAAATATGAAGTTGATGAAATATGAAATATGAAGTTTGAAGTTGTTTGAAGACATGTTTTGTAATAACCATTTCCTACTATCCTCTTTATTATTTTTTACAGAATTTAACTTCTTCTTTCTAAATTTTCTTTCAAAGTATGCAAATAAACATTTTAGACTGTTGATTTAATCGGTTCTCAAATATGAAGTTGATGAAATATGAAATATGAAGTTTGAAGTTGTTTGAAGACATGTTTTGTAATAACCATTTCCTACTATCCTCTTTATTATTTTTTACAGAATTTAACTTCTTCTTTCTAAATTTTCTTTCAAAATATGCAAATAAACATTTTAGTCTGTTGATTTAATCGATTCTCAAATATCCCACAGTCACAAATTATAACGCTGTTTCCTGCATGCTTATACACATATTGGCGTAAAACAGTATTCCAAAATCTGTTATTCTTGATAGTGTACATTATCTAGCAAACTTGATACACTTGTTCTTTAGTCGCGTTAATAAAGGATTTGTTTCCTGACTATAGGGTCATCTGTAACCCACATCGCGAATCGTTTGAAAGGACCTTCATATTATAATCAACTTCAATCGTTTCTACCAATCACGGGACACTTGTTCGAGTATTACGCTTTAGTGTTCATAAAATATCATGGTTACGATACGAGTTTTATTTTTGTAGTCGTTCCGAATATTTTTGGTGTTCAATGGAACCGGTTTCGCTATTTCTTAACAACAAACTGCGGACGAATTTTGCGCCGTTCGCACGATTTTTCTGAGCGATTGACCGTCTTTTCTCGATTTTACAATTTTATGAAAGATTATAATCGCGACTTGTACAAAATAGTTTCACGTTTTTCTTGCGTATTTACAAACAAAAAAATAGTTTGTACAAGTGAAAATAAGTTGCAAATAACTTGTACATACATATTCACCTCTACAGTACTTTGGGTGTTCCTGAAGATGTTGCTTGAAGAATTTTAAACACTATACCGGGACGTTACATTATTCTGTTTCTTTAATTTAATTGTTGACAAACGAATGTAAATCATTCTAATTTACACAAATAGAAATTATTTATATTTCTTCTGTAATAATTTAATTAATAATTCCATAATAATCCAATCAATAATCCGAAATAATTTTCAAATTACCAAAAGGCAGCTTGCGAAAGATTTTCAAATATTTATACCCAAACCTAAGCCAGATTCCTAACAAATAATAAAGTAATTTAGATCGAAAACAGGCTTTGTCTTTCTCCATGTCCAACTATCGAAGCTGCTCGTTCTACCGACTTCGTTGAGTTGTCAGTTCAAAGAGTCAAGTTCTTCATAAACAGAAAATACCATTTTAATAAAATGATCTTATCGCGAACTCTGAAATATCAGTCACTCGAAACTGTTTTTCCAATAGTTCGATGAAAAACCGATATTACTTTCTCATCGAGCCAACGTATCGTATTTACAATTCTCCGTGTAAAAACTGATATTGTTCAATTGATGTTGGTTCAAATTGATCTTTCTGCAGGGCCGGCGTGACCTTTTACAGGACCGACGTGACCTCTTACAGAGCCGACGTGACCTTTTACAGGGCCGAGTTTAAAAATATTGCGGGGCCTGAATACGCATTGAAATCCTACACTTAAATTTTACAACGAGGAATTATTTATTTACAAATGCTGTTACATATTATATATTTTTTATAAGCAGTTTTTTAAACAAATCCAAAGTAGAAAATCTATAATCATGTATGACTTCTGCAAAAAACTATTGATGTAGTTTAATTTCTCCAAAAACGCCTGGATTTTTTTTATCTAAAGTAGCTTCCAGGATATGAGCACTTTACGGAGTTACACTGAACTTTCATGATTTTTCTCACTCCTTTAAACTGAATCATCGCTACTAAAAAAAAGTGTCTTGCATCTATTAATGCTATCGTCATTCTGTAAAAAGTTAATCAAAATCGGTGTTTTTTAATTTTAATTTTAATTTTAATTTCCATAGACCGCGGAGTCTCTCAAAACGCGGAGCCAGGTTCCTGAACCAGCCTTGCGCCGGCCCTGCCCTTCTGTATCAACTTTCATCTCTGCAGTTACAGGTTAGCATCTTCGCCACGTGTCTCAGCACAAGCGTGCTTCGTCAACTGGTTTCTGCGACTATTTCTATATTCGCGACAAACGCCAGAGCATGTTCTGAGTATCTGAAAGAATCTGTAGCGGCACATGCGTCTTAGGGCATTTCGATTCGAAGACACCTCACGTAGTTGTTTTGCCACTACGATTAAGAGGATTAACACTGTACGACGCACATAATGTAACAAACAAACTCTGGACAAAGCAATTTCGCTGCTACGTGCAACCTACAACCGACGACAAGTTCAAACCTTTCGGTACGTCCCTCGAAATATAAATCGAGAAATAAATATCGAGTATAAATAGACGACCATGTCCTCCAGACACAGTGAGTAATGCGAATGAATATCAGTATCGAGTCAGTGAGTATAACGAATCAATCTAACGAATCAGCATAACGATTAGTATCAGTACCGCAGCATTGCGTAATCACATAACGAATATTATCAAGCGAGCAATGCTCGCGATTAATTTTGTATTCTACAGTTTAAAATACCTGTAAATATAGTTAATTAAATCAACTCGTCTCGTTATTACTTTAACCAACAGCACGTCACACCGTCTACCACATATCGACCAGACATTTGCGGGATGCTCTCAGAGCATTCGGATGTTCGATTTCCGATGGCAACGATCGTCAAACGGCGAACAGGTGCTCTATACTTTCGTTTTACTGGACTTTGCTAAAGTAAGCGGAGTTGCTTTAAACGCAACGTAACACAGATCGTTGTCTGCGAGCGAGAAATGGTACCACGCGAGTTGCATCCGTTTTAAATTCCATTAGCAGAAGGAACAAGCAGAAGGAAAATTCTCTGAAAGCTGGCGCGCAACTGGTACATTTGTCATTGTCGTCCGGGGGCCTAGTAGCTTCGCTGTCGCTGTAAATGTTTGTTCATGCTGGACAAACTGGGTCGAACGAGTAACAACAAATTTTCCTACTTTTTTCTGCCGCCTGTACGAAGAAGCTTCGACGGACATCGTGACCGTGGTAGGGTAACGTGGACAAAGAGAATTCGGCCCATGTCGCGAGCTGGCTCCATGCCGAGGAAACCGTGGAACGCGGCATACAATTTCGATCCAACGATCACGGCCAGAATGCATCACAGCGAGCACCGTGTGCAGCGCGTCGTTCCTCTACATCATACGTCGAGTTCCTGTGATAGGGGAGCGTTAGCCTCCGGATGATGAGATGCCGAGGGAAATACGGATTGATATTCGAGTAAAATCCTCTTCGGAGATATCCGGACGTGTAATATTTCAGGGAAACTTTAAAGCACTCTGCGTCTCCTATATTTCTTACTTTCCTGCCAGGTTCTTATTTTTTTGTTCTTTTTTATTTCTTTAGCGACACGACGTACAAACAAGACAAATTTACGAGCTCATGATTTACAGCAGGTATCTCTTTGTAGGTTTTTACGTCATTGAGAAATGTTATTCTGTTTATGAAATTTGAAAAGAATCGATTAGGAAAAGGGTTGGCTAAGAAGAAGGTAGAAAAAGTTCCGCGTAGATCTTGCAGCAGCTTCGTATCGAATTTTGTTTAATCAGAAATAATACAACGAATTAATGAGATCCTCTGTAGGTTTCTACATTGCTGAGAAATGTTCATTCCATTTATGAAATTTGAAAATAATCGATTAGAAAAAGAATTGGCTAAGAAGAAGGTAGGAAAAGTTCTGTGTCAATTTTGCAGCAGTTTCATATCGAATTTTGTTTAATCAGAAATAATACAACGAATTAATGAGATCCTCTGTAGGTTTCTACATTGCTGAGAAATGTCATTCCATTTATGAAATTTGAGAAGAATCGATTAGAAAAAGAGTTGGCTAAGAAGAAGGTAGGAAAAGTTCTGTGTCAATTTTGCAGCAGCTTCGTATCGAATTTTGTTTAATCAGAAATAATACAACGAATTAATGAGATCTTCTGTAGGTTTCTACATTGCTGACAAATGTCATTCCATTTATGAAATTTGAAAAGAATCGATTAGAAAAAGAATTGGCTGAGAAGAAGGTAGAAAAAGTTCCGCGTAGATCTTGCAGCAGTTTCGTATCGAATTTTGTTTAATCAGAAATAATACAACGAATTAATGAGATCCTCTGTAGGTTTCTACATTGCTGAGAAATGTGATTCCATTTATGAAATTTGAAAAGAATCGATTAGAAAAAGAATTGGCTAAGAAGAAGGTAGGAAAAGTTCTGTGTCAATTTTGCAGCAGTTTCGTATCGAATTTTGTTTAATTAGAAATAATACAACGAATTAATGAGATCCTCTGTAGGTTTCTACATTGCTGAGAAATGTCATTCCATTTATGAAATTTCAAAGCAATCGATCAATGGATTTAAAAAAGGATAGGAAAAGTTCTGCGTAAATTTTATTATTTAATATAACGTATTAATAAAAAACAAGCGATTAAATTGAATTCGTCTGGACCAACTACGAGCGCAGAAAGCGAGATGAATACACTTGACGATTTACAGGAGGTATTTCCCAGTGGATTTTCATATCGTTGAAAAGTGTCGTTCCATTTACGAAATTTGAAAGCAATCGATCAATGGATTGAGAAAAAGATGGGAAAAGTTCTGCGTCAATTTTGTAGCAGTTTCATGTTCAATAAACAATATAACGTATTTATAAAAAACAAGCGATTAAATCGAATTCATCTGGACCAACTTCGAGCGCAGAAAGCGACATGAATACACTTGACGATTTACAGAAGGTATTTCCCAGTGGATTTTCATATCGTTGAAAAGTGTCGTTCCATTTACGAAATTTGAAAAAAATCGATCAATAAATTGAAAATAAGGTAGGCAAAGTTCTGCGTAAATGTAAATTTTGTAGAAGATCCATATTCAATTTTGTTTACAATGAAACAATAATTAGTCCATTTGTAAAATGCTTAAAAAATCGACCGGTCAATTTGGATCAAAAAGATTGCAAAAGTTGTCCATATTCGATAATTCTCGTTAATTCACACATTTTGATCCATCATCGAACGTTTCAAAATCGATGAATAAATTCTATCGATCCGCAAAAAGAACTATAAGATAGCGTTACAACAAGATAACAAGACTAGTCTCGTAGAATATTTTGTCCAAAAATCCAATTTCTTTTCTCTTTTAGGCAAACGCTCTAGTCGACTTTCCTGCAGTATCCTTGAACCCTTGCCTCGTTATTAAGTAAGCAATTTTCAGCTAAAACATCAAAATGTAAAGTCACGCGAGGCACCGTGAATTATCTCGGATACTTCGTGTCTACTTGTATCGTCCGCAGGAAAATGCCGAGCAGCGTAGATAATTTTACCTTCACTCGTTCCTATTTAGCGTTTCAAATTATTTTTATCAAGGAACAAAATGGTTTCCTTGATGACAATTATATACCAGAATCTCACAGTGCGGAGTCGGCGTATTATAAATTGACAAAATGTGGACATTAATTGCGTTATCTCGTGTTATCGCGAGACAGGGAAACTTCTTTCGCGGTTTAAATAGTCGAAGCTTATTTCTACGTATGAAAAATAATTGATATCTTTCAAGTTATCTTTCAATCTTATTTCCAAATTCGTTTACTTATTTATTATTTATGTCATATATCGCTCCTCAACAGTGACGGTGCTATAAATAAACAAAGTCGATTTTATTTTTCTGTATATCATAAGCTTCATAGGTCACAGTTCTCTCAGCGCGCAAAATAGCATATTTCTACCTTAATTTCACGTTAATTTTACACAACGGAATAGATAGAACGAAGAGACGAATAAAATGAAACAAGCACAAAATTATTTAATCTTCAAGCGTGTAATATTGAGTACAAACAACGAGATTTTGGAAAACTTCAGGTGTCGTTAATTTTACACAGAATAAATAGAATGAAGAGATAAAATAAAACAAGCATAAAATTATTTAATCTTCAAGAGTGTAATATTGAGTACAAATAACGAGATTTTGGAAAACTACAAGTGTCGTTAATTTTACACAACAGAATTTTACACAGAATAAATAGAATGGAGAGACGAATAAAATAAAACAAGCATAAAATTATTTAATCTTCAAGCGTGTAATAATCAGTACAAATAACGAGATTTTGAAAAATTACAGGTGTCAAGTAACGAAGAAGCTTCTGTTCTTTCTCTTCTTGTTAGTAATAGTTAGTAGTAGTGTAGTAGTAGTAGTTTAATCTTCAAGTGTGTAATATTGAGTACAAATAACGAGATTTT
Organism: Bombus huntii; assembly: GCF_024542735.1. Classification (NCBI taxonomy): domain Eukaryota; kingdom Metazoa; phylum Arthropoda; class Insecta; order Hymenoptera; family Apidae; genus Bombus; species Bombus huntii. The sequence goes on from NC_066243.1 coordinate 4,012,911, forward strand.
GAAAAACTACAGGTGTCAAATAACGAAGAAACTTCTGTTCTTTCTCTTCTTGTTAGTAATAGTGTAGTAGTAATACTAATGTCATAGTTGGTAAAGAAAAATACCACAAAGTAGAAGAGGAACATTTCATTCATCAAAATAATGAATTTCATATGCAATTACCGATCTGATCTGAATTGATCTGACCGATATCGTATTTTTATATCGATATAAACTGAAGCTGTGGTTATTCAAACACTGTTATTCTTCACTAAAGAAATTGTAATTAACCAGGTTTTCTTCACGAAATGCGAATGAAATCGACGCCACGAACGCAGCGTGTGATGTTTTCTGAAATAGATCGTGGACCTCCCAGAAACACATTTACGTATATAGATCGCCATAACGTGCCTCCATAAAATACTAAAGTCACGTCTAAGGAAGAAAACAACATCTTGAAATGTAAATATTTCTTTCTCCCTCTGATACACGTACCATAGCATAGGGATACTTCTATAAGAGTCGTTTAATTTCTGTCGAATTTTTATTCTGATTTTATTTAAAACATCTGCATGGGCAACGAGATACAAGTGGAAGAGTATCATGGACCAATAGTCATAGCAGTCGTTTAGCTGACGCTTATTATCTCGGATTAAAACGATTTCTAACTCAGCAGACGTAACTTTCCATTTCCAAACGACGTTTCCTAAAAACAGAATATTAGAGAAAGAATATTATAAAATGCGATATTACGAAGAACGTTGGAAGAAATGAACAATGCAGGGACGCAATTAGCAGTGAAACGAGAAACGCGAGTAGCATAATCACACGAACGATATACGATGTTTTTGCTTCTGGAATAAAGAAGTGGAAAAATTACGACATATTTTCATGAAACAAATTTAGACAGCTAAATTTTCAGAGAAATCCATTTCTCTTCGAAATCCATCAATGAATCCAAATCGCTAGAAACGTGAAATCTGCACGGTATATTTCTTTTATGATGCAAACGTGGAATAAGAAATGATTTAAATTATTATTAAAATGATTATGATATAACAATATAATATAATATAATAATAATATTAAATTATTATTCAAATGATCGAAATAATACGCTCTCTAAAGGGGTAAAACTGGAGTAACAACTTTTTTTAAAACAACTCATATCCCACGAGTAGCTGTAGTTGTGCGCTCATTAAAAATTCACTAGAAATCAGCACAAAAAATAAACAAACGCGTGTTTCAGCGTTTTTCGAAATTCAACCCTTAATGGGGACAAAAGGGGATAAGTTGTTTAGTCAGAGGAAAACCGTGTCTCTATATCGGTTAAAGCTGGTGATTTAGGATGCGGCAAATAAGCTGGTCGTTAGAAATAAATAATCTCGTGTTGGAGCGTTTTTCGAAATTCAAGTCCTAAAGGAGCGTTCAAACAGAGAGCAATAAACATAAATTCGAGGGTTGTGAGGACGAAGGCGCGGCCGGACAGCTAGTACATTTATGTTCCTCTTATTTTCTATCTAGAAGTTGGAATAACAGTTGAAAAACCTGAAAAGAAAACAAAGAAATGTTGTTTACACTTCGTTAAACCTGGGCGCTTCGAAGATGCGGGTTTCTTCCAAATCGATGCTTCTTTTTCGAATTTCGAAGCAGTTTGAACAAAGCGAAGACAAAGTGTATGCTTCTTGCTATTAATTCGAACAGTCAAAGTGCAATAATCCGTACTTTATTTTGAAAAATTTCTCAATTAGCTCGGTACTTTCACGATCGTTATCTTTAATTACACTGTTCAACAAATCTTATCTTGCAACTTTCAGTAGACGTTTCTTCTAAACTTTTGCGAGCTAAACGCGAATCTGTAAACCCTGTTTTCTCTTAGAAGCCACGCTTGGCAAAAGAATTAGTTTTGAAAGCAAAATCGTAAATTTTCAACTATGAACATGTCTATGCTATATCTGCTGTTATAGCAATAGCTGTAGTTGAGTTAAACGATGTGAAAAAATCGATAACACAACACACAACGGTGAAGATTCGGAATATATCGATGGACACACTGGAAGTTGGTCATTGGGATTGGTCTACTTTCGAATGGATGGCTAAACATCAGCTGAAAATAGAAACGCACGGTGCAGAATATCTAATGAACCGTGAAACACAAAAGCGAGATTGCTCCTAATCTCAGGCCAATCAGACGAACTGGGAATTTAACCGCTGCCAATCGCGTTTAGACGAACTAGCAAATTGGCAAGTTAATAATTGAAGCGGCCCTTTACTATTAGTGGAACGTCCACTGAATTTTCATTATCCGTTAAAATTGTAGTTAACAATATGCGTAGATCTCTGATTGGTAGCTTGAAATTCAAATAACCGCAGAGGCAAGCAATTTCCCAAATAAGGAAGTTTTATGTAATGAGTTTCAACAATTACAAATACTAATTTTCTATCTCCTCGCTCTTTTGTCTTTGCCTTTGTATCCTATCGTTATTTTGTATCTGCATAACCCATTTGCATCCAAGCGCGGATTATTACGCGCGCTGCGACTGCTTTTTATTTCAGTCGCTAAGTATTCTTCAGATGTGAGAGATCACGTTTGACCCGTTTGTCAACATCTCGCCTATATCAGTTTATTATTTTCTAAACAAGTCTTACTTTTGTTGTGAAAATCTTTTCAACTGTCACTATGAGCAAGTACTGTCAATCTTAATTAAATTTAACAAATTCAAATTTAAAAACTATTCTAATTTTATAACGTAAACTAAAATTTAATTGCCCCAATGGATCTAAACGTACTCGAAGGGAAATGGTCTTTAAATGCCATATTTGAGATGTACGATTATGTATTGACCATTTTAAAGAATTCCACGAGAAATAATATGATTTAATTTCCATTTTAATCTAAATAATTTTTTTTTAAATAAATAATTTTTACCTTTCTCCCCTGTTATGAAGAATGTAAGATGCAATGTTTGCGAAGTAACATTGTCTACCAATCGTTTTTTACCAAATTGTCTACCAAACAGTAAATTTTCGATAAACTCCATGAAGAATTCGGATGTCATTTACTGCACCTACGACCTACCGCGCGCGGTGATAAGGACCAGTCGTCAGTTGAACGCCGCTGATGCCTTCAACTGTTCTCTTAAGTAGGGCCATGATGCAAATGGGAAAATTTTATATTTAGATATTATATATTATCTTTCAAAAATCAATCTTTTCCTGTTGTTATATAACTATAATAATAATAATAATAATAATAATAATAATAATAAAGCACAAGATCATTCCAGATTCCTGTATCTGCAATTTTTTAAGGGGGTGTCCTGAATTAGAATGTTCTAAAACAGCGTCTTTTTGTGATTTTTTTTAGAAGGGAAAAAAGAAATGAAGTTATTGAATTTTTATATATATTTAACGAATACAAAAAAATCTTTTTTAAAGTAAAAAAGAAAATTACAACAGATTTCTAAGCCTATTTCATGGGCTGCAGTTTTCAGTCGACGTGAAAGATCCACCTCGTAATTCTTGACCGAAACAAAACACCAAAAAAAAAAAAAAATTAAATTATTATATATTTTTCTTCTCGATGAACTAAAAAAAAAGGGCAGAAAATAGTGTGAAATTAAAAATTTTAGCGGGTTCAAAGAAAAAATGTGCTTTGTAAAAAGAAAAAATAAACTTTAAGGTGCTATAACAATTATTTAAATAAACTTTTTGACGAACTTTTTTAGTCATCGAGGAGAAAAATATATAATAATTTAATCCTTTTTTGGAAATTTGGAATTGAAAATTGCAGCCCGTGAAATAGGTTTAGAAATCTGTTATAATTTTTTTTTTAATTTTTTTGTATTCATTAAATATATATAAAACCATATCTCAACATTCAATAACTTCATTTCTTCCTTTCTCTTCTAGAAAAAAATCACAAAAAGACGCTGTTTTAGAACATTCTGATTCAGGACACCCCTTAATCATATCCTATTGTATGAAAAATAAAACAGCGTTTGTAATGTACGTACATACTATCTACCTTACTATACCTCATTCGTGTATCGCGTTGATTCAAATTTTAACGCAACGGCTCCTATTTCTACCAGTTGAACGTTAAACACGACGATGTGTGTGATTGAAAGGACGGATGTTGGCAGCAGGACGCGGTTTGCCAAAGAAAAAGGAGACACGCGTCATGTGTTCCCTCGTGCGGACAGTTTTATAACAAAAGCCGCCTGGAAATCTGTATAAACCTCGCGTTTTCCACGATGAATCACGCCTCTGCGCTTACACGTGAACCAATCAACGGTAAGAATATAATATTTCATTAACAATCGTTTATTCATCTTAACAATTCTAATCGCTTCATCCATCGTGGGGTTTCTTTGAGACTTAGCGAACACTGACCTTCACCAAGAATTTAAACGAAAATTAATTTCCCCTCGACGACTTCCTTCCACAAAATTTTGCAAATAGCTGATTATCTTTGCTCTTTCGTATCCACGTGTTTATCGGTGAATATTTAGATCATTATTATTTTATTATTATTGTAATATTATATTATATATTGTTATTACTATTATTAGATTATACTAAAACATTATTGTTGCTAAGTATGTCAGCAGAGATTCAGTTTTCTCGTTACTTTCTCTCTCTTTTTTTCTTTCCCTCGCTAAAATCCCTTTTCGAACATTTTCATTTTATAAGCGCAAAGATCAAACGTTTTATCCGCGCAGCGTTTTTCGCGATACTCGGCAAAGTATACGTACAGTTGGCGTTAAGCGTGTAGAGCCGAACGTTTCGATAGACGAAACGGACAGACGTGTGCATTTGATGGAAATCGCAGTCTATTTTCGCTGGCGGCCACGGATTTGATGCATGGACATGGAAATAAATTGCGTTCGATCGCGGCTAAATTTCATTTCGTACCATCGACACCAGATCCTTCGCAATTTCCGCCCTCTGTCCCCGGCATTTCGCGTAATTAACGGTAACAGCGGATATAAAAATTCAACTGCCTGAAACGCTGTCTGCGTTGTTGGGAATAAGCTCGAACGATAATTATTGGCGCGCATTCCGTGAATCGGTATAGAACTCTGGCTTAATTTTAGCGTTCGCTGGTATGTTGATTCTTGAAAATATTGGCGCCCACTCCTTGTTTCTCTCTCTTTCTCTCTCTCTCTCTCTCTCTCTCTCTCTCTCTCTTTCTCGAAACGCGTACCTTCGAATTCCAGCTAAACGTTAGGCGGAGAGACGAGAATTTAGTTGAAGGAACCAAACGACACTTGCGAGCTCGTGTAACGTGATATTCAGAAGTTTTCCGAACTAACTGTCAGTCTACGCCGTTTCCAGCGAATACAGTCGTATGTTCGTGGCTACTTTTCGTTACTAATAAATTTCCTGCGACTATACTGCTCTTAGTGTGAATGTCTAACTTTGATCGGAAACGTAGATTCGCCCCTTCGATTCTTAGATATAAAATTCTGCTAATTTCAATCTTTCTCGATACAAAACTACAGGTTTCGTAGAATTTTTTTTGAAACATATGCGAGACATCTTTTGTTACTTGTGATAAGAATTGAACTAACATGGAAATATACGTGGAACACTCTTTGTAACTTAAAAAAGATAATTGAATGTGCGAGACATTTTTTGTAATTTCTAGTAAAAATTACAATTTTTGTAGAGTATTCGAATATTACCAAAAAAAGGGTAAAAGTTAATCGTAAAAGTTGCAGAATTTTAGAAACTCTAGCTCGTCGAAGGAACATGAAAAGCGCTAAAACTTTCAGGAAACATAAAAAACGATGGAAAAATTATATTTCATCAAGTATTTTTTTCTTCTTACATAAAGCTTTTCACTTTGTTTATAAAATCATTCGCGTCTTCTCTCCATAATTTTCAATTAATTCTTGAATGAATGCTTTCTCCGTCCTTTTCTGTCGAAATCTTTTTCCGAGGCCACTCAAAGGCACTGCACTGCTGGTTGACAATCGTACGGATCAAATCGAACGAAGGAACACGTCGACATGGTCGTTTACTGATAGCCAAGCTTTCACCGGTTCAAAACGAAGGGTTCGGCGCCAGCCAGTACCCAGGCTTCGTAATTGATCCATTTGATGATTACGTAAAAGAAGAGCAAGCGATTGATCGTGCAAACGATCTCGAAGACGTTGTTCTCGGCGGGCACACCGAACAGCAGGTTGCGAAGAGCAGGCGCCTCGACTAGCAACGCTTGCCTCCATATCTCGTGATCGAAAATCGTATCGTTCGTTTCGATCGTGATTTTCGTTTCGGCAATCTGGGTCCTGGGGATCGGCGCGTTATGGCAACTTTTCAGCTTCCGTATCCAACCGTCGACCGTCTCGAAAATCGAATGCACCTCGCCCATGATTATTCGCGGTCACGAAGCGATAATTCGTCGAAAAGCTATCATCGGCACAGCCGACGAATAACTGAATCCGTGTGGTTCATCACTGCGCAGCGATCCCTCGTGCGAATGCCAACTTTGATGTACTTTCGGTTATCTAACCGCTCTACAAGCGTCATCGGTTAAAAGTGCCTGGCACATTGCGAAACATCGGTTGTATACATCGGTGCACGATACGGCGGATCTAACGTTCAATTAGCGTTAGAACGTTTGCTTACAAAGCGGCTGTCTGTTTTCATCGACTGAATGGCGAGGCTTATGGAGGATCGAAGCTGAGAGCGTACGATCGGTTCGATTAATTCTCCTAAATACGATCGTGCTAATACACCGCGCTTCGACTTTATCCTTCCTTTGTTGTTACGTAGACTGATACCATGGTTCGTGTACTCTTTGCTTAGGGTGTTTATTAGGACGTTGAAACAGCATAAGATATCGTGTAACTAAGATTAGAAGTCACTTCGAAGATATTAGGTTATCCGAAAAGTGTCTTTCTTTTACAAACACGTCTTTTACAACGATGTACCTTTACACAGACATGAAACCTAATCTGTCGAACGTTGTGATCTTTATATAGCGGCACTCGACAGCAAAACTTTCCAATGGTTTCTGTCCCGTGTCTTGGTACACAAAGACACTAACAGTGGTTAGAGCAGCCGATTACGAACGTTCAAGACCAGGTTCGAATCCCGGCATTCACAGTCCGGCTTCTTACAAAATTCCTAACTGAGAAGATGACAACTCTGATGAAGACAAAAATTTCATACACCGGCGGTACCTATCACGATCTTATCCACCTCATTTATTTTGATAGAACAAAATGGATCATACGTAATTCGATAAAATAATATAAAACGGAAAATGTCGTGCATCCATTATCTCCTTATAAAACGAAAGAAACTTTTCGGACGATCTAATACGATGTCTCTCGACCGAAACATGTACAGAGAAGTACGCACAAGCGAACGTGGAATTTAATATCTCGAGTGACACAAAATAAACCAATCTATAGGAAATTTATCTAATCTATAGGATTTACGTATATGGAATAAAATAAAATAATAAAATATACGGCTGAACGACAGGTCGTATTACACCAATTCGGCGTATGTTTCCAGTCGTGCACGCGTGCAGATACAAAGCACAGAGTAAGCGAGTCACGCGTGAATGTCACCGTGTAGATTCATAAGATATGGGAGACGTCGCTCGTTGATCGCTGTTACACTAACGTAATTCCTATTCGAATATGCGTGCGTTATTCTGCGTACGAGCATTATCTATATATTGCTGCGTGTTATTAGACAAGAACGCAAGAGATGTCTATGCAGCGATCTCTTTCTATTCCTACGTCGCTTCTTCAACTCGCTCGTGCGTTCTATCTTTACATCTGTACGAACACACGAGCGAGCTGCCACGTCCTATTTACCTGTCTACTACAACGACACGGCGTTTTTCGTGCGCACCGGCGTTTTTTCGAGTCACCGCGCCGTATCGCGTCGCTCCCTGTAATTCGCTAACATTGTCGTTCTCAGATTTTGACGTTAACGAATTTACTTTGGGCGGTCGATCACCCGGCGAGGTTGATGCTCCGACGACGTCAACAGTCGATGTCAGACTGGAGCAGAGTCAACCGGCTGCTTTGCGACAGCCAAAACATCACGAGATACTGACTCGAATTGCCAACGATATTCGCAACAAGCATTCGATTTCGTACCTTAGAAACACGGACTATCAGTGGCTCGATGCGCGTTAAAAACTACTCTTATCGCGTCTTGAAGTCGCTGTTGATAGCGTTGACACTTTGGTCATATGACCGGCCACGGTTTCTCCTGTGACGTCACGGTGGTCATTGATGATCGGAGCGCTTGAACTTCTTACAGTTGCAAAAATTGAATAAAAATTGACAGTTAGGGTATTTTGAATATAATCGATAAATAGAAGATACTTTGAAATAAAAAGTGCCCCATTGAACAATTAAACATTTTTATTAGGATATCAATAAAAAAAAAATGAGAACAAATCTTGCATCTAACGGTGTACTGTGTTAAAACACTTTAAACATAAATGTGGCTCATCGATACAATCTGGACAATAGGTGGTTACCTTTTTGGTCCGATTCTTCACAATTTTTGATTCTAACTGTTTAACATTTTTTTATAGCACTCTCTGCAAAATTTTCGTGTCAGACACGCTTGCCCTTCTTTCTTCTGCATTTCGTGTCGCAATCTTTGTCGAATAAGTGTATTTGACGGCCCTGGTGAATGGCACTGTGTAAGGTGCATTGCGAGTGCCATTCTAAAACCTGATACCTTGATTTTTGTTTTTATTCCTTGTTTATAGAGTATCATCGCGTTTGAAATTGATGTATTCAACAATAACTCTAAAGCTAATTTTATATATCACTTGAAGATTCTTCTATGTGGTGTAGAATATGCTACCATTTGATCTGATAAATCTACAGCACATTTTCCTCTGTTGTAATCTACCACTACCATTGGTTTATCACAAACATAATTTTTTTTGCGGACCTTTACCATTTCAGCCGAATGTTTCGTTGAAATCATAAAAATAATCATAATACTGTTTACAAATATATTCTACACGTTCCAACAATATATTCTGGACGTTTTGCTTGTTTGGACGTTTGAATGGTTTGTTGAAATAAACGAAGCCTTGTTATAATATGTCGCTATCAACTGTTACCAAGGCATCCGGTCCATTGGGGAAGAATGTTGTCTTACATTATCAATTTATTATTATTTTGCCATTATATACTTTGAATAATAAAAATATTCCCGTAGTGTCCTAAGCGAAGCATGTAATTTCGACATAGCAGTCAAAGTGTTAATAAGTGTTCGCATGTATATCTAATGTAATTGTAATGACACGTCTGATGTGTAATCGAATGTAAGTTCACATAAAATTGGGACTGTAATGAATAAGCGATATCGATGTGATTTAACCCTTTCGCTTCAACAGTCCAGTCCGTCGAAGTACTGTCACTGAATGGAAACGCGCGCCAGAAATACGCACAGTGTGCGTGCTTGTTGTATATACGTTTTCCCAAGTCTTAAATAACAATAATTCTTGTAAGAACCATATATGAAATACCGTTTCACTGTCAATGGATTTAATAGATCTTTTAGCATGAAACAGTATACGATCGTTTGGATGTTTGAAATATATTGCGTGAAACGCTTTGATGTTGTTTGAACAATGAGTAACTTTAAGAAGTGATTAATCCAATATGTCAATGAAATCAACAGATAGTGTTCTGCTGATAACGAAAAAATATATTATTGACTACAGATAGCACTTGTATATGTATCATTTGGATGCCGGATCCAGGAGTCGTAGCGTGGTCGCTGCCTATAAGCGGCGTCGAAGCGAAAGGGTTAAACGTTGAAATATCGAACTTCTATTGGCTCCTCTACCTTCCGCCGTAGGTTACAAGATAATACGCATTTTCCTTAATTTTAAGTCTCAAATTTCAGCGCAATATTTTCGCAAAGAGAACGCAGAGACGCATCGATGGATGGATGAGTGGATCGAATATATTAGCTACGTAAACTGCGTGTTTACCTCGCGTAGAGAAACACGGAAACTTCGTATGGATGTCATGAATACATTTGCGAAAGACTTCTCGTAATAAATTCCATTGAACAGTTTGCACGTGCATATCGTAGGAGGAACAAGCGATCGGTCGAATCGCAGGAAAAAACATTTTTTAGAAATGACAGAAACATCTGTCATTGATTTAAATCGCCGGTCAATACATACTAATTTGCTCCGTTTATTTCCAACAACTACGTTGTTTGCTGAAACTTCGGACTCCATCCGATATAACCTTGTGTGCATCAACAAATACGTGACGATCGTAGATCGTCGATCGACGAACGCTGATTCATTCACTATCGTTCATTTTCATTTAACAATATTCTGATACATTGGTATTGTAATATATTATATGACTATTGTACAAATATTATACTATGCTGAATATGTACTTTATAAAGAGTAAGCGTTCTTGACTATATTTCCTCATTTTACGTATGTAAGAGGAGCTTGAGATGGGTATAATTAAAATTAATTATACTGATCGAGGTACTCGGAAGAAAAATGATATCGCGTGTGGTCATAAAGTCACCTTATTGTGGAAATTTATAAGAGAATTTTCTAGACAAACGCGGGTCTTGCATATAATGTGCTACGCTTGTAGCATTTTTACGAAAAACTATATTCGTACAATTTTTCCATACAGCCTTCCAATTACTTCGTATTGCGATATTAAAGGAATAAATATTCATTTTCTAAATATTATTTTCCATGGATTATAACGTCTAATATATATTAACGATACAATTAATCACTTTTATATTAAATTTTATGTTTTTATATACTATAATCAACTGTAAAACAATTTACATATGAACAGTACTTTATAACGAGGCATATGCATGAAACATTTGACACTGAAGATTTTGTCTAAAAATATATCCGCCAAATTAGTATGCTTTTTTAATAAAAACAAACACACGAAAACTGTATAACTATACGAATAACATATTATCTTTTTGCTACAGAAGAATCTCGTCGTAATAATATTTTTATCACAGACGATTCGATAATTTAGCCACGATTGTATTACTGAAATGAAAATCCTTCTCTGTCGTAAATCTTTCTCCAAAAGATGTAATACTCTAAGACAATTACTTTTAATACATCCAGATTTCCTCTTCATAGATACTACATAGAAGATGAAGAACCATAGTAGACCCTTAAATACTGCGATAAAAGGGAGGATAAAGCTACCTTATTCTCAAAACATTAAGAGAATCGTTTTCTTACTTGCCGAGGAAAAGCTTTCCCGATAGAGGTCTTATTTCAAAGTAACGACAAGACCGAACCGATGGCCCATTTTCACCTGTCTTAAATCAGTTCGGTTCGAGCATAGCCGTTATAATTGAGGTCGATAAGAGCTTCTCCAACGAAAGATCTATAAAAGCGGTATTATGTACTTACAAGAAGAGCTACTACCCAACATTTTCTAATATTTCTCCAATATAGCGTGTCTCATAAGTAATACACGCAAATGCAAAGTATTTTTAGCAGAATAAAGGACGCAGATATGTTAAGGAAGTAATTAAAGTTTAAACTGTTTTACTTCGGACACGATTCCAGTTTACGTGAATTTAATATTGTTTTCCTCGTAGTTACGAAATGGAACTTATTTGTATTATACTTTTCCATCGCTATGTTATATTTTCCAGTGAATTTATACGAACTCTTGAGTATCGAACATGGCATGAATTAAGTACCTTTTGAAAATACTGACAAAGAAACTTTGCATCTGTGCATTGTTAACGATATACAGGGTGGTTGGTAACTGGTGGTACAAGCGTAAAGGGGGTGATTCTACGCGAAAAAAGAAGTCGAAAATATAAAATAACAATTTTTCGTTTGAGGCTTTGTTTTCGAGAAAATCGACTTTGAATTTTCGCTCGGTACGCGTGCACTTTATCACGTCTCGTTATAACGGACCTCACTGTAGATCGTTGTCTCGATGGAAAAATTAAAACCAGTTACCAACCACCCTGTATATATGACGTGGTAGTTGGTGAAGGTGCCCATAAGAGATACTCTTGATGTTTAACAAAAAAGGTTTATTAAACTATTAACAATCAACAGTCAATTTACGATCAACAATTAACGATTAACTATCAACAACAATTAACGATTAACGATTAACAATCAAGAGTTAATAATCACGTATCTCGAATTGTGTTTGCTTAGCTATGACGCTAAACCTTTCGCACTTTTGAATATTCGGCGAAAGAACCGTAGGGATATCGATGGTACATTAGGCATGTCGGACTTACGCTTTGAAAGTATATCGCTTTGTGTCGCATGGTCGAGTGTCGCCACATATACAATGTGAAAATGGAATGAAAATTATACTGAAATATAACAAGGTTAGCCTTTGATAGATGTAAGAATGCTGACATTTAAATCGGTAGCAGTATTTTCATGGATAGAGAAAATTAAAGTAAGCCTTGCGTGAGAAAATTTCTGCATAATTCTTTGTTTAAAACTTCATACTGTTTTATCAGTCGTTGTTATCTTACACGATGAAACGCAAACGTAGGTAATAGGATTAAATCATTCGATTAACAGGTTCTTACAAAAAAGAGAAAGAAACAGATAGAGGACATGAAATCGTTTTTCTCTGGCGTAGCAAAGGATGTTAATAAAAGATCAACATTAGGTTAGGCGAAGCGATGAAACATCTTGAAACTTGATTCCTTCTATTTTCCTTAACACAAAGACGAACATAGTGATTCACTCTTTGAAGAAATTTTAATTTAAGTGCTGACTGCGCGCTTCTGAAAATTCAACCACTTGGTTAATCGCTCGAGTTCTGCCTATCCAAAAATAAAATCTTTTTAATTAGAAAAAAAAAATACTACGTGAAACATATAAAAGGACAAACGTATAAACGCAACTAAAAAGTGAATTAGCTGGAAGGTTTCTATCTGTAAAAAATGTATGGCATGAAATTATGAGTTTTTAATAGGTTTATTAATTATAACTTTTTATTTTCCGCTTTTATTACATTTTTCACATTTCAATAAAGCTGCAAAAGTTTTCAATATAACGCAAACTGCTACAAATATCACATTACTAACACGATACTAAACTTTCCAACTAGACTTTTAAATCAATTTATTAATCTGGATTTCGGCATTGCTTTCATCGTACTGAACTCTTCCTAACTGCAAGTGTAATTCGTTTAATAGCTTTTACGTTAGCCGCGAGCCGTGTTTTACTTTTTTTTCGCACAATAGCCCACCTTTCGCTCGCCAACTCAAATTTTCCCACAGCGTTTGGAAACTGTTAAATGGCACGAACGAGAGCAGACAGCTGCTTGGTTAATTAAAATTCCTACCACATGTACAACTTTTGTTTGCGTATCAAACAATAAAGCATTGTCGAGCAAGCGTTAATGAAAGCACGAGGATATTGTGTGCTGTAGGAAAGACCTTTTAATAAAACTTTATCGATAAAGGCGCTAAGATATCGCGCTGTAGAAAATATTTTTTAATAAGAAATTACAAAGATACAAATCACACGACTCTTGTGACATACGAAAGTATGCGTTTGTGCACTTATCATAGAAGACTTTTATGACCGCATTACGCGTATTATACGAAAAGTTTTTCAAATTTCGTTGTAAAATTTGGTCTATCCACGTATACAAGTTCTAACTTACTTACTGCAGTACAAAATTAGTACACAGACTGAACATACGTAATATATTTATGAGAAGTTTCTGTAAGTGTTGTAATGCTCAGTCGAATTACTGTAAAGTGCAAACTGACGGATAAATCGTTTAGGTCATTGAACCGGGTCATTCCTATAAATAAAAGGGCCAACAGGGCGCATCTAGTCTCTCGAATGTTCCTAAAATAGCGAGAATGTCGTCGGGACAAAATGGAACGTCTTTTGACTCGTCGTTGCGAGTTGCAGAAAAGAATCTCGTACGAAGATTATTTAAATTCGTTCCTCTAATAATTTAGATCCTATTGATAAAAATCAGTTTATGATATCGTAGCGTTTAATTTACAATCTTTTTTCATTCAAATTATTAAATTCTGTTTTTTAACGCTGTGGTTATAAAAGAGAATTTCGAAGATTAATTTGATCATCGATTTATCCTTTTATTATTTATTAATTTTTCTCTCCATTTATCCTTTTATCTAAATCTCGTAATTTTGTGAAGTTCGAAGAAATTTAAGTACGAAACTTGTATCACTATAAAGAATGTATACAATTTTAATTATGAAGGATAATATTAATTACAGTATTAATTGTGAAAGAGAGAATAAGACAGATGTTTAATCGTAAAGAGCGTCATTTTTTAAAAATAGAAATCTTTTTAGTGTCTGTGATTTGTATGTTTGAGCAGACTCTGAGAAAACAGTGCGTAATTTATTTATATTTTCCAATAATATTGAATTTGCGCTATTTTTATGTATTATTTCCATACATGAAAGGTGAATATCAGCAATGCTGAGAATATTTTTCCTTGTCGTCAGTCAACACTGATTGCAAAATTAAACAGAAATAGTTAAATGATAATTATATTCGATATTATATAATAATTATATAAAATATGAAATAAGTACAATAGAAGATATTATATAATATTTTATATTGTATATAATATTGAATACAATTATTTTTTAATTATTTCTCTATTTAATTTTGCAATTACCGTTAAATGACGATTATATAAAATATTATACAACAATGTTATCACGTTTTAAAACTATAGACTTATGTCAATGGCTATTTACCTAAAACCTGGTATCTTTTCCTTATTTCTACTGATGCTCTAGGCCTAAACCACATTATATTAACAAATTTCTTTAAATATACATCAGTATAACATCAGTTCTTGATCTCATTCAAACCAACAGGACATTAGTTACGCGACCAATGCTCCAATGTCAACTCTGTCACCTTCATTTCTGCCTGGATAAAGTACACCAACTATTTTCCTTCTTAAATGTTCCCTGCGATCACCATTTCTGAGGAATTCCATTCTTCTTCTCTCGCTCTACACGGTTCGGTCGTGGGCAATCACTTAAAAGTTTAAAGTTCTCTATTTCTTTGCGTATTACACAGTCGACGAAACTCAGTCATTTAATTTCAGTGTATTTGCACCATCACATCGACCCACGTCTCGTGCCTTGCAGGCTGATCTTAATTGAGCTATAACTCTGTTACACACAATTTAGAAATAATTAAACAAAAGTATTATTATTTAATCGAATCTATGCCTCTGGTGCGCAATTTTTGCCAAAGTTTAATCGACTATAGCATGAAAAATTGCCAGCAACTATACTAAAACAGTACGGCTGCTAAATATTCCTAAATGCCTATTAACAGGAGAAAAAGTTTGGCCGAGAACTACTAGCCCGGTTTTCTCTTTCACAACCAAACAAATATATTCAGCATATGTTCCCGATGGGAACTGGTTTCTAAAGCTTGTCAAAGCGATCTTTGGCTCGCATCCGATCTTTTTTCAGTAAATTGTCCTCTTACGGCCGCGTTCAATCTACAGGGTCCAGGCCTTGACCTTAACTTTTAAAATTACTCCCACGTAGGGAGAATTGCACGTTTTAAGCCTTTGAAAGAGGTGACTGTAGCATGTGTTTATACGTGTATAACCCTTAGTCGTTGCCTCTGTGAATAAAGCTCGCTCTAAATACAACAACGCTGGTTCAGGGCTGCGAACGAAATGTTTGTTACCTCAAGGTTATCAAATGATATCAGCAGACAAGGTCAAGGATGATCCAGGGAAGAAATATCTGGCCTGACTCGTCACACGTAGGAGATACGATTCTAAGTCAGTACATATCCTGGCTTTCGTTATCGAGGCTTCATCGAATCCTTAGTCACGCTCCTTTCTTATCCTTAGTCAAATTTGATTGATGAATAACGACGTTGCGTGAAAGTTCAACAGGTTACGATGGAGAAGTTTACCGAGCACGAACGCACCAGTCATTGAACGTTCTTTCGGATTTAAATGTTGTATCGTTGAAATGAAAAATTAATTTTATTAGTTGTATACTCGTGTACTCGTTTCTGTTAACAAAATAGCTTTCGTGCTGTATCGTAATCAACGAGAAAATGCGGATATTTTAAAAGACTAATTTGTTGGCGAACATTTTTGCATATCTATATTCTTAAATCTCTCTCTTCCTAACTAATTGTCGATCTGCTTATCTATGTTCTTAAAGGAGGAATTAAGATATTATTGCATGGTAGATAATCAGAGTAAATTTACAACAGCTAGAATTTCGGTGAAAATGAATTTTTCGAAATATCAGCTACTTACGTCTTGATTGCATTTAATTAAGCATCTAATTAAGCACGTCTCGAAGGGGTAAGGGGTTAAACAATAAAAGAGAGGTGATTTTGTATTTAGATAATTAAAGGAAACCAAAAACCAGGTCTGTTATTTTCTGCAATTAAAGTTTGACGACGAAAACGAGAATTATTTGATTTATCAAAGGTCTAATTTATTAAATTAAACTACTGAATTAAATTACTTTACCAAAATATTAAACTCTGCATCGTATTCTTTGTTTCAACGTCATAAATAAATCAATATTACACCACGTATTGTATACTTAAATTTTAAACGTTGCAAAAATTTTGTGACTCCCGTTTCTCATTTATCGTCCTGCTCCATTTAACAACCAATACGCGAATTAAAAAGTGAACTTGCAATCTCCTAAACCGAATGCTTCATTATTAGGCAGTTAGTTGGAATATCGGAACTCATTACGACATCATTACTTATACAGGGTGGTTGGTAGCTGATGGTACAAGCGGAAAGGGGATGATTCTACGCGAAAAAAGAAGTTGGAAATATAGAATAAAAATTGTTTTTTTTAATTTTTCCATCGAGACAACAATCTACAGTGAGATCCGTTATAACGAGACGTGATAAAGTGCACGCGTACCGAGCGAAAATTCAAAGTCATTTTCTCGAAAACAAAGCCTCAAACGAAAAATTTTTATTTTATATTTTCGAATTCTTTTTTCGCGTAGAATCACCCCCTTTACGCTTGTACCACCAGCTACCAACCACCCTGTATATTGCCGTATTCCGACGTTTACTTAGATTAACGCAATATACTTGAATCATGTAAGTTACGTATTTTTAGAAATTAAAATTCGCTTCTCGAAATTGTCCTTTTCCCAAATGATTATAAGAAAGATAAAAAGAGAGAGGAGAATAAATTAACCCTTTGTACTCCTATGTCGAGCGTGACTCTACATCAGTTTTTTATCTCAGGAGCTCCTTTTTTTGTGAAACGTGCGAAAGAAAGCCAGGATTGCATCCTGGAAATTGTTTCAAGATATATCATACACTTAAAAATTACAAAATACAACAACAGTGTGAATAAAACTGGTGTTTAAGTGAATTTGTTTCTTCCTTTATTTCTTTAAATTGTCTTATTTTTTAGTTAAGGTAAATTTCAAATAAAACACTTAAAAGCGTTGGCAGCTGCTGGTATCGAAATTGAAATAAAATTCCAAGTGCAAAGGGTTAATATTTCGCTGCAAGGAGAATCTACCTAACGTTCGCATGTCAGAATTTCGTTTTTGCTAATGGATTTCAGCTTTATCCTTATCGGCAAAATTAAATGGTTACTCGATTCGCTTAATGAAAATGAAACGCGGAAAACGCAGCGTTTACAAGCCACCCGGAATCCACCGATGCGTTTCATTGCGATATCGCAATTAATTGCTATCGCAAAGCGTACTCATGGGATCAAGTAAAGTTAGCACGAGCCGAAATCGATGCATACTATTCTCTTTAATTGGATGCAACGATAACCTTGCGAAGCAACCGAGGAAAGACGAAGAGCGAGAACTGAAAAGGGTTGACTTCACCTACTCGTCCATGCATTTCCTTCCTTCGAGCAATCGTATCCGATTCTCCGGAGATTTGCGAGGTGACGAGGAAGGGAGATAGAGGATCTCCTGTTTTCAGTGATGACCTTAAATTGCCAATAAGAAGCTTCTGTAAGTACGCTGGCGTACAAAATTAAATCGCTAAATCTTCGGCGAAAAATTGCCGATGTTCGAACTGTCGTAACTTGGCGTAGAAATGTCGTACAACGATCCACCTGAGCTCCTTTTTTACCCTCAGCCATCCTTCATTTTCGTAATTCGATGCGTCACTCGTGTGCGAGATTGACACGATGATGGAGGATCAATAAAATGGAAAGACGAATAAATAATTTCGCTCTTCGTCACAAGCATTCGCAGCAATTCGCCTAAAAAGGTATCGCGTTTCATCCGCACATGAAAGTCAAAAAGTTGCGAAAAAATTGCTGCATGAATGGTGAAGTAACGTAATCTTTCAGTGGAAAAGTGTGTGAAATTGACACGGGGGTGGAGGTCAGAGCATGAAACTTGGACTTTCACAGTTCTGAGTTGATATTTCTCAAAGATGTTTTTACATCATACAGCGTGTGGGAAGATGAAAGTGCATTTGCTTTCCAAGAATTTTACAAACTCAAGCGTGTCTACGGATATCGGAAGAGAAGAAATAGAAGAAATAGGGAAACTTAAACGCGACACATTCGAACGAACTATGAGCAGTTCGAGGAGCGAACAAATTTTTCCCAAATAGAATCAAACGTTGACCGAACAGTTCCTTAAAATCATTTCTCTTGGTTATCGGTGACTAAATTCGTAACTAAATGCTTTTTTGACTCTTGTGACTTGTTTTAGCGTTTGTAAGACTATCGAATCATTGTAATATCGAAATAAGAACAATAGAACCTCCGTTATGTGAACGTTCTATTACGAACGTTCTGTTATTTGAACGTCCTAATGCATATAAACCGTATACAGGGTGCTCCCCAGTAACTGGAACAAGCCATAGTGGGTGGAAGGTAGTAGGTAGAAGGCAGACAAAATTTCATTAGGAAAAATTAATTGTTATGGTTTCCTGTGTTGCGTCGCGTGTTACATGTGTTTTCTCTGAAAGTGAAGGCATATAAAAAATGTCTATTTTTTCTATTATTTCTCTATTTTTTTAAATGGAATTACACATTGTTCTGTAGCGACACACGAGTCAGCAGAAGAGTCGAATCGGGAGAGACTCATATTGTTGTGCCTTGGAGTGCCAACGTTGTTTTGGTTTGGTAGGTTCAAAGGTAAACAAACTCCGGACAAAACATTATCGCCGTTATTTGTAATCGCGAACCGGAGTTACATTTGAGCTTTTTATAATATCACCGGTCGATACAAATAAACGAACATGCTCTCTAGGACAATGATTATAGCGAGTCATACAGTCGAATAGCGAGCGTAGAGTTGAACAGTAGCATTGAGAGAGCGACGATTACGACCGACATACACTGTCTCTGTACTTGTATTTAAAGTAATTTTAATATACACTGACTATTACAATTTTATCACTGGTCTCTTTAATAAACCAACACGTATAATAATCCACCTCAGTTCTATACACCATTCAATGTATTTTTTGATTCTCTACAAAGAAGCATCGAGGTGCTTGGGTCGAAAAATAATTAGTTTGAAATATATTTCGACTTCAATTTTATAAAACTTATCGTACCAAGGACTGGGAAAGGAAATATGACGCAATGTGCTTCTATGTTCGTTTTCCTTGACCTTCGTACTTTCAATTCAACGAAATTATCATTGAAATATCTTTTGAACTTGACATTTTCAGACACAAGTACTTAATACTTTCTTATAGGGAATTAAGAAATGCATCGAATGGTGTATAGAAACACACATAGTTTCATTTAAAATTACATTACATTACTCAGTCACATTGGCACTGAAATCTCTCTAAATGAAAATATGAAAAGAATCGAAATAGCTTATTAAGTTTCCCCCGTGAAGTCAAACGACTTTCATCTCAAACATTTTCTCGCACTTCTGATATTTACAGGAATAAATCACGTATAGACATTTAAAACGGATATACTGTATAAAAATGACAGTTAATATTTAATAATAACTAATACAAGTATAATAAAAATAAGAATATATTTTTATTATTGTTATTATTATTATTATTCATAATCTTTGTCTTTCGGCTCATGGCGGTTTTCAGTTCACATTCACTCTCATTTTCCTTATTTCTTAAATCTATCCCTCAAATCTGTTATTCTTTGTACAATTCACATCCTTAACTACTACACTGTTTAATTAATTAACAGTATTAATTAACTAATTAACCTAATTACTCGTTCATGATACTCTCAACTCCTAACAGACTTTCCTCTGTTTCTTGGCCTCCCACACCCACAACTTTTTGATTTTTGTTTCCACCTTCTATTTCTCCTCTTTTCTCGCTCCAACTCGCTCGTTTTGCTTCCACTATTCTTTTCATGTTTGCTATCCTGTTTGTATCGTGTACCAACACCTCCCTTGTTTATTTTTTGCATTTAATTTCCTCGCATCGTTTCGCTATACAGGGTGGTTGGTAACTGGTGGTACAAGCGGAAAGGGGGTGATTCTACGCGAAAAAAGAAGTCGAAAATATAGAGTAAAAATTTTTCGTTCGAGGCTTTGTTTTCGAGAAAATCGACTTTGAATTTTCGCTTGGTACGCGTGCACTTTATCACGTCTCGTTATAACGGATCTCACTGTAGATCGTTGTCTCGGTGGAAAAATTAAAAAAAAAAAATTTTTTTTTAATTTTTATTCTATTTCTTTAGTATTAAGTAGTTACCAACCACCCTGTATATTTCATATACTCCCTTTCAACTTCGCATGTTTTGCATCTCCTGCTATCCTCCTCTGTCAAGTGTTTGTTCGCCAGTGTTTATTTCCCACTCTGAATCTGGCTATTAATTTTCTCTCCTTTTTTTCTCCTTTTCCTCTTATGTATGATGCATTTACGCACAATCTTATGTATTTGTAGTACTCCTTATAATTTGGCTTCTGCATCTCCCTCTCCTTTCACTTTCATCTTCTCTGCTACTATGTACAATTGCTGCTATCTGTCTATTTCTCTATATCGCTATGCTTTCATCCAAGTAGATCATCCCCTTTTCTTTTCCACTTATTTCTCCCGCTTTGCCCTTTTCCTTTTCCACTTCCTTTACACATTCCACTTCCAGCTTCTTACTCGATATCCTCCTCGCTTCTTCCTGATACTTCATTGCCCCTTTATCCGCTACGGTACTCAATTCCTTTGACTTCGTTCCCTGTCTTATTATATACTTTGGTGTGGTTCTTTTCACACCTAGGATTCGCTTCAAATTACCTTCTCTGTATCTTATCCATTCTTCTCTTCCCTATCCCCAGATCTCCGCTCCATACAATGCCACACTCCCTACCAGCAACCTGAACATCTCGTGAACAGATTCCCGAAACTCGCAACTGTTCATTCTGAGGCTTGAGAACGATCTGTACAATGAAATGGGACAATGAGTGAACCGTTAGAGTATGTTACGAACACTTTGCAATACTTTTGATTACTTTGAAACGAACACCTTGACTTTGCAACTTTTCACGTTGATTCAATAGTTTTATTACGTTTACAAGAAAGCTTCTTGCACTCAGGTGTTACTTAATTATCTGACGTTGTAGAGACACAGGAATTTCACCGTATCAAGTAATAATCAGGTTACTGATAAAAAGTCAGAAGCGGAGAAAGTGTTACAACCGTCCTTGACCCCAGGTCGACCGTGACACTGCATGGCCACGATAGTAACATACGTTTAACTTTGTAAGACTAAGATATTTATCGATTTAAATTATAATAATGAGTAGAAGAAGAGTAAAACTTGTAACCAATCACTGGGAATCGCAATTGCGTCAAATATAAAAGACATTTTGATCGGTGTATGTTTCATGTGCCCGATCCTTACACTCGGTACATCGCACACATTTTTCATTTGGTTTCCTCGTGTTGCAGGATACTGTCCACACCAGACGATAGTATTCTTCACCTTCTCACTTACTTTCGGATACTTTCGGATTGAAATTATAAATTTGGACTATCGAGACGCTCAAAACTGCCGAGTAACGATCGGAATTACTTGGAAAAAGGCCAGATGAAAGATTAACAAATAGAAAATTAACTACTTGCAAGGGAAATATTTATATTACAATTTTTAAGTGAGTAAGAAAAAGTTACTTTGGGGTATCGAAAAGTTATTTTCTTCGCTATGTACATGTTTCTTGCGTATCTATGTGGTTCAACATGGATTGGTGTATTGTATATGCAAAATTGGTATTAATATCTATAATATATTTGACATATTTAACGTGAACTATCTTAGTATTTGGACCATTCGAAAATCCTATGAAACGAAGATTGGGTATTGGATACGATTCGGATTTATGAATACAGATATCCTCCGCGTAAAGGGTACGTTCTTGCAACACAGACTCGCTGTACCAGCTTCGAGAATTGGAGAAATCCGTAGAAACAAAGGAAGGTAATGAGAATTTTTAAACGCAAGCACCGTCGTTCGATGTTTCTTAATGGAGCAAGCGTACGGAATTTTTGAATATCTAAATCTTTAATCCACTTTTACTTAGCGGAATATTAATCCTTCGCATTCGAACATTTTGTTAGGAAAGTAGCAACTGCAAGCTTCTCGGATAAAAAATCGATGGCATTGTTCACATCTATCATAAATAATGTGGATACGTAATACTTGAAATTAATCGTTGATGATTTTAATAAACGTAGTTCTCTTAGCATCGTAAGAAATGACAAACGTACTTTTCCTAACTGTCAGCACCTAACCACCACTTTTGCATTAATTCTCCGTCTCGTGTAACGCATTCTCGCAAGACACAGCATTTTTCCATCTACTTTTTATCTACCGCGTTACACGTCAAATTCCCGCACATATGGAACTTCATCCTATCGCTACCTGTTCCTCGCTCGCTGCACTAGGATATTCCGCTCGAGGACAGGTCGAAGAAAGAAAAAGAGAAATAGAGAGTGGAAGGGATGACGGACGAAGCACAAAAGGTAGAAGAGGACAGGAAAGACACGAACAAGGGAGGATAGGGAATCAACCGCTCGAAGGCAGAGAGATAGGGGGCTAAGGGTAGAGGGTGAAGGGTGACTGAAAAGAGAAGGTCGAGGAGATAGGGAACGTACTTGTATGGAAGAACGCGAGAAGAAAGAGACGGACGGTACGGAGGATGAGAACCGAAATTAGATAAAGAGGGACAACTAGAATAGAAAGGGGGTGAGCAAGAGAGAAGGAAAGGAGGGGAACGACGAAAAGGGGGGGAGAGGACATGAATGAGCTAGCGAACGATCGCTGGAAAATGGACAGAGACGCCTAAAGTTGGTGAAGAGCGAGATGAGGAAGGAGCAGAGGGCTGAGGGCCAGAGGAGGAAGAGGGAGAACTCCTGCCAGCTGCAGATCGATAGAACGGAGCTGCGTGATGCTCTCAGCTTTCCACACAGGAAACCGATAGACGCGATGGAACGCCATGAATGAGATACGTGGGTTACGTGATGAACATGCTTCGAGGAAATTACAAGTAAGTGTGTACGAAGGCCGGCGTTGTTAATACAAAAAGCGTGTGCCACGTTTCTCGCCGGTTGGCAACGGAAAATGAGATTTACCGCGCGGAAAACGTAGTCCGCCGGCGAGCTCGCGCTGAAAACTGTTGCACCGCTGATGATCCAAATAATTCTGACGTCACCATGTGCATATACGAGATTGTTGTTTGTTTGGTCGCGTAATTACTTTTACTTCAACGATTTTTAAAACGCAACCACGTTGTTCCCGCCACGTATTTTCACTTTCTTTCGCGTTTCACGGTTTTACTGGCTCGCTCGTCAAATTTCCATCGCTAACTAAAAATTACCGCGAGATGTTTTTTCCCGAAATTGTTAGGGTCGATGGGGACTTGCTGTTCGTGTTTTGGGTTCCTCCGATGTCTTTCAAATGATTCAATGAGACTTTCAAAAGCAACATATCACCTTTATTGTATACTATGTACAGAAAGAAAAGAGATCAAGGATATGTGTTGAGAATATATACGTAATAGATTTGTTTGTACATGTACATATATATTGTAGTTCTTTTTACGTAATATACGGCGTTTGTATATAAAATTTTTGAATTTTATGTAGAAGAAATAGTCGGCTGTTTTCAGTGATTTTACAAGAAGTTTGGAAGACGTTAGAAGATTTTGGAAAATCAACGTAACATATATACATCTTTGTTTCAAGACAGATATGTAATTAAAGAACTATAGATAATATCTTTATACATTAAATCAAAGTCGATCTTTTACGTCTCGCAAGAAAAAATATAATTCTTTCATTAAAAATAATTTTACCTAACAAGAGATCTTTATTTTTCTCCTTATTAATACTCGACCAGAGATACATTTACCGCTGAAAGAGATTGAATAGAAATAAATATAAAATTCTGCCTCGTAAACTTTACTCTTTAAATAGTTTTTACCATCTGTTAAATCTTTTATTATCTACAAATTTATGAATCTTGTTATTCAAACGCTATTAAGATTACTTATAATCTTCCACTTTCTGAAAAAAAGCATAATAAAAGATAACTTTTCGAGTTATTTGCCTTTCGATCGAATTTATCTAATCTTAGTATTCTTCTTTCTAAATTTATCATTTACAATCTACAGTACATAAACGTTATCACATATATATAAATAGTAAATTAAGTATGTTACTGATCAATTGAGTACATTACAGTTGCCTCGACGTTTAATTTATTTAAAAAACGTTAGGAAACTTTTTAAAATTCTTATTAATGGCTAAAATATAAGTATAAATTCTATGTACGATCTGAATATGCTCTGATCATCACGTTCAAATACTAAACATAATGCAAGTAACAGCAGATTTACGTTTATATTTGTCATATTTATTTTATGTAATGGATAGAATAAAATTTCGCATACTTATGTGTATACTTTTTTGGGAAACAGCAGCAATGAACCATATAAGCAAAATAGAGACAATCCAAGCTAAAATTCTTAGATCAATTGTAACGTCCCATGGTACGTTAGAAACGAGGACATACGGAAAGACCTTGGAATACCAACGGTCAAGGAAGAGATTAGCAGATTCGCAAGAAGGTACAGAGAAAGAATAGCAACGATAGGAAACGATCAACACAAGTATAGGAAGAAGACTAAAAAGGAAACACCCAGCAGATCTCACAAAGGATATATCCTAACAAACACGAAGATGGTACCCCATTGGGGGTAGCCACCCACATGATAATCAAACAGCTAAAAAATTCTACCAAATGTCCAAATTGGACAAATTATGAATGTGAAATATTAAATAAAAATGTGTATACTTTATTCTCATTTTAGGAAATTCGGTATAAATTTTGGAAACAGTTGTGATTCACACGACTTATTGTACATGTGAACATATTGATGAAAAATTTATTGATGTTTCAAAAATTTCAGAACAGCTTTTTCGCACAAGTCTATACGCAATCCGAGAGATTTAACAGATCTGCACAAAGCTCTTGTTAAATATTTTCTTATGGCGAACGTGTGAAAAAGCGTGGTCGTATCCGAGCAAGTCTTTTTTCTTGTGAGAACAGGTAATTGTAAGTTGTTTTATAATAAAAACAGCTACAAAATATGTTTGGCTCATGCACTTTGAAAATAAATTTCCTGTAGCTAAATATGCTATAACTATTCAAAATTTTACTTTCACATTCATAATACTTTATTAAAAGATTATTTCTCTGCTAATGATTATCTTTTGTTACTTATTGTGTTATCTCATAATTTATATAGACTGTCAATGCCGATAGGACACTATTAAATTTCGATATTTGGAAAATTAATATAATTCATTGCAAAAAAGGTATAATTTGCATACTAATTTATGTTTTCATAAGTACTCACTGTATGCAACAAGTAATTTTGTAAGTAGGAAGTTTCTACAAAATACAGAGATACGTGTACTGTGTATATTTCAATTATATTTCATTTACTTCAGTTATATCTAATTAAATCTCATTTACTGCATATTAAATTATTTCTAAGATGTTATTATTTGCAACGTGAACATTAAAAATATACAATCGTTCATGAGTATAAAACGCGAAATGATATTTTATAAATTATTAGGATCTGTTATTTCCATATTATGATTAGTTAATCCTGCGCGCTTCAAATATTACGGCATCGTCAATGTTGACTCTTTAATCGATCGAGTAATCGTACGTCTATTGCTTGTATTATATTCGCGATTAAAATTGTAGTATAGTTCAATATGAACCAACAAACAAATTGTTCATAATGTGAATCCATTCATTCGTCCATACATCGTTAAAAAGACGCAGGTATACGATTATAAGTAAATCAAACGTATATACGTTATATACGTTTGACGCAATAGGTCTGACGGTGGAACATGCAACAAGGATTAAAGGCCATAGATGCTCCACTCTTTACAGATGCGTCGCACCTCCTATACCGACCTATACAGTGACACAAAAATAAACTCCCTGGATGGAGGCTACAATCAATGACGTCATGTTCGGTCAGAGTTCACCGGTCAGTGACCTCTGCTCGTTCCAGTCACCTGGCAGCAGTAACAAAAGACTCGACGCAACTGCTCGCGAAACAATATTTCAACTGTACGATCCTTCGTTGGCTATATTTCCACAACGTAAACACGCCGCGCCGAGTAGATCAACGATAGAACCACGCGATAGTGCACGCGAAAACCAAATTGATCCACATAGTGAACACCACATTTATACGAAAAACACACACACATGCCCATATATATATGTATATATAAGTGCATGCATCGACTGGCAAACTACCGAATCTCTCTCTATTATTCTGATATTCCCCTCTTTATCGCTCAAATTGCCGCGTCGATATTGTTTTGGACAATCACATTACACAATTAGAACATAACTAACCAGTTTCTTGCATCTACAAACACACTGACCAGCCAAATCAACACGTAACCATCGTACGTTAAATACCAAATTCAATCATTGAGTGATGTTCGATCGTGGATTATTTCAGATGATCGAAAACTCGCGCGATGATGTATGCATATTCAGGTAGAGAAATGTTATCGACCAAGAAATCGTGCAGGTGAGAGAAATAAGACTGAAGGGCGGTACGCAGCAGGAACATGACGTTCAACTACTTACTTACTTGCTGTCGACGTTCCCTAGCTGACAAGACGATGACGATTCGTCGCTGTCATTGTCATCAGCCTCTTCAGGCAGGGGTTGTGCTGCGGCATGGCTCCTGTCGCCGGTCTCCAGGTCAGCGACGAGAGTATACATCGACGATTTTTAAATAAACGTAGAACGTCGCCTTCTCGACGACATTGTCGTCAATCCCACAGATCAACGTGCAAACCACTTTTCGCGTGTTGTCCCTCGCGTTACACGACAGAAACGTAATCGCCTAGGTCCATGAAGAGGGCCAATTTCGTCCACGAACCCTTATACACCCGATTGCAAGTAGCGCCCTCCCGCCATCAAACTGTCTGATTGTGTACAAATAACGCCGGTGGCACCACCTTGCGCACGAATAACGAAAACTTTCACGAAGTTAGTGATCGATTCATGTAAGTACACTAGTTGCTTGGTCTTACGAAAAAGACGGTTTTATGCGAAATATAGTGAGAGAATAACTTAATTCGTCAGTAATTAGTGCTATAGCGATAATGTACTGAAATTATTAATATAAATTAATTTTAAATCATTCAATACAGAAACATATGCAATTGGTGTATTTGCTTTGTTATTGTCCTTAAGTGGAATATAACATATGATTAGATTCTTATAGATATGTATAAGTATTAAAAATGTGAAAAGGTATAATTGACTTCTAAATGTAATATGTTACTGAATATCTTATTAAATTCAATTTCTAATCTTAAAGCTCTAATCTTTAATTTCTCATCATGTGAATTGCAGTTATCATTGGTCATCCGATGAATTCCAATAAACGAAGTTTTATTACATACCGTTGCAGAAAAATATGAACAGAAATATCAATATATAGAATTCCTTGTTATTTAACATCTATGAAATGTTTATCAAAGTCAAAGGAAAACTGATATTGGACGTGTAACATAAATCGCACAGTGATTAACCTATCCCCTTCAAATGTTTTTCAAATTGAGGTCAAAAGTGGATACACATTTGGTAACAAATATCAATGAATCTACTATTAGCATTTGGAATGATTTTATCGATATTTAAAATAAATACGGTTAATGTGAAAGCCATCTTACGTACACAGGAACACGAAATGATGAATACATTATGTCAAAATCGAACACAATGTTAAATATGAACAAAAATTAAGTAGCTTTAATCCATATAATTAATTCTGGTTTGTATCTCAATATACTTTCCATATCTCAAAAGCAAAGACAAATTGATCGATACATTCTGAATGCGCTGACAAAGTTTCTCAATTTGTTCGCGGAATACCTTATGTATCGTATAGAACAGTACGCGTGTGAACATATATTAATTGTTTTCGTCAATTATAAGTGTGTATTTTATAAAAGTGTGTTGTATTAAACGTAGATTCTATTTAACTTTATGATATAATTCTATTATGCTGTAAAGATAGAAATGAATAAAATTAATGTTTTCCAAATTTAACAGAACTCAATAATTATACAAAATTTTACTATAAAATGACGTATAAAACGATACTAAAATAATGAAACTCAAAAGTAATCGGATCCTAAACATTTCTATATATTTCTTTGCAATTATATTACTTATAGAACGTATATTGATAAATCTATAATCAACTTTGTAATGTGACTTAAAATAAAAGTTACATCCTGAACTAACAAGTTTTCCCTGCTTCTTGTTGAAATTCATAAGTAGTTGCATTTGGCGGAATTAATTTATCATTAGGATAGAATATAGCTGCATAAAGCATTTCCACATTGCAATCAGAGATTCATTATGAAAAATTGATGCTGAAGGAAAAAAGTCGTGGCCGACAGCTGAAGAAAAATGATTCGTGCACATGCCTCGGCTGGATTAGACCCAATACATGTTTAGAATGGCGCAGCGACCTCCATCGCCTCGCAGGCAAAGAAAATAATCGTTGCTCCAGTTGGATGTGCGCCAGCAAATGTAGCTCCTTTTTAAGTTTGCCCTTCGAGCGTAGCCTTGACTTTCAGGCCGTAAAACGTGTGTATATCTCTAGCCGGTATCTTGCACCTGCTTCCCAAGGTATCGTAATTGGAACATCTAGATACAGTTGTTGCATTCGTTCATGTCTATTCTCTAAAAATACTCGTGAAAATCAATCGATAAATTTCGGTTAAACTTTGTCTTTAGATAACAAACTTCGGTAATTATCGCTAACGCAACCGCGATACCCTTTCTAGTGCACATTCGTATAATTTTCAACGATAAAAACATATCATAAGAACATGAAATTCTTCCCACATATGAATTAATCCTCTTCTTAGTTAATTATTTCTACAGTTGTATCAATTGTTAGTTTAAGTTATTAATAACTCGATTGAAAACAGATGTCGAGTTGAGGCGCAACAGTCTGCTTACCGACCTTTTTATTTTCGAATTAGGTGTGCATGCGAAGAAGCTTTTGATCGTAAGAGAAATTTGGCCCAGCTGTGAAAGGAGCTTAATTTATTTATTGCTACGCTACGACGCGCTACATGCAACGGAACCGATGACTCCGGCACTGTGCGCATCATTTTGCAGCAGGCCTCCAAGTGTTTTCCCGGACCACACCTTCGCAAAGGGGGTTTTTCGACAACGAATTATACCGACGTCGCGTTTTCGCGGAAGGACCATTGTGTACTTCTTTTTATAAATTTCACTAATGGTATTCCAAAAATGATTAGTTCTTTAGATGTTTAAAAAGATAGTTCACATAGACATGATATGTTTTCTCCAATAACAAAGAATTCTACGTGTATATGATTTATTGAAAGTTATTTCATTCGATACATTTTCATACAAAAATATTAATAATAATGATTAGTAGTAAAATTGAAACTTAAGAAGTTCTTTTTATTTTACATTTATTTAATAATACTGTGAGATACCAAATGATAAATTAAATTTAGTTAGATACAATCTAATTAGTAAATATTTCAAGAATAATATTAAGTATATTTGGTGTTTTTACTTTTGTAATTCAAACAATACAAAGATACGTACATAGATGTATAACACGTCTGAAGAATAAATAGGACTTTGTTGATGTACATGCATGTAAAAAATACGGTGCATTAGTTGCATACGAAATCACACTTAGTTTATATATTATTATATTCAGTTCAATTCATTTTCCTGGTTAGAATTGGTAACTTTAAATATTTGTTAATACTATAAAGTTTACACTTTACATTATGTTTGATAAAAATCCAGTACAAAAATATCATAATTGTTCTTTCCATATGTAATATTTCGATAAATTAACTCTGTTAGATATTATAAATTCGATTTTTTAAATATCTTAATTTCATTTGTTTTTCGTGTACGTGTTTCAGTCATCTTTAAGAATATACCTATTCTATTTTTATAAGGGCACTTCTTTAAAGTCTCAATACGTATACAGCACTAAATAATAATAACAATAAATATAACAAAAATATATTAAAATTATTAATATCGTAATACATCTTCTATATTATAATATAACAATTTTATCATATTATAAACTAATTTGAATTCTTTAAATTATTGTAGGCTAATGATTGCAAAACTCTATATATCCCTTGATTACATTGTAATTTTAAAGAGGCACGTGTATGTAATAGATTGAACTTTAATTTTGAATTGTGTTTCTAATGTATATGCACTTATTTTACATTTTCGTGTCAACAGGTAATTTTTCGTAAAAATTGTATATTTAGCTACGTACAATAAAATGCATTCACTCGTATATCATTGCAAATATAATTAAGTATAGGTAGAATCAAACACTTAATACGTATTAATTACTAAATTCTTGTGCCTCGTAGGTGAATATGTGGACGAAACGTATTAAGGTTAAAACTATTTATGATATTAAAAATTGTTAAAAATTTTGTCACAAAATTAATAATTACTATTTCTTCTGTTTGTTTTGAAATGAACACACATTTATCTCGTTGCATATTTTTTAAATACTTCGAATCGAATTCTTTAAATGTTTCATCGTACGATTTTATCTACGATTTTTACGAACTAAAAAGATTTTAAACATCTTCAATCTGTTATCATAAATGCCGTTGCGTTCTTACAGAGATGATGTGAAACATAATTATTTGTCCTTTTTCTCCTCCGAATCGGCTACTTGTTTGATCCCGTTCGTGCTTGCGTTTATTTTACCATTAGGTCCATCTTTAGAAATTTCGTCATCTTGAATTTCTGTGATACTAGCTTCCTTCTTTTCATCATCTTCCAGAAGATAGTCCCAGTCTTGCGAATCGTCACCGCCATCGCGAATCTTACTTAATTCCCTCTTCAACATTTCCAGACATTCTCTTCGTTCTTTCCATTTCTCCGCTTGCTCAGGATCACACTTGGCGTCCCCGCCTTGCATTTCTTGTTCAATCTTTTCTTTTCTTTCGCACTCTAATATGTACTTCTCATAGCCCTCCATCTATACAAAAGTGATTATTAATTGATGGTTCACGTAACTATAGATATTTTTAAATAAACGTGTAAATACTTAAAAGATAGTAGAATATTTATCCATTCACGCAGAAAAATTTTCTTTCAAACATCTTTTCGTATTGATAAGTGTAGTGAAGATATTAAAGCAATTTCAATTTCGCAAATTACAGAATAATCTTTTTAAAACATTTTTTTTAAAGCCAATGATTCTCATAATAATAGATAAAAAGGGCAAATATCTCGGAAGGAATGAAAAATATAGGAAAATGTCTCGATCGAAAGTGATGGACTGCAGATATTTGTGAAAATTCCGATTTTTTGCGAATATAACTAAAAAAATAGAGGTCGAATAGAGATTTGTTTCATCCTCCAAATATTATAACAACTACTGTACTTTGAATGTTTTATGTATTTTTATATGTTACATACATTCTATAAATTTTTCCACATTGAAATTTTCCATAAATGCAGAATAATCCTCAGTCTAGTTATAAAATATTGAGAGGAACAGATTATACTGACATTTGTTCGATCTTGTGATGATTTTCAACTGCGAATTTATAGATGGCAACATATATTTTTCGTTGCATATTATAACTGACACTAAATCGTGATATTTTCAACAAAACTACTTTTCATCTTTAATTTGAATTATTCTTGGCGATATGAATTTTCGAAGTGGACATGTCAGGATTAACCATAATTACATTACCTCGTTTAAAAAATATCGTTCAAGAATTAAAGCTCTAGGATATCTGGAGTTATAAAGCGTAGAATCGTTAGGATATATCGAGATTTAACTGCAGCAATATTGCAGAAGGTAGAATACAGAATCGAATATACATATACATACGCATTGAAAATCCCTGCATTGAGAAATTAGCCTAAGATTTTAAGCAATAGGGTCCTTTTCAATGCTGTGACGCTTGTGTATACGCTATCACATAAGTAAAGTATATGGAGGTTCGATCGTGCAGTTTCTATGTGTCTTGGTATTATGCTAATATCCATTATGTTAATGTCTCAAGAATATCTCGTGTGAAAGAAACAAGCAAAAGTATTCTGAAAACATTCCATATACAATGAGAAATATAGTCTTCTTTTTAAGAAGAATTTTTTTATTCTTTCCTCTCTCGATGTTGATTTAGGGATTTTTAAAATAATTGGAAGATCACATAACCTCAGCACGCTTGATATATTACAATTTTCATCCAAGCACTTCTCATATTTTCCATATATTTCCCATTTTGATACATTTCATACTTTTGAAGACATTTGAATACTATCTTCAATTTTTAAAAGAAGAAAGAAAGAAATAATAAAGATAACAGATAATCTGTTTAAATCAACCATTCATCAATGAGTTCCGTTTTATGAAGTTCCAACATAAAAATTCAAATTTCACTTATGAATCACTCGATCAATGTCCAGAATTCGACACGTTCATTTATCACCGGTCAGACATGTGAGGCTGAGAACAATGAAACAATGCCCCCTGCTACTCGCTTTGGTTCATAAACAAAGTGTAAAGGTAATTTTACGGAGCTTTAATCAAGGAAAGACGTGATTGCTTTATTTAAAAGCTACTGTAATATTATACTAAAACATTTAACCACTTAATCCACTCACAGACTTAATATATTAATATATTTTACTTGTTAAAAGGGAATAGAAAAATAGAACCTTGTCTTGCAGCATTCGTTGGACATTATTTTGTCTTTTCAGATGGCGTGGTAACCAAAAGCACGCCTGGATGAGTCGTAAGAATATCCAAACGACTCCAGCGAGAGCCAAGTACGAACAAGCGGTGTACACCATGCTTATAAAATCGACCGAGATCTGCTGGTACTTCATACCGATAATTTATTAGTTTTAGCAAAATCTGTAATCACCGTATAAATGAAAAACAGATAAGATCATCTCCGACGTACGAAAATTCGATTGAAACAAATAGGTGAATGACATATGTACGTATATGTATATCTATTCTTATTGACTTAATTTTATCTCGTGTAATATTAAAAGGTGATACTATTTTTATAATATAGTATTTGTTGGTGTAGTATATATTTGTATTATACAGGGTGGTTGGTAACTGGTGGTACAAGCGGAAAGGGGGTGATTCTACGCGAAAAAAGAAGTCGGAAATATAGAATATACATTTTTTTTTAATTTTTTTGTTTAATTTTTCCATCGAGACAACGATCTACAGTGAGATCCGTTATAACGAGACGTGATAAAATGCACGCGTACCGAGCGAAAATTCAAAGTCGATTTTCTCGAAAACAAAGCCTCAAACGAAAAATTTTTATTCTATATTTTCGACTTCTTTTTTCGCGTAGAACCACCCACTTTCCGCTTGTACCACCAGTTACCAACCACCCTGTATATTATTATATTATATACTTGTATTATATGTGGTATTATATTTGTAGTATATGGTTTTTGCAGTAACCGTATTAAATAAATCAACGTACACAATAACTACTATTATAAATATATTTATAGTGCTCGAACTTGCAACAGTTAATGACCAACATGCTAATAATATTTTAAATATTTACGATATAATCTCATCACATCACTTTTAATTCTTACGTCGATATCAATAATAGTACGAATTATATTGACTTATACAATAACTATATAAATATCGTATTAGATGTATTTATCATTACGTTGAGCAATGTTAAAAATGTGATATAATACAAATAAGTGAAGTATATCAAGTATACGTGAACAGTGAATTAATAAATTTACGATGCTTAGTATACATATTTTGTATCAAACGTAACTCTTTAAGAAAGAAAGATATGACACTAATGTATAATGTGCAGTGCATGTAATAAACGTCAATGATATTACGACATCCATTTATTATACTTGTCGACGATATACTGTAACTGTATTGATTATGCTTGCTTAGTTTGTTAGAGCGATAAATGTGCACTATGCGTTATGGAGATATTCTATACTATTGTAATGTTCATTAAGCATTTTCCATTTACTATCGCTGGTAATTTTACCAACAATCAACGTTGTTTTGTGTCTTCTTGTTGCCTGATTCCAACTGATTGCTTTTTTTTTTGTCCAAGTGAATGATTTTTATATCCATAGTGTTTCACATCGAAATACGTACATTCAATGAAATTCTTGTATGTTACACTCACCATGTCATTATACAAATTGACGTTAAATTGTTACTGTTGAATAAAACGCAGGTACGCAGTTTACTCGCACGTTATGCAAATAAAGAAAAACATTATTTCAAATAATAACTATGTATATAACTAATAAAAGAATATAAAATTATTAAAACGGTAATAATAACAGTAAAAGTTGATTTTTCTTACAACACTTTCATATTCGCATTCTAATATTTATATAAATAATTAATTAAAAGAAACAGACAGTTTTGGTAATCAAATAATTAGCTTAAATAGTAATTACTTATTAACGTTACCGATTTCAATATTACGCAAATACAATGTCTTCCTACAAGTTTTAATGTTTTACAATCTATCGTATTTAACAATGAATATAACACGAATATAAAAAATATATATTCACACTATAACGTATACATGAATGTTCTACTTTCGTTTAAATTCTGCTTATTCGTAGCGCGTAAATTTGATTTCATTTAAAAACGTTAAAATTTGTATACAACTCTATATACGACTGACTTACCTTTTCTTTAAAGAAACAACGATGCAACCATGTCCAAGTAGGAAAACTTTTTATATAAAAAAAAGGCGGAAAGTTAAATGTATTTGTAACGCGAGTCGAAAGTAGAAGAAACGACAATACGTCAGGCTGGCAGGTGAAACACGACTATTCACTACTGACCCCTATCGAAACAATCGATATATGTATATAGCCACGTATGATTAAACTGACATTCTGACGTTTTACAAATATGTATTTCAACGTAAACAGGACATTTTACGCAATTAATAATTCACTGTTCTTTGCTCTATTTCATTCTGTTATTGTTTAACAACAATCGCTTAACTCCGACATCTTTAAATTACTTCTTGGACGTATACATATTTATTACAAACTATATGTCATAGTGATTGATTTTCGCACATTTAACAGTGATTATGTATATAATAATTGAACTTAAATTAGAACGATTTCAAACGCAAACGTCTTCGGCAAAAAATCTGGAATTATCTTTTTTTTGTTTAGGAAATAAAAGTATAAAAATTATACGTTTAAAGAAATATATTTATAATTTAATTTAAAAATATAAAAGGAATATATTATTAATTTACTAACATAAATACTTTTTTGCTTTTACCATTCTCATAAATAAAACATATAATAAGATAATATGTGTTGTAGATAGTACATGAAAAAAACAATACGGTTAATAAAAATATATATGATGATAGTATCTAGGATACAAGCTTATTTAATTATTGTAAATATCATTTTTGTACTTCCACTTACATTGGAAAGTACCTAAAGCTGAAAAGAATAGGGAATTAAATCAAGAATACACACTTTTATTTTTACAGAAACAACTTAAAAATAAAACGCCCCACGTCCCAGTTAACATTAATCATCTAAATACAAATTGACACTTTGTGGTATTAATAGCAAGATTTGAGTACCATTATCGCGTAGAGTGGAGAATTTATTGCATATCATTTAACTATCAAATTCTAACGCTTAACATGATTTTAATATATAATTTATTTTCTACGAAATTATACACGTTCACCTAAACCTGATACAGTACGTATAGAGTAAACAGATGTGGAATGTGTGTGACAGTGCAATCATTAACAGGGAGGAACAAGGCCCA
This sequence comes from Bombus huntii, assembly GCF_024542735.1. NCBI lineage: Eukaryota > Metazoa > Arthropoda > Insecta > Hymenoptera > Apidae > Bombus > Bombus huntii. The sequence goes on from NC_066243.1 coordinate 4,049,317, forward strand.
TTGCACTCTTAGTTTGAATACTTGATATACGTATGTTTTTTACGTTTTTAAAGAAAAAAAATATTTACGTCATAGATCTTACATAGAACAGGAGGTAAGGAGTGGCGGAATTTCGTGGATTTGGCGCTAATTTATCTTCTAACTCTCGTAATGGGATTACATGTACTGCTTCGTCATCACATTCCAGCCATGTGCTAGTGTGTTTATGACGTCGAATACCACAACAATCCATACTACGACAACCAAACCGAATTAATTGTTCCTTAGATTCACTAGCACTTGGTTTACTTCTAAAGTATTTTAATATACCGGATGTTTTGTCTGATGAAGACGAGTTTGTGTTTGTGCTGCTGCTACTACCCTGACCAGAAGTTTGTCGTTTACTACCTCGATCGCATTGAAAATATTCTGCGAATGCAGATTCATCAGGTAAACGAGTATAAGCGACATAATGACCAGCTGTCATTGTCGCACCCTGGTGCATAATTACAGAATATAACTTATATACATGTCGTGACTCTGATCTGCCACTTGTAGTTCCCCGTGTTTGATCATTGTTGCATTCTTCGCAAAAACATTGCAACGTTAACGGTGTTGGCATATGATTATTAATTTTTTCCATTGACCTAATGCAATATATATCTTCATATGAAATATGGAAATCTTGTTTCTTCATTGCAATAAATAAGTTAGAAAACTGAATCTTACCCTGCTGCAGTAGAAAATCTTTTCAACTGCAATATAAGTAGCCTTGGTAAAGATGGAAAACACACAGCTCTGCGAGCTTCATTATAACGAAGACAACGAGCGCACCAATATTTATCTCTACCCCAAAGAAGTTCACTAGTAACTACAGCACGTTTGTATACTTCACTACTATCCATTGGTCTTACTTCTTTATCTGCAAATAAATATATCTACAGTATATTTCTGATCGTTACTCGTTACTTAATATTGGATGATCATTAATGTCACCTACCTTTTTCACTTGATCTGTCTATATCAATAGGCACACATATATCGCAAAATGTTTCCTTTCGTTCTGTAACATGCTCACACTCTAGACATGTAGTCCGCAAAAGGCTAACTCCCTCAAAATCTTCAGAAATAAAACACTTTTTGCTTTCCAGTCTATGACTACTTATCTCTCCATTAGTTTCCGGAAATTCAGCATGGCCATTTTCGTATTTCATACAGTACTTCATATAATATTTCATATGCTCATATGGTCTAGAAGATACTGATACACCATTTAGATTCGATTGTACAAGACAAGATGAACTTCCCCTTGTTGTTATCTTTTTCTTTTTTCTAGATTTACGAATGCTTCTTTTGTTGGAATTACTACCTTCTGATTGTACATCTGTTAAATGTTCTGTAGAGAAGTCTGATAATCCATCGTTATTTTGTCCAAACTGACTTTCTCTATGCCTGACTAACAATTGGAATGTTTCCCTGATGTTATCTAGTAAACACACTAAAAGCTCATGAGCATCTTGCTGTTGATTTCCTTCAAAGATAGGATTTACATCTCTGTAAAAAGATATACATACATTATTGTTTTTAATGTAATATTCAATTCTTAATTATAATATTCTATTATTAATATTATATTTACCTAAGAGCTTGCAAAAATGCATCTGGTTGATACGGTTCACTGTTTTCTCTTGCTTCAGATGCACGTAATGCCATGAACAATTCATGTAACTTCTCAGTAGCTATTTGTATTCTATGTTTGTTACTATCTCCAGTAGGTCCAGCCAAAGCTAATAGGTCTTTACTGCTCCAACTCCTGCTGCCACTTGATGTAAGTGACACACCAGTTCTTCCCAAAGATGATGACTTTATCTAATATGAAAAATATACAATATATTTTTCCATTTTATTTTTATATAAAAATATAACAAAGCATTCTTTCTTTTAATTAAAGAATTAGCATCAACATCTCAGTCGCTAATGACGTGTACTGCTGGAACAAAATCTATTGTTTTAAATAAAATACAACTTACTTTTGTTTGAAGTTGTTTATCATTTAAATTAGACAAATCGGTGGCCAAATGATGCAAATTATGTAGGAAGGATGGTGCAAATCGTAACGTATATATCACACTGTTCAAAAAACATGTATTTCCTAAATTACATAAAGTAGCTATTCTTAATCCTTCTGTACCACTATTCGATACATCATAACTTCCATCTTGGTGATTGCTCAATTGATTGCGATAACCATTCAACATTTTGATTGTACCTTCATAATTAATGAACATTATGAATAAATGTTAAATCATATTTGATTGATATAATCATATATAATTAATATTCAATATGATATGAAAGTTTATATAATAATGAAGTTTACGTACTATGTATATAGGTATCTCTGTTTAAAAGGCTCTCCCTCTCTGAAATCTGAGGAGCCTGAGAAATGTTGTTAGAAATTGTACGTGCACGGCCAGAAAGGGATAAGCAAAGTTTCTTCCTAGGGGGAACTGAACGTTTATCCGCATCTTCTTCTGTTTCTAATACTGTCATTTTTTGTTAACCTGAAATTACAATCAACTATATAGTTGTCCATTTACAGAAATTGCATTTAAATTGTAAATTTGCTTTTACAGAGGTCATTTAAATTCCATTTTACTTTGTACTAATTACTTTAATTTATATCGTATAAATAAAAACCTGTGTACTTACGTATTATTTAGTAAGGAAGTCATGGAACAAATGAGTTTGTTATTAACCTTAGTTAATCGAAAAAATCTGTTTGATAATTAAACCACAAAATGTTCTTTGAATTACACGAACTACATTTCTATTGCTGTCAGGCGAAACACTTTTTTACAATGTTACAGTAGCCATTATGCGTTGTGCCTAATGTCATATATTCATGAACCGCGTTCATGTGCGGTTACAATTTCACATTTATGTAGCTTTTTCTATACTATGCACATTGTCGTCATTAATGTTCCCCTAGAATCCGTTACGAGCGTTTGCGTCTGAAAATGGACGTTGGAGCGATTATGACATAAGTGCATATTCAGTAGGTCAAAAGTAGTCTCTCGCTAGTTAAAATGTGGATAAGTTTAAAAATACTTTGTTGTTATGTACTTCGATATTAGTAACTGATTATTATATTTTTCCTTTTATTATGATTATAAAAAAGTAGTATTGATTATTATAGGTATACAACACAGACAATTTCACTATTCAATTTTATACGATTTTAATATATCTAACGTACCTATTTAACGAAATCTTTTTATTATAGTATGATTACTAAATACTAGTGTAATTTTAAGCACGCACGGTTTAAATTTATTTCTTTTGTATAATTTTATTTATTATTTTTTATCCATATATAATTGTTTCAGAAACTAAATTTTATTGCAATATGCCTCCTTTTTCATTTTTTATTTATTTGCTATGTATTAAATAAGCAAATACTATCAGTTACATCTATAATAAGAAGTATTTTTTTGTAATGTACAGTATAAAGAATTTATCCCTTTCTTACAATTTTTAAAACTCGAGTTTTTAAATATTACTTAGAAAAGATTTCAAGTAGCTATTATGTAATTTTAATAATTGAGGAATCTTGAACGTAATAAATTAACGTAAAAAAAAATGGTATAAAAGATTCGACAGATTTATCAAACCGAATACATTCATATACATATGTTATATATATGTATATCAAAACAATAAACCATAATTTTTATTCAAATTTTATTCAACAGTATTGTATTAAACTTTTATGTAATAGTGGTAGTATTATTACTTCCCAACATATATAATTTATTTTCCTATAAGGATAAGAATTCAATATTGTCTCATTAACTTTCCATAGTTGGTTTCCTGTGAAAATTAAATTTTAATGGTTTTTTTATAAGTGTCATAGATTTTGAATTACAATATTTAATTCGTTAATAATTAATACTTAATAATTGTATTATGTGATATATGGTATATTAATAAAAAATATCGATGGCATTCAATCCAATAGTATTAAAAGCGCTATTATTAATGGCATGGAAATATGCAATTAAACTTTATATAAATTTTACTTCCGAGCATACGTACAATTTAATATAATATATTATTAAAAACATTAAAAACAGTGTTTTATGAAAAACATGTTCAAATATAAATTTTTCGAAATTTATTGAATAGAAATATATTTTAATTTAACAACCTTTGCATTTATCTGTTTAATTATAACATATAGTAAGTAAAAACAATATAATATTAATATGAAAAGGGATAGTTACTTACGCAGAGAATTTTACATTTTATGTTGGCAAAAGTGTATACGGTTACATATTTTAAAAACGCTTACGTAGCTGTGTATACAGTCATTCAAAATAATCAACTTGTGAAATAGCAGGTAAATTTTATACAATTTTTACTCAATGCGGTCAAATAATTTTGGAAAACTGAGAGTTCAAGCTCGACAAATTGATGACGGTATTGAAAAACTAAATACAACATGGAAACTTCCACACGTTCTAATCGGACGTTTTGCAGAATGTACTGCAGAATCAGATTTTTATACCGAAGCTATGTGGAATGTTATAAAAAGTACACAGGTTTGTATCATATAAATCATTTTATCTCTTTAAATTATTTCTACCATTTAATTAATGTTTTGTTATTTAATGTTTCTTAAAAATTTATATTGCTACTGATACTATATAATATTTTCTTTATTTACTAAAAAATATCAGGATGGAATAGAACAAACTTTGTCAGAAATGAAAGAAGATTCAATTCATATGGAAGAATTTCTCCAAGAAACTAAGGCACAATATGAAAGCTTAAAAGAGCAGTGCGATAATTTGGAGACTGTTTTTGGAGAGTATGGTTATCGTTACGATGAAAATAATGTCTTGGAAGAGTAAGTATTTAATTTGTAATATTTTGAGTAAAAATTATTATTTTTTAATAATTTCATAGATTCACTAATCAATTCATAATTATTATTTCAATATCTTATTTAAATTATATAGATCAAATGCTCATAGTACAAGGAGCCCCGATCAAAACTCAATTGAAGAAACAGAAAACTTAAAAGTTGAATTTACTCCTAATCTTAGTTGGAAATGTAAAGTAAAAGAAAATGGATTATCATCAGCATGTAAAGATAATTATAAGTCACATATGCTTATGACAGCTTTAACTAATACTTCAACATCAGTTTTTGATCATAGTTCACAAGGATTACTATGATAATGATAAGGAATGATGACTATACACAAGGATTATGTATGCATTCCAGAAAGAGAAAGCCTATAAGTACCAACTCTTTCTAAACATTTGTATATTGTTTGTTTCACATTATTATTGTTAATCATTAAAGTCAAACTTGAATTATTTTAAGATAATATTGTTTTTATATGACGTATCTCAAATATAAGATAATAATAAAATGTATAAGTACAACTATACATTGAAATATTCATTGACACTATTTTTTTTTAGAACTTTAACTTTGTAGGTAATTCAATAATTAAAACTATACTAAATTTTATATTAAATATCCTAACTTTGTTGCCATATGTTACGACACAAAAACAAAGTAAAGATAAAACAAATAAAACAAGATCAAATTTTTATTTGCATCAATTTGTGTGTATATATATATATATCAACTTTGCAATAAAGTATCATAATTCACTTATAGCTTACTTTAATGGACAGTGTAGTTGTGTGAATAACTTGATCTAATTTTATAATACTTGAAAGTTTTATTTGAAACTTTTAAATATAATTTTGGTTTAGTAACGATGTATAGGTCTAATAATATATTACATGTTTGACAATCTATATGGTATACGTCATAAGTAACTGTAAACAATACAACATAACCTATTTTACTAAACCATTTTCTGCTTCAAAGTATTTCTTTACGAACAAAGTTTTAAGATACGTAACTTTAATTTTTATAAGAAGTATGGGTTAGTATGAAATGTAATATATTGTATATTTTCAAATATATTTGTAATATTAAGTGTTACATATATTTACATATTTTTCTATTACATTTATTTTCTATTTTATAATTATTAGATACAAATACAAAACTATGCCAAGGTAAAGATATTTTTGAAAGGATGAACTATTTGTATCAGGTAATAATAATCTTGAGTAACTTTTTACACTGTAAATTAAAGTGGAAATATTAATGAAAAACTGTTCTTAGGCAAGTTACCTAATGGCATTGAAAAATAGAGTAGCAGCATCATATTATGGAAATATAATGGTTGGTTGTGCAAAAAAATCAGTTTTAAGAATGTGAGTTTAAAAAATTTAAATGACCATAATATATCTATCTAGTCATAATCGTAAATAAGTTTCTATAAAATATGTAAGTAAGATTTATATATGTATAAAATTTTTCTTTTTAAGAGAATCGGATATTAAAAGGACAATTTGTAAATGTTGTCAATCACCACTTATACCTGGTGAAACTGCAAGGGTGCGATTAGTGTCAAAACCGGTAAAAAGTGTGAAATGGACATGTTTAACATGTTTAAGTGTTAAAAGGTATCCTACAAAAGGAGGATATAAATTATGGATTGAACAACCTAATTCGGTAGTTCAAGTTTTCAATTATGCACCAAAATCGTTAGATAATAAGTCTAATATTGAGATAAAAAAAAAGAATTTGGATAAAGAAAAACATATGGATACTGAAAAGAGTTAAATGTACACAGATTTGAATATTTATTTCCACATGATGTGAGATGTGATGAATGTTGACATACGAATATTTTTTTTTATCAATGACTTATACATAAAATATGTTACAATAAATTTATAATCAATAAACAGATACTTTTACTAACTGGAATATTCATAACCATCTAGTAATATTGTGATACTGATATTAGTTTTACATTAAATGTTTATAGACATAACATGATCATAGTTAAGTTATTGTTTTTCGAGTATATGATATACTGTACGATTAGAGCCGTTCGCAATAAATTCCATAGACCCCAATGCACATATGTTTCGTTGAGGACGGTTTAGGCGATGAAAAGCGATGTGGTCTTCGCAGATAGCGCGAGATGATTATGTTGTTACATAACATTGAAATTTGATGCGAACGTCTCCATTTAACTAGCTATGATATGACTATATCCGCCCATCGCCAATGAGTTATACAAAATCTCAAATGTAGGATAACTGTCACGTATACACGCGGGCGTAATCAAATCACAGATTAATCGGATAAAAATCAGTCATTTAACCCTAACTTAAATAAATATAACATATATTGCAAATTAATAGTTGTACATGAACTTATGACATATGTTGATATTTTGACTGAATTGTTTTCCTAATTACAAATATTTTTAACATTATGAGCTTGTTCTTTTTTTAACATTTAGAACATTTTGTTGTATTAACGCCATGATATGACATTAAGTGACTCATTTGTTCATATAGAAGATAATGACACTATAAGTACGTTCCTTCCTTTTGTTTTTACGTGTAAAACGTACATAAGTTATATAAATACTAAACTAGTGAGGAATTAATCAGAAAACTGCGCTGGACGGAGTCTACACATTCATTTATATACATATATCTGTCGTGCCAAGCTTCGGTCATTAAACTATTTCACAGTATCTATTTTCTAGCAATTTTGATTTTTCTAACAGTGAACCTAACAATTAGTTAGTTAGGACCATAGGTTGGCAACGCACACATATATACATGCACACACCAGCTACAGGGAAATATTTATTCCAGTAATATTGACTGTTGTTCGTCGTTACTCTTCATCTTGAATTCTTCACTGCTGAAGAGTTCGAACTGAAATAGCAAAAGGTGCACAGTCAGAGTAGATTTTCCTGTGTAATTCGGGATAATTTTTGTGCTCTCCTTGTACACGCGTCTACTCGCAGACAAACCTAACGATATTATCCGATTATTGTCGAAAAGGTGTGTGCATGCGAGTATAATTTCGGAAAGGCGCGTGCAACAGTTAGAGCCGTGGTTAGAGAGGTACGACGTATGGTGATAAAGTTATATTACTGATTAAAAAAGGGATTGGCGTAAAACTTAATTTATACTAGCCCTGAAACAAACTGGGGTTGACCATCACGATCAAGTGTAAATTGAGGCATTACATTCGAGGATGGCTGAAATGTTGATCCTTGAAAACCCATGGCTGATTCGTAAAGCTAAAATAAAATGTATAATATAATTACATTTTTTCTTCTTGAATATATAATAGTTTATCTAATGTTAAAGAATATAATGGCTTTTTTGATATACATTATGGTTTCCTGGAAGCGTTGTATAATCTGGTGTTGTTGGACGGTGCCTGTTCGTAGGCAGTGGTCGCTGAATAGTAGCATAAGTGTTATCTTGAGATGTATCACCCATCCCAACACTTACACCACTTCCTCGTCTCTCTGTACCTAAGCCACCTTCAGGTTCACTAAATACTTGCATTGTTAATTCTTGTTCCTCATATAATTTGAGTTTTCTAAAAAATTATCATTATATAAATATGTTATATGAATGTATCTTTAACAGAAGGTATATCTTTACTCACTGCTCGATCCACAAAGGATTTTCTGTAGTATTTAACTCGTCAATAATTTGTTTCTTTATTAAACCATCCTTCTTCCTTATATCATTTGGCACAGTGATTACCCTAAAATATTATGTAATATAATACATTTGATCTTTTTCATATTAAAATAAGAAAATGTATATTTGTTTAGCATTTACCAGTGTCGTAAACAACAACAAACTACTGTTACAGTAACTGCACCAACTAATAAAACTACAAGTAAGGCTATTAAAGCCGCTAACGCAGGATCAAATGGTTCTTCTTGTACTCCTGCATAAGCAGGCTGAAAAATTATATTAGTTAACACAATGTTAATATCTTATTTATGGTTTGAAATGTAAGAAATATTTACCACAACATTTTCAATAGCAAAACCAGCATAATAATCTTTCAAGAAGTCATATTTTGCATCAATAACTTTAAGTACTTGTGGAATGGGAGCAATAGTTTGGGTTTTTGGTTCTACCACGTGTAAATACATGTCACACCTATAAGTTGCATTCAAATGTTACGTTCTTAAAAAAGTACAAATTAATTTAGAGAAAGTTTCAAATGTTCTTTTCTTACCATTCTCTACGAATATGACCTGATGCATCTACATGGTATCGAATTTCATCAACAACAACTCTGCTTTGAGTTGCATTTGATAATTCTGACACAATTTCATCACGTTCACGATTCACTTCTTCGGGAGATTTTGACAGAATGACTCTAATTAATTGTGAAGCTTCGAATACCCAGACCTTTGTCAACATAAAAGATAAGTAATTAAGAAATTAAAAATGTACAAATACTCACGTATAAAATAACTTACATGAACTCTAGTCATAGCATATCTCTCTGGAATAGCAGTTTCTTTTGCTACAACTTCAACAATGAATCTGTCCTGGTTATACTCAGCCATATAACCACTTGTGACAAGTTTACCATCTTGTGTTACATTGAAAGGACTTGGAACTATAGAACCACTAGGTTTCTCTGATCCATATTTGTAGAGGTTTGCATTGGCAACGTAGTAATGTAGCGTACCGTTATCTCCAACATCTAAGTCTGACGCTGTTACTTTTGTTACAAAATCATTCACATTTGCCATTGAATTAACACCCGCATAGTAGTCGTTACGTTCGAATATCGGTAAGTTATCATTTTCGTCTAAAATAGTTATGGTAACATTTACGTGTCCATGGTCTGTATTGTGCATTAGTGGACGTCCTGCATCTACGGGGCTTATATAGATATCAGGATCATTGGAAGCCAGTATCGATAAGACATATTTGTCCCGAGATTCACGATCGAATGATTTATTTGCGTATATGCTACCATCAGATTTGTCCATGTAAAACGCATAATTTTCATTTCCTGAAAAATATTTCCATTTACATAAATGTGTACCCTTATTTAGTAATAGTATAATTTTACAAATTGCTTGGTAGAACATTACTTACCAGCCTCTATGTAATAATAAACCTTCGCGTGTCTGCCTTCGTCTTTATCTTCCGCAGTTACTTTTCCCACAAAGTAATCTTTCGGGCGATTTTCTGATATATAAAAATGATATTCATCGTAAAATTGTGGCGTGTTGTCGTTCGTATCAACTAATTGTACAGTAAGCAGTCGTAATGTTTCATATGCCGTAGGAGTACCGTGATCGGCAGCTACCAGAACAAGCTGAAATAATATTAAAGTTAACGTTATTATTTTTGAAGTCAATTGTTGTAAAAAGCTTTTAGATACGTGAATGAAATTTACCTCAAATTTGCTTTTTACTTCTCGATCAAGAATAATCTTCGATCTTAGTTCACCTGTCTCTTGATCTATTGAAAATTCTTCTGTTTCTTGAGTATTTCGATTCCCAACCTTTAAGTGATAACTTACGCGTCCGTTTTCTCCAGGATCTCTATCGATTGCTTTTACCGTCAATATTAAGTAATTTAGTACACCAGTATTCTAAAAAATGTTCGTTATTACACTCGTGTAATCTTCTAAATGACGAATACCTTATCGATAATCTATTTTTATACTAACTTCGGGTACTTCAACAGTAGCGTTCGTTAATTCGGGTAGAACAAATTGAGGTTTGTGTTGATTTACTGATGTTACTCGTATATCAACGGTACAGTTGTCTGAATGTGGTCCACTACCCGCACCATCTCTTGCCTCCACTTCAATTCTGTATGAGCCAGCTCTTCCAAGCAGTGCTGCTCCGGGGTATAGAATGCCCGTTTCACGATTTAAAGAAAATGACTCGTTTTCATTCCCATGAATTATGGTATACCAAACTTCTCCGTTGATCCCTTCATCATGGTCCATAGCTATGACCTTACAATGAATATATAATATGTCAGTTTTTTAGCTTTATCATTCTGTAAGTTCAAACAGATGAAGTATAATTACTTGTAAAATAGGTGCAGGTGGATTTACTGGCAGATTTTCAGCAACCGAAGCTCTATAACTATGTTGTGTAAATATTGGTCGATTGTCATTAACGTCGATAAGTTTTACAAGTACTGGAACGGTGGTACTTCGACGTGAATTTATATGAGCACCATCGCTGGCCATTACTGTTATGGTGATATTTGGCGTCATTTCTCTATCGAGAACGGTTGCACCACCAACAGTAATTTCTCCCGTTTCGTGGCCTGTAATTTATATAAATAGATGTTTGTCCATAAAATATTGGTTCGATTAATTTTGAATAAAAAGATTACACTTACCGATATTAAAGTCAGCAGCGTGATCACCTATAAGACTATAACTAATTTCTCCAAACGGACCTTCATCTCCATCTGTCGCTTTCACGGTAGTAACATGTGTGCCTGGTGGCGAGTTTTCTTTCACAGACGCATTATACAATTCCTTCTCGAATTTAGGATCTTGATCATTAACATTTATTACAGTGACAATTACTTTGGCTGTTGTGGATAGCTGCGGTACTCCAGAATCATACGCAACCACTGTGAACTCCAGTTGCTTCGTTTCTTCGTAATCAATAACTTGGCTGGTTCGTACAATTCCTGCAATATGCGTAACGTTTATTGTACTTTCCATATTTTCCACTTAGTTGTAACGCGATTATAACGAACCTGTGACGTTGTCTATATTGAAATAGGGACTTGGTGGTATAATTCCGTATCCTGCTATATTACTATCTGCGTCTACCGCTGTAAATGCTCCCACAACAGCACCAGTTGGCTGTTCTTCTTGCATTTCTATCAAATATCGTGGATTTTCTCTCGTCCATGGTTTCAAGAATTCCGGTGCCATGTGATTCACGTCAATGATCGTGACTACTAAGGTGCCTAATTACAAACAAGAAGATCCATTAAATAACTACAGACAAGTATCATTTTGACCGTAAGAATCTCAACGCGACTAGAACATCTTGCAATAATAAAACAAAAAACATAGAAAGTTATATTTTTCTTGTTTCGATAACCCAATAGCAGTAGTAAATTATCATTTGTTGTAACTCGTGGCTACATATCCGGACAGTACTATCCTATGAACTTTACGATACTATATTTCTTAAAGATGTAATACCTCTGCCTTGTTGTAATGTGGGTGCCGTTGTATCACTGACAACGACAGTGATGCTCACAGTAGCTGCGATATCACGGTCCAATGGTCTAACGACGGAAACTTGACCGGTTGCCCGATCAACAGCGAAAAAGTCCTGCGGATATACCGATTAATACACAAGTAGTTTTGCAACTAATTTTGTATGATCATTTTATATGATTGTCAGACAAAGCATCAGATTATACCTTGAACGATTTACTGTCGTTGACCTGTTGACCATTTCTATCGATCGCCGTAATTGGCTCTGAAATGGCGAAGTTCAATGCTTCCAAGTTGGCACTGTCTGGATCTGTAGCTTTTAACGTCGTGAAGACGGTGCCAATGGGCGTGTCTTCCGTAACTTCGGCTCTTTGAGTTTCTGGCGTGAAATAGGGCGCTTTATCGTTGCTATTTTCAACGTTTATCATCAACGTCGTTGTTCCGGTTAAGCTAGGCGTTCCTAATCAGAAAAAGATCACGATGAAACGTATACTAAACGTTATGACGCGGTCGTATAATAAACGTTAGACTCGCGGATATTTATGCAAATTCATATTTTTATGAAGATAATTAAACAGACAACTAGCAGGAGCTTGGTAGAGATTTGTTTCATCCGCCAAATATTACAACAAATATCGCAATTGAATATTTTATACGTACATTTTTACGTATTACGTGTATTTTACTCATTCATTTCGTTTTAAAATTTCCAGATATGCATAAGAATCTGTGGTCTAGTTATAAGTAGAATGTATAAACTAAAGAAAATAAAACAGATGACAGTTTTTATCTAAATAAACCCATTTTCATGTACCTTTATCAAATGCTATTACTTCTACATGGTATGTATTTTTATTGTCGTAATCCAACTTCCTAAACACTGTTACAACGCCTGTTGTTTCATTCATAGTAAAGTCATCGAAAGCTCCCTTCTGTATTCTGTAAACGAGTTCTGCATTTATTCCCGTGTCAGCATCGGTCGCTGTAACTTCCTCCACGACGGTCCCTGAAATGTATGAAATTAGAAGATCCAATCGCATACGATAATAGCCTCTTGTAAACCATCGTTGAAGGCTAACATACCAATCGGCGATATTTCGGGTATGCTGGCAGTGTAAAGTTCTTGCGTAAAGACGGGTGCGTTGTTATTGACATCGCGAATAGTAATGTTAACGGTGGCGGAATCGACATAGATCCCGTCGTTCGCTTGTATAACGAGCGCAATCCAATCGTGTGTTGAATTCGTTAAATCCACTGGCCCTTTATTTCTTATCGTAATTTCACCAGTGTCTGGATCTATGGCGAAGAGTCCTAACTCATCGCCGCCCACGATCGCATACGTGATCTTCGACGTTTTGTCCTTATCTCGGGCTTGCACTTTCAAGTCGGGCTCGAATTTCTCTGCTCCTTCGTCTATAACCGCACGATACTTGTCTTGCAAAAATCGTGGTGGACTGTCATTGGCATCCGATAAACTGATGCGCAACGAAACGCTGGTCGTCTGTCCTTGCCCATCGTTATCGGTGGCCTAAAAAACAGCGAAGGTGAAAGCCGACGAAATAATTACATATTACAGTTTATCTATATCTATACAAAAGCAAGTTATCACGAATCTTCCGCAAATAGAGGTTTCTAGTGTTAAATCACGAGCAAGTTCTATACGCTACTAGCAAAATGTTTAAAGACGAGGAGTCTGCAGTTAAGATTGGTCAATATTTGATAGAATAGACAAACGTATATATTTAATCTCACAATATTGACTCAGTCAATCTGAACATATTGTTATTTGCTTCTATATAAACAGATATTCAGTATATGGCTCCTTATGTTTGTCAAATTAAACGATAGTAATAAAATGAGCACACGTTTCTGGCTGTGGTATAATGGTGAAACGTATAATGGCAAGTGGATATAATAATTTTGACACAGCGTACCTTGTACGTTAGAAAATACTCTGTTTGTTCTTCGTAGTCTAAACAGGGCGATACTCCAGGAGTTGGACACTGAGCCACCGTGATAACTCCAGTTTTCCGATCGACAGAGAAATGCTGCGCGCCTTGACCGAGCAACTGATAAGCTATTCCAGCTGTACCGAATCTAGAGCATAATTTGTTTATCAAATTTCTGTTGCGTCGAATGAAGAAATAATTCTAAGAAGAATTACGATTTTTCTCACCGTCCGCTATCGCGATCTTTAGCAGTGATCGTTATAACCGTTGTGCCTGGAGGCGCGGTTTCCAGCACCACGGCTGTGTAAGTAGGGTTGCTGAAAGTAGGCGAATTATCGTTCGCGTCCGTGATAGAGACAGTTACGGTTGCGGTGGAGGAAAGTTTCGGATTCGTGTGAACCTCTTCCGCAACGACCTGAACATTTACAATGGCATGATTTCACTTTCGAATCGTGTTAACTGACAGACAAGAATAATAGGATTCGCTAGCATAGAAGCGGCCGGATTACCAGAATGATGAATTTACGCTGATTAGGATTTTCATAATCTAGCGAGCCATTTGCCACGCGGATGTTCACAGATGTGCTTCCAGTCGCCATAGTCGGCTCGATGGTGAAAGCACCATCAGTGATGTCGTCCAGGCGTAGGGAAAATACCGAGTTCAGGCCCTGTAAAGATTTAATTTTATAACGCTTGTAACGTAACGTTGCTACTGTGCAAGTTCAAATTAAAAGGAAATACTTCTTTATGGAATTGCAGAGCGGTCGTAGAAAACATTGTACGTGCCAAGAGCAAACTTTTCAGCAGGAAAAGAAAACTTACGCAATAATGTAGTCGAGATTCATGAAAGAAAAAGGTGCATCCGTAGAAGAAGAGCTTGCATGTGCCAGCCCTTGGTTCTAAAGAAAACTCAATGCTCCATTTATTTAAATACACGCCATTTAAATAGACAAAAAGCAAGAAACCATTAACTGATGTTTATTGGCGCTTATTTTTCGTTTTCCTCTGCAGAAGAGGTGACGTTCTGACATTATCTTCCAGTTATAATCCAGTTATAGTTAGTAACTATTTAGAAAGGGCGATTGCACTCAAACTCTATACTACAGTATTCTCATTGCTACGTAGAACACAGCAGCCCAACTCCGATCTAACTCGAATAAAAAAATCAGAATTGTTCAATTCGCGAAGTATTTATTTTAACCCTGAAATGCGTTGTTCGTTACTCGCATATATGACTAATGTTCGGTTCTTAATTAATTAACACTTTGACTGCCACGTTGGTCATATACGACCAACCATTGATGACTATAGCGCTTGAACTTTTTACTATTGTAAAAATTGAATGAAAATTGACAGTTAGGGCATTTTCAATATAACCGACAAATAGAAGATACTTTGAAATAAAAAGTGCCCCATTGAACAATTAAACATTTTTATTAGAACATCAATAAAAAAAAAATGAGAACAAATCTTGCATCTAACGGTGCACTGTGTTAAAACACTTTAAACATAAATGTGGCTCATCGATACAACCTGGACAATAAGTGGTCACCTTTTTAGTCCGATTCTTAGCAATTTTTGATCCTAACTGTTTAACGTTTTTTTATAGCACCCTCTGCAAAATTTTCGTGCCAAACACGCTTGCCCTTCTTTCTTCTGCATTTCGTGTCGCAATCTTTGTCGAATAAGTATATTTGACGGCTCTGGTGAATGGCACTGTGTAAGGTGCATTGCGAGTGCCATTCTAAAATCTGGTACCTTGATTTTTGTTTTTATTCCTTGTTTATAGAGTATCATCGCGTTTGAAATTGATGTATTCAACAATAACTCTAAAGCTAATTTTATATATCACTTGAAGATCCTTCTATGTGGTGTAGAATATGCTACCATTTGATCTGATAAATCTACAGCACATTTTCCTCTGTTGTAATCTACCACTACCATTGGTTTATCACAAACATAATTTTTTTTGCGGATCTCTACCATTTCAGCCGAATGTTTCGTCGAAATCATAAAAATAATCATAATACTGTTTACTAATATCATCTACACGTTTCAACAATATATTCTGGATGTTTTGCTTGTTTGGGCGTTTGAATGGTTTGTTGACATAAACGAAGGCTTGTTACGATATGTCGCTATCAACTGTTACCAAGATGACACGATGGTCACCCGTGACCACCACTAAGATAAACAGTCCATTGGGGAAGAATGTTGTCTTACATTATCAATTTATTATTATTTTGCCATTATGTGCTTTGAGTAATAAAAATACTCCCGTGGCGTCCTCAGTGAAGCATGTGATTTCGGCGTGGCAGTCAAATTGTTAAGAAAACAAATTCTATTTAATTGCGTAAGTTTATTTTTCCTGAGAGAAAAGAGCAGAAGAAATGCCAAATTCCAAGGTAAATAAAAAGAAAGTAACGTTCGTTTCTTCTTTTCTCTATTTCCTAATTTCAGAAGTTGATCGATAATGACTGCATTTAAGTAACTCACGATGTTGTTCTAATGTATGATACTCACGACGTCAGGATCCTTGACAGTCATGTCCAAATGTGGCAGTGGCGTGCCATTCGGTACGTTCTCCGGAATCTCGATGTTGTACTCGCGACGATTAAAAGTAGGCGGCTCGTCGTTCACATCCTTGATGGTTATCGTTGCTTCGGCCGTTGACACTGTCAGATTGTCATTACCTGGCATACCGTCGATCAATTCACGCGCCCTTACCTCCAGTGTCAGTACGCCAGTTGAATCCTTCAACGCTTCCCTGTTCAGTGGCTTTGCGGTTCTCAGTTCGCCTGTTTCGTCGTCCAGTAGAAAATAGTCGAATGGATCTGCATAAAAGAATACAAGAAATTTATTTAGCAGAAATACTTGAATTTTTTTGAATACCTTTAGCGTCATTTCGATTATTCCACGACTCGCACTTGGGAGAAATCCGGCGAGTGTAAGTAAAAAAGAGAAAAATTCGAAACATTGGAAACGTTGAGATTAAAATTACGTTCGTTTGTTACCGTTTATTGTTTAACACATGGAAGAGCGAGAATCGTAGTAGCATGAGTCAGCTCGTTTCTTACATTTTGTAAGAATATTCTCCTTCAAAACTATCGTACACAATAATAACTATAAACAATAATAAACCCTTGTATACAATAATTTAATCGAAGAACATGTCAACAATGTAATTGAGTTTGTAACGCAGTGTAAGCGTTCTAGCACTCGACCATTCAATCTTATGTAGTAATTAATGAATTGACATAGTCCAATTGCCGATTGCTCGTGTCACAATAAACAAGGTCACGCGTCGAGCCATTTAGCTGCTTAGCCGTGTGCTCGAACTTGTTGAAAATGTATGCGTCTTATGACATGTCTATTTCGTCGCAAAGAAAGGAATTGTGAAATAATAACACACATTGTTTGGACACAACTAATACTTTTAAGATGCCCTGCAAGTAATTATGATCGATTCATTAGTGAAGAAATATGATTTATTATTTGAAAGTGGATAATGTATCAGTAACAATTTGTAAATTAATACTTAGCTTAAATTAATAATGTTTTGAGAAAACTCGTAGAAAATTAGTAATCTTCAACTGTGTGATATTTCTCGAAACGATGAAACACAATAGGAAACACAATATCGCTATCATCACTATCGTTATCAGAAGGATCTACCGAATCACTGTCCGCAATAATAACACATTTCTCACTACTATCGTCGATATTAGATTTTCTTTTTACTGACACGACAGCTATAAGGGTTGTTTAATTCTTTTAGGCAATTATAATCTAAACGTGTGAACGTAACGAAGAGTTACACGCAACTAAAGTAAGAAAATATCGAGAACAACTGAACCACTAATCTGACTCGTGTTGTTTACGTTTGGTCCGAACGAAGTACCACGAGTCAAGCTCGTGCTTATTGTTTTTCACCCAAATTTTTTACCGCGAGTCTCACTCGTTGTTGTAGGTCAAGGGGTTAAACGTACGAAATTTACTGCACTTTTTCAAGTTATCGCGGCAGAGAATAAGCTTACAACTGAATTAATTGTAAAGCTAAAAGGACGATATTTTTAGAAGCTGAGTACGTGGCTGAATTCAAATTCTCAAAATTTTCACTTACGCTACTGTGATTCTTCAATTTATCATACGCTTAAAAATATTAGGTTGTCCGAAAAGTGTCTTTCTTTTACAGACACGTCTTTTACAACGATGCATCTTTATACAAACATGAAACCTAATCTGTCGAACGTTGTGATCTTTATTTTGATAGAACAAAATGGACCATACGTAATTGGATAATATAATATAAAACGGAAAATGTTGTGCATCCATTATTTCCTTATAAAACGAAAGAAACTTTTCCGACGACCTAATGCTACGATCGTAACAGAAAGAAATGTTTAATCTCGGAACGTGTAAACATAGTAACTTAATTATCATGTGTAGAATATTATACTGAATATAATTACTGAAATATATTGCTAAAAATATGTAATTATCGAATCGAATATATAAAAAATATATTCCATTTAAAGAGACAAAATTAACATTTCTATCAAGCGTGATACGATATAATAAGAATGTTCTGCCTCGAAACTATGAAACTTTCGTACGCGATAATTTAATTGACAAATTATCAACAATTACCAACAACGTGGTATTAGGTTGTCCGAAAAGTGTCCTTCTTTAACAGATACGTCTTTTACGTTTTAATCTGTCGAACGTCGTGATCTTTATTTTGATAGAACAAAATGGATCATACGTAATTCGCTAAAACAATATAAAACGGATAATGTTGTGCATCCATTATTTTCTTATAAGACGAAAGACATTTTTCGGACGACCCAATAATTAATATTGGGTTGGCAACTAAGTGATCGCGGATTATATCATTACCACTTAATGACAAAATCCGCAATCACTTAGATGCCAACCCAATAGATCGACGTAGTCTGGCGTAGCGACGTTTAAATGATAAAAGGGGGAAAAATATGGCATGAACTCACTGGTGACCAATTCGTAGATCATTTTCCTTGGCATTCCCCTGTCGCCGTCTCTCGCCTTAACGGTCATAACTAAGGTTCCGATGGGATCATCCTCGCGCACTACACCCGTTAGCGAGTTCACAAATTCCGGTGGACTGTTCTGAATGTCCGCTACCTTGATTTCAACGCCAGTAGTCTCATTGTTCAGTCCATCCTGCGAGGAAAATTCATCTATGTAAAAGTCACTCGTTGTGCGATCTCGGGTTACCTTGCTCGCTGTTTTAAGGCGAACGCCGCAATCTGTCCTTCTGTCAACTATTTCAATCCTCACTATGTATTTCTGTCAGCTAAATCTCGCCATCTATTATAGACCCGTCTATTATAGATCGGGAATATTATATCTCTCGTGGAAGCTTTCAAAGCTTTCAAGCTTTCACGTTGACGAAGAATTAATAATTGTCGTGTTCTATGTCGAGTCAGTTATATTGGGTTGGCAACTAAGTGATTGCGGTTTTTGTCATAAAGTGGTATTGATAAAATCCGCAGTCACTTAGTTGCTAATCCAATAGTATCACTTTTTTTGTTCTACCATAGTTTTTGGAAATGACGCGTGCATTCGCGTTTAGTTAGTTTTATCACGTTACGTTACTTTTATTATGTTGACGAAGAATTAATAATCGTCGTGTTCTATGTCGAGTCAGTTATATTGTCATAAAGTGGTATTGACAAAATCCGCAATCACTTAGTTGCCAACCCAATAGTATCACTTTCTTCGTTCTACCATAGTTTTTGGAAATGACGTGTGCACTCACGTTTAGTTAGTTTTATCACGTTACGTTACTTTTATTACGTTGACGAAGAATTAATAATCGTCGTGTACTATGTCGAGTCAGTTATATTGTCATAAAGTGGTATTGACAAAATCCGCAATCACTTAGTTGCAACCCAATAGTATCACTTTCTTCGTTCTACCATAGTTTTTGGAAATGACGTGTGCACTCACGTTTAGTTAGTTTTATCACGTTACGTTACTTTTATTACGTTGACGAAGAATTAATAATCGTCGTGTTCTATGTCGAGTTAGTTATATTGGGTTGGGTTAATACCATCTTATGACAAAATCCGCAATCACTTAGTTGCCAACCCAATAGTATCACTTTCTTCGTTCTACCATAGTTTTTGGAAATGAAGTGTGCGCTCACGTTTAGTTAGTTTTATCACGTTACGGAACTTTTATTACGTTGACGAAGAATTAATAATCGTCGTGTTCTATGCCGAGTCAGTTATATTGGGTTGGCAACTAAGTGATTGCGGTTTTTGTCATAAAGTGGTATTGACAAAATCCGCAATCACTTAGTTGCCAACCCAATAGTATCACTTTCTTCGTTCTACCATAGTTTTTGGAAATGAAGTGTGCGCTCAGTTAGTTTTATAAGTTTTTTTCGGAAATATGGAACTTTCAAGTTCACGTAATACGATGTACTATAACATAAATAAGGCTTATAACGATATATCTGCTACTGGAAATGATTAACAAATGACAAAGGATACAGGAAAAGAAAACGTAATAAGGTAGAAAGTATCATTCTTCATAGAGAGAATACAATAGCGCAGAGAAATGTTCGATTAGATTTCTTTTCATATCACATCAATGTTACCCTGTGTTCTTTAGATTTGTATTTTTGTCGAAAATTTCTTAAATTGAACACATTATGCGTACTTCTATTTCAATATATTTATTGTATATAAGAATAGTTATTGAAAAATGTTGAAATTAAATGTTATTTAACCCCTTATTAACTTACGATTTACGTTCGAGAATGCCCGTAATATTTACGTTTGGCCCGATCATCTACTACGGGCTATGCTCGTAATATTTACGTTCGACCCGATCATCGTACTACGGGCTATGCCCGTAGTTGTAGGTTGAGGGGTTAAAAATTGAAAACATCAAATTCAAAGGATCGAAAATGCTCGAATTATTTTACTATAATTAATAATATTATAATTCATAACTATATATTTCTGATTTACAATGATATAATTATAATTTAATAATAATAGCTTGAATTATTTTACTGCATTATCTATTGTTATTTATTATTATTACATTATATAATTCTTCAAATCTAATACTTTTTGTTTGAAAGTATATGGATAAATCTCTCTTCATTCTGCTATTTATAGCTTCACGAACTATCTTATGCACTGCACATATTTGTACTTTTGTAGAAATTAAAGCGAAGTATTATTCTTTCGTGTTAATATGGACATTTTTATTCAACAAGGCTAAACGAATCCTCTCTCTTCAAGAACAATTTTTTTTAATTAATTCACAGATGCTGCACCTTTGTTTATATCTAAGTTATAACGGTATAACTATATTTACGTATAATTGCACTCTCAGACATGAACAAACTTGGTCTCTAGAGCGGCACAAAGTCATTTCCAAGACTATGTAATGAAAATCAATTTTCAAGCTCAGCTCGCTAACCTGTTTTCAAGAGGACTTCATGAATTCTCCATATTTATTTGCCCAGCGGAAACACGTCTCCTCCAGGGAGCACGATAATCATCCGGCCAATCTTTTTTGTTTACGTGAAACTTATTTCATAAATGTAAAACGTGAGAGAGAAAGCAGATTATACTTGGACGAACAACGATAGAAATTTAAGAAGGATCAAAGGAAAAGCAATAAGAAGTATTTTAATCGGCCTTCTAAAAATTGTTAAGCGCGTCCTTTCACCCTCGCTAAACATTAATAACGTTACGCTGTCTTTCTGCCCGTAGCCGCGCAGTTCGTTAGAGATTCTTCGCCGTGACTTTACGCGACTTCAAAAAATTCACCTGCTGCTTTGGCCACGGAAATGAGCGAAAACTGAATTCCATGTTCGCGCCTGCTCGCGTCAAAGGGCATTTTAGATTCAATAATCCGCTCTGGTCTCATTTTCGCCTGCTATTTGTGGATGAATGACTCGCAGGCGTTCCGCAAGAACACACCACGAGGGAAGCAGAAAACCGTAGGGTCACATTTTTCACCATAATCCATCAAAGAAGAAGAAAATGTTAGTCCAGTCATCCGCAACTTTTTTTTTCGGCAAATTTACGTTACCAAATCCTGTTTTTTTTTTTTTTTAGATATATTGGGTTGGCATTAGAGGGTATTGAGACAATTCGCAATATATTCGATTAACACGTTGAATGCCATGGGAGTCACCGGTAAACTCAGTGAAATAAAATCGTTAACGATGATTATACACCGTAACATATCTGTTGGTGATAATATTTCAACATTATATGTATCGCATAATAAAAAATTCATCGTGGCGCCACAGCCACACCTTGTAAAACTGGTATTTAACGTGTTACTATTCTTTCTATCGCTATTGCTGTTATCTAAGTTGTATATTATACATCTTCATATCGTATTTCTATGAAATGGAAAGAAATGGAAGTATTCGCAGCATCGAAGCTCCGAATTTGTGGATGATAAGGATGGATTTGAAATATTCGTTTCTTACATCGGAACATCGCAGATCGTCTCATCCAATTTGTTTTAGCAAATAAAATTGTAGCAACTGATTTTAATATCGAATTTGTTTTAGAAGAATTGATAGAAACCTGAAGCACGCGACACGAGTATATTGGAAGACGTGCTATTGAATTTGAAACACATAAGACAACGTGTCAGAAACACGTGACAAATGCGATAGAGACGACGAAGAACGATATGACAGCCAAGTTCTCGGAAACGTTGCAGGTGTTCTGTCTACATTGGTGACGCGATAGTTAAAATACAGACTATACTGAAAAGTTGGGACGTTTATCGTGTAAACGTAAGTCGAAGATATAGAATGGCAATTTTTCTGACAAACGAGAATCTTTTGGTTTATTTATCGGGTTGCATGGAAAAACTAGCTGTTTTTTTTGTGATAAAAATAATCAAACTAAAGTCGAATTCAGACACAATATTGTGGGATAGTGTGACATCAGGGAAGGACGTGGCGTGAGGGATAATTGTTTATTAGCGTTGTCAAGATATGTTGACGTTGTCAAAGAGCGTTCTGAGCGTTACCAAGGTATGTTTAGGAAAAAGTGAGCATGGAAAACATTGTAACGAGAGTCGAGAGAGTCAGAGTTGAATTTATCGTTGTCGTGTGAAGATCGTTGTGTGTTGTGTCGTAGAAGTAGTGAGTAACGAATACGTGAGACGGGGTATTGTATTCGATTTCGTGTGAGTGCAAACGATATTGTATAAATCATACTGTTACCTACAAACTAATAATATAACATTAACAATGATATAACAAAAACCTCGAAATCATAGTATAAGCGGTGGAGTGGTGATTCTACATGCAGAAATAAGTCGAAAAAGAAGAATAACATTTTTCCGTTTGAGGCTTTGTTTCCGAGAAAAATACATTTCGATAACCGTCAAGTGCTCCTATGCTAATCGTAAGTTTCCAGGCACCCGACTTCTTTTCCACTCGTGATGACGATGATTTCATTAGACGAGCAGAGTTATGTATGCAGCAACGCGACCAAAATTTTCAACGCTTTTTATTATAAATAGATTTATTCGGGACGTCGATGAGCAGCAAAGTGGCGCTTGGTACCGGCGTACCAGTAGCATAATTAAAATCAATTTTCGAGCTGTACTCACGCTTGCTCTGAGTAGCAATTGGTAAAAGGGCCTCTCCCTGTAGTCGAGTGGTTGACGCAACACCAAGGCGCCCATGTAAGAGTTCAGTCTTCTTTCCACGTTCACGATGCCGAACTTTTCACAGGCGTCGAGGAACTGAAACAGAGGCATCATATTGATCGTGTATCGACATTCTGCTGTTGCTGCTTTCCAATAGACTGCGGATTTTTATGTAAATTCATGCTATTGAGAATAATAGCAGATTCGTACTTTCCATTTTTAACAATTATAATATGACAATTACAATTTTACAATTGCTTTTTTTACATTACAAACAAATACAAGTTTAACAATTAGAATTACTGTGAATAATTAGTATATTTTTGGTATTGTTTCTTCGATATTTTCAAGATATAATAATATAATAATATAATAATAGCAGATTCGTACTATTGATTTTTAATAATTATAATATGACAATTACAATTTTACAATTGCTTTTTTTACATTACAAACAAATACAAGTTTAACAATTAGAATTACTGTGAATAATTAGTATATTTTTGGTATTGTTTCTTCGATATTTTCAAGATATAATAATATAATAATATAATAATAGCAGATTCGTACTTTCCATTTTTAACAATTACAATGTGAAAATTACAATTTTACAATTGTTTTGTTTACATTACAAACAAATACAAGTTTAACAATTAGAATTACTGTGAATAATTATTATATCTTTGGTATTGTTTCTTCGATATTTTCAAGATATAATAATATAATAATATAATAATAACAGATTCGTACTATTGATTTTTAATAATTATAATATGACAATTACAATTTTACAATTGCTTTTTTTGCATTACAAACAAATACAAGTTTAACAATTACAATTACTGTGAATAGTTAGTATATTTTTGGTATTGTTTCTTCGATATTTTCAAGACACCATTGATTATGGCTGGATATATTAAGCGAAATTATTATTATAACGTTAATAAAAGGATAAATTGGCAAAAAGAGAATTTTTCAACGAAATTCATTCAGCGGCTGGTATATAAAAAGAAAAAAAAATGGTTCCAAGATTTCAGAATAGAATTATTACGGTGGCCAGCATCGAGTTTTGAACTGAACCCGATCGGAAGCCTATGGGGAATTCTGGCGAGAAAAGTTTACGATCAGGAGAAGCTACCTGCAGAAAATATCGTGGAACGTAAAAAAAATAATAAAATCAGTGTGGACGGATTTTCAGATCGAAACTTTAAATAAGTTAGAAGGATAGTGTACCTGACTGATTAATAAAAATTAATAAAGAAGATTTTTACTACTATAATAAAAATAAAAATTCAAATTGTATGAAATTTATTAAATAAATTATATTATGTTTAAAAGATTAACATTATATTTTCTCACAGCCAGAAACACAAATTTTAGAGAAAAAATCCAATTTTTTCCCGACTTCGATGGGACAAATCTTTCGTTTGTTATATCTTCATTTTTGTATTATATCACAATATAAATTTTAATTGTATAATTGAAAATTGAAATTGTATAAAAGATTTCGTCAATTTTTGTTCTAATATCATGAAAAATCTAAAAATGGATTGCGTTTGTAATTATTCACAACACTGTATACAAATAGTGTCACTAGCACAACTGTTGCTGTCTTTGTACGTTTCAAACGTTTCAAGATGACTCATGAATATGAAAAATAATAGACAATTAAAGCAAATATCATTACTTGAAACAAAAACATTTCTTTCCTTCGAAAGAAAAGTGTAATTTCAAAAAGTAGAGTAGCTGTATCCTCTAACAATAATTGCGTCAACTAGCGCAGCAAATTGCAAATGTTACATCGTACAAGCGTTGTTGCTTCGTAATTCTTCACGAATCAACAGCTCTGTAATTCCAATTGTTACCAACAAAATGTTCTATACATTACAAAATCGCTACAAACGTATTCATCTATTGGATTGGAAACTAAGTAATTGCGGATTTTGCCATTACCACTTAATGACAGAATCCGCAATTACTTACTTGCCAACCTAATACTTTCATTGCGTTCGGGAAAGTCCGCATTTTCGCTTGTCTATCTTTTTAAAATGGCAATAGGAAGACTGCGTATCGAAACCACGCCGTTTCGTACAATCGGAGCTTCAAGATTCGAAGGAACTTGATTTTTTATTTTTCTGCGCGTGTTCCAACGCTACGTGTTACGAGCGAAAATTTTTCGTACGCCGATAAAATGAAAATATTTTCAATCACACGAAAGACTCCCGACGAATCAATGGTAGAAACGATAAAAAGAAATAAAGAAAGAAAGAAAGAAAAAACAGCAAATAAACGATCTAAAAAATGAATTCCAATAGGCGAACGTATCGTCCATATATCGGCTCTGTCTCGATAATCGTTTTCAACCATAACTATGCTGAACGTCTCGTTCCAATAACCGCCACAATTAACGAGGAAATTCGACTATTTTGGTAAATGATAGAGCCGTTGTAAACATTAGTTTGCTTTAATGACCGAACATGCATGGTGCGTTCCACGGTCTGTGTAAAACGAAAAGAGGCATTAAAGTTCGCCGCCGTAAAGCCAGCGGGGCCATTAGTTAAAAGGTTTTACAGTTTTATTGGTCGTCTAACGGCCCCGTGAATTTATCGAGCGGATATGACGTAGAGGGTAAAGCGTGTAAGAGTATGCGTCTACGTGCTAATATTCCAGCCGCATCCTTCGGGATCGTCGCGTACAACTGGCGTGGTCAGATAATTTCCGCGTATCCCCTGTGATAAACGCGTTGGATATTTTTCGAATAAAATACTCCTTCGTGCTCGCTATTTTTCTCCAGCGAGAAAGCGATCTGATCGCTTAAAGGTCTGTCACAGTATGCCGCGTTAGCCACCCTAAAATACGATACGAGGCGTTCTCGTGCGATATAACTATATGTATATATATATATATATTTGGAAAACCGTGTCGCTCAGCCATTTCTGTACTGTTATCGGATGCCGTGCAAACACGGAAGTTGAAAAATTTCAAGTACAGTCGCGTCTTATGGAATCTTCCGCCTTTATGACGCGCTAGTAACGCCGAAGAAGAAGTTGTTACGAGTTATGAGGAAATGTTTGACGCTGCAGCGAAGCCAATATCAAGGGCTTCTGCTGCGAAAATACCCTCGCCGTTTCTCTATACAAATTTTTCGGCTTTACCACCTCCGTTCGAGCGTTTCTGCAATAAGATACTGTGCGCACATTCCGTTGTTATTCGATGGGTAGACAATTTTCAGTCGCCTGACTGTAAACACTAGGGATTCGGATGAAGTGTATTTCTCCGAGTTTTCGTTTGTTTTATTTACAAACGATCGCTTGTTTGCGGTTTTTTTAAGTAACGAATAGTCGTAGTAGTTTTAACACGTTGAATGTCGTGCGGGTCACCGGTGACCGGCATTCAACTTGGTCATGGCGCGGTGGTAAAAATTAGTAGAAATATATAATTTGAACAAATGTCAATAGTTATAAATTTTGTATTAAATTATTGTAAATTAATGCAGTATAAAACATATAAAAATAGTTTTATTTATACATGAAATACAGATCTATTATGTGCGCCTCGAACGTAGGAAAAACTCGCTTTTTCCGTGTTTTATCATAATGAACAATAAGCCTAAGTAACGTTTCGACTTGAAAGATGTTTGATAGCAATTAAGGGCCTTGGCAGTAAAGTAAAAAATGCTAAATCTTGTGACGGTTCTTTAGGATTATTGCGGGTCCGAATAAATATGATCGAGGGGTGGATTATGGTTTATGGTAGGTCCCGGGACGTAACAACATAGAACAATTATTTAGCAACGCGAAGAAACAATATGAGATAATTAATAATCGAAAAAATAAGTGAATCGAGAAAAATTGCACTACAGTGCCATGGGGGTCACCGGTGACCTCAGTGAGATAAATGATGATTATACACTGTAACATATCTGTTGTAGGTAAATTTCAACATTATACGTATAAAAAATTCATCGTGGTGCCACGGCCAAATCTCGTAAAACTGGCATGTCATTTAACGTGTTAAATAGATAAAAGTTTCTTTCGTTTTATAAGGAAATAATAGATGCACCACATTTTTCGTTTTATATTATTTTATCGAATTACGTATGATCCATTTTGTTCTATCAAAATAAAGATCACAACGTTCGACAGATTAGGTTTCATGTTTGTATAAAGATGCGTCGTTGTAAAAGACGTGTCTGTAAAAGAAAGACACTTTTCGGACAACCTAATGCTAACTAGTTTCAAAAAAGTATGCAGCGAACAAGTAAATACATCGAGTTAATAAAAGTAAGATTTGTAATTAAGTTGGTAAGTGCTAGACGCGAGCAAGCAATTTTCTTACAACTTTTCAATATTTGTTTATCTTCGTCCTGTAGCAGCTTTAATAAACCTTCACTTAAAATCACAATTAACGTCAAATAATATGACGCTTTTAAATTAAATACTGAAAATTAAACACTCTTTACATTTTTCTCATATTCTTATATTCCTCAACTAGTATCTTCTTCCATGATACTTTTAGTTTGCTTTACAGTAGGAAGAGTAATTATAGCGAAATTTCCACCGTGAGTAAGCGTGTAATTAATTAACGTTAAAGACTTTTTTTCCGAAGGATACGTCTCTCATAGAAGAGGAACATATTTTGTTTCCAGAAAATTTTTATCGAGTATTTTATTTCACATCTCGCATGTATATTTGAGACATTTTCATTGCTTTTAATAACGTCAAGTTTTCTGTTTATTCTTATTCTGCCAGCGTTATTTGTCTTGTACACCACAGCGTTGCACCACAAAGCTGTTTATATTTCAGTAATAATTCATTCTTTGATCCTTTATAACGTCATGTAACGTAGAAGTTACGTAATTATTTTACATATTCATAAATTTGATCTCATCTGTTTGCACGTGATTACGATATCGCATTTCACGAGTAATACTATCATACTATGCAAATGATATTCTTAGATTTTGGATTAAAGTAAGAGGCTGCAGGTGATCGATATTATAATTCTTTTCTTTTATCAGCGAAGAAAATTCTAATTACGGAGAGTTAAAGTAAGTGCTTCTACGATTTTCAATCAACTTTTAGACTACGCATGAGAGCACGTTTAACTAAGAACAAAATTAATAACCTTAGCACAAGATAATATAATAAATAAGTAACAAGGATTGTAAATTAACATAATTCTAAACGAAACTGGCGATGAATTGTATTTTTTAAGTAAACGATAATCCTTTAAGGATTTTACATCTTTTTTATTATCTACTAATGTTAACAATTTCAACAATGCTAACAATTTGACAATAGAAAATAGCCAATACAAGAAAATGTTAAACGTTTATTTTCCCTAATAATTTCGCAGTTTCTCGATATGAACAAACATTACAAAAAGAACGAAAATATTTTACGTTCGAAATACAAGAGGATTTCAGCAAGTAAATCAGGCTGTATCTTTATCTCAAGCAAAGTTCTAGTTTCTTGTTCTTTCTTGTAAAAATGCGTGTAATTGCGTATATCATATTTTTACCAACAATTTTACGATTAAATATACGTATTAGCCGACATTGCTAATAACAAATTTTAATATGAATATTTTACAAATTGAAATATATTTGCTTAAACGAGAGCATCGAGCAATTAAGCAACGTAATGAACAGTGGCAAGAAAAAAGATACTCGAGATACACTTTAATCATAAAATGCTGAGTTTTCAGTCACCTTATCTTATACTTTCTACTTTTAACAAATTCTAACAAATTCGTGCAAACTAAGTTTTATTTATGGTTTCATTTAAAAAGAAAATACACCGTGCGATATACTGGATAGAAAAGTCGCGTGGTGAGTTAATAAAGTTTGTTATATACACGCTGCAAAATTGTTCTTTTGCGTCCCTTTTTCCTCCCAATCCAAGTACTGGATTCGTTTAATATATCAGCTTCCCTCGGCTTCGAAATCCTTTTCCACTTATTCTCATTTTCGCTCCATTGATTTTCCTCTCGATGTACAAACGAAAAGTTTTATCGGAGAACAACAGCAACAGCAGCAGCATCTTATATCATCAGTTTCGTTATTGCATCGTTATAGATCACAGAGAAAGAAAAATAACAGTAACCAGCACTTTTAATTGAAATTAATGCTTCGCATCATTCTCAAGACAATACTTAATTCTTTAAGAAGTTCAAAGAGAACAAAAGTTTTATTTTCGATATATTCTGTTCTTCTTCGCGATATATGCACATACGACGCACACTGTTCTTATTAAGTGCAATAATATGAATGAATAATAACGAATAAATAATATGAATTATTTAAACGCGTAGATTGTAAATCATCCGTTTTTTCATCTTGAATCATTGATATCGGGTCTAAGCCATACGTAAAATTCGTAAGCTTCGAAGGTAAATTGAAGTCGCTTGAATACAAATAACTTGATTCCACGTTTGTGTTCGTGCAAGTCAAATTACTTGATTTCCAGTCGTTTGAATTCAAGTCGCCTGACCCCAGACGGCTATCTAATGGAAAATGGATACTTACAAAACGACGTTTAGAGGAAATGACGCGTTTTAAAAGAGAAGAAACAGCATCGAACTGTAGATAACATCGCCTTACCTAGCAACTGTTGTTTTCCTTAGGTCAAGGAATGATAATTGAAAGACTCTTAATCAATTAAATACGAATAACTTGAAACCAAAGAAACAATAGTAGATAATAAGCATACGTAAAGCGTAGAAACTTGAAAAAAGAAAAACATTTCAAGTCAAAAGAATAACAGGTTTATGCTAGCTAGTAAAATTCTTTGAATTTTTAAGCCGTTAACTTGACTAATCTGAACGATACTCTATTTTCCGCACCATTCGATGCTTGTTCTTTGAAAAATCCAGATTTCTCTATTCGTATTTCGTTATTGCTTGCACACGACGCATTCACTGATTGTATTATCAAGTAATCGAAACTGAAGCGTCGTCTCTCGCGTATCTGCTCTGACTGTCTGACTATAATTGTTTATTCTACTCGAGGATCGTTTGAGTCCCAAGCAACGCGATCGAGCTGTTTAGATTTTGTGTGGAAAAGTCACAGTACATTTGAACCCTACGGACGACTGACGGTATTTTGTATTTCATTGTTACCTTCTCAATAATTTTGATTGAACAAAATTTGAAATATTTATAAACTAATAATACGAATGTATAATAATGTAGATGTATTTCATAAAAATAACAAATATGACGAGCGCTATTGCGCCGCTTGTTTCTCTTCGCAATCGATTACGACAAGCGTTATCGCGCTGTTCGCGATTTTTCGACCCTGTTTTTTCAAAGACCCCTGGGACTCAAAATGTTAACACTTTGACTGCCACGCAGAAATCACATGTTTCGCCTAGGACGCCACGGGAGTATTTTTATTATTCAAAGCATATAATGGCAAAATAATAATAAATTGATGATGTAAGACAACATTCTTCCCCAATGGACCGTTTATCTTAGTGGTGGTCACGGGTGACCACCGTGGCGCCTTGGTAACAGTTGATAGCGACATATCATAACAAGGCTTCGTTTATTTCAACAAAACATTCAAACGTCCAAACAAGTAAAACGTCCAGAATATATTGTTGAAACGTGTAGATGATATTAGTAAACAGTATTATGATTATTTTTATGATTTCAACGAAACATTCGGCTGAAATGGTAAAGGTCCGCAAGAAAAATTATGTTTGTGATAAACCAATGGTAGTGGTAGATTACAACAGAGGAAAATGTGCTATAGATTTATCAGGTCAAATGATAGCATATTCTACACCACATAGAAGAATCCTCAAGTGATATATAAAATTAGCTTTAGAGTTATTGTTGAATACATCAATCTCAAACGCGATGATACTCTATAAACAAGCAACAGAAACAAAAATCAAGGTACCAGATTTTAGAATGGCACTTGCAATGCAGCTTACACAGTGTCATTCACCAGAGCCGTCAAATATACTTATTCGACAAAGATTGCGACACGAAATGCAGAAGAAAGAAGGGCAAGCGTGTCTGACACGGAAATTTTGCAGAGGGTGCTATAAAAAAAACGTTAAACAGTTAGGATCAAAAATTGCTAAGAATCGGACCAAAAAGGTGACCACTTATTGTCCAGGTTGTATTGATGAGCCACATTTATGTTTAAAGTGTTTTAACACAGTGCACCGTTAGATGCAAGATTTGTTCTCATTTTTTTGATTGGTGTTCTAATAAAAATGTTTAATTGTTCAATGGGGCACTTTTTATTTCAAAGTATCTTCTATTTATCGGTTATATTCAAAATGTCCTAACTGTCAATTTTCATTCAATTTTTACAAGTGTAAAAAGTTCAAGTGTTCCGGTCACTAATGACCACCGTGGCAGTCAAACTAGGGTAGTCCACGTGCGATAGTGACACTTTGACTTTGCAGTACGATTACGCTGGAACTATTACGTTTGGAAGAAAATCTCTTGTAGAAGATGTTTCTTACTTATGTGACGTTCTTGAGTCACAGGAATTTCGCTGTATGTCAAGTAATAACAAGGCTATTGATAAAAAATCAGAAGCATGGGATGTGTTACAACAGTCCCTGACCCTGGGTCGCTTGTAACGCTGCATGGGCTCCATAGTAACACACGTTTAGCTTTGTACGATTAAGATGTGTATCGATAAAAATTACGATAACGAGTAAAAGAGAAGGAAAACTTGCAACAAATTATTAGGAATCGCAATTATAACAAACATGAAAAACATTTTGATCGGTGTATTTCTTACGTGGCCGATCCTTACACTCGATACATCGCACTATTTTTCGTTTGGTTTCCTCGTGCTGTAGGATTTCGTGCACACCAGACGATATATTCTTATCCTTTGTCGCTAGGTTTATTATTCCCTTTCGTACGAAATGTTGAAAGAAAATTACGATCGTCTCTGACCACTCTTTCGAACTTGAAGTTGCAAATAACGATCGATATTACTTGGAAAAAGGCCAAATGAAGGATTAACACTAGAAATACCACACCAGTCAAAATGACTGGTTTTACAATTTTATTTTAAAATTCCTACTTTATGTTATATTTTTCCGCAATGATGTAATGACTTTCGCAACGATAACTAAAAGAATAATATAATGAATTTTATTTTGTTTTTTATGTATTCAAACTGAAAATAATTTCAATATCAAGACTATTTATACCAATAGGAGTCAAAATGACTGGTACTTGTCAAAGTGTAAAAGGGTCCTGCAATCTGTTTATCAAACCCAAATTAACCAGTTTCCTCGTTTTGTACAACTTCCTACACGTTTTTAAAATTTTTACTGCGCATCATTCGATATGATGATATCAGTTATCAGAAAAATTCCTGATCGATCGCTAGATAGCTAGATGCTAATACTAGAAATACCACATCAGTCAAAATGACTGGTACTACAATTTTATAAATATGTCAACCCTCGTTTAGGGATCATGGTCCCAGATGAATTAATAATACCAAAAGTGTACTACATAACATGGAATTGCTTCTGTAAGAAAGTAATAAATCAATAAATATAACAATATTCTATTATTACGTATTTTTTAAAGACATTTTGATTGGTTTTGGTAGAAATAGCTTCGTGTTAACTATCGGTAATTCTAGTGTTAAGAAATAGAAAAAGCAATTGCTTGCAGAGGAAATATTTATATTACAATTTTAAGCGAGTGAGAAAAAGTTACTTTTGGGTATCGAAAAGTTGTTTCCTACGCTATGTACATGTTTGTTGTGTATCTACATTGTTTAATATACACAGCAGTATTCCAAATGTCATTTGTCATAATGTATTCAAAATTTATGTTAATATTTTTTTCAAATATTTAACTTGTTATATTCGCCGCCGGTAAGAGGACACCAAGAACTAGAAAATACACGACGAGGAAAGCTGCAGGCACAAAGACAAACATCACAGACCATTCTATGGTCTTGTTGGTTATACTTAGTATCAACTGTACGCGCATCAACCCATAAGCGATCATTTCTAAAATTATTCTATTTAAATAATCGGCAAATTTGAGATTGAGAGTGAAAAGATTACAGGATAATGGAAGAAAGAAACGCAATTTTATCTTGTAACAATGGATGTACAATGTAAAATAATAAGACTGGAAAAATGATCGGCTCTTTAATTAGTATTAACTTCGTATTGTACGACGCTTTGTGTTCGTACTTTGATTCTCGTAAATCGAATAACCATACATATTCGTCGTGATTTAACCTTACGAAATAATGCAGGACGAGACCGTGTACACGACAGATTTTGCAGTAGGATTTTGTCAGAGCCTGCATATTAAGCTTGAACAAGTGAATACACTTACCGAGCTTTTATTTATGCAGGACATTAACTTGTTCCGTTTTGAACTGCTTAGATGATTCGGCAGATAAGCCAACAGAAATTATTTAAGATGTTCTAGACCGAAACAGTTATAGCTTCCTTTCTTTAGCTTCTTAAACGGGCTATGTATGCACGTACTTTAAGAAGCTTCCGGTGAGAAAATTAAGGAAAAAGGAGAAAGTGAAGAAGTAAAGGAAAATTCTATTTTGCCAACGATAGAAATTTTTGAATCGTCAGACTTCTATAATTCTCTTGTATGTTTCTGTAATGAAGACTCGTTTTGTATAAGTCAGTTCTTAGTTTGCAAAGCTTAATTACTGCGAAGTTTTTGATAACTGCACGAGTAGCGCAATTTTTTAAATAATCCAATATGTGCACGAATTTATGCAACTCGTCCTAATTTTTATTTTCACAACAAATTAAGTATACGTACGTACGTTCAGTCATTTTATGTTTAAAATCTCGACCATGTCGTTCGTTTCTTTATAAAAATATTTTAATATACTTTACGATTATTATATCATAAATTAATTTTATAATATATATGTATATATCTTTTTATGAAATTAAAGGCTTTCATTTTATTCTATAAATATATACGTACGTAAATAAAATTGTTTATGTTTTTAATAATAAAATTGTTATGTTTTTAATAATAAAATCGTTATGTTTTCACTATAAAATTTACTATTTTATATAATATTCATTTCATTAATATATAATATCATATACAATATTATATTTATTTTTTATTATATTATATTTCTATATAATATTTATTTACGATATTTACTACTTTATATAATAATCATTTTATTTTTTATTATATTGTAATTATTATATTTATTATTATTATATAATATTATATCTATTTTGTACTATATTATATTTCTATATAATATTTATTTACAATATTATAATACAATATTTACTACTTTATATAATAATCATTTTATTTTTTATTATATTATATTTTTATATAATACTTATTTACAATATTATACTTATTATACAATATTATATTTATTATATTTATTTTATTATATTATATTTTTATATAATATTTATTTACAATATTGTAATACAATATTTACTACTTTATATAATAATCATTTTATTTTTTATTATATTGTAATCATTATATTTATTATATTTATTTTTTATTATATTATATTTTTATATAATACTTATTTACAATAATATACTTATTATACAATATTATATTTATTATATTTATTTTTTATTATATTATATTTCTATATAATATTTATTTACAATATTATAATACAATACAAAATTTAATATTTGTAAGAATAAGTAGAACATATCTATACAAAACTGTTGCAATAAAAGGAGTAATTGCAACAATAAAGCCACGAACTTAATAAAAGCGATTATTTATACTTTAGGAAACAAACGTGCATCAGAACTTTTCTGTTTCTTTATTATGCGTAATTAATTTAATCGAAGCAACATTAATTTTCCTCAGTTCAATAGTATCAACGTGTTGACAATCCAGCCAAAATCACTGCATCGTTATTTCGCTAAGTAGTATTGTATCCGTGGCTAATATTTCATCACATTAATACAATTTCGAGCCTCGATAATACAAAATTCCCCGATATTACATGTAAACTATCGCTCAAAACGTATCAGCAATCCGCTGCCTCGTAAATCAGTGCAGGTTTAATAGAAAAATTATTTCTCGAAGCTACGTGATCGATCGGAGCCTTTTTCACCTATTGATTTTCTTACAAACTCGTTCCATTACGAAAGATGTTTTTCAATAGGAAAATATTTCAAATCAATGAAAGAACGTTTCGTATAATCAGAAATTTTTGTTTCTTTTTACTCGACATTCTCACGACACGTTTAATATTATTACATTTTATGCCGTATAGTTACCTGATATTAATTGTTCACCGGATAAAATTTTACGTGAAATTAATTGTTTATCATGTTGCGCGTAATTAGCATTAACGTTTAATATAATTTCACAGGACGAATTTATTACTTCAGTAGACGTTATCAACAATATTAATGATAACATCCGTTCCAAAATTCCACGGCAATAGCAAACTTGTTGAGTTGATTCATCACAATTTGCGCGATCTTCTAATGATCTCAAGTGGATTTTCATTGCAACGCGGAACTTATAATTGAGAAGGCAATATTCTTGCCAGTAAATTCGTTAAGTTTATGCTTGTTATGCCAAGATTCATGACGTAGAGTAGGAAATACGAGAAATTCATCGCATTTCCACGGATCATAGGGATGCACGCGATAATAATATTACAATTGAGCTTAAGAAATTGCCACTTTACGAAAATTCTGTCGCTTGAACAAAGGAAACAAATTAAAATTCAAATTGAAAGAAAGACGAATTCGCGAATAAATGTTATTATGAAAGAAATATGTAGCGATTTGAAATCATCATTATTACCATGGAATCATCACAGCACGATACATTTTAAATTACACGTAACAAAATTACAGATGCAATTTACGACTGTTTCCTATTTTCACCGAGCAGGTAATCGCCGCTAGAAATTTACAAATTTTTATAGCTGATGAAATGACGCTACGATATAGCAATATACAATGTGTTTGTAATTTTATTACAAAGAACCTAATACGTAAGAAATGCACGATATTTCTTGAAGGACAATTATTTAAATTGCTGTCTCTGTTGCAAAATGCGTATAGATCGTCGAAAAAACGTAAAACAGGGAAACTGTCAAACATCAAATTCTCTGGCAGACAGAAAAATAGATCTTACAAAATTTTCTATTCTTTTTCACCAATATATTAGGTTGTCCGGAAAGTGTCTTTCTTTTACAGACACGTCTTTTACAACAACGCATCTTTATACGAACATGAAACCTAATCTGTCGAACGTTGTGATCTTTATTTTGATAGAACAAAATGGATCATACGTAATTCGATAAAATAATATAAAACGAAAAATGTGGTGCATCTATTATTTCCTTATAAAACGGAAGAAACTTTTCGGACGACCTAATAAATTCATCAAAGGAAGAATTGCATTTGCAGAGGAGCCTGTACGTGTGTCTTACTTGTAGAGAAAACTGAATGTTCAATTGATTTAAATTCGCAAGTACCGTATCAATAATCCTTTTTGTACAGGACAACTTATCAGAATAACAATCCTAGATAACTCGTATGAAAACAAGAAATATATCTCTTCAAGAAGTTCTTTTTATTTTTGTTAGAGAAACATATTTTACAATAATCTGAGTAAGAATTGTTGTAAAATTGGTGATATCCAATGTCCATGTGTTCGAGCATGTCCATCGCATAATCATATTTTAAGGCATTACGTTTTAACGCTATTAGTAATTTTTTTTTTTATTTATTTATTTGGATTTTACAATTTGTCCAGTAGGACATTTGGTAAAATATTATAGCGGTATACTAATGTAACATGTGGGTGGCTACCCCCAGCGGGGTACCATCATCGTGTTTGTTAGATTATGTCCTTTGTGAGATCTGTTGGGTGTTTCCTTTTTAATCTTCTCTATTAGTAATTATCGACAAATGGAAATTGCTATCAGATTCTCTGCTGCATTGTTTCCACTGGCACGTACGACATTATGCGATAAAAAAGCAACAGTTTCTAATTTCTTCACGTGCAACAAATTTTCAATTACTTGCTTATTGCTACTTCTATTTTTGTATAACGTTTACACAGGCTACGTTGCGATACAATCTTATTCTACTATTATTTAGAAATGTTAGAAAATTGAAAAATATTTTTCAAATATCATTTATTCATGTAACACTATTTAGAAAGAGAAATTTCACTTAAATTCTATACTACAGTATTCTCACTGGCACGTGGAACGTTATACGATAGTAAAAGGAAGATCTCGTAATTTTTCCGCTTACAGCGTCGTGTACGAGAAATTGTCGATTCAATTTTTCAGATATTAAGGCGTGCACGAAGAAGGAAACGCGTTCAGATTTCATGCAGATCAGCCTTCTTCTCTGTATCGCGATAAATACTGCAAGAGCGGCTACCAGAAGGCAGAGAGGCTCGTCGCTAGATGACTTGACATGGAACAGCTGTTAAAGATACTTGCGTATTCAGTGGCGTGGTCGACATAGAAAATTCAAGCGATTAAGAGGTGAACTTTCTACGGCTGGAGTTTATGTTGTCGTATTAATATATTACAGAGGGCAGAGAGGCAGAGAATATGCAGCGCGTCCTATTAAATAGTCAAATGTCCCCGAGATTAATTTCGCAGACGCTACTACCGGAAGGGAAGCAGAATTTATCTCGTGACAATTAATCTTGCCCCTTGGACATCGAAAACGTGCACGAAAGAAAGAGATTACCAGCGGATTTCGTTATGCATTAATTAAAAGGAACTTACTAATATTTCTCCGATGGGGAATTATTTATCGTGGAAAAGATTGTTCCACGAACAGCGGTGCCGTTTAATAACGTCAGCTAAATCATTCGACTTTTACTGTTCCGATTCCGGTCAGAAGAGGCGAACTAGAATAATTTAACGAATAACCGGCGAATTATAAAGGACTTTGGTATTCTGATAGACGTTTGCAATACGATGTATATTTTATCTTATGTGGCTGCACGTTTGCGCAAAGCACACGACGAATATTCCTGAATCTTTCATCTCGGGTTCTATGATGAATTTTGGCCAGTAGACCTTCCCGTGCTCGCTTTAAATCTCCGCACTGACAGATTTATCCGATAGACGTTAACGTTTCAAATGTTATCCTTAATATATGAAGATCACAGGCAAAGAACATGTTGAATACATTTTTCCGTAATGCTTCTAATGTGATTCTACGATTGGAAAAGTGTGTTTTAATATAAAATAGCTGAAACTGGAAGAAATCTGTTAAATGTAACAAACGCTGCAATTGAAAGTTAGAAGAGGTTCGTACATTTTTATTCCAATTTTTTGTTTCCGTTTAATACAACGTTGATTGGCAATTTTACTGAGAATTTATCTCATGTCACAGGCTATTATTTCGTAATTCGATGTGGAAGTAAAACAATATAAATAAATGTTAATAAATTTTATTTATTATTCAACTTTTATTATTTCCTTTGCGCATGATAAACAGTGTAACAATCACCTGCGTGTAATGGTACACAACAGCTTTTGCAAATATATCCAGTTTCGCTGCGTTTTTCTTTTGACGAGCATATTCTACACGCTCTAGTCGGATTTTAAATAATTCTGCAAGTTTGGTGTGATATCATGTTCGTTCCACTCTTCTTCCAATACATCGTCACTATCTGATTCTATTATATTCCTTTTATGATATTTTATACATGATACGGTATCATTTTCCAAGTCAATTTGATTCACAATCACTCGGACAATTACAGATAAAACATACGCGTGTAATTCATTGAAAAATTCTTCATTGGTACGTTCCATCATCGTTAAAATCTTTTTTACAACAAAGGACGCAACTTGACGGGTCTTATAAGCGAGAGACACAGCGTGAGGTATGCTTACCAATAATTGCACTGTATCATCCCCAACAGTGCACTGAGAAAACGAGCTGATGCGAAAAAAGCGCATCACGAGTTTGGCCATGAAAACACTATACACAATATTTTTATTATTCAAAGCATATAATGGCAAAATAATAATAAATTGATGATGTAAGACAACATTCTTCCCTAATGGACCGTTTCTCTTATTGGTGAAGCCTTGGTAACAGTTGATAGCGACATATCATAACAAGGCTTCGTTTATTTCAACAAACCATTCGCATTCGTTATTTCGTCGTAAGCAAAACGTCCAGAATATATTGTTGAAACGTGTAGAAGATATTAGTAAACAGTATTATGATTATTTCTATGATTTCGACGAAACATTCGGCTGAAATGGTAGAGGTCCGCAAGAAAAATTATGTTTGTGATAAACCAATGGTAGTGGTAGATTACAACAGAGGAAAATGTGCTGTAGATTTATCAGGTCAAATGATAGCATATTCTACACCACATAGAAGAACCCTCAAGTGATATATAAAATTAGCTTTAGAGTTATTGTTGAATACATCAATTTCAAACGCGATGATACTCTATAAACAAGGAATAAAAACAAAAATCAAGGTACCAGATTTTAGAATGGCACTCGCAATGCACCTTACACAGTGCCATTCACCAGAGCTGTCAAATATACTTATTCGATGAAGATTGCAACACGAAATGCAGAAGAAAGAAGGGCAAGCGTGTTTGGCACGAAAATTTTGCAGAGGGTGCTATAAAAAAAACGTTAAACAGTTAGGATCAAAAATTGCTAAGAATCGGACCAAAAAGGTGACCACTTACTGTCCAGGTTGTATTGATGAGCCACATTTATGTTTAAAGTGTTTTAACAGAGTGCACCGCTAGATGCAAGATTTGTTCTCATTTTTTTATTGATGTTCTAATAAAAATATTTAATTGTTCAATAGGGCACTTTTTATTTTAAAGTATTTTCTATTTATCGGTTATATTCAAAATGCTCTAACTGTCAATTTTCGTTCAATTTTTACAAGTGCAAAAAGCTCAAGCGCTCCAAATATAAAAAGAAAAATATATTGAAGTAAATATAAGTACAAGTATAGTGTATGCTGATCCAGATCTTCGCTCTCTCAGTGTTACATTACAACAGGATACGATAGGGATGTTGATACATTTCTAACAAAGGACATTACCAAAAAAGTTAACCTTGGTGTGACTCTAGTTGAAGGTTACAAGAAACAGCAATAAAAATCTACTTATAGCTCTTTTGTCTCTAGACCTTGTAATCCAAAACAACATTCATATTCAAGGCCACAATAATTATTTACCTCTCCTTTTCTTTTTTTTTTTAATTTTTTGCTTCGCTATATTCTATTTTCTTCGTAACAGAGGTGTCCAGGTAACGAGAATACAAAAGAAGCGACGTAGAGTTTTTCTTGAAGTAATTACGTCGACAAATATTAATATCTGTTCACTAGATCCAAGTAGATGATCTGTTTTCGTAGAAAGACGACAGGAAGAGAACGCGATAAATCAAACCTACTTTTCACAAGGACGCAGATAAAATTCAGTCCATTTGTCAATTTCATGTCACCATATATATTCAATTGCCTATTTCTTTATCTGATTTCCAAGCTAAGCATGTGCTTCCGCGTACTTGAATAATTTTTAAATATATCAATCGTTATAATATTGAAATATCGCATGTCTCAAGGGGAGATTCTCGCGTAACAACGATAAGAGCAAATGAATTTTACGAATTTTTTTTTTTAGACCAACCTACTAAACGTAATTTCTTTATTTCGGTTCCTCTCGTTGTTTATTGTATGTTGTACGATTTTTTTAACGTTCTTGACAATGTAACTTTTATTGGCGTATAGTATAATACGTGTCACAATCATCAAAACGCAGAAGTTAAGAAATTTTCTAAAAGTCAAATAGTTCATGTTCATGTTGGGATTGAATTTGTTTTCGAAAGAAGAACACGAAAAATTGGAAAGTTTTAGCGTTTAGAAGAAAGATGTACTTTTTTCTCCGCAGATAAATTGAGTTTATATCGCTCGAAAAAATATTATAAATAAGCAATCGAATAGAAATTCGAAGTTCGATCCCTGGAGAAATTTGCAGCAAAGCGAATAAGCTTTGCCCGAAATGAATCAGCTTTTCAGTCGTTTTCATCGTGCACGCCAGTTTGCAAAGTTATTAAACGTGGCAGTTTAAAAAGATAATAAACGAGAAGAAAAATTAAAGTAAAAGAAATTACATTTGTTTTTCCGGACTATATCTACATCGCAAAAAGGCAAATTTCCATATAACTAGTAATTAATTTGAAAATAATTCATATAAATTAGTTGCTTTTATTGTTGTTACGCGAGAGTCTCACCTTAAAGAATGTTATGAATTTTCTATTTTATTATTTCGAATCGTAGTGATTATCGTGTTGTCTTCGCAATAAATTCGACCTCTTCCTGTCTATTAATTGCATTTTTCCCTGTTTCTGCCATGTTTTTATCGATTACAGTACAATCTGAGATTACGTTTGATATCGGTGCAGTTCGTGACAAAATTGGGACATACTCGGCATTAAAACAATTTTCTGAGTTGATGTTTCATAAATTGCATTTCCTATTATGCTTAAACACGTGGAAAATCGCATTCATGAATTATGAGTATTGTAGAAGAAAATGCACAATAAGAATTCATACCATGTATCTGGTAGTTAGTTTAAAAAAGAAAGAAGTGAAAGATCCACCTCTTAATTCTTGACCGAAACGAAAAACCAAAAAAGGATTAAATTATTATATATTTTTCTTCTCGATAAACTAAAAAAGTTCGTCAAAAAGTTTATTTAAATAATTGATATAGCACCTTAAAGTTTATTTTTTCTTTTTATGAAACACATGTTTTCTTTAAACCCGTCAAAATTTTTAATTTCGCACTATTTTCTGCCTTTTTTTTTAGTAGTTCATCGAGAAGAAAAATATATAATAATTTAACCCTTTTCGTTTCGGTCAAGAATTACAAGATGGATCTTTCACGCCGATTGAAAACTGCAGCCCATGAAATAGGCTTAGAAATCTGTTATAATTTTTTTTCACTTTAAAAAAAATTTTTTTGTATTCGTTAAATATATATAAAACCATACCTCAAAATTCAATAACTTCATTTCTTTCTTTCCCTACTAAAAAAAATCATAAAAAGACGCTGTTTTAGAACATTCTAATTCAGGACACCCCCTTAACAGATCGTTCTCATTTTCCATTACGTCGTATTAAATCTTTTTAGTTTGTCCATAAAATAACACAGAATCGACAAAAATTTACAACGTCGTATCTGTCTTCAGCGATCTTTGTACAAAAATGAAATTGTTGGATCACCTGAAAAAGTCGATTATCGGAAGAACAGGGGTCGGTGTCACGACGAGATCAAATGATCAAAATTCCACTATAGCTTTCAATATTGCCGAGTGGAACAAATCTTTTTCCAAACGCGTTCACTTTGACACGCTATGAAGCAGTAGATAGCTGTGATCGGAGGCAGAAAGTCAGAAGCAGTGGAGTTACGCAATTTTTAATTGCCACTGCTCAAAGCTGCGTATGTCGTTGATAGCGCGAGTTGTGAAAATTTGAATGTAGAACGAGCGTAGAACTTTACGAGTTATGTTAAAATATACATCGATATAAAAAGGAAAAAAGTGATCGTTGATAATTAAATTGTTGGAGAAATGGAGAGAGAATATTAAAAACTATCAAGGGATATTATACGAAGGTTCTCTCTCTCTCTTTCTCTCATTCACGTAAATGTACGCTTCGAAAATTTTTAACCTTTAACATTGAAAATTAATCAACGAAAGTTGAGCAAGATGATTTTATA
The DNA here is from genome assembly GCF_024542735.1 of Bombus huntii. Classification (NCBI taxonomy): domain Eukaryota; kingdom Metazoa; phylum Arthropoda; class Insecta; order Hymenoptera; family Apidae; genus Bombus; species Bombus huntii. The sequence continues at coordinate 4,092,853 of NC_066243.1, forward strand.
ATCGCATGCTAAAGCTGGAGAAGTAAAAGTTTTAACAACGCAGCCTTCAAGTTTAAAATAATAATCCATTTATGTCCATAAATCCATTAAAATTGTTTTAACACCGGTGCAAAATTATTCCGATAATATTTATCAAAGGAACGAAGTTACTTGCTCCGTTAGAAACCTGTATGTATCGCTGCAGTTGCTGATATTGCTGCGTTATGTTCATTACTTGTTTAATCGCATTTCAATCATATGAATAATTTCATGCTTGCACGTACGAAGTTACACAAATAAAACGGTTGCGATAACGATGTTGTGTCGTATTAACATTATTATTTTCAATGAAAAACGCGAAATAACATTTACGCGCTTTCGAAGCCGATATCGGATGATCCGATCGAAAAAAGCTTTTGCAAGAAAGGGAGCTTATTGAATTTTTTTCATGCACATATTATTTCTGCACGTTGTGTGTTATTAATGTAACAGAATTTGAAGGAACAAACTTTGTTGAGTGTTTGGCGTGTCATTAATCGTAGGCCTCATTACCACAAGTAGTTTCGTAATCGAAATTCATATAGATTTAAAAAATTGATGCATACTGGAAAAACTACAAGTAAATTTTTCACCAGTTTGTAACAATTAGAGGAGTTAGTAAAACATTTTTATTTCAATTAAAATACGATAATGACATCGATATGAACCGTGTGTCACTTTATCATCTCGATAGGATCGAATATAATATGTAACAAATTATAGGACATTATAATACAATCAAAAGAGTAGAGAAATATGCCAAACTTTTTAGAAATTACCTACTAAAAAAGAAGTTTGAACTTTGTCAGGAATTCGTATTCGTGTTTATTAAATTCAGCCAAGATATTAATTCCTGTCAGATGAAAACAGGTCTGATATAAATAAAAACATGCGTGTACGAGTGGAATGCTTTTGTTATGAAAATATGTGTTTACGATGTTGTATTTATATTCAGTAGCTTATGCAATGCACATCCAATTTTCCATCTCACCTATATCTCACCGTATAAAAACAATAACTTGATATCGCGTAAATTCAGTTTATTTCGATCGCTGATTCCATTTATGTTACTCAATTTGCGTACTGTTTATGATTTGTCACAAAAGGTGCTATCATAATGATTCTGCTAGTCAGTGAAATACAAATTGCAATCTTCTGCGGTACTGTACATATTACAGATATCGTATTTAAACCATCGAATAACTAGACACATGTAGCATTACGATTATTGTTAGACAATTAAATAATCGAACGGCGATTTAGTTTCTTATTTCATGGGATGATGATATTTGTTTAGGACCATCAAATAAGAAAATTTCTACGTTTCTAAACTGATAAAAGTGGGGACAAATCTTTCCAATTTTGCAAATTTTAATTAGCCCAATTTCATTTTGCCCAACAACAAAATTATAACCAAAATAATGTTACAAAATACAAGAAATCAACCAACATACTTATACTTAAACTCGTTATAAAATTTCTACTATTTTCTGTCTTTTATCTTATTCTCTAGAAAAATTTCCAAAATTGATCTTACGTTTGGAAGATCAAACGTTTAACACGATTGACTCATTCGTTCTACAAAAATGTGTTTTGTACGCCGTGTTCGAGACTCTGTGTTGAGAAGGATAGCATAATGTTCAAGACTCTGAGCTCGAAAGAATGCAATAGCAAAGATTGTCACCGGAATGATAGGCTGACAGAGATTATTAGCCAAAAATATTAGCCAAATATTATTAGCCAAATAAAAGGCCTGACAAAGATAATTTACCAGCAAAATAAAGGTATGGCAAGAATCGCTTGCTAGTATAAAGAACTGTGAGATTTATTTAAAATGGGCTGCGTATAAACTGAACGTGTTTGGCGTCAGATGTTTCTAAGTTGAAAGTTCTTTTTTTTTATTATTTAATTTGTATTTTACAATTTGTCCAGCTGGGCATTTGGTAAATTTTTCTAACTTAATTGCTAAATAACATGTGAATGGCTACCCCCAGCGGGATACCATGAAGTTGAAAGTGAGTTAAGTCTCAAGGCTAACGCACACTGACTAAACTCATCAGAAATGAGGCTCGTATAGTCCCTCGTACAAGAGACGTTGGCGGAGGTAAAACAAGCAAATTGGTTGTCTAAGCATTTTCGATTTTGTAAGGGTGGTGGTGAGTTTAATACGATTGGTAATTTTTCTGCTGCAAGTCACCACCTGCACGTTACCGGCGCTCGAAGATACGGAACGACCAGTGAGGGCCTGCACGGGGTTCCGCGGGTTTTACACATCGACCGTAGAACACAATAAACTTTTATGAAACGCGTACCAAACATGCTGGAACAGAAGTTAAAAAGAGGGAAAACTGCTGGGTCCCTGACTGTTACAGGCAACTGCTAACGAATAGCAACAGAGTAAGTGTTTTTTTTTTTATTTGGAAGTAGTTTACAATCAATTCTCATTGAGAATTATAAATAAATTATTCTGGCGTGGTACTATAACGTGAATAATAAATGATTATCGTATGTTTGTTTCTAGCTGAATCTAACGTTTAGATCTAGAGGGTAATATCTTTTTAGTCTGCGGATCTGAACCGGTGTGTCAAGTATTATACTTGAGTAACTAGTGGGTTTTGATGGTTGTTAATTCTTATGTTATATCTATTACTGAATTTGGATATTTCTTCTTTAACATCTTAAGATCGCGATGTATTATTTCGTTGGTAACATACCAAGCTGCATCTATTGCGGATCTTAGAGTTTTTGATTGGGATCGCTGAAGAATTTCTATGTTTGAATTATTTGCTGTTCCCCATAGTGAGTAAGTGTTGAATGGCTTTGTATGGATATTGGAAATAAAGTAAGGAAAATGAGAATTTCTTCGGCTTATTAACATAAACGTATAAAGGAATAAAAATATAAATATAAAAACATAAATGTATGAAGATACAAAAGCTTAAAAATAAAAACGAACAAAAGAGATAGAAATACCTTTTTATGTATTTTTATATTCGTATTTATTATACTTTATAATTTATATAATAAAATGTTGTGTCTAAAAGTCGTAGTAATCGCTTCTCTTCTTTAATAATTTCTAGTTCAAACAACAACTGTGCAATTTTTCTCCCAAAAGTCAGCAGTAACAGAGATTGGTTACACGTTGCTGTATTTTGGCGTAATTACGAAGGATTACATTGATTCCTTTTTCGAAAAGCACACAAACGCTTACTGTATTTTTAAATTGAGATAGAAATATAAATTGAAAATATCAGACGAGTTTAATAAGAAATTTTCACTTGGTATATAAAACTTCTTATAACACGTTTAACGCGTTTGATTGATAATGAGAGACGTAAAGACGTAAAGCATCGAATCAAAATCTTTCACCTTTTTTTTATTAGCAAGATAAATTCCCTGATATTCCTTTTTACTTCGTGCAGAAATATTTTTTACTTCCCTGTAAAGAAGTTCTATTAAACTGTTTCAGTTGTTTTAGCCTTTATTGCAAAGTTATTAGCCTTTATTGGTGCTTTTAAGCAACGCAATGTTGGCGTGGCTCGTATCGCCAGCTGCATAATGACGTAACGACGTTTGAAATATTCGTTCACGTTAAAACGGGAAAATTATGGTGAGTATTAGGGCCAATGTGTAAGCTAATACATAGATACTTGATCTTTATACTGCAGTATGTGCTAGTATAGTAAACGTGCTGGATATAGTGAAATTTTCTTCATTGTTTTATAACGCGACATAATCAGTGTATGATTGTGCTTAATCTTTTTTAGACATTTTTTTCAGGCCAACTACCAGTTACATGGGACAAGATCTTTTTACGACGTAACTATGGTAATTATTGTAGGAATTTAAGTAGGAATGTTATTTTTGTTATTTCAATTCCGCTCATCGTTTATTAACATTTTAAAGTGTCACGTTTAATAACTTTTTAAACTGGCGCGTCCGATGATTGAAAAACTAATTGATAAATCAATTTCGGACGAAGCTTGTTATTGAAATTTGTTATATTTATTATAAATTTATTATAAATTTCTCCAAGGATCGATATTTCAATTTTTATTTCACCATTTATTTTATTGATCATTTATTTTATTAAACGACGTAAGCTCAATTTATTTATTGAAAAAAGTAAATGTTTCTCTTCAACGTTAGAACTCTCCAATTTTGCATGTTCTTCTCTCGAAAATGGATACAATCCCAACGTAAACTATTTCATTTTAAGAAAATTTCTCAGCTTTCGCGTTTTGGACGACTGTGACAGAGCTACACTACACAGCAACAATAGCTACATTGTCAAAAATAATCACAAGACTTGTGTAATATACGATAAACAATAAGTGGAACTGTAATAAAAGAAATACATTTGTATTTCAAGACTACATTCATATGCCAAAAAGATCTGGTCCCGTGTAAGTAATAATTAGTTTAGAAAAAATTCATAAAAAAACACCTGCTTCTTTCGTTGTTACAGGAGAATCCTCTCTTAATTGTTATTAATAAATAATTTGAATTAAAAATTTGGAAGAACTCATGTTCCTTCCATCATCGGAGAGCTCTAAATTAACTCGAACAAACAAATGGATTTGCAAAAATTGAAAAAACTATTTCTCCGAATTTTGAAGATTAGTATTAGAGAGGTATTACACATTTAAATGACACGACGAATATTCTGATCGTTTTAAATTTCTCTTAAACCAATTTCAATTTTCGAAAGTTCTCACAAACGAGAAATCTTCTTTGGATAAGTAACACATAACCGTAAATGTGAATTTAAAAATGTTTCAGATATCATAATTTATCGCAGAAGATTTAAGTTTATATCAGATAATATGTTTAAAAGTTTCGTCAAATACAAAGTTCGTTCGCAAAGTCAAGCTGGCAAATTCTCTGGTTTTAGATGGTTTGCAATGGGTTTACACGGTTCGTTGAGGAAAATGAAATAACCATGTATGCAAATTTAGTTTTCAGTTTGTCGATGATTCAAGCAGTGGAGACAGCCAATTCTGCGCGACTATTGAATACAAAAAATAAAAATATATTGCGGACACGTGACAACTAGAAAAAAATTAGTACTGCCTTTTTCAGGTTAAAAATAACACTTTAACGAACAAAAGTAAAATTGGAAAAAATAATAGTAAATTATCGAAGTTGTATAGCTTCTGTTACGTATTTCTTCGTATTTAACTTTTTCAAAATTAAAGAGATCAGTTTTAATTTACTAATAATAGTTTAAGAAATTGATATGTTTTTAAATATTGATTGTTGTTAAATATTGATAGATGTTGTTATATATTGACAAAATCTTTTATCGTTTACGGAAGGATTGACATTTATTTAATAATAAATATGTTTATCGAATCGCCAACAAGGAAGATATATCGAATGTTAATTACCTATCTATCTCTTGAAACTGTAACTTCCACCACACTGCTCATTAACTTAATGAAAGGCCATGCATCCCAGATGCGCACTAATTAAAAAGAAATTGAATCCTAATTGCTTTCAAAATGACCACCGGAAATATCATTAATTTTATTAACTATCAAATGCTGATCAATTAGTTAATCACTGTTTAACCCTTAATTTTAAAGATTAAAATCGTTTTACTTCATCCTATTTAATCGTATTTTTCACAGAAAGCAGAGCCTGATATTTCATAGAGTATATTTGAGTATTTACAATACATCAGTAATACTTTTGAAAATTTTCTAAATAGTAATACTCGAAGGCAATTTTATGATTCATAATTTTTCACGAAATCATCATTTGAAACGCAATCAACGATATTAAAAATATTTAGAACTTCGAGGTTTGTTTGGCTATGGGAATTGGTTATTTGCATACACATATCCAAAGAAATATACGGAAATATTGTATATGTACATACAGTCGTTTAAATTATTATGCTGATTCATACTAATATATTTATAAAACCTTTTTCTATAATTTCCATGATTCGTACAAAGAAGCGAAGTTCAAGAGACGATGTTTATTTTCTTCAAACTTAAGAAACTTTCTAACAACATAAGACACTGTTAACCCTGGAACGATCGTAGCGAGTTTATCTCGACCCAACGTGATATTTGCCAACACGCCACGTATGTAAAAATCATGTTAATTTTAAGCAGAATAAATACTGTTTATTTATATTTTGCTTCCGACTTACTCACATCTACGACTTATTGAAAAAATACTGTAAAAACTGTAAAACCATTGTTTGGAAAAAATAATGGATTATGTAAACAGAGAATCACGAAGAATCACGAAAGTACTACGAAAACGAGTTAAAATCTGCTAAAAAAAAGTTTAAACTTAAAGCATAACTTAACTTAAGGCACAATATTTATTTTCGTAGTTGATGAAACGTTGAGGAACGATTTGATTCCTCCGGCAAGGTTCCTCGCCAAAAATAAGGATAGGAAAAATAAAAATAAGGAAACAGCAAGGTTTCAGCTCGCCGAGGAAGATATAGTGGAAACAAACGAAAATTTGATCAACGAATCGGGCTGCGATAAGTGCCCATGGGATATTAGCGGTGTAACAAGTATTAATGACTCACCTGTGGCTGAGGAACGCAGGTTAGATCTATGGTGTCGCCCAACAGGTCAGGATCCATTACTCTGATACCTGGAAGGATTGTCGAGCCAACTGGGAGATCCTCCTCGGCCACGGCCTCGTATGGCACGTTGAGAAAACGCGGAGGATTGTCATTTTCGTCCAGCACAATTACGTATGCATCTACGCCTACGATGTTCGGTTGTTGCCCTGTTGGCACTTCGTCTTCAAGCGTCACGCGGAATCGTATTGTATCATACTCCTGAAACAGGTAGATAATTCGCATAAATTGACTGAATTGCTGCTTCGAATATAATTCGTGAAAATATGCGCGTTTATTTGCAAAATTTATTAGAAATAACGATCTCATGTTATTTTATAAATGTTTTGAATATATGTATATATGTAAATTCTATGGAATTCAAACTGCCCGGCAATCGACACTTTTTACTTTTCTTTTGTTTTACCGCCAGTCATTTACTGAATAAAATAGATCACGAGAGAAGAACGGTAATTCAGGACTTGGAAAATCGATTCTCCATTTTCCAGGTAAAATTTGTAGTAGATTTGTTATTAACTGTTATTGTATTTAATTTAATTATGCCCAAAATAAATTCAATTTTTCAGAATCGATCGTCTGATTTATCCTAAGGATTTACGTTATTACGTATATATATATAGTGTCTGTTATTGTATGGTAAATAGCGTATTTCAATCGATGTTTTTCGTTTGGTCAATTTGGTGGGAAGCATTTAAAGCCAGGACAATAATTCCGAAAATGGTAGATTTACGAAAATGACTATTTAGGGGAATAACGTGCTTCTCTGTTAACCTAAAATTTATTCTTAAAGAATACGCATAAAAAATTAACTATCCAATAATAGTTAAGAATACAGGAAAATACATCAAATTCTACCGAGAAGTATAATATGATGGAATAATAATAAATCTCGTTAAACAAGAAATCAGAGAGCAATAATTTTGAGAGTGACAGAAAGGACAATAAAATAAAACAAAGAAATCTCATTAAACAAAGATCTATTGTTACAATCAGAGAGTATGCAAGTAAGTTTGTTAATTTCGGACATAAATAAATAAATGCCAAAAGTAACAGGTAGTTTTAAATAAAACATAATTTTATCCTGTGTACATATTATGTTTTTCCCAATACATAAGATTGTATCCTTTATTCGTAAAGCGTGTTTCTTCAAAATTTTATCAAATTTTATTATCAAGCTTTATCAAATTTTGTACCGTTCGGAATATTTATTTTAATTACAAGCACCGCTCGTTTGCAGATATTTCCAAGTTTATACTTCGTTGAGACAAAAACGAATTACAAGCGAAAGTTTAAACGTACCAGGCTACGATGCAAGTGCAAAAAAATAGGGATCGTTGAAGTATGTATAATCGCGTTTTCTCTTGGGTCATCTTCCAGTCGATTAATCTTGGATAATGAACATTAATTGAGAGAAAAACAAACGTCGTTAAGGCCGATGGAACAGTTCGCCGCTTTTCAGAGAGTGGCACCTCGTTTGCCAACTTCTCAATTCTAGCGAGCAGACTTTTTTGACTGATAGCACCAAAACCACGTGCTTAAACGTTGTGTTTACATTTAAGCTTTTGCTGCACGGCAGCAATTTTCTTAAGCAGTCACTCTGATATCTACATACATAAATCTCGTTGTATTGCCTGCTGGAGGAGAAAACAAAGAGGACAATGGAACGAACGTCTTCAGTTCTTGCGTACAATTTTCGAGATAAATAATTACGATCGCATTACGTATATTTGTTTCATTGTAAAACGAAGCGAAGTAAACAAGTTTGCATTCTCTCTAAGATGTTTATTTGCTACGTTATTCTACTTGATGTTGATATCTCTCGTTTTGAAACACTTGTTAACAGCATCGCTGTTACTTAATCTGCTGTGCGGCTACTTGAGCGGCTTAAACAAAATCTCGTGGACTGTTCCCCAGAAACCAATATCATAATATCGTTCTTTTTTAATTAAACTAAGTGATTTAGGACGCTAAATCGTTTAACGGCAGCTTCTCCTGGGACAAAGTCTGCTAAGGCCACGAAAAACCAGACTCTCTCGGTTCCTCAAAATGGAAGGTAGTCGATTTTTGTTATTCGGACAGCTCTTATCAAATTGGATAATAAATATGAATAATAGCAAATTTTTATTCTACATAGGTAGAAGGACAAGATATTAAGTTCGATAGAACGATAATCACGTTGTGCTTCACGTAGTCAGCTACAAACGTCATCCCACACCCAAGTTCGAATCCCGACACCGTAGTTCCTGTTTTTCACGATTCCTAGATCACAAGACTCGTCCATGGATGGAAAGGAAAACGAAACCGATCGGAGATCACTTCCGGCTGTCATCAAGCGAAAAAAGTAGGGAAGATGATGGTGTTACACCCCGAGACGAAGAACTGAAGCTTCTTCTGTTGAAGAAGCGCGGAGATGTTGTACTTCGAGACATTTAGAAGCTCGAGAGAGGAGAAGAATAAAAGTAGAGTAACTTGCAAATTATCAGAAAAATACATAATGATACATAAAAATACAAATTCTTTCTGTAAAATCAGATGTTTCTTTAACTTGTTGTCCCAGTCTCTTTGTTCGGTTTAATAAGAATTAGTCGAACGAGAAATAAATATCTTTCATTTTCCATTTAATAATTTACTTATTATTCTCAATGCAATTGATTGTAAAAATTCTAGCAAATAAAAAAAGAAAAAAAATTTTCCATTTGAATAAAAGGAGAGCATTTTTTTCTCCTTTAGCAGGCGTCACGGAATGATTTGTTGAAGCGTTTAATTAATAATACGTAACACTTTAGCACTCGGGATATCTGTGTATTAATAAACAATTTGCATATAGAGTATATGTATGTATCTCTTATACATGTATGTACGTGTTCCATATGAATTATTATGAGAGTTTTCTTCTTTTCGTAATACAAGTCGATATTACCACGTCTGTGTATTGTTACGACACGTATTGTTATATTGCGATACTGTAAGTCTATTGAAAGTTTTATTGAAAGTTTGGCAAACAAATTAGCTCGTTAGTTTTGCCTTGGTATCTTTTCTTTGCTAGTTGCCTTTGGAATTCTTGTCTTGCTTTATCGTTCAACGACCATCAAAACATCCCAAATTAGAAAATTTACTGTAACCCATGGCTGCGGATTGCGCCATTTTAAGTGCATTTCCGGGTACCTGACACGAGTTGCTAATAGAATTAGCTAATTAGCAACGAGCTATCCTAGCTTTGCCATCACAGGCTTTGCAAAAAGTTCAACGCGCAGAAACTGCACAAAGTCTTCAAATAGTTTTCTTGAATATAACATACGTCGCTTCTGTATATCTTTTACCTTGTAAAGCAAACGTCTATATACAGGGTGTCCCGAAATTTGTGATACAACCGGCAAGAAAATGATTGTAAAAATAAGTCGAAAAAAAGAATCTTTTTTCATTCAAAGGTTCGTTTTCGAAAAAAAAAAAAAAAAAAAATGAGCTTGAAAATCCATCAGATAGCCGCGTATTAACTGGAAGTTTCGAATTATGAAACTTGTATTCGACTCTTATAGAAAGAAGATTAAAAAGAAAACACCCCACTGACCTCACTAAAGAAATAAAATAGACAAACTCGAAGGTGATATCCTGCTGGGATAGCCATCCACGTCCTATTTAGCAATTAAATTAGAAAAATTTACTAAATATTCAGCTGGACAAATTGTAAAGTACAAATTAAATAATAATAATAAAAAGAACTTGTGTTTCTGCTGATGTTTGTATTATTACACTACTTTATTCTGCATTTAATTAGAATAATTTCGTAAATAAGGATGAGATCCCTAGTTTATACGAGTCATTTTATTATCGTGACATTGTCCATGTTTGAAAACGATCCATCTATTACTCCACGTTTTAACAATAATTTTAGCAACTATTTCTTTATTAATTATTCCTTCATTCCATTAATAATAATTAATTCAAAGGAAGCTTTAAACGAAAAAAATGTTACTCCTTTTCTTCGACTTATTTCTAATAATCACCACTCGACCACCATGATTTTCAGAGTCACCTTGTATATTGGCTGCCAAAAGTTTCCAGCCACAGTGAAGTTCAGTATTTCCGCGTAACTTATATATTAATCAAATTCTTGCGCAAATTTTTACAATATCGTACTTTATGAAATACCTTACGTGCTACGCTCGCGAAATGAACATTCACTTTTAAAAACTCTTTAAGCGAAAATAAAATTAGCCACAAAATTATCTCGAAGTGCATCTATTTTGAAACCATTCGTGGCTCGTACATTGACGACAATCGATTCAAATGATTCAGACAGTGGCGAAAGAATAGCGTACTATTGGGTTGGCAACTAAGTGATTGCGGATTTTCTCATTACCACTTAATGACAAAATCCGCAATCACTTAGTTGCCAACCCAATACTTGGCTAACTTGGGATTTACAACTCGTAGAAGCAAGAAATCTACGCCATTCGAACGTTATAACGAGCATTATTAATCCTTTTGCTCCGAGCGTCGCTTACAGGAGGCATCCACAAGATGACCTGTGGGTACGAGCGCCACTTATAGGCGTCATCCACAAGATGACCTCTGGGTATGAGCACCGCATATAGGCGACGACTTCTGAGTCCGGCACCCCATATATCCGGCATCCAAATGATGCATATACAAGTGCTATCTGTAGCCAATAATATATCTTTTCGTTATCGGCAGAACATTCTCTGTTGACTTTATTGACAAATTGGATTAATCACTTCTTAAAGTTACTCATTGTTCAAACAACATCAAAACGTTTCACGCAATATATTTCAAACATCCAAACGATCGTATACTGTTTTACGCTAAAAAATCTATTAAATCCATTGACAGTGAAACGATATGTCATATACGGGTTTTACAAGAATTATTGTTACTTAAGACTTAGAAAAACGTATATACAGCAAGCACGCACACTGTGCGTATTTCTGGCGCGCGTTTCCATTCAGTGACAGTACTTCGGTGGACTGGACTGTTGAAGCGAAAGGGTTAAAGTTGAAACACGATTCGACCAAGATGCTAAATTTGCATCTTGGTGATAGGAATTTCGCATGGTTACTTATTGCGAGTTTCGAATACTAGAGACACGTGAAAGGAGCAAGTGGTCGAGTTCTAGCGAAAAGGGATGAAAGGAAGAGTGCATGGCCGTGCAAGGTATTAGATGGACGTGTCTGAATGTATTCTAGGAATGTTTGCATAGCTGGGCCAAAGTGAGCGAAAGAAAAGGTGGAATAGAGAAGAAAAGAATGCACAGGTGTTGGAGTACATTGCATGGAAGATGTGTGTCTGAGACAATGGCAGTCTTTGAATCTGTTTTCAGAGGACGTTTCGTTATACCTGTTTGAAAAAGTAAAAAGAGTTTCTTTCTTCCTTGCATTTTCCAAGCTGCTAAAACTAACGAAGTTATATCTATCGTTCGTGATCGACTAGAATTATTCATTAGAATTTTATTTATTAGAATTCTATGTAGAGAAGATACTCGTGTAGGATTAAGATATGAAATGTATGGTGCGGATTTGTTAAAGTTATTTGCAGGTGTTTCGTTAATACGACGAATTCTACATCTGAATCAAAGTTTATAATATGCATGAAATTGAATAACAGTGAACGCAATAATAATATAATAATAAATAGGTCAAAGTTGATCAAAATAGGGATTTAAAGACCTGTTAAATATACATATATATACACGGTAAAGAAATTCGATTATTTATACGAGATGATACGATGGTTCTCCCTCGGATAATCGAAAATCGTAAAAGGAAAATTTTGATAATGTAATACTGTGCATGTATTTAGGTTTAATTAATTATTTAATCGACCGAAAGTTTGATTACCTGCTTTCACAATACCTGACTGTACTGTTTCCTTTCTGTACACTTCTATACACTTCCCTACTCTTTGTAAAAGAAAATTGATGATTTGTGATGACTTGAAAATTTCAAAAAAACATGAAATTATAGTACAGTTCACAACACCTCGAATGATAACCGAGACTACATTGTACGCACCAAATCGATGAAATTACTGTAGTGTTGAATATTATACCTAGTTTAATATCTTCGCAAATAACTCTTCGACTGTCTGAAATCTACTTCAGTTTTCACGAGTGTCTTAACACGTGTGGACAAAGGCAGAGTTCGAATTGGTCACTGAACAATTTTGGAGATCGTTGTGCAACGATAGCACAACAGAAATTTAAACGTGGAATACGGCGATAACGCGCCAAAGGACATTCACCCGAGCGTGTGAAAGAGTCTCAAGAATTTTAGCGTGAATATCAAACCATAGAAGAAGCCCCATCGGCAGCAAATTTGCCGACAAGTTAAACAGTCTGTCGGAGTTTCTAACTTACATTTTACATCTGCGAGCAACGGTTCACGTTTCAAGGCGGCAAATCGACTCGCGAATCATCGATGCTTTAAAATAGAACCAGTGACGTAACTATGGTTTCTCACGTTTTAGGCTGAAGCACGTTCCACATCAAATCAAAGGGCTTCTCTGAAGGATAGCGAAACTTCCGTAGTAACTTTGTCCTTTCGAAAACGTGCACCGTAGCCGTTCATGCATGCGTAATGGTCGAGCCACAATGCTGCTGGTTTTCGAGCAAGCGAATCTCGAATAACGTCGACCTAATTGTGCACGATCGTACGTGTACAATGCAACGCGAAGAAAATAACGAGACGTGGCAAGAAAGAACGTTTTCATGACGAAGGTGAACACACGAGGAGAATTGCTTAAGATGAATTTTGTAATACGAGAATATTCAGATAAAGCGTTTCTTTAAGAGGAATACAGAGATTTACAACTACCAGTTACACTTAACACATTGACGATCGTCTCTGACAAATACTCTGACAAAGCATATAACCTGAATGGGAAAATAAAATTGTAAAATTGAAAATGCGTATTTTAGCAATCGATTGAACAGATTCAAACGGTTGCGGAGGTTCGTTCTGATTTACATTTCGATTCGATATACATTTGTTGAATTACATGGGTGCCATTTCGTTCCACAACCTTCCCCATCCTTCACGCAATTTGAATATTCCATGCTCGAAGAATCTCTCAGGTTTTTCGGTGGAAAACTTTCCCATGTGATTTTTTATGTCGAACAAAGAGTTAAAAATCGGAACGAACTTCCCGAGCAGCATTTAACGAGTGTAATATTTTATTAAAAATCAACGAGCACATTTAAAGGTACTTTTAGTAACGTTTCTTAGAGTGATATGCTTGAAAACAGTTTTTCCGATGGAGAGGTGCTAAGCAAGATTTATTATTTTATTAAATTCCTCAAAAATCGGAATGAATCTTCCGAGCAATCAATATTGATAACGGTTCTAATATATTGATGACGGTTTCGTATTATTCAAGCATGTAATGTAAAAACACTTTTGTAACGTTTCGTTTATCGAATCGATTGCATTTCTTTACTGTTTTATTTAACAGTAGTTAACATTTTTATAGGACACCGTATGAAATACGTAAAGTGTCAACGAGTTCCATTAACAAAATTGGAAAAAATTTGAGCTTCGCTTTTTTTATTTGTCTTTTACTGGTCTAATATTACATATTACGCGTTATAAACAAATTGTAAGTTTTTACAGGGTAAGAGACCGAGATTCCTTCGCTTGATCGATCTTTGCCGTTAAGTGCTCGAATCTGTAAACTTGGAATTTGAAGTAGATACGTGGCTAGTTAAAAAACAGCAAAAATAAACGAATTCGTCGTTGCAGAGTCTTCTGTAACACTCTGTTTTTTCGCGAGTGGCGCACTACGTTATTTCTTAATATTCCAAGTCGTGTTTCAACATCTAAAGTACGTAATCTTGGTATCTATTTTCAGTTATATGTGACGTATTGCTTCTATTTTCACATTCCCAAATGACGATGAAATGTCAGATACTAGATGAAACTTTCCGCTTAGATTCCATTTCAATTGCTTGTTTAAATTCTATTCTATAAAAATATAAATTTGCAGAAATATCCGCTGTCTAATCGTAACTTGCGAATTATTAATTCTATGTTTATACAATTTTGTATCTTTATGAACGTGATTAAACAAAATCAAACTAGATGTTTTTCCACTTAGTAAATACCATCGTTTTCTATGTCTTTTAAATGTGCTTCATTAAGATAAAATGGATGATGTTATAGATTTTTTGTTTGGGCCTTTTTTCTATCGAAGGATAATATGTTTCTATAAAAAGATGGAAAATCTATAGATATAGTTACTTTCTTTGCGATGTATTTTTTGGCGGGAAAAAGTAGTAGATATTCATATTAGATACTTTCGTTATTTTATTATTGTTTATTATCAAATATTTTTGTTCCAAACAATCATTTACATATCTACTTACACACACACACACACACGTATTTACTTACTCTATTTTTTTACTCTCACTGTTTCAATTATTCGTAAACTCAATTGCAGATTAAACTAAACCGATTAAACCTTTTTTTTCTGAAATTCGAAGAAAGGCTGCTGCGAAGCGACATTTTCGCTCATCACTGATATTACTTATTCGCGTGAAAGAAAAACTCGTTGCAAAACCGAAGAAAGTTGAAACGGTAAGTTGACGCTCGGTGCATGTCCGCGGTGCGGCAGGAAGTAAAAAGAGACAGAAGCGTACAATTCAACGTAATGACTGCAATTTAGCGAGGGAGCAGGGGGTCAAGGATCCAAATACGATGCACGGTCTTATCATTATCACGCGCGTCACCGTGTTGCACACGTTGCCTCTCTCTCAACACGCGAGCGATCCGCGAGCACGGTAATTTCAACGTGACAGAGCCCAGAGAGGAAGTTCCTTTTCCGTCCGCGAAAACACGCCCCTTTGGATCCCGCATCCTCCTTGCTTTACCCTTCGCAGTTACATACCCTTCCCCGTCTCTCCTTCTTGTATCTCTGACTGTGAATAACCTTGGAAACTCCTCTGCTTCCTTTTTGAACCGACACAATCACGCGACTTTCCTCTCTACTCTCTTCGAATCTGTCTTTTTAGTCCGCGGTTCTCTTCCCGTTCTTTCCTTCAATTCTTTTCTTTCTTTCTTTCTTTCTCATCTCCCTTTTCATTTCTTTCCTCGTCTCGCGGTTCCGCAACGGTTCCAGATAATCCTCCTCTTATTCTTGAGTTTCCTGTCGGTTGCAGACAGAGGGACGGGACAACGTAACCACTTTCGAGGGACACAATGCGCCGACAACCCCGCCGCCTCGGTTTATCCCCGCGTCGTGCTACCCACTGCTCTGTTCGTCGTGTATCGCGGCTACGTGCAGAGAATCGCGATCCGCCGCACAAAAGCTCGACAAGACCCTGTTTCGCTCGGTTTTGCGCTTTTATTTCGACGACACGCTCGCGACAGCGGAGGTCCGTGCACGAACGGCAAACAGCCTCCGCGATCAGTCGACACTGTGACCTTCCCCTTTATCGATGCAATCGCAACGAGGTGCTGGTTGTGTCGCGACGTTTCCCCGAATTGCTCGACACCAGCACTTTATTAGCTTGCCACGTGACACTTTGACGTTGCTTATCGAGTTCAAAGGGAGTTGCGAAGCTAATAACACGAATACGAGATCTTAATTACAATATGGAAGGTTAATGGGATATTTGGAAATACACGAATACGTAAAACACACGTGATGCGTGAAAGTATGAACAATATTTGCCATATTTGATTATTTTATCGCATTTAGGAAAATCGTAGACATAACGTTTATCGAATGAAACGAATCTCTGTTTTGGTTTTAAGGTAGGACCTCGATTAACCTACTTAATCGAGACAGGTCGAGGAGTTCTGATAAATCCAGGTTCAACGAATAATCGAGGCTCGAGGGCAAATAAATGAAAACGAGTTTTCTATCAGGTCTGTAAGTATGAAACCGAAATTTGCCTATAGATGACCCTAGCTGATAATTATCACTAAACTGCGTCATTGATGCCAAAAGTCTTTGTTGACATCTCACAAACATTTTCGACTCGGAACAAAGAAGTTTCATACAACAGCATGGTTTGTAATAGCGTTGAACATGTCAAATTTTGTGCCTGGAATTTGCGGATAGCATTGATTTTCTGTTACCATTTGAAGAAAACTGCTGCAGAATCGCATCGAATGCTTGTCGAAGCTTACGGTGAGCATGCTCTTGGTAAATCACAGTACTTTGAGTGGTTTAAAAAATTCAGAAGTGGCAATTTTGACGCGAGGAACGAAGAACGTGGAAGACCACCGAAAAAGTTTCAAGACAGCAAATTGCAAGCATCGTTAGATGAGGATGACGCTCAAACGCAACAACAACTCGCTGATCGATTAAATGTGACACGAGAAGCCGTCTCCATACGTTTGAAAGCCATGGGAAAGATCCAGAAAGTGGGAAAGTGGGTTCCACATGAACTGAATGAAAGACAGCAGGAAAACCAAAAAACCACTTGCGAAATGCTGCTCGCCAGATACAAAAGAAAGCCATTTCTCCACCGAATTGTGACTGGCGATGAAAAGTCGATATATTTTGAGAATCCTGAGCGTAAAAGATCATGGGTAGTTCCAGGCGAACCACCGACATCGACTACAAGACCAAATCGCTATGGACGGAAGACAATGCTCTGTGTTTGGTGGGATCAGAAGGGTGTGATCTATTATGAGCTGTTAAAACCTGGCGAAACCGTTAATACTGAGCGCTACCGACAACAAATGATCGACTTGAATCAAGCTTTGCGTGAAAAACGACCAGAATATCAAAAAAGGCAACACAAAGTAATTTTGCTTGATGATAATGCACCATCGCATACAGCAAAACCGGTCAAGGAAACGATCGAAGCGTTCAGTTGGGAAATACTTTCGCACGCGGCTTACTCACCAGACTTGGCTCCGTCCAATTACTATTTATTTGCATCGATGGGACACGCATTTTCTGACCAGCACTTCGCTTCTTACGAAAATGTACGAAAATGGCTCGATGACTGGTTTACCTCAAAAGAGCGACAGTTTTTTTTGGCGTGGCATCCACCAATTGCCAGACAGGTGGGAAAAATGTATAGTTAGCGATGGGCAATACTTCGAATAAAATATTTTTAATCATTTTCATACAATAAACGTGTATTTTCTATACAAAAATTCTGGTTTCATATTTACATACCTGGTATACCAAGATGAGCCTTTTATTTCCAAGAGATGTAATTGCTTTTGTACTATAACCATATTTCTCATTTGTAATACAATTATTTAATTAAATTATTTGCTCAACATTGCTTTTAAAAGTGTTTTATCATGCCATCCTCTCAGCATCATTAAACTTTCTGTTAGACTGAGTGTGTCTTCCTTATTCAAAAGATTGAAGCACCTTCTTTATGACTAATTTGTTCATTTTCTATAACCTCATCGATGGGCTAATTTTAGATAGCAGCGATTATATCACTGGATATAGCATCGTGTGGATTATTTTTGGGCAGCCGCACTTCTATGTTAAGTTCATCCACTTGCTCACTTGCTGATCCGGTATCGATCCACCGTGCGATTGTTTCCATCATTTATGACAGGATGTTCTGTATCGACAGTTGTACATCTGTAGAGCTCGAGTCATCATTTAATTATAGTCTGCACCTGAACTTTGTCCCATTGACATTTGGCACTCATATAAATATACGGGGTGGTTGGTAACTAATGGTACAAGCGGAAAGGGGGTGATTCTACGCGAAAAAAGAAGTCGAAAACATAAAATAAAAATTTTTTTTTTTAATTTTTCCATCGAGACAACGATCTACAGTGAGATCCGTTATAACGAGACATGTTAAAGTGCACGCGTACCGAGCGAAAATTTAAAGTCGATTTTCTCGAAAACAAAGCCTCAAACGAAAAATATTTATTCTATATCTTCTATTCTATATATTCTATATTTTCTATTATTCTATATTTTGAGGTTTAGGTGACCATCTTGGGTCATCAGCTGTAAAACACGTGTCCGTTGTAGCAACACTGAAGACTCTGGTAAAAGGACAACTCGATGGACATATTAATGAGTCAATAACTAGTAAATACTCGGCGGGTTCGCTAGCTACGCTCGTAAAGGGCGTATGCGGTAGTAAGATGTCGCGCGTTCGAAACCACTCCTGGGCATATTTGCAAAGGTGGAAAACCAAATATCATCTTAGAAGTATATACAACGGGCAAGTGGGTTTCCCGCCCCTTGCCTATTATGTTGTTGTGCTTTCTAGGAGTGTTTGGGAAGTACCCCCGGAGATTTCGGTCACTCACTCGTGCTGACTATATCTAGCCCCGCCCGTGGGGTTTTAGCCGATAAAAATCCGACACCCTTGTCCCGCTCCGTGCGATGAGATAAGGTGTGGATGAAGATTTCCCCACGTAAAAAAAAGGTTTTTTTTTCCGGTATTACCCCGCATCCTCTCCCCGGAGAGCGCGGGTGCCTATGAACGTTCCCTTCACGTAAAAAAAAGTCTTTTTTCTTTTTTTTTTTAATTTTTCCATCGAGACAACGATCTACAGTGAGATCCGTTATAACGAGACATGTTAAAGTGCACGCGTACCGAGCGAAAATTCAAAGTCGATTTTCTCGCAAACAAAGCCTCAAATGAAAAATTTTTATTTTATATTTTCGACTTCTTTTTTCGCATAGAATCACCCCCTTTTCGCTTGTACCACCAGTTACCAACCACCCTGTATAAGTATCCAATACCATTCATATTATTTAACAAATGAATCAATTTTCTATTTAAGTTCTATTTTGTAAATTATCTTACAAGAGTACAAATTTTAATTATACAACGAACAAAACAGATTATTGTGATTTTAACAAGATGTAACCATATTATGTAAGCATGAAATTTTAGTTATTTGACAAAAAGTTTCTTGTTAAGGGAGGCAAGTTTCAGCAATTTATACTTTGAATTACTTGCGCTAGTAAATAAAGCTCGTAATGTTTCTTTTCTCTATAACTGAGGATTGTAGTCTTAACCACAGAATGAAATTCTCCGCTATCTTTAAATTGCTTTGCAAAAACTTGCGACATTGATTGTTGCGGAAAGCAATAAAGAGTGATTAAGGAAAATTGTTCATCAAGCTGCGAAAGAAGTAAGTTCCTCTGGGTATAAGAAAAGTTGTCATGGTATATTGCATCAGCATTATGTTTTATATTTCTACTCTGGCCAGCTTTTTGATTTATAAAATTACAGCGGCAAGAAGAAAGTAAGAAAGAAAACGAAGGAAAGTGAACGCAGATGATCATTTCTCTAATTACGTAATATAATCTTCCATGAAGCGTTTACGATATCTTCTAAATTCATCGTTTTCAATTCTCTTCTAATCTCTTAAATAAATACAAGATTCTATTAACTTATGAATGGTAAACAATTTCGACACGCGGCATAGACGGAACGTTTAATAAACAATGTATTTATATATAAATTTTAAGCTTACGATCTACATTCCAACAAAAGTTTTCAATTTCACGAATAACAATACATTGTTTATCGTAGATATCTGCGAATAAAATTATTGTTATTTTAATTATTACAGTGCCATTTTTAAAAACCAACAACAATTTCTTACATTATTATCTATCTTGTAAATCGTGTTATTTACTCATCTGGCAAAAGATTCAAACAAGTTGCCTGTCTGTGAATTTCAAGAATTTCAAGTACATAATTTGAATCACCACACAAGTTGGTTAGAAAAACTGATCTACTTTTGTAAAGATGTTCCGCAAACTTTGCTTTGGAGTTCGATACACACGAGAAGTTTCAATTTTATTCATTTTCTTTATGAATACTACGTAGGTGTTCGTCTAAATGTCACAATGCTGCGGATATTGTGACAAGCAAAAGCGACGATTAATTACCATTGCCGCGAACCCTCTCGCTCATCTACGTGTCTTAGCGTATAACTGAGAAGCAGCCCGGAAATGCGAGGTTAACAAAACTTCCTCGTCTGCGTCGAGAATCGCTGGCGAGAATTCTATCGCAAGTGAAGACTTGTGAGTATACTAACATCGACTGGAAAGGTCTCGTTAAATAACTAATTCCATTAATCGATTTTCTCTTCGAAATAATCTGAACGAGATTCCTCTTCGACGATAGATAAGACTAACAGATAGATCGTGGATACTTATGCATTTATGAGAGTTATAAAAGTGTGAAAATGTAGAGAATGCACGTGGTATGTAAGAATACGTGAAATATCAGAAATAAAGCGATGGTTATAATATCTAGAGGGTGGAACAAATGTGGATAAAAATTCTACATTTTTGTCTACGATCATGAAAGTATGAAATTGCATGATATTGATACAAATAGTAAGAAAGACGCAAGGAACGAGAATGAGCGAATGAAGAAATCTCTGGAAAATCCGACGAGCAGCCACTTTGATGGAAAAATGAGATCTGCATAATTCTTGTTGCCTCTTGGCGCATAAGATTGCAACGAGCTGCTGAAATCTTTTCCGTTTAATACGAATCTAAATAGATACAGGCTCGGTCAAGCTATTTTCAGTTGCTTAAGAATGTACGGATTCTTATAGAATCATACGATACGTTTAAAACTGTGAATAATCTAAAGATCTTCCAGAGCTCGAAATTTTAAGATTACGAACCATTGTTTCTACTTGTTGTAAAAGCAATAGTGCAACTAATTTGCGCAGGACAAATGTTATTTTCAAATGTGGTTTCTATGTTACGTGATTTTATCATTTATATTGCACGCGTATAATTATTTAATAATTTCTATTAAATTTCTTCATTTTTGTTCACAAACGTTTATGGTAAATATATGAATAAAATATACATAAATATATGTAAGATATATATACATACAATATATTAAATGGATTTGGATGGAGCATAAATAAATGGAAAAACTCTCTTTAAATAAATGTTTTTATATTGTCGAAATTACGATGAATGATATTAATATTGTCGAAAAAACGGAATTTGTTGACTAATCGTTTTGTACACATTTGCTAAGAAAGAAAAAAGAAAGAGAAATAAAAAATAAAGGGAGTTGATTCGTACAGCTGTTGGGGTACGTTGAAAAGAACATTGGAAATTTCAAGTTAGTACAGCATGTCCATTATTCAGCAAACCAAATAAGCAACGATGCTACTAATACATAGTTGTATACTTCTTTACAGGTGCATGAACATGGTCGTATGTTTTATGCAACGTCAGAGACAAACTAACTCGGCAGTTGTTGCATATCGAATAGCAAAGTTGAGGAACAGAGTGAAAGGGCAAGGAACACAAAGTGTCCTAAATTATTTCACTGACGAAGAAACGCGTCGTATATCGAAGACGCTATGCTCAACGCTGTCGAAAATTTTCATTTTTACGAATTGATTTAGCAATAATTATTTCTAATAAATTATAACTACTATGATCTTCGTATAAAATGTAGATAACAGTAAAATTGTAATATTAACCTCTTGAAAATACGACGAAATCTTACGTGAATCGTGTAGCTTGCATAATAATAATAACAATAATAATAATAATAATAATTAAGAAATAGAAATTGAGAAAGAGTGAAAACAAAAATATATATTACACGTCGTGGTGTTGAAGTTAATGGAACGATCGATGATTGTAACATGAAGTAAAAATTAATATAATTTTCTTCCGATGAATTTGTCGATGAATTTTAGAGTGCGTTCTTTAATTCACAATTAAATTAAATTATCAAAATAAATTTAAACTGATGTATTAATTTACTAAAGTTTAGTGATGTACATGTAACATAATGCTAATTACCATGGGTCTTCTGCAACAGGCATTAATTTCACTCATTAACGAAAAACCGTTTTAATTGATTCGTTCGATCCGGGCCGGAAAATTAGTTAATAGAAATTCCAAAATTTTACAATCTGTAATTTCCGGCTACTTTTTCATGAAACGATCCGTTTTTAAGAAATCCAATCGAAAATGTAATTTCACGGTAATTTTCAAAGTATGCATTTTGTGCAGAACGACTTTCGAACGTGATGCAAAAGGAGACCTTTGCCTGAACCGGTAGGAGACGACACATTTAACGAATTCTTTCACGAATAAGAAATTTCGTCTATTGGGTACAGTAGAAGCGTTTTATCGTAACACTCGTTACTCACACGTTCTCTCATGTGGACGTTCTACTACGCAAACAGCATATTTCTTATTAGAACACTCTATGTAAATATGCACATTGTGTTCTTTTCTTTCTGTAGGACGAAATCCACCCAGAATTATCTGCTATGAGATTGACATAGACGATAGGCATTAACAGTGCAACGGAAAAGTAACGCAGCAGAGCTAGCAGTACTCAAACAATTATTTGATCCAGTTGCCAAAACAATGAGTGATCCATAAGTCTGATCTTTTTTTAAATTTCTCAAGGAATAAAAATTGAGCAAAATACATTCTTTTTGATTTTGCACAAGCAAACCAATATTTGTTTAATTTCATTTTATTCATTTACTGTTAAAAATGATAACGTGAGTTCGCGCTTACCATCCATATGCAGATGCGCTAATTACAATAAATAGTAACTAGAAGATAGTTCTAGATATAATCAGTAGATTTAATCGATAGGTTTAAGATATTCTTTTGTTTTTATCCCTAATCCATGTAAGAAAGTGCAATAAAGGTTATTCAGCTCAAAACGGTGTGATAGATTAAGAATAAGCTAATGGCTATTGTGATCCTACCTCTAAATACAGAAGAAACAATATTTATTTGTTTGTAAGTTTATTTTAAGGTAGTCCCACTAACAGTAAAACCAATTTATTTCATTTCGTCTGCGGTATTTTATATAAAATTCGGTGCTAAGTATTTTTTACTTTATTATGTGAAAATTCTCTTATCCAAACATTTTTGTCCTTCAATTAGTTCACACAACGGAGTTTCCACTGTAGTTGGCGTACCACTGAAAATTTCGTCGCGTTTTCAGCCTGGTGCACGTAGCGAGAGACGATAAATAAATAAATGAGAAATGTAACGAGGTTCCGATAACATTGACGTTGCGGCCGATTGCAGCGGCGCTGTACCACGTCGCGTCGCGTCGACAAAGAAACGGCGTATTGCGGCTTTCATTAGCAGCATCATATCGGCAATCGTCATCCCGAATCATCCAATTAACGGCAGCTATAATGAGGACGTCATAAATGATTCATAGTCGAATTTCTCGTCAATGCATCGCCACTGCAGCAAATGGAATTATAGTTCGACCGTATGGCAGCTACATTTGCAGCCAGTTTTTCCCACTAAAAGCCATTCATCTCATCAATAGGACTGTCATTCACGTGCATACGGAGAATCTATAATTCTATGAATAGGAAATGACCATTTACATTGTAAGCATTTAGTCATCAGATTGACTGCTTTCTGTAAAGGTGGACAATGTTAAATAATAATAAATGATTACGCACAGATAATAGTATACAGAAACGTAGTTTTGCAAATTAATCGTTTTTACGTATGTATTCATGTTAATTACATACTTTCATTAAACGATTTGCTCGCTTGTAGGAATTTTCACGCAATTCTGTTACCTTTAATGCTTCATATCGATGGTTTCCATCATCACAACTGTCTTATTTCAATATTTCGTTAGGTAATTTTTTAAATTAACAAAAATTACCCATTGTTCGTAAATTCCTGTACACGTGTATACAGCTTACTAGCTGTATATAAATTTTACATGCGCAATCATGTATTCTATGTCAAAGTAAATTAGAATATTAAAAGTGGTTCACAATCTTTTTAGCATCCTAATTTCTACGATTTTATCTTTGACAGTGGATTTGCGTTAGTTAGATTTGCGGAGTGGTAAAACAGTGGATTTTGCGTTTATGAAGTGTTTTATAAATCGCGTTACGTATAAAACATTTTCGTGGGTCAGTCTACGTATTCGAAGCGATTGAAAGTGTTTCGCAGCACATCACTTTCTGCTTTCCAGGTTTGAATTCTGAACACAGGATGCTGATATACCGAGAAAAATCAAATTCGTTCGAAATACTTAAACCATCATCTTCTTGCCATGTATTGTCAATTTCCTCGAGAAAATAATCAACGTATCGAGATGGTTTTATCGAGAATGCCATCAACCCGACACGTTCCCAGTCCATTAGGAGAGAAGGATCGTCTTTGCAGATATCATGCAAATGTGGGTCATCGATGAAGCATTCAGCCCTGCTGGCTTGTTCTGTTTTATTTCAGATCGTTGTACTTACACTTCATACCGATAAACAGCTGGCTTTTCATTTGCATCCTAATTGGGTCAAAATCGTAATATCTTGCTCCATATTAACCAGGTCAGCACCAGTATCCGTTTATTTTTCGCGAATATTCTAGTAATAATATGAGCGAGACACGTAACGAAGATTACGCGGCAATATATAAAAATCCATTCTTTTGATTATCTTTTGTTCTTATTCAACGATCAAAAATACTTCAATTTTAATGCAATATTGATTATCAAAGGGAGAAAAATTGATCCTACATTAAAGTAAGAAGAAATTACGTAAAGTAGTATGTAATTATAAAGATAATACAGAAAATTAGAAATTTCAAATTCAATCATGCAAGATCCGTCATTAATTTAAGAATACGAAGAAAGAGAGCAAGAGAAATATTTTACTTTAATAGAATTAACATATTGTAACATATTAAACAATTATCAACTTGCACGCTCCTCGTACTGTCCAATCATTCCGTTTTCGCTCTTAGATCAATGTATATGTATAATATTCAACGCTGCATTCGTTTCATTATCACACCCACACAAACCAAATTTAATTACTTTTATTATTATCACTATTGTTCAATAATTTAATATTTAAATAAACTAATAATATATATGTATATTGATATCAAAACAATATGTGTACGGTCATTTCCGTGTATAAAAACGCTATAATCTGATTTTTTAAAACAATTCTACGATCTTGCGATAAGTACCCAGTATACTTAGAAACCAGGCCAAGACACGAGTTTTTTGATATTTTCGCGAAATTTGTATGGATAATAACAGTAGAGAAATGCAAACGATCTCTCCGCCTCATATCTAAAAACGTTCAACCGACGTGACTTGGGCAAAATGCGCTTTTGCTTCGCCGCATTCTACCCCATTCTGTGATCCACACCACCTTGTTCTCTTTTGTCTAATGTTCGTGCACGTGATTTAGATGCATGCTACATAAATTATGAGCAATGCCCACCGTACGAACACGTATAATTGCGGCTCGTAAGCTTCCTAATTACACCCCAATGATAAATTAGCGATATTGAAGGTTATTAAGCAACAGGATGAATTAAGAGGAATAACGTGATAGTATTTAATTTGATATTGTACATATAAAATTCTTCTATGTGGTTTATTATATCTTAAGGTAGCCCAAAAATATCTAACATTAGATCTAACATTATTTTCACCTGGAAGTATTTACGAAAGGATCAAGATTTTTATAGGAAACTTGAAGCAACATGTGGACTCTGTGTTTATATTTTTCTTATTACATGAAATTACGAAATAGCAGAGTGGTGTAACGTTGTCTGACCAACGTTGTTCATATCCAGCAGAATCTTGTTTGCTTGTGCCCAGCGGCAAATGCGATTGGAACGCAAAAAGTGAGAAATTTTTATGCAAACTTGAATAAAGATAGATTATCTACAATATAGTGCGTGATTTTCTTGATATCTCAATCCGTTGAATTTTTATAAATTTTCAAAGTTAAGTTTTCTCAGCGAAGAATAACATTTTGTCTTTAACAAGCCGCTGTTTTTTTATTATTCAAAATTATGGAAAAATCATACGGTGCATTGTAGCTAATCTATTTTTGTTTAAATTGGCACAAAAATGTCTTGCCTTTTACATTCCAGACATATTTGCCGCTGAGCGCAAGAAAACAAGGTTCCGCTGGATATGAAGTCAGACCACGTTGCACCACTCCGCCATTTCGTAATTTTATGTAATAAAAGAGATATAAACACATAGTCGAGACGTTGCTTTAAGTTCCCTATAAAAATTTTTATTCTTTGCCAAATACTCGTGGGCGAAAAAGTTCTTAGATTTACTCTACTTCTTTAGGCTTCTAGGGTTGCACACCCTCTTGAAGAACAAGGAGGATATAACCCTTTTATATACTTCTTTTCTGGGATAAGTATGTTGAGAATACAATGAAAGACTACCGCAAACTTAAAAATATCAAAATATGTTAATATAAATAGTGACAAATGAAATGCAAGTAAAAAATATGCATTTTTTTATCAGATTCTACATTTTATTTCTATCGTATCAAAATGCTGTAATAAATATAATAGCATGCTAATATGATAATGTGTAATAATGTAGTTGCCGTATTTCCATAAAGAAGCAGAAAAAAACAATTTTTTTTTATTACATCAAATTACGAAATAGCAGATGGTGTAACGCTGTCTAACCAACGTTGTTTATTTTGCAGAATTTTGTTTGCTTGTGCCCAGCGGCAAATGCGATTGGAACGTAAAAAGTGAGAAAAGAAGAAAAGAAAAGCAGGGATACCATTAGTTTTATAACAGAAAATCATTGACGAAATAAATTAAATTCATCATGAATTAGTCGATTTTCCAAAAATGAATTCCATCACACTCAGTGTTACTGACAGCATAAATTTCACAGTATTCAATAATTCTATGAATTAGCAATTACCAAGTTCTAATGTTAAGGTCCTGAGGATTATACAGGGTGGTTGGTAACTGGTGGTATAAGCGGAAAGGGGGTGATTCTACGCGAGAAAAGAAGTCGAAAACATAAAATAAAAATTTTTTTTTTAATTTTTCCACCGAGACAACGATCTACAGTGAGATCCGTTATAACGAGACGTGATAAAGTGCACGCGTACCGAGCGAAAATTTAAAGTCGATTTTCTCGAAAACAAAGCCTCAAACGAAAAATTTTTATTCTATATTTTCGACTTCTTTTTTCGCGTAGAATCACCCCCTTTGCGCTTGTACCACCAGTTACCAATCATCCTGTATATTGAATACTCTTCTTCATGTACGTAGCTGGAATTTAACTGGACAAGATTTTGTCGCTCTAGTTCTTAACTGTTTTATCTCCGCTGGTTTGTAAACCGAGGAAATCGAGTTTAAAGTTTATGAAATTTAATATAATTGCGTGTAGTTATGACTTGAACGAACTGAATATTTGCTGCTTTCTAAATACCATTTTCATAATATTATTATGAATTCGTATTCTTGACACCAGCCAGACGTACGTAGATTGATTAATTATACTTTTTTGAAAAATGCAGTTGCATCAGTTAAGAACTAGAACGACGATTTATTCGATGCACGTTAAGGCAGACTACTGCAGGCTCCGTAACATTTTTCACGAATAATTTCCCATGTAGCTGCGTACGTTATTCTCGCCGAAGAACGAAACACACGGGTTTATCAAGAGATACGTTCATCGGGGAAAAGTCGACTGCACGAGCATCGATGCAATTACGTGCAAAACCATTGCCGGAAGAACGCGAATCCGTGTAAAAGCATTTACGCGGTAACGGCAACGAGTAGCGTGTGGTGTACCGCAGACGTTGTTTCTGCAGACGCGTTTGCCGAGCCTCGGATCTACTATAAGTGTAACCTCGTTTAAAACGCTCCAATTCATGGCAAAATGGCTGGCACTGTACTCTTCTGGTCGCGTTCCTCTTCTCGCGTCAAAAATATGACTGGAATTGAATAGACGAATCAATATAGCAATGATATTTTCGTTGTCTTATTTTTACTTGGCTCTGGAAATAAAGCGGCTTTTTTATGTTTCAGTGATTTTTATGAACTGAAGGCAACTAGGTTCCAGTATATTCGATTTAAAATAAAGGTAAAAAATAGTACGTATTATGAAAGCAACGAACTACTTTATTACTTTTCATTTTCGAAATAATATTGGAAAACTGTCTATAGCAAATATCGAATTCTATGTAAACTTGTGATGTAAAATAATTGTACCTGTAATAATAGTTAGTACTATTAATAATATAGTTACAATTAATATATTAATAAATATAATGTCGTAATTACTGCTGCTATTACCTAACATAAAGTTTAATATATGGTAGATAAATATAATTTGTACGCCAGTTAATTAGAAACTGTCTGAATTATAATTATAATATTACGACAAACTATGCTAGAGAAGAGAATGTAATATACAGGGTGTCTCTGAAATTATCCTGCAAGCAAGCTAATTGCAAGTTTCCAGGCACTCGACTTCTTTTCCAGCTCGCGTTGATGTTTATAAACATGGACAATGTCATGATCGACTTCCTGTCATTATTGTTATTTTATTTCCAGAGTATTCGCGTTTAAGATGGTTTCACAAATAAGGATAAGAGTATTCCTTTTTACAAATCATTTTATCAACGTAATAAGTGTCCGAAATGTTGACCACGTTGCTGCATACATAGCTCTGCTCGTATAATAAAATTATTACTAACACGAGGAGAAAGATTTTCAAACTGATTTTTCTCGAAAACGAATCTTCGAACGAAGAAATGTTATTCTTTTTTTTCGACTTATTTCTACGTGTAAAATCACCAATGGACCGTTTGTACCATGATTTCTGTGACATTTTGTTTAAACATTTACCGAATGTCCAGCTGGACAAATTGTAAAGTACAAATTAAATAATAAAAAAAAACCTGTCAACATTTGAAGAGACGAAGCCTCGAACACCATTGCTTCTTTAATTAGTTGAACAATAATTTACTGTCTCTTATAACAATATTACATGATTAGTAGACGAGATGAGACATCTAATTTCGCCACCTAAAATTACTTGTAAGTGGCTTCAGTATGCATAGAAAAAATATTTCAATAAATGCTGCTTGGTATCAAGAGAGATATACAGGGTGGTTGATAACTGGTGGTACAAGCGAAAAGGGGGTGATTCCACGTGAAAAAAGAAGTCGAAAATATAGAATAAAAATTTTTCGTTTGAGGCTTTGTTTTCGAGAAAATCGACTTTGAATTTTCGCTCGGTACGCGTGCGGTAAAAAATTAAAAAAAATTTTTATTCTATACTTTCGACTTCTTTTTTCGCGTAGAATCACCCTCTTTCCGCTTGTACCACCAGTTACCAACCACCCTGTATATCGTTTTAATTAATTGATATGTACATCTATCTCCGAGTTATTTATATTCAAAGAAGTATAATTTTCAACTCATTATAAAAGCACTTGGTTTTAAATTACGAAATGAGCGTATATATAAAAATACAATTTCACACACTATTTCTTCTTTATTTTCACATTCGAGGATTTTTTTTTATCTACAGGTTTGCAGCCATATCTTCTTTAACTATATTTTCAGATCTCATTCGCATCAGGCAACCGATAAGAGAAGAACAAATGGGAAATCTCACGGTCCATAAACCACATACTAAATTGCGCTGCTCTTCGGGGTCTTATCGACCCTCTGGACCCCTAGAATTGTTTGACACGATGCTTGAAGAGGCTTATCGTAAATAGATACAAAGGACGACAGCGATCGATGTTCTTCCGCAAATGCACACATCGACGATCGATGGATAGGGTGCGCGTTCAAGCATTATGATAAATCATAAATGATGTCCTTTTAAGATATATTCCATCAGTATCGGTTATTTCAGTAACACCAAGGCGGAAGTATATAATTTTTTTTTTGCAAAAAAAAAGTTGTTTGAAATATCAAGTAATTTTTTAGATATTATGTAAATTTGTATATTTTGTAAAATACATTTCCTATGCAACGTAGGTGTAGAAACAATTGAGCTATTAAGTTTCTGGTATGAAATACAAGCTATGGAATTAAATAATTACCAACAATTTTTATTTTCTCTGATATTACAATTACATTAGAATTGTTTGATATTCGGTTCGATTAATGTAATATAAAATATTAGGTATGTATACTTTAGCAGCATGGATTTTGCTTTTCATATTTTTACGTTAATTACTTCATTTCATTTCGCGTTAAAAGCTCAATTGTTCAATATCTATTTTATTACAAAATTTACATTCCACAAACTATTTTCCGTTTTATACGTCATGCAGTTTCTTCAACATATCTCTTTGATTACAATCGTCAATATACATTTTATATGTATTTGCGTTGCAGAAGCATATAAATTGTTTCTTACAAAAAATGTGTCTAAGAGAAATATTTTAAACTAAAAAGTGTACTTTGAATTGTCTATAAAACTTTGTATATATAGCCCTATGTGCTAAATAATTTTTATAAATTATATAATTATATAATATGATTATATCGTAATAATTTGTAAATATATAAAGTGACATTTTTGTTAGAAAATTCAAACAATGCCCGACATCATCGAGCCAATAGTCACATAATTTTCGCAATTCAGTCATTATATCCGTGGCCATTAGCCATGATACTGGTATCAACGATAACTACCTGTCGTGCTCAGCTACAGCTTATGCAAATTCACATTAACCGTTGTCCTCTAGTTCCTGCAATTATATCAATTTTAAGTGTAATTTAAAATATTCGAGACAACAAATAATTTCTATCGACTCATATTCTATCCTCGATCGATCTTCCTATATCGAATAAATTTTCCTTCACTTTTTTATCCCTTAACGTTTATTCACGCTACGTTTCGTAGCGTCTCTTCGGTCACGTTCGTGCTTTCAAGTATCTCAAAAATGTAAACGATGGTCGAGAGTTGCGTATTCCAAAGCAATCTACAAGGCAATTGGCAATCCGTTGTGCGCTCGCGGATGAACTTTTCCATCGTTCTGAGTCCGATAACCGAGAGAAACGGCCCTTATTTTTCTCGGTTGGTATACAGCCAACTCGTGGCGACGTTAATTATTTAAGACATCCGCAGCGCTGGAAAATTATCTGCTGGATAGATTCTTGAAATCCACTAGCGCGAGACGAAAGATAAACGGTATCACGTATATCGGAAAAAATCTGCGATGAATTATTACCGTACACAGACATAAAGCGTGGTTACCGTGACCGAGCCGATTTTCAGATGGAAGGTTATAAAAAAGAAACGTTATGCAAATGCTCGATGTAATTTCTCTTGCGAAATAAAACGATCTTTCTGTGTTGAAAATTCTCTTGTTAATTGTATAATAATATATACTATAATTATAATAATTGTATAATAATAAGTAAAATAATTTACTTATCTATTTAAAACGAAGATAAACGTATGAAACAATGAATGGAAATTTTAGTAACTTTACTGAAACTTAGTATTTTATTGTGTCCCTGTACTGTAATTTAATTTCATATTAATTGATTCATTTATTTTACATAATATGTTTGCTTTTAATTATTGAATCTTCTCATCTGTTTAAACTCACAATCAATGGGAATCTGAATGAACAGCAAATAGCCTATAACTTATGGCATCGTTGTCCAGCTGCACTCGTGTAATATCTATAATCCAGTAATTATCTAATACTCTAGTAATGATACGTAAAATGAACCGTAAATAGGAATAAATAGATTTTGTGTATTTTGATTCGCGTGATAATGGGAATAGAGAAAATATGAGCGTCTATGGTTAAGGTTGCCATAATATTCATTACTATCATATAATATTTAACACTAGAACTACCAATAGTTAACACAAAGCTATTTCTATCAAAAAAACGGTCAAAATGACTGGTCTTTAAAAAATACGTAATAATAGAATATTTTTATATTTATTGATTTATTACTTTTTTACAGAAGCAATTCCATGCTATGTAGTACATTTTTGGTATTTTTAATCCATCTGGGACAATGATCCCTAAACGAGGGTAGACACATTTATGAAATTGTAGAACCAGTCATTTTGACTACTGTGGCATATCTAGCGTTGGGATCTAGCGATTGATTCGGAATTTTCCTGATAACTGATATCATCATGTCGAATGATACGCAATAAAAATTTTAAAAACGTGTGGCAAGTTGTACAAAACGAGGAAACTGGTTAATTGGGGTTCGATAAACAGAATGCAGGACCTTTTTACACTTTGACAAGTATCAGTCATTTTTACTGGTGTTGGTATAAATAGCCTTGATATGAAATTATTTTCAGTTTGGATACATAAAAAACAAAATAAAATTCATTATATTATTCTTTTAGTTATCGTTACGAAAGTCATTATTCATTGGGGGAAAAAATATAACATGAAGTAGAAATTTAAAAATAAAATTGTAAAACCAGTCAATTTGACTGGTGTGGTAGTTCTAGTATTAAATATCAAAAATTGGTGCAATTATTTCAACTATTAAAACAGTACGATATTTTTACGAAATTTTGTTGAGCACAATGTCCAACTGGTAATTATTAATCAAATTAATAATTGATATTAATAATTGAAATTAATAATAGTTCGCCGATACCAAGATATAATAGCATATAAAATAACTTTAATAATGAAAATTTAAAGCATTGGCATATTTATTAAACACAGTTTACGTTAGGATCATTCATTTAATACTTCAATTTTATTACGTTCAAAATTTCGAATTTCCATGATGCATGGAACGAAGCGCGCAACTATTGCATTCATATTAATATGCACCTAACGATGTTGAGAATTGATATGTTCAATTTATTCACATCGATATACGATATATCGATGTACCAATATGCATACGACGATTAAGATATTAAAATATTTTCTATAATTAATTCCTAAATAATATTCACGATATGAAATTTGCCGCGCGTAAACAAATATTTTCAAAATTATGCGCGAGTAAATATTTTATAGACATAGTTGATACAATCGCTTATAATATAATATAAATACGAATATGGTATGTAACATAATATAATATAAAATATATGCACGAATACTTTCTACCAATGTAGCAGCTGTAAGTAATATTTTTTTAATATTATATTTCTTGAATCGTATTTGAGATTCAGAAAAATTGCAGGTAAACTGTCTGCGTACGTCTATTTAAAAGAAATAAGAATAACACGTTAGATCCAAAAATACAAGTCTTTTAAGAAGAGTTGATAAACTGACGAAGCTTTATGGAGGATAAAATTGAAGATTTCTCTAAGTGTCAAACATCAACAATTTTTTAGGAGTGAGAGAAAGCTTCTCTGGCTTGAAATTATTTTCGAAATTTCATTTGTTTCGATTATCATGAGATCTTAAGCGTACAATAATCCAAATGCATCACGCAATTTTCTATTTTTTGTACTGATATATCCATCAGAAAAAGAATCGTTTTTTTTTAGA
This sequence comes from Bombus huntii, assembly GCF_024542735.1. Lineage (NCBI taxonomy): Eukaryota > Metazoa > Arthropoda > Insecta > Hymenoptera > Apidae > Bombus > Bombus huntii. The sequence continues at coordinate 4,126,717 of NC_066243.1, forward strand.
AAAGCCTTATGTGCCTCTTAGTCGTAGAGAAAACTGAATGTGCCATTCGTTTAAATTTGCAAGCACTGTAGCAATCCTGTTTGTCCTTAAGTAACTTCTATAAAAATGGAAGATATGTTTCTTCAAGATGCTGTTTTATTCTTATTACAAAAATATATTTTGTGACGTCCCGAGTAAGAATTGTTATAAAACTGGTGATCTTTAGTGTCGAGTGTGTCTATTGTTTAAATGCATTTACATCGTGTTATACAGAGGCAATGTTGAACTATTGGTAATTATTTACAAATGGAAACTGCTCTTAATTTCTATAATACGATATTACCATAAAAACAACATTTTTAAAATTTTTCTACTTACAGTATGGTCTACAAGAAATCTTCAATCATTAAAACAAGCAATATTTTAATACCTTCGATACTACAATACTATAATGACACGCCTATGTAATTTTAATATCAAATATGCAGAAACAACATAAAAATTATTTTGTCAATGTGAAATTTCACGAACAACGTAGTGAATGTCAAAACTGCTTGCCTGTAAAAACTGGAATATATAAATTATATTCCTGCTTTATATGCTTCCGAATAGTTTTCATGTTTATATAAACCTGCATCGTCGACGAAACTATGATCAATCGTGGGCATTGTTCGAGAAACAATACGATATTTCTATATCTGCACCGTGTTTTTAATTCATTCTCCCCTTGTAGAGGAATCACGCGTGAAACCAATTACTCGCTGCTTAAAATTCATGGGGCAGAGAGATTAAAATTTATGCGTGAGCCGCGATCATTCCGCATCAAGCGAGAACTTTATGACGGGACTTCGGGTCACCGTTCTTTCATTACGTTCCAGCTGGCTGTGCAACCCTTTCGGGCCAGTTCACCGACACAAGATCGACCCTCATTATTTAGCAACGTGGCGCAATATTGGATAGCTTTGTGGCAAAATCATTTAACGCTTGCCCGGCTCTATCCTCGACCAGTGTAAACAATACTCGACGATTCGCATTGCAATCTACGGAACAAAGGCCGGCCGATTCCTGGTGCGCTTTTATTGCGAGTCCGCTGGACGATTCGCCATCGACCATGAACGAACCGCCCTCTTACCATTTCTATTTCATGTTTCGTCATTGTGCCTTCGCTTTTTGACGTTAAACATTCTCTCTACTCCATTATACGAAGGTGTTTTATGCAGATTTATTTTATCCACCTTTCGTGTATGAGTGTATGAGTGTTTTTAAACAATGTGACATGACTACAAATATTCAAAGGTTCAGGATGTAGGAGAGGGTCGTGCAGTATCCCATCGACATGCATAACCGTGCAAAAGTAGTTTCGATTTTTTTCACCAGATATTAGTACTTTTATATGAGTGAACAAACGAATATAACAACACTGCGTAACACATTTTCGAGTCATATCGTTCATTCCATTGTTTTCGCTGTTCTGACGCGTTAAACGTGCGCGTTCATATTGCGAGTTATTTTCTACAGCTAATATTTTGATTCTCAGGTAAGTAGATGATATTTTCTCATTGCGTATACTATGTCTAGTCTGTTAAGTGTAATTATCAGCTCTTTGTATATTACTACTATTTGTATATTGTATACATTAGATATTAATTATATATATGCTATATTATATTTCATTATATACATCTATAAGTTAAATCTGTTGGCGATTGAAATTAAATTAGAAGACGTTCATTTACCTTTTGCTGCAGAAAAACGTTTGAAATTCCAAAGCAGAAAAAAGAGAAATAGACAGAGGAGAACATGAATGCGTCTGTGAAGCTACTGCGCGAAAGTAAAACGTGAAGGCTGGCCACGCGTCGAATGCCAACAGACCAAGGAAAATATTAATTATTTTATTTGTAATGTATGTAAAAATAAATTTGAGTAAAAATGTGTATCCTAATATCTAAATGTCTTTCTTCTTTAACATTATTAATCAGTTAGACCGGAACATATGTTAATTAAATAATTGGTCGATATTGGACGACAATTCTTCATACAAATTACAACAGTCTTGCTCTTGCAAATTATCAATTCTTATTATTGGCTTTCACGTAATTGATTTCCCTCCTTTTATTAATTCCATTTGTATGACAAACTCGTTTTTTAGAATTCGGTTTTGTCCAAGATATAACAAAAAAGAGCGGTAGTGCGCAACCCTTCTCTATAGTTACACAAAATTGATTTGATCGCATACTTATTTCTGCGTTTATTTATATATGTCGGAGATGAAAGGAAAACCGAAGCCTTTCCTTGGAAATTTTGGGAACATCCTCTAGTACTCTAGCCCAGATTTTATCATAGCTATAATTGTTCGAGATTTGTGATAGCGAGATTGGGTTCGAGGTGACAATTGGTCGCCGAACGTAGCCACGGTCACGGGATGGATGTTTTGCCTAACGGAGGTCTGGAGTGGTTGTATGGGTTTTCCGAGAAATGTGGTTGTGGCGGCATGAGGCCTCGGGAGCGGGCCTAGCCACGTGTGATGTTGCCTCGGAGGTGTCGATACAATGGGACATACATTGTATTAATAATCAAACTCCAGGCAGAAACTGCCTAGCAACGGCGTTTGGAACTTTCTCGATGCTTCCAACGAGTGTGTATCAAACTTTAGGCAGAAACTGCCTAGCAACGGCGTTTGGAACCTTCTCGATGCTTCCAAACGAGTATAGAAAACAAATGCAATCGTACAATGAGAAAAATCTCCACGAGGTTGGCATTCGTGCGATCGCCCTGGAGAGTGACACATCGAGCATTTTCAACAATCGTATTTCTGTGCCTAAGATTAGTTTACGCTTAGTAAAGTGTTATCCCGTTAACCGTGGATTCGTTTGAACCCAAAAACATTGTTAATAGCGTTCATTAAACTTATTATCCGTAAATCATACTATTTATTAAACTTACTATTCGTTAAACTTATTATTCATTAGACTTATTATTTGTTAAACTTATTATTCGTACAGTTTATTATTCACTAACTTTATTATTCGTCAAACTTATTATTCATTAGACTTGTTATTTGTCAAGCTTTGTAGTAGTCTTGTATATACATGTAAATATAATCTCGGCTTTGTAAAACGATGGCTAATTCACGTGAAGAGTTGTTACGCGCCCAAAATTCCAATCATAACCCGACATATACATATATTTTTATGGTATTTTTATTTCCATTTTATCATCTTTTGAAAGAACAAGATCTGTGTCATTTTTTTTAAATTTATGATATCAAATATAAAAAAATTAATACGTCAGCTTCAGGTTTTAATACAGCATTATTTCGAAAAAAATAAAATAACTAGTAACGCAAGTGTGTATTTTATTTCAGTGGATTTTAAATTATAGCAAAGTTGGAGTTATAAAAACTGAAGAAGAAATAGAGTTATTGACAAAAATTTAAAGGTATGTTATATTTTATACTATCTAGTATCTCTGTTATTATCATGAAAGTTGTTTAATAAAACTAATCGTTGTTTCTAAAAAAAAAAAAAAGCGGAACGTTATACGCGTATCGGTGATTAACCAAGATAGTTACATCTGCTATTTGTGAAGTTACTGTATGATGAAAAAAGATGTTAGTAGATTATAATTTGGGAAAACGAACCGTAGGAACTAATTAGGATCTCGTCGTCGCCTGTTCAATACCAGTTACCTTGCTATAATCCTGCCCCTGGAATTAACGACCTTAGCACATGGCCTGCAGTTCTCGGATATACAGACACTGCTAAGGCACTGTTAATTACCAGAAATATCGTATTAAAACGTACTGAAGAGCGTAAATTAGCAACTCACTGAAAGTCAACAGTAACACTGCTGTTATGTATATTGTACTTGGGAATTATTCGACGCATCTCACGTCCACTTGGACGCGTTTCTTAGGAAAAATTATTTCTATAGTTTCACTACTTAAATGATAAACTAAGAACTTAAAAAATATTCGTAATAAATTGCTACAGATCTAACCATTGCGTTTTCAAATTGTAAAAGAACGCTATGCTTAAAGTGTATATTATTCTCTTACCTTTTAAAGGTATATTTTATGAATAGATAAATATTTATTTATTATATATAAAATTCAATAAAATTAATGCGAGAGGAAAGGAAGATTATTCGCAGAAATGTAATTTTTCATACATTAAATTTATCTAAGTTTTTAAATATGTTACATATATTTCAGTCTTGCAAACATGCAACATCTTCTATTTTAGTATTTTAGTCTTTATTTTTCTTTTATTTTTCTTTTATTCCTGTTTTATCGCTATTCTACGGTTCGCCAAAAAGGATTACTTTATTTTTACGTTCTTTCATGATGTTAAACGAGGGTAGAATAAAAGACTTCGTAGATAAAAAAGCAACGTAATGCCAATAATGCATTAGCTTCTGTGCGCATTATGGTGTATCTAGAAAAGTATAAACCTGTAGGCAATCTCTATAGCAACGATTTTACAGTATACCATAACCTCGTCCAGTTCCCTGCTCATAAGTGTGGTCAAGGGACTGTGAACATTGTTGGGTAGCATTACTTTCGCTTTATGACTTCGCAATGAATAGACTTATGAGCTTTCACGGCTCTCACAGCAAACACTTCCGCCAAAATGTTATCCTCCGTCATGTTTATTAATTGTCTTTTTAAGTATGCTGGAATTAAATTGTTTTTAAATACTCGGTAATTAATCGATAATTAAACGATTGGAAAAATATTTGTATCCTCTAGAAACGACACAAAAACATTCATCTTAAATCGAATAACACATAATCCTTCTTTCGCTTTGTTATTTTATGTGTGAATATTAAGTTTAGGAGATTAGAAATTAAATAATTCACGAAGTACTTCAACTTTTTTAATAAAATGGATTGCGTAAAAATCGTGAATATATTTTGTTTCTTACTATAGTACGTCGCAATTACATTCTAGTATTTTGTTCCTTGAAACATAACTCGTGCAAACGAATGTTTTAGCACTGCAAAGTTCTGCTGCGATCTATAGTACGTCCAACTGTGCAGAATATACGAAAAAGGGAAGCTTGACAATTTTAAGTCGTTCACCCTCCTCTTATCTTACCGCAGTTGACCTGTTTACCTAGTTACACAATCGCCTTACCTCTAGCACAAGCTCCCTTTTTATTTCTATCAGATTGATCGACACGAGTTCGCTGGTTTTTACAAATTTATACAAATATTGCGATATCTATAAACGCTCAAACATTTATAAAACGTTTGTAAATCGTTCAATTTTTAATAACTTTATGTACAAGCACTTTGCAACTTTCTAACGAATACATTTTTCCACAACTTTGCTGTTTTGTAAAAATTTCTTTACTTTTTTGTATACAAAAATTATTCAAGTTAGCACTTTATGCGTTAAGTACTATCGATAAAAGGATATCTTTTGTATCGTTTCTACAACCATAAATGTCGATGCTATATTAATCTTAGATTTTTTACATCGAACGATTTTTCATTTATCTGTATTTTTAGATCGATAAAATAGAAGAAAACGTACAAGTATCATCAGCACGAAACATTAAACTTTTGTCAGGGGAGATATAATAAGGAAACGTACATATCAATGGCCAATGAAAAAAAGATTAACACTGCAACCGAATTAACCACCATTCGTGACAAGAGCAATCGCTTTAGAATTCCATTGACGGCGACAAAAGTCAATTTTAAAAGTCGTTTCAAACCATTTCGGTCCCCGTCCATCCAGAACGGGAGGTGACAAAAAAAAAAAGAAAAAAAAAGACTGCGACCGATATTTCCGCATAGACACGAGGCCAATCAAGTTTCGTCATTTTCGTCGTTCAACTTCGACCTTGTAATCGAGTTTCCCTTCGACATTTACATAGAAAACTCGCGTTACACGAGAGGGAAAAAGAAAAAAAGGAGCCAGATTTTCAGCTAGTGAGAAACTTTTTAAATGTCATTGCCTCGCGGCTCGTTGAACGAAGGACAGGTTCCACGTGGGTGAAGCAAATTCGAATCGTTTTCACTTGCCGATTCGCCAGTCGTTTGCCCTTCGCTTGGGTAAATATGAAGTCGATACAGCATCAGCGTCCACGGAGCTCTCGATCTATGATCCTCGATCTCGCCGACAGGCCGATTCCTTTCTGCCTGATGCCGTTCGTGTCCTGTGGAACTTGCTGCACCGGGCCCGGAATTAGTTGGAAAGTCGAGAGAGCTACGATCGGAACGTGCCTGAAATAGGCAAGTCGATCCATATTCTTTCCGTGTTCGCCTTTTTCATTTATACGGATCCAGAGCTGGACTGGGTCTGCATAAACGCGGTGAAATTTATGGGCAAAATGCATCGAATCGTTCGGCCGAGATAGTCCAGGCAAATCCTTTTTCCTTGCGTTTCTGGCCTCTATGGGCGCCACCAAATTCCCTCGAACGATAATTAATTATATACGCGAACACCGGCACACGCGTTCATCCTTATTGGATTCCACTTTCCAAATGGACTTTGCAACTGGTCTCGTCACTCCCCTGCGCAGAGAATTCGTGATTTATTCCCCTGTCGGTAGAACGAACGCTTCTTCCCCCCTGTCTCCTCTTTTTTTTTCTCTTTCTCACTGGCAATTCGTTCGTCGTTTTACCCTTCATCAGGGTAGCAGCAACTATAGTTCCCTCTCTGTCTCTCTCTCTCTCTTTTTCTCTTTTTGATTCGCTCGTTCGCTGCGGCGTGCAGGTTATCGTTTTTATATCGAACGTTCGATGATTCCAGCGCTTTACAATTTTTCCGGTGAAATTAATTGGTTTTCCTGTTTCATGAATTTCCGGGGCTTCTGGGAGGATCGATCTTTGCCAGCTGAATGTCAACATCGTGTTGTGCGAAGTAATGGGCCACATGGAAATGTACGAAACGCGTATAATAGGAAAATCGTAGGCAAGTAGTAGGTAGGTACGCTTTCGTAGTTTCTTTTGTTTCTAATATCGTGCGGCGATTGAAAAGGGATATTTTAATGCAACATAGATAAAAAGAAAGAGGATCTGTCAGGTCCGAAGATATAGTTGGCGTAGTTTCATAGACACAAAGATATATGGAACTTTTATTAAAACAAACTGTTCAAGAAATATTAGACAGACATTTTAACATCTCGACGAGTAATACTTTTAAAACCATGGAAAATATAGATCCATCTTATTTCAATATAAAGTAAATAAAAAGAAAGAGGATCTATCAGGTTCAAAGATATAGTTGACGAGGTTTCGTAGACACAAAGATACTTCGATCTGTTAAAACAAACGATATTGCACCTTTAACATTATAACATCTTCACGAGGATTATTTTTAAGATCATGAAAAGTGTAGGTTTAACTTCGAAATTGAATAATTTGGGTACACTGAATTAATTTGCAACATTCTAAAAGCTACTTCTCTATGACTTTTTTATCGTGTATTTCTGCTGTAATATTTACATGCAGAACTGTATGAAATACTCAAAGTGGGAGTCTTCGTTACAATGTGTAATGGGTGAAATAAGCCTCTGCTTAAGTTCCATTTCATTAGCCGCGTCCATAAAAATATAAATTTGCATGGGAATCTTTAGTCCAGAGGTAACGTAATGGAAGAAAGTTGTTAAGCAAATATTGGGTTGCCCGTAAAGTTTGTTTGTTTGAGATTGAAAAAGGAAAAAAGAAAAAAATGTAAGGTCAACGTCTTTCGTAGTATCATTTTCTTGAATAATGTATGTCCCTTTCGGTGGTTTCTTGCTATCTTTTAAAGTCTTAAGAGCTCGTGTAATCGCTTCCACGGAGAATGTTTCGACTTTTACAGAAACGAATTCTTCCAACAAGTTTTTGCAGACTTTTGGTGTATACAATTTTTCATCATTAAAGAAAGGTTTATAAATAGCAGAGTAAACGAATATCAGAACAGAATGGATGAGATTCGACGTTTCTAAGGATTCAGCATGGTGTTTGTTATTGCGTTGTTAAAATACGATAAATGATTGATATATTTTTTTATTTTAATATTCAGCTGCGCTATTTGTACGAATTCGACGTTTTATTACTCTACGGGAAATTGTAACGAACAGTGTGCTTATTTACGCAGATTCATATTTTTGTAAAAATAGATAAGGGAACCTAACACCTAAACAGAAATTTGTTTTGCCTACTAAAGATTACAACAAATGTTAACTTTTTTCAATTTCTTACAAATGTACAAAAATTCGCAGTTTATTAACGAGTAATTCATATCAAATTTCATTTTCTTTAAAGCGTTTATTGTCAAAATACTTTATGCTAATATATACACGCTTAGTAATTACTGCAACGCTTAAAAAGTTTACAAAAAAATTGTTATCAATCTTTATAAATTGAGCACTCGTAGACTTCGGAAATTTCTTCGGAAAACAAAACACTAGCGGGAATTTTTAACGGAGTATAAGCAATTATACTTATTCAATTTTATCGAATATACCGAGAACTATACTGTCGATCGTCAAAGATGATACAAATTTTTCGAAGAACTTAATACCATTCGATGCCATCAAAGTATTTAGAATTCAAAGTATGTAAAATGGATATCTAAAATTGGTATGTAAAATTTCTGGATAAATCGAGAACTGGCATCTTTAATATTAATACACCGAGTATATTCGCGAAGGCGAACTTCTTAATATTAGAGCTGTTTGTGATAAGTTCATCTTATCAGGATAATGTTTTATAATCACAGGTCTGAACTTATTGTTAATAGTCAGCGTAAATTGAACTGCTATAGTTAGTAGACAGCGTAGATTAAATTGCTATGGTTAATAGTCAGTATCGCTTGTGGCTATCAGGCACAAAATACGAGGACCTATGTTTTCTATTGATTAGTAGATTAGTGTTATATAAATATAAAACAAATATACGTGTAAATGTTCATCACATTTTTGGCACGCGCACCGCGAGTGAACGTAATATGTCGATGTTGGTTTATCAAATTTCGTGATGGCAGTTTCAGAAATAATTGACAAGCCGTCATCGTTTACGCATAAAGTTTCTAAAGAAATTATTGATAAAAACCTTCAGTGAACACGTCTTGGAAAATAAAAATATACTTTTGTTGGTTTATCAAATTTCGTGACGGCAGTTTCACAAATAATTGACAAGCCGTCATCGTTTGCGCATAAAGTTTCTAAAGAAATTATTGATAAAAATTTTCAGTGAATACGTCTTGGAAAATAAAAAAACACTTTTGTTGGTTTATCAAATTTCGTGACGGCAGTTTCAGAAATAATTGACAAGCCGTCATCGTTTGCGCATAAAGTTTCTAAAGAAATTATTGATAAAAATTTTCAGTGAATACGTCTTGGAAAATAAAAAATACTTGGTACAAGTAGAGCAGAGTTTTCGAATATTGATAGAAAGCTAGAATGGTTTCAGAGCCAAATGTATGGGTGTGATAATATCATAATGAATCGATTTACCGCTTTATCCATGGAATCGAGATTCCACCGAGCTAATCTGATTAATCTAATAAATAATCCTAATTTATGATCTATTGATTCCATGAGAAGATACTGCTTCTAGTCGGTATATAATTCGTTAGTAGTTTATTTGTACATTTACATAACGTTTATAACAACGTGCTATTAAATATTTAAGAAGGTGATCTATAAATCAATAAAATAAGATTTTGTCTGAACCTTCAGTTTGATACAAGAAATTAGTTAAAAGCGTGTCGTGGATGAAATTTATAATACGATTATTACGTAGAATCTTCGTTCATAGTTAGACTGTTTTACAAAAGTGCAACACAACTTGATACGAGGATTGCATTTAATATTTATAATTCAAACTTAAGAAATAAAATTTTATATTTAATAACAGGTAGTTGGCACGCTGTAAGACGAAGAATTTCCGAAAGCAAATTACTTTTAATGTTTCGAATATTTTTGACATCTATAGAAAATGCGTAACATTTACTTAAAGGCAAACTACGTTAAAGGTAGTAGCTACAAGGACGTCGTAATACTTTCTGAAACCACTTAGTCAACCAGTCAATTACGAATAGATTATTATTCATAATAAGAATCGGGCGTAATTAAGTTTTCAAAGATTAACTTCGAAAGAGTCAACTTTTGAACAATGTTCAATTAGCTTGACGATATTCGAAGCATCTTTTCCTCCTTTAAATTAACTAAGCTTATTTTACATAGTTTCGAACAATAAATAATTCTGAAATACGTTTTATATCCCTCGTCGTTTATTAAAACAAAATATATAACAAATTAATTTTCAACCAATTTATTTTTAAACGATAATTGTTCAAATATTTTCAAGGATAAATGAGTACGGCACAATAGTATACTGTATCTCAATACGCATGTTAAATTGCTAATGATTCCTTCTCCTTTCTTTTTATAGGAGCTTGATCATCTTGTCTAACTTTTAAAATGATAGTGAAAAACACGTGTACATCGTGTTAATCTTCGTGGAAAATTCTACTTTTCGTTTTTTATTATTTGCTATGTATCGTTGCTCATCGTCGCGAACAATTTCTAAATTCGTTCATTAGTCGCAGCGTGTAATACGACGGAAGCTAATTTTACACGCTAATTCTGTTACAAATTAACGCAATGAAATCAAACTGAAGTAATGAATAATAAAAAACATATTTTAACGCTTGAAAAAGAAAGAAAAAAGAAAAAGATTTCCATGTCTACGTACAATGACTACTATAATTAGTACAGTTTATGCTTTCTTCAGCGTTAAATTAATATTCAACAGTGAAGTTTAAAGCGAAATGCAGTTTCAGTCGACCATTTATAAATTTGGTGTGCTCCAACGCTGTATTTTACATGTTTAATGTAACGGGTGACACATGTTGTTTGTGGCGTTTACAAGAAAACCTTAAAGACGTTTTAACAAATTGAGTACAATTACTCTTTTGTGTAATTGTACGTACTACTATGCTTTTGTAGAGTCTATAGTAAGTATGTAGGTCGAGTTAGTAGTCGCATGATACGTAGGTCTAACTTGTGCCAATTAGTTGATCTTATTGGTGACTTGTGTCACTTCCCTTGGAACGTGCTTCAAATAACGCATCCCCGAGTTAAAGCTAATTTCAAATTACGTATACTGTTTGATCGATACTTAATTGCAAATGTTCATATTTTTGCCATTGCTACGGAAGTTTCTCAGATTATTTGTTACTTCGCTTATTAAACTGCTATCTTATAAAAATGAACCTATTTGTTGAAATGTAGCTATTTCGTTCAATGATATACATTTAAACAGTTAAAAAATGTTCATATGAAATGTAGCTATTTCGTTCAATGATATACATTTAAACAGTTAAAAAATGTTCATATTTGTGCCATTACTACACACGTTACTTAGATCACTTGTTACTTTATTTATCAAACCACTGTCTTATAAAAACGAATCTAATGTAGCTGTTTTTTTCAATACAATTTATATAATTATAATATACAATTTAAATAGAGTAAGTGTTTCGCAACAAATCTTCAATACGAGCGAAACTGGTTACGAAGAGTTCACAGAGTTTTCTAAATTTTGTTGTTATTATTATTATTTAATTTGTACTTTACAATTTGTCCAACTGCACATTTGATAAATTTTTCAAACTTAATTGCTAAATAACATGTGGATGGCTACCCCAGCGGGATACCATCTTCGAGTTTGACTATTTCATTTTTTTAGTGAAGTCAGTGAGGTGTTTTCTTTTTAGTCTTCTTTCTATGAGAGTTCTGCTCGCTTCAGCAGCCAGCTGGGTTGGATGTGTTGCTGTTCTTTTCTTGTATTTTTCTGCGTATCTACCGATTTCTTCTTTGGCCGTTGATATTTTTAAGTCTTTGCGTATATCCTCGTTTCTGACATATCATGGAGCGTTGACTATTGTTTTCAGTATCTTCGATTGTAGCGACTCTAGTTTATTTGTGTGGCTCATTGCTGCTGTCCCCCATAGTGGTATTCCGTACGTCCAAATTGGTTTTATTATCGTTTTGTAGATTTTTAGTTTATTTTCTATGCTGAGTTTAGAATTTCGACTAGTTAGCCAGTACATCTGTCCTCTTTCTATCCGTATTTCCTCTATAATTGATTTAGTATGTTGTTTCCATGTAAGTTGTGTCTAAGTGGAGTCCTAGGTATTTAACTTGCCTCGTTTGTGTTATGTGCGTGCCATTCAATTGAATATTTGGTAGTTTCTGTTTTCTTAGTGTAAAAGTTTTCTAAATTGACCGTAGAACTAACAATGGCATAATATCTTATTCTGGTGTACTATACTTCACAGGTTTCCCTCCTCTCAGTTATCTTCTTATCATTATATTTATCCAATTCCGCCATAGAATTGCCCGTAGGAAACTAAATTTACGAAGCTTCAAGCTTACCAACGCGTTCAACTGTGAAATCCGAGAAAGCAGTTTTCCCTGGTCCTCGGAAAACCACGCGGTGCAAAGCATATTCCTACCGCTCTGCTGGAAAACGGATGATCGTGTATGAAGTGGACGTTATTAGTAGCTTTTCCAAGCGTAAAACCGTTTCACGAAGTCGCAAACATGGCAATTAATCCCGCGGGGAGTTGGCGTTTCGCAGAACGGAACCGCGGGCCAATTTCGACCCATCTATCCGCGCGGACCAATCGGCATTGATTTAATTCAGCCAAATAGGCCGGCGCACGGACATTTGGCCCGCATTGCGCGCGCTCACGCTAATTCACGAATGTGCGTAATAGCCGTCTGCATTAGATCGCTTCCGATAGCCCTTTGCCGCCCCTTTGTCGTTTTACGCTTCAAAGTCATATCGTCCGATAGAGCAGTGTGTTCCAACTTAATTACGCGATTGTCCGAACGACTTAATGGTTCGTTTGGTGGAAGAATTTTACGTCTTCCTCTTTCTCGTGACAAGTGCTGCGATGGTTAATGCGATCATTAGTTTTTTCTCGACTTAAAAAAAAAAAAATCGCATCGACTTGTAGGGATCATTACCAACCGCTTTGTATATGCGTTAGGTCGTGCTATAAATAATGCAGTCGTGGGTTTTCATATAGCAGATGAAAATAAAGTATTACGCGTTGACGATCGATAACTGATGCGAATGAATGATAACGAATGAATTTTCCTTTTATTATTTATTATGACTTTCTGTTGTTCATTATCCCTTCCTTCTCTCCCACCTCCTTTTCCATCTTTTTCCTATTAAAGGGTTGTCCTGAATTGGAATGTTCTAAAACAACACTTATTTGTGATTTTTTTTAGAAGGGAAAGAAAGAACTGAATTTTTAAAGTAAAAAACAAAATTATAACAGATTTCTAAGCCTATTTCATGGGCGTCTTGTCGCTGCAGTCTTCAATGATCTACCTCGTAATTCTTGACGGAAACAAAACACCAAAAAAGTATTAAATTATTATATATTTTTCTTCTCGATGAACTAAAAGAAAGGCAGAAAAAAAATGTTAAATTAAAAATTTTGGTTTAAAAGAAAAAGTGTTCTTTAAAAGAAAAATAAACTAAGGTGCTATAACAATTATTTAAATAAACTTTTTTTCTGCCGTTGTTTAGTTCACTCAGAAGAAAAATATATAATAATTTAAACTTTTTTTGGTTTTTTGTTTCAGTCGAGAAGTACGAGGTGGATCTCTCCCGCCCTGCAGCGACAAGTCGCTCATGAAATAGGCTCAGAAATCTGTTATAATTGTGTTTTTTACTTTAAAAAAATTTTTTTGTATTCGTTAAATATATGTAAAACCATACTTCAAAATTCAATAACTTCAATTCTTTCTTTCCCTTCTAAAAAAATCACAAGAAGAACGCTGTTTTAGAACATTCCAATTCAGGACATCCCCCTAAGTTTTTGGGCCCAATTTTTTAGAAACCACGCTCATAACAACTCTCAGTGTTTTAAATCGGATTTTTAGAGAAATCTGTATGTAAAAATAAATGTTAGAAAATACTGTCAGTGCTTCGGTGCACAACATGGTTTCATACACTATTTATTTACAGACTTTTTACAGACTTTAACCCTCGCCCGTCCCACGCGTCGATTTGACACACTTTTCCGGTGAAAGATTATATTGTTCGACCATTTATGGAACGTTTTTTCTGAAACCGCCTGGCTTTGACGTGCGGATAAAATCCGATACCTTTGAATTGATGAGAATTAGCGTGAATGTGTGTGAACGACAAAGGCCAAAATTATCTTTCATACCATTTTAATTTATTTCATCGATATTTTACCATTGCGTGAATTTGACACGCGTGGAGCTAATTAAATTGCGAAAATGACGGGCAGATGTGTGTTAACGTTTGTCAAAGGTTTCTAGCAGAGACACAAGGAAAAATATCTTCAACTAAGAAAGAAATTGACTGTATAGCGAAATAGTGATTGGCAAAGTATATTATTATGCAGCAAAGTAAAAATAGAATGGGATAGGTTAAGCAAATAATCAATTAGTTAACTAGAAAACGATAGTAAAGGCAGGTATGGTAAGTATGGAAAGATAAATGAAAGAGATTATAAGTGAAATCCATTTCACTTGGCCAGATTGAAATGAATAATAATAATAAAATATTACAGCAAACAAGTGAAATATTACGATATAACAATATTTTATGCTAAATTCACTATTTGCTATGAAGTTTAATCGTTCGTATTATATTTCTTTATTGATCTAAAATCATATTTACTTTATGGCTATTAATGATAACGTGCTAATCATTACACTATGTGTAATATTATGTGAAAAAAAGTTTGAGCAACTTTACAGTAAGAAATAACAAAGATCTCAGATTTCTTTATACATCAATCACATTTAACGTTAAGTTTGGTTTCTTTGCGAGAGGATCTGGAAAAAGAAAGAAGACAAGGGAGATCGTATTTATTATCAGCTACTGGATCGTATTTCTGTTTTCTTGAGGGGTTGAAAGTGGAGTTGCTGTTAATAAGGAAGTCTCTGCAGTGTCTGTAATAAATCAGTTTCTATTTGCAAAGATTAAAATAGTATAGAAAGATATCTCCGCTAATAAATTTTATTTCTTTAAATAATGTTTCAAATAAACAGCATCAAAGAACAAGTAATTTGCAACCTCGCTATTGAAATACGAAGTACAAATGAAGAGCTTCTTAAACAATTGTAAAAGCTCCTTGAAGAATAAATTTATGGTAAATACCTGCAAGTGCCAAGCTTAACTACTTTCTAGTCAAATAGTTCAATTGTTCTACGAAATTGTTATTTATTTTGTAAATATAAGAGCTACTACTAAATCTACGAATTTGATTTATTCAATTCATCCATTTTATCTTACGTTTGTCAATTAATATTTAATTGTAATTTACGAGCAGAAATAAATGCTCATTTCAAAATGCTTTCAAAGTAGTTCTGAAACCTAAATATCGAACAGTTTCGTGCGCTGGTAATTTCCACCGACAATTTTTATTAAAATTTTTATGAAGATATAAAGAAAACGTTTGCTGGCGTATAAATAATTTACTGAATACCTGCAAGTGCCAAGCTTAACTATTTTCTAGTCAAATAGTTCAATTGTTCTACGAAATTGTTATTTATTTTGTAAATATAAGAGCTACTACTAAATCTACGAATTTGATTTATTCAATTCATCCATTTTATCTTACGTTTGTCAATTAATATTTAACCGTAATTTAAGACCAGAAATAAATGCTCATTTCAAAATGCTTCCAAAGTATTTCCAAAACCTAAATATCGAACAGTTTCGTGCGCTGGTAATTTCCACCGACAATTTTTATTCAAATTTTTATGAAGATATAAAGAGACGTTTGCTCGCGTGTAAATAATTTACTGAATGGATAAAGATTCGACCGATGTTTTCCTGACTTTTTACTTCGATAAACCTTCTAATTCGGTCCGAAATCAATCGATCGACGCTGCTGCGAATCGCATACGATATTTATGATTTTCAAGTATAAATAGCTAGGATTATGTCTGGATATCGTAAATTACTAACATTGTTGTACTTCCGTTTTCATTGCCGTCATTTATCTATGCACCTCGATTATCGATTATCGGCTAGATTTTCCGAAATAGCTTTTCCATAATAATTGGAGCAGATCGATCCATCTTCATTGTATCTGAATATGATGCTCCGATGATATTACCGAAAATACGATTGTTTCTATAGATTCGAAAAGGCGATTAGTTTGTCTTCCTTCACGTATTTATCTACGATATCTATCTTCTCGTATGGAACTGAATAATTAATCCTCCGCCGGAAAATATTTTTCACTAACGCGGTCAGAATTGCGAATGTTTCGGTCCCTGGTCTGATTTCTTACTGTTTTAGATCTTGATAAAGTCTGAAAAAATTCCGAAGGTACTTGTTATAGTTCCTAATTTACTATACAGGTGATGCTTTAAGCAAACGTTTAAAATTCGTTGCGATAAAAATACAAATTTGACAAAAAGTTACGAAAAAATGGGAATTTCTTTTCAATTACACAGTTTCTTATTAAATAAATATTAGAAAAATGTTACTGTAAGCTTTTACTCGTAAGACTATGATCTTTCAGAAAAATTGAAATAAATTCACCAGTCCTTAGAAAAAGCACAATTATTTTTTCAATTGATTATTTATTATTGAAAGATGATTTCTGACACACGGCGAAAAAGAAAAGCTCTGAATCTCAAATTTACTAACACATGAGGAACATAGGAGCTATACGAGACACTGAGGCGGTCGCCAAAATATTAGTATACGTACTGAAATAATAAAAATTTGCATATGAAGAAATTCATCTAGCAAAAGATTGACGTGGGCGGCAATATGAGTCGTTGAAGGCACAGTGCTCATTTTACTCTCGTGATATTCGAACCTGAATTGAACCAAGTGAACGGTATTTGGTTAGTCAAAGCCTTGTAGGTGTAAGCTTTTTTAGATGCAGGAACCGCCAGGTCTGACACCTTCGTTTCGGAAAAATTAAACAATGAAACTATTGTCTGAACTTCAATGACACATATTGATTTATTTTTCCTTGACAAGCTTTGGTTTAAATAAAATGAAAGAAATCCTTCAATTTTCGAATACTTTGCATATTTTTAAGTTACTAAAATATTATACATTTCCGTTTGTAAAGATAGATCTGACAGGTCTCTGTGAATTTGGAACGTTTAAGAATGGAAGATCGCACGAGAAAAACGTAATTTTTTCGCGTTTCGCAGAGGGACAATTTTTTAATTGAACACGTTGATATTTTTTAACTTTATATTACCAATTCCTCTCTTTTCGTATGATTTTAGTTTAAAATGCACGTATATCTTCGCCACTTGTTTGAACGTTTCAAAAATACTGATTGTCATAATATCATGCCATTTCGTAAATTCATCAACTAATTGCAAAAATTTGAAAACTATTTGTTGAAAATGACAACGTGAGTTCGTGCTCGCCATCCATATGCAAATGCGTTAGTTATAAGAAATAGTAACTAGAGGATGATCCTAGTTACAATCGATAGATTTAATCGATAGGCTTATAAGATGCTTTTTTGTTTTTATTCCTAGTTTTTGTAAGCGCGTGCAATAAAGGTCTTTTTGGCTCAGAACGGTGTGATAGATTAATCCATTCAATAAAATAATAACTATTCTGATCTTACCTGTGAGTGTAGAAATAACAACACTATTTCCCAGCTACGCACCAAATATTTCAAAATTAGTGTCTATGTATTTTAGAATACTCGCCTCTGGCTATCAATTTAGTCTACAATACATACGCAATTGTTGAATATTACATTTCATCAGATTATTCAATTACTGTTTTCAGAGTTGCATGACAAACAAACTAATATGCAACAGCCTATTTCAAAGATTAAACGTCGACATTATAAACATATCGAAATAACTTGATATCTCGATTTTAAATTGCCGCTATACTACAAGCTATAAAAGAAGAGTATTGCTTCCTATGTCTAATATTACGTCTACGACATTATAATAAAGTTATAAAAACCTAATTTTTCAATTACTGTTTTCAGAGTTGCATGACAAACAAACTAATATGCAACAGCCTATTTCAAAGATTAAACGTCGACATTATAAACATATCGAAATACCTTGATATTTCGATTTTAAATTGCCGCTATACTACAAGCTATAAAAGAAGAGAATTGCTTCCTATGTCTGATATAATAAAGTTATAAAAACCTAATTTTTCAATTACTGTTTACAGAGTTGCATGACAAACAAACCAATATGCAACAGCCTATTTCAAAGATTAAACGTCGATATTATAAACATATTGAAATACCTTGATATCTCGATTTTAGATTGCCGCTATACTACAAGCTATAAAAGAAGAGAATTGCTTCCTACGTCTAATATAATAAAGTTACAAAAACTTAATTTTTCAATTACTGTTTTCAGAGTTGCATGACAAACAAACCAATATGCAACAGCCTATTTCAAAGATTAAACGTCGATATTATAAACATATCGAAATAACTTTATCAAGTTATAAAGTATAAAATATCAAGTATAAAAGAAGAGAATTGCTTCCTACGTCTAATATAATAAAGTTATAAAAACCTAATTTATTAACGAGGACACGAAGCAGACCTCAAGAAAACTTTTGGTCTCGGGATTAAAGTATCTAAGGCTTCTAAATCATAGTTAATTAGGATAGCAACACTCCTAACAACGTCTGCCCGATTTTACGACCTCGCTATATCATCGCGGTTGCTATAGGAGAACGTCCCCAAATTAAATTTCCAATCTCATCGTAGCTGCGCGAAAATTTGCTATAGAAACGTCTAATGATGAACCAAGTTTTGACACGCAGATAGACTACGACAAGTAATTCCACTCTTTCACAGACAGGTTTACGAACAGAGAGAAATGCTGGTTTCAGAAAACTCATGTAAAAGTAACGTACTTTTCACGCGAACTTATTAAATTTTTCTGTTTGTAAAAAATTATGAATTCTTTTATATCTTCGCCGGAAATATACGTTTGTTAACTGTCGCATCAGCATCAACTTGGATTTTCTGATACGTGAAATTTGTAAAATGTTGCAGTGCATCATATTTTTAGAAACATTTCATTTACATTTTGTTTTAATAGCATTGACGGACTTTGAAAAGTTACGCTTGCGAGCTTCGTTTACGCTTGTACGCTTCGTTTACGCCTGTACGCTTCTTTCGCTACGACTACAACGCTTTGTTGTAAACTTCGCGATAATATTTTTTACGCGATTAAGTCTTTTTACGATGTATACCTTGTATTTTCGACGCGAAAAGCTCCGATCATATTTGGGAATTTTCATTCGAGACATTTCTGTACTGAAATCTTGCAAATTATTCACAAGCTATCAACGATACTTAAAAATAACGTAAAACGATAGAAGGTTCAGAAATATATACATTGATCCTTTTCTTAAAATAGAAAATATCATCTTATGAAAAACAACAGTAACTTGCATTAATTACTAAAAATAGTTAACTATCATGATCAAACTGTAAACTTAGGTCCTTATAAAAGATTTATCATCAATTGCAGATATGAAATCGCAATAATCTTTTTACTTCATGTATCGTAGTATACATCAGCGATGGATATTATTAGAATTGCTTCGAATAAATATTTATCGATAAGATAATTATCAGTGGAATATTTTATCCGTGAAATAATTATTTACTATCCGTAACGAATTATTTTCTATGTTTATTCGAACAATAATACGAAAGATCGTGCGTTGCCATTTAATTTTGTACAATCATATACTGTATAGATATCAGGTACAATTCTTAGTATTAATTTACCAAATGAATAATTTACCAAGCAGGAATAAACTTTCCAATCTGATTAGTTATGAAAAAAGTTAGTCATGAAAGCCAGTGTTACAACATCTGGAAATGTAGCTTGCAAATATAACTCTCGTTCACTACCATCCTCGATGTATCACGCAAATATCCATACACAATATATAATTTTATGCGAATACATTCTTATCCGAATAAGTTGTTGGATTAAATTTTTATACGGATAATTTCTGATTCGAACAAATTTTTATTCGGATAAATATTTGTTCAACTGGATATTTATTCGTTAGCGACGACCAAAATCTCATTCTTTATTTTTATTCGAACGAAGTTTACATGTTACTGCACAAACTGTTACTGTTACTGTTACTGTTAGAAAATTGTAACTTTATTTTCTCGAAACTTTCTTCATCGCTGAACTAACACTGTAGCTATTTCATCATCATTAAGATGCGACCTATGCACTGAGTTGTTTAGAAGACTCGTAGCAGCAAATATCCTTACTAAAGTTCGTGTAGACTGTCATTTCATTTTAATAACGTGGTGTTTAAGTAGAACGTCTAGAAAACGAGCTCCTAAACTCACATTTAACAAATTTTATTAAGCTGATTGTATAATATTATCCAGGAAATGGAGAACAGAGAAGTGGATTTGCAGCACTGAGTGGTTGTTTGTTACGAGAAGGACAGAAATACAAGTGAAATGTAGAAAAAGGATATACGCTGTACATATACGAAGACTCGAGAGTATGGTATTATACATATGTAAATAGCTTTTTTTGCTCTAAAACTGGTAATTTTTGTTTGGAAAATGCTGACAGCCGAGCATGTATTATTAATAACAATGAGATAAAGTGTGTATAAAAAAAAATCTGTGCTCATAACTTTATACTGTACAATTTTATATTCATGCTGCAAATTCTTTTGTATATTCTCTGTATTTTTGCAAACAGAACGTACATTTTAATTCCTAAAGATTGAAATGTTTTCAGTTTCTGAGATTCGAAAAAACTATTTATTGCAACAGTAATTCATTGGCAAGAAAAGTAAAATGTGTTTTGAAGAGGTGATCCTTCATCATGCTATTATTCATAAATCACAGGATTTTGTTAGTAAACTAGAACAGACACGAATCAAATTTCTAACATCAAAATGATGTTACTTATGAAAATCGAAATTATTCTTATGAAATTATTTTTAATTATAAAATATATATATTTCTTTTTCTTTTTTAATTTTAATGTAGAAATATTTTATCGAACCTTATGTTTAAAATTGGCAAATGTCTCGTAATTTATGCAGAAGGGTAGACGTATACGTAAAGTAATCTCTGATATGAATAAAAATTAAGTAAAAGCTTCTCGGTAAAAGTTAAAAGTAAAAATATTTCCTTCGGAGGAAAGATTAAAGTAAAAATGCTCCCTTCCGTACGAATAAACAAAACAAAATTTTCTTGCAAGCAAGTGTTTTTGTCTTTTGTTTTGACTTCATTGAAAAGTTGAGAACGTGGTCATAAAATAGGCAAAAGTAAATCAGAAGTGAAAAATGATTTACACAACAAATTGCTTTTATCAAAACGGTATAAATTTTTGTAGTCTTCGTTTAATCTATCCCTAAATTTCACATCCTAATGTGACACAATGGTAAAAAGCCAATGATATGAAGAGATATATAATTAATCTTGATGATTGTTTTATTAAAATTTCGCATTGATCGCAAAGAATAAAAAAGATGCAGGTCAAAATGCTTCAAAGAAATTGTTCTTTAAGTGGCAAAATAATATAATTTTTTTATCAGAAATGTGTGTAAAATTGACACGAGGGACAGGTCAGTGTTAAATACCTTTTCGAAATTATTTGTACAAAATATCGTTTTTCTAATTGCAACGACAAAATCAATTTTATGTAGCATCATATATTTCAAACCATGTTCAATAATATACATACCAAGGTCAATAATATACATACTTCTGGAAAAAGTAAATGCATTTGTTTGCTGAAAGTTAAAGGTAAAAACGAAGAAAAGCTAATGCTTATTTTTTATTCATTAAAAGTATTTCCTCTATCTTGTCAAAGTAAAAACTACTATCTTCTGTTTATTCGTACCAGCTCTTCTTAATTCTTCACAAGTATACTAATTTTGAACTTTCTCCAGACTTCGATACAAATTTTCTAACGATACTCGATTCTTTCATCGCGAAAGAAAATTTGAAGCTTCATAACGTTGTCAAAAATGTTCGAATTTCATCGGAAATTTGCCAAAGTTTTTCTTCAATATTTTTCTCACGATACTTACAAACAATAAGAATTCAAGTAACCTAATATTCTATTAATTACATACCACGGTTTATAGTTTCTACCTGTTCTAGATTTATTTTTATTCGTTTCGTTCCACATTAAACATCCTGTGAACACATCGACATCCAAGCAAAGAGGGAAAGAAAACAGCAGGGGATTTGACTTACCTCGCGATTGAGAGGTTTCGCCAACGTGATAACGCCAGTGCGTGGATTTACGACGAAATGGTCCGTGAGTTGTATACCATATTTCACTGGCGATCCTTCGGGATCGTGGCCCTTAAGGACGAACACTTCCGTACCGACTTTGGTTGATTCTGAAAGCGGCAGGCCCGCAGGGTATCCACCAGGTTCGAGGATAGGTGGTTCGTTTACATTGTTGGCGCCTGAAACAACAGAGAAACCATTCTTGTTTTCAGTCGTTCTCCGACAACCGAAGTTTGAATTATCGTTTATGTTAAACGCATAGCGCAAGAGTAATTTTAACTGCTCTGTATTTAAAAAATAGATATTAAGATAAATAAGTCAATTTTCGACTTATTGAAAGATTGACATAACTGATTATAAGAGAAGTAGATTTGTCAAGGAGAGGAAATCGGTTTGACGTGGAAAATTATTATTGGCTCGTTCGAGAAGTACGTAGCGAAATCGAAGAAACATTTCAAGATATATTTTTATAAAATTAGATTTCATCAAGCAGTATATGTACATAGATACGCATAATATTTACTACGCTATCGATATTGAAATATTATTTGTTTTCATATTTGGACATTTCGTTATGAATAATCATTGAATAGCTTAGACAATATAAAAATACATTTATAGTTTTCTTTGATGAGAGAAAAAAGATTTTTGGGACGATAGAGTAAGTGATTTATTTAATCTGTTCGTAAACGATACTAGAAAAATTTGTTAAAAAGATAATTAAACACACATCGTTGATTAAGGGGGACTGCCGTGTGACAATAATAAAAGCAAGTGATCTTTGTAAATTTCTCTTACTCTGAAATTTTTTTACTCTATTAGTTATATGAGATTAGACGTTTTCAAGATGTAAATATATAGCCTTGAAGTAGGAATAATTTTGAATAATTCTTGAATTATAGTTTTTTAATTCCAGTTCTTCTTATCGTTTAACTTTTTGAATTGGCGTGCTCCATAATTGAAAAACTAATTGATTAATCCAATTTTGGACTCGTTTACTTTATTACGAATTTCTCTAGGGATTGAACATCAAATTTCTACTCGATTGTTTATTTGTAATATTTTTTCGAACAACCTAAACCCAGTTTACCTACCGAGAAAGGTAAATTTATCTTCTAAACGTTAGAATTCTCCAATTCTTCATTCAAAAATATTTTTCTTTCGAAAATAGATTCAATCCCAGCGTAAACTGTTTGACCTTAAGAAAATCTCGTAACTTTTGCATTTCGACGACTGTGACGGATGCTATACTGCGCGCTAACAATGGTTATATTATATTGTCAAATTTGATCGCAAAATTCGTATAACATACGATAAACAATAAGAAGAATTCAAATAAAAATATTATATCTCGAAAAAGTTTCGTCTCGCATAATTAGCAATTAGTTGAAAAGAAAATTCACAAAAATCACCTGCTCTTGTTGCTGTTGCACGAGAATCTCCCCTTAAAAACGCGTTATATGTGTGTATGTGTGATAGTAAAAAGCTCTTTGATGCTGTTTAAAAGAATGATAAATATTAATTTAATTATATAATTCTGATTAAATAACATTTAATTATATATTGAACGAAGAAAGTAGTTTATCGGAATTTCAATCTGATAAAATACATACGTCAGATTCTCATAACTGGATGCTACATTGGATATAGTTAAAACATCCGATGTGTTAACAAGAAATCTTGCATTAAGTCAACGCAACCTTTCGCCGCAACAGTTGTAGAACGTTGCAGAACAGAACACAGCACTCTCACCTCAACTGTTCCTAACAGTTGCCGTTGCAAGGACTTCGCTTAGTAAGTTTAGCAAATTTATTGTTAGCCGAACTAGTGGTTCACGTTATTATATTATTGCCACTTCATTACAATAGATAGACTGTCTAACATGTTGCGGTTGGAATTTCAAATGGCTGAAAATTATGGGGCAAATTTGTCTATCCGAGAGTACCACACGTTTCTGTAGCAACGTAAAGAATAATGAAGAAAAGAAGGTGTTAAAAGAATGTTAAAAGAATTTTATATTTAAAACGTCTTTTCTGTGGAATTTCCTCTTTAATCTTTGCATGTTTCATAAATCTTGTAAAGCAGCAATTTATTAGGTTGGCGCATAAAAATATCCTTCCGAGTAAAATCACGTAAATTTCACTGAAATGCCTTTCATACTATTCTCCTACTCTATTCAAACGATTAATCCTCTCAAGATTGGGTTCTTTGTTTTTTAAATCGATTCAATTCTAGAAATCATCATCAATTTATGTTTCCTCGAGCGATAGATTAATGTCACCGACACTCTTCGATATTCAACAATTCAATTTTCGATATCTAAAAAATGTAATGTTCAGCGCATTTATTATACGAAATTTAACATAATGATCTGTGAGAATTAAATATCGAGCAAAATTTAACGCAGCTATCGCGGACTAATTTTAATCTTCGGAGAAATGATATTTCTCTTTGTACGAATTTACGTAATATTGATTTGCATGAATAAAGCAATTTACTGGAATTTATTAATTTATAAATTAAATTAAATTAAATTCTATTAGCAACTTTCTGCTCGTTGTGGCACACATCCTCTATGGATCGTCGCTAGCTTATTAAGAATTAACAATATCATCAGCATTCGCTCATTGGTTATGAATCATTAAATATGGATTACAGTATCAAGAAATACCACGCTTCTTTTTATCAGACAAATTATACAATTGTTGGATTTCTCATAATTTCATCGCGATTTCCAAGGAATTCGAATAGATGAAAATATGAGCGTTGGTGGATATCGCGTCTGTGCTTCATGGCTTTTAATTGACACAAAGCTTGCGGATTGCTAACTATAGTCATAAAAGATACAACGAAGATGTGCAGAGTTCCGGAGAACGAAACAAACGATTCAAAAGTCACGATATCGTATTTCGTTGGTGTAGTTTGCATTTATCTGTACTTTTAATAAATAGGTTTACTTGATATTGGGAATAGAGTTACAAACAGGACTGTTGGATTCGACTATCAGGCCAGGACTTCGATTTCAAAGAACAAAATGAAGCTATTAAGCGTAACGTTGAAACGGAAACTCTTTTGAAGAGGAATTTACAGAACACATAGGCTACTCTCAGCTTCCAAAGCTTCGCTTAAGTTGTTATTGATCGCGAGAATTTTTAATGTTATTAGCGTTTTCTTCCTCTTTTTTTTTTATTTAAGTATTTCTAACTTGTAACGTTTACTTTAATTTTCAACAGAACTTTACATGGTATTTTACTTTAATATGCAATTTGCAACGAATTCTGCTTTCAATATTATCCCATCATTTGCGTCTCCGATATTTTGGATAATTTCAGCTTATACGAACGGGTATCGGAATTATAAAATCATATAAAAATAAATATGCTTCGTTTTATTCAAATCTACGTATATTTTCCATCGAACACTTTTTAATGGAATACGAATAAAACCAAATCTATTATGAAAATTCAATGAAATTAAGTCTGTATTACCTGCGATATTATTACTAATAATAAATATTATAAATAAATAATATAAATATTTTATATAATTATTATAATATATAAATTATATTAATATAACCCATCTGCAAATTAATGATAATGACGTTGTTTCAGTGGAAACGTTGGTTGTCATGCTATTTTGCCACGTTTAAAACAATTTTTTTCATTTTGTTTCATTCAGTTTAAAACAATTGTTTAAAGTAAAATACAGTAAATATATATAGATAAAGTAAAAATAAAATAAAGTTTAGCAATTATTAATCGTTTAAAAATATGATTTTTATGTTATATAAAATACGCACCAGTTTTATTAGTTCACACAAGTTCACATTTGTTCATTAAAATAAATGGTCGAAAATAGCGTTTTGGTCTTTGAATAAGTTATATACAATATAAAACGTAGTTCAGCAACATTATCAAGCAAGTAGAGTACGCCTTCTGAATAATCGAGATAGGTCACGTATCACAAAATTAACTGATTCACAATTTTGGAAAAGAATATCAGTTCATTATGAACCAAGCACGAATACTATTCCGAACCATTTCTTCCGCTGCAACAAAGTTTCCTCTGTCAGGTCATACTTCGAATGTCGAAAAATTGTTGAAACAAACGAAATGTATTGAATTATAAAATTATATTGAATTGTGATTTCAACCGAATTGCTAATTTAAAGCTATCACATATTACATATATTTGATCAATCAGTTAACGAACAAATAAACGAACAATAAACGAAAATGATTATCGAATGCGTTTTACGATTTTGAAATAGCCGAAATATTTCGTAAAACAATCGAATAAAAATATTTAATTATAATAGCGCAAATATTATTTATAACCAAATAAGAAAAAAAAGTGAGAAAAATATCATCTAGCCACGACGTATTTGAATCGATTCCGGTGAAAAGTCGTTGTAAATTTGGCAGATCGTATTGATCTGCCGGCAATTCATGAAAGCATCGGACAGGTATGTAGAGAGCTACGAGACGTAATTGACATTAATTAATTAAAGCATCGCATCTCCTCGAAATGTCTATTGTTTTAAGTACATCCGATTCTAGACTGCAACGATTAACAGCGTGCACAGTGAAACAGATTATGATTGATGCATGTCTCCGCACCGATATCGATTTTTCTCTGCAGATATTCTTAAACCTGTCGATAGTCAATTTCGTTTGAGAAATACCGAGTTTATCAAGCCGTCGTCGTATTTTATCCGCGAACGTTTGATCGACGATCAATGCGTCGCATGTCACGAGATATTTTTCGGATAATCGAGTTAAAATTGTCTTACGCCGCGATCGATATATGGCGTTGATGCAAATAAAAATGCCAATGAACGAACGAGGAAAGACAACGTTTTCACTTTCTAAGGAGAAACTTAGGAGAACGTCGTATTCCACGTCGATTGATCAACTTGTTTTGCAAACGATCTTGTCTCTCATTTTAGATTTTCCACTCTTAAACCAAAGCACTGCGATCTCTGGGTTTCTTCCATTCAATCTTCTACTCATTTTGGCAAACACGAAGATCATGTGTATCAATGACAATTATTTCATGTTGTGGCCAAACTTGAGATATAACTGAGCGGTTAAACCGCAGGATAGAAGAGCCGTAGAAGACAAAAGTAATTTTAAACGGATTGAGATTCCTTCAGCGTGAAACATTCTATCCTTTACAGTCAAGCCATCTCACAATTCCGCGAACAATTTCCTAGTTCCCCTAAACAAAGCGAAACAACCGAACGTAGGAAACTGCCGAGTGCATTTACCAGCTGAAACAAACGACGGTCCTCCAATCTTGCGGAACCTTTAGTACTGAAGCCGGAAAAAAAAAGAGAAAAGGGATGGTCGAGGCAAAGAAAGTAAGTTTGGACATGGCGCGCAGGTTTCCCGGGAGTCGCTAATTCGTTGGGAACAAGGCGGCCCCATAAGTCCGAAAAGTCATAAAACTATTAGAAAGTTGGCAAAGTAGCTTCGTCATCGTGGCGTTGGCGGAAGTTTGGAAAGCCGGCCAAACTATGTATACCAGACCTAATAGATACATCAAGCTGTAATGTGGAAGGCGGGTGCTTCTCCGAGAACGTATTTCGCTCAACTCTTAGCGATCTTCTTGTTACTTTTTTCTCCTGTCTTCGCGCCAGAACCGCGTAAAACAACAAGAAACTGGCTGTATGTGTCGGGCATCTGCGCTTTTCCACGTATGCTTCCGGTCGTCGTTGTTGGAGAACAACGGACGTCGAGGGTCAACAATAATCGTTAGAGCGTAACGATGGCTGAGTTTCTCTCGGATCTCGTTTCTTGCTGATTCTGCCAACGATTCCTGCCTTTCGCAGAATTTTTCTCATTATCGACCGTATGCCATAGTTTAACTGTGTTATTTGTTTGTTACATAGAATTTGTTTGATGTCGCTGTACGACGTGTTGCTTCGCTCAATCACTCAAATACGATACTGTTGCGTTTAATTAAAATGCTTTAGAGAAAATTGAAATAGTAGAATGTCCTCCCTATTATTGGGTTGGCGACTAATTAGGTGGCAAAAACATTACCATCTAATGACAAAATCCGCAATCACTTAGTTGCCAACCCAATATCTTCTGCCTTTCCAGTTCGTCAAAACTATTTGGTAATTGTTTCATCAGAATTTTCTATATAATTGTAAAGACAGGCAACGTAGATATTATTAGGATGAGATACGACGTTCGTTAGACTTGTAGAATTTCTAGATTTCGATATTTTTTCAACGTGCTTTTTGGAATAAAAAATATTGGAAAAAAATGTTCAAACAGAGATTGCAATAAGTGCAATCTTTTTTTGTACATTCAACCGTATGACCTCACAACGTTCGCTCACAATTTCACTGGCCAGGTGCAGTCTAAATAGCTGCTATAAATTTCCCCGACATTAAAGAGCGTCCGAGTAACTGACCCCAATGATCTTCCAAAATACGTCGTCGCTGACGCTTTCATACGACTACGTAAATTGTGGGAGAAGGGGCATCGTGTGTAACGCGATGTCGCTATTTCGTGACGTTGCATTTAAGATACGACGATAGGTCATCGTCTTGTCTAATGCGTCCACGGTTTTCCAGCTTCTACGTTGGCTGCTAATTAACCCTCATATGCAGTCTCTCAGCCTCATTAACCAGGTTGCAAAGACGAGGGTAGATCACAACGTACTTGTATTTGTTCGAGTCACATTTTCATATATGAATATACATATGTGATAAGGTCTAAGTGTCTAAGTGTAAGATTTTAATCCTCCTGTTTTTACTCGCATTAAGATAAATAAGAGCCACTAACTTGTTCTACTTATTATGTACAAGTTGATACTTTGTTCGTATTATTATTAGTTCTGGAACAATTTTCAGAATAATTTTGTTAATCAGAATTTGCACTTTTATAGGACATACGTATAGGTTCAAGGGCATAACTCTCTATTTTATAAATCGATATGAAAATACACATTGTAATAAATTTCGCGTTTACCGAGTTTATTTCTGAACTGAATTACGCGCTTTTGCAGAAAAGCGCAGCAACAACAGTTCTGGCGAAAATTTTGTAAACATTTTTGTAGTATTCACTGAAGAGAAAGAGTGGTAAACCAATATAAAACTGGCAATTAATTCGGAATAATTATTCAATAACTTTCATCTCGTACGAGATTTTTCAGAACAGCGTGGCACTATTATTTCTATGTTTTTCAAACGTGGGCAAAAATACCAATTTTTTAATATTAGAAATTATGACAGAAATGTCAATTGCATGAATTTGCAAAGTTCCATCGTTTCTTTCCTATTTATTTATTTATTTTCCACCTTTACTCTTTCATATTGTATTTTTAAATACTTTGCTAAATTTTTAAAGCCAAGGCGATCTAATACCAAAAATTTCCTTTAATTAAATCTATTAATTAGAAAACGGGAGCGTTGGATGTGTCTTCAAAACGAGATTTAAGTAACTGTATAAATTCTTGATGAAGCTGCGGTTTGCAATAGATATTTTCAATTTAAGAATAGATGAAATATGAAACATACATATATATAAATTATAATATTAATATTTAAAAAAACAATTTAAAGATATGAACACCGGCTGATCATTTTTTTCACCAATCTAATAAATTAATTACTTGAAATCCAAAAATATCGTATTTAATACTTCATTTCTATAGTCTAAAGTCTTCCAAATTTATTACAAGACAGAGATATAATTTCTAATATGAATCGACAACGCAATTATTTATATTCTACGGATATAGTTAGCATGTAAACATCGTATGCGTTATGCCAAAAAGTATTATGTGACACATCACATGTGCATCGCTACTACTATGTCGTTATACCCGATACTAAAAATGCATGAATTATTAACATGCGGTCAAGTCATAAATATTAATAATATTTGCGATCCGTGGCATAATCTTCGATATAATATTCGCCGCGTGCAAAACGGCTAATAAAATATAAGGAAGAACTTAAAAAGCAACGAGAAGACTGCAGAATCATTCTTTCCTTTCCGATTGTTTCCATAATTGATGACCGAAGCAGCTACCCAGCAAGCAAATGGAATTATTGATATCCAAATATTGGATGTACTGTACCGTTCTTCGTGAAAGCAAGTATCAGACACGAAATGCGAAAGAAAGACGTAATGTACAGCCAGAAAACCAATAATGTGATTTTTATTACTATCTCGGTTGTACAGTATGTTTCCTTCGTGTCATTATAAGACATCGTGTATTCTTATGTATATTTATTTGACAGTATAGTACAGGAACCATAGTAGCGATAGATGATATAACGATTGAAAATCTTGTTTTTAACTTATCTGGACTAATAAATAGGAAGACAAAACTGTTCGCATCATGTGAAATTTAATTTGTTCGAATACGGAGTAAGATTAATCTTAATTACATGTAATTATAAAGAAGGACGTAATGTACAGTCAGAAAACCAATAATGTGATTTTTGTTACTATCTCGGCTATACAGTATGTTTTCTTCATATCATAATACATCGTGTATTCTTATGTATATTTATTTGACAGTATAGTACAGGAACCATAGTAACGATAGATGATATAACGATTGAAAATCTTGTTTTTAACTTATCCGGACTAATAAATAGGAAGAAAAAACTGTTCGCATCATGCGAAATTTAATTTGTTCGAATACGGATTAAGATTAATCTTAATTACATGTAATTATAAAGAAGGACGTAATGTACAGTCAGAAAACCAATAACGTGATTTTTGTTACTATCTCGGCTATACAGTATGTTTTCTTCATATCATAATACATCGTGTATTCTTATGTATATTTATTTGACAGTATAGTACAGGAACCATAGTAGCGATAGATGATATAACGATTGAAAATCTTGTTTTTAACTTATCCGGACTAATAAATAGGAAGACAAAATTATTCGCATCATGCGAAATTTAATTTGTTCGAATACGGATTAAGATTAATCTTAATTGTATGTAATTGTAAAGAAGGACGTAATCTACAGTCAGAAAACCAATAACGTGATTTTTGTTACTATCTCGGCTATACAGTATGTTTTCTTCATATCATAATACATCGTATATTCTTATGTATATTTATTTGACAGTATAGTACAGGAACCATAATAACAGTAGATGATACGACGATTAAACGATAGATTTTGTTTTTAAGTAGAGTCGAGCCTTATGCGGACAAATAGGAAGACAAAATTGTTTGCATTACTTTTCTCATGCGAAATTTAATTTGTTCGAATACAGATTAAGATAAATCGATGGTTTTTTTGAATATTTATGAATCCCATATCTGTTTGACTGCTGAGTCACATAATTCTTTCATCAGAATTGCATAGAGTAATTCTCGTATTTTGCACCACCAAAGCCCTTTTTCGAATGCTTCGCCATGACAAGGCGCGTCTCCATTAACACTCTCGTTTGCTGTTTCCATTTGAATAAAATCGTCATTATCATCGCCAGTGTCGCGTGAAGCCATTTCATTACATCAGCGTATTTAAGGTTTTCCTATGTTCGTCAGCATCTGAGAAATCCACGTGCTTTGCATAATTCTCAATATCATTTTCTTTTTTTCTAATGTCTGTGATCATGACTTTTCCAACATCGTGTACTTTTGCTAATTCTGTTCCATTTATACCACTTTCGAGTTCTTTAATTATGTCGTATCTTGTTTCCCCTTCTCCTTGTAAATTCATGCAAATTCTTACAATCAGAATTCCCTCAATCGATAAAACGAAAGAACACACAGTACACGAACACTAATAAAATATGTAAATATTTGTAACGAAAAAAGGCGTCCATTACTGAGGGACGTTACATCCGGATAACAAAACGTTCTGATATTACTGTATTACTTGCAGAATCATAGAGAAATAAATATCTTATTATATACATTAACATAATTATAATCTTTCAACGGAATTGCGATATCATTAAGAAAATCTTTATCCTAATATCGCGCGTTATTTCAATATCCTTTATAAACACAGAAATCGAAATAATAACAACAAAATACGATCGTATCGAATCCGTAACGTTCTCTCAAAGCTACGATAAATGTTAAAATGAGAAACATAATTACAAAGATATAATAATTGAGAAACATGAGCGAAAAGATCAGATCAGTTTCACTGACATTTTCCGTTTCAGAAGTATACATATTTGGTATTTTATGCAGTACCGTTTCCCTCAAGTACGATACGAAACGATAAGGTGGTCTTTTCACGGCACAAACCCGTTTTTATTACCACGCTTATCTGTTTACGAGCCGTCTCTTACATAAACTAGCAGGATGCAGCCCCTTTTAGGCTGACTCCGGTATTATCAGTAGCTTTGATTCACGCCGTAAAATCGGGGCTCGACTTTCCCACACGAAAGGGGACGTTTGTTTGCGCTTGCGTTTACGCGTACTATCAACCTTCGCAACATTATTTCAACTGACATCCAGCTACATTCATAATATTCCCTACTGGCAAAAAGTTAATATCAGTTTTTTGTATATGCAGGCGTAAAAGCAAATGCAGACGTTCTATTTGATAGCCATCTTGGGGAAAATATAAATTCGCAATGTACGATCCACGTAGACATATTAACTTTTAATACGTCTGTGCATAGAATACGGAGGATATAAATAATAAATTTAAAATATGCGTAGATACTTGGGAGAAAAAACGTTTGAGTTTCACGCGATTGTCAGCGTAGAATAAATGAAATTTCTGAAATAATATACGTGAAATGTTCTTACGCTAGCAGTATGTTATGATATATTATACGATTCTACGCTTACAACAAATGCAACTATGGGGAACAGCGAATAATTCCAACATAGAAATTCTTCAACGATTCTAATGAAAAACTCTAAGATCCTTAATAGATGCAGCTTGGTATGTTACCAACGAAACAATACATCGCGACCTTAAGATACCTTCAGTTAAAGAAGAAATATCCAAATTCTATAATAGATGTAACATAAAAATTAACAATCGCCAAAATCCACTAGTTACTCAAGTACTTGACACGACGGTTCAGATCCGCAGACTAAACAGACATTACCCTTTAGATTTAAGCATTAAATTCAACTAGAATAAAAAATACGATAAACACTTGTTATTCAAGTTATAGTACCACGCCAGAATAATTTACTTATAATTCTCAATGAGAATTGATTGTAAAATTCCTACAAATAAAAAAAAAAAACAAATGGATACAGTGTAATCGCATTTAAACGTTAATTTCTCATTCTTGAAAAGTTTTTCCTGTCAAACCATACGTTTGTTCCTTACATTACCCTTACTAAAATATTAATAATAAAATTTATAATGAAAAAATATATGCTTGCACGATTTTACGATATCGAAAATTTCTAGTAATTTGTTTCCTTTTCTAAATTTGATTTAACTTTCAAAACTCAACGATCGATACAGCGGAACTTTCATAAAGTTTCTCATTCTATTTTCGTTTATTTAATGAACATTATTCCGCAGCTTTTGTACGTCCAGCAAAAATGCTTTAATATTTAAAGCCAAGTAATATCACAGGGATTTCATTTATCGTTAAACATACCTAATTTCCAGGTTCTTGCTCAAAGGCAGGTTGAAATTCATTTTTCTTTTTTTTACGCTAATCTGTTCTATGAGAATGCAATAGCTCGCGTATGCTTTTTTCCCCGCGGACAGGACTTGATCTCAAAATGCGTTATAATTGGACATTCCGATGCAAATTTAATTAGCTCTGTCTTTTGGTGTACTTCTACAGTAGCTAACAAGCGAGACGAAAAATTCCAGCAAAATGAATGACCGAACAGTCGCAGGACAAAGAACGAAGAATGAAAGAGACATAAGCGATGATCGCAGGCAAAGAAATATTCGTGTTTGACGAGAAGGATTTGGCTTCTTTTTATCAAGCAATTAAAAAGATGGGTATTATCCAAGTAATTTCTTTCAAATTAGACGATGAACAAAAATTTTAATTTATATTATAAAATTGTAAGAAAAAAGAAATAATGTAACGTAAAGAAAATTACTAATAATGTATGAATATTTATATATTGTATGAATATTTATAAATTGCTGTTGATTATAAATTTATATATTCAATTATTAATTATCAGAGATTATTAAATTTGCGCGGGTGCGATCGGAAATGTAAATTTCTTTATTGATGTGAAATATTTGTAGAAATATAATAATTGGAAGGTACGAAAAATAGAATAATTCAACAATAGAAAAGATAGTGTTCAACGAATTTGTATCGCAGTAATTTATGATATCTGGTTTTTAAAAACGTTCACTTTTCATAAGTTTTCCTCTAACGATAA
This sequence comes from Bombus huntii, assembly GCF_024542735.1. Lineage (NCBI taxonomy): Eukaryota > Metazoa > Arthropoda > Insecta > Hymenoptera > Apidae > Bombus > Bombus huntii. The sequence continues at coordinate 4,161,311 of NC_066243.1, forward strand.
TTCAAAATTCATCTTTGCTTTTCTACAAATTTCTATCAAAATCGAATAACATGTTGTTCTTCCTGTGAGTACGAAATAATTGTGCAACAGAAACATAATTTTACACTTCTAAGTTTGCGATCAAACTGTTCGTTATAAACAATTTTATACAAACACAGGATATAATATTTGCTAATTGTAGATTTCTTGTAGAGAACACAGTAAGTGTAAAAATTAAACAATATTGTTATCACGTGATGTCCTATGTGTCAAAAAGGAATTTTATAACACAATTCAAGAGCAATTACCATTTGTAAATATTAGCTTGTCCTAAAAGTATCTTTCTTTCACAAACGTGTTTTTTACAATAGTGCACGTTCGTACAAATGTGAAACCAAGTCTGTGAAATGTCACGGTGTTTATCTCAACAGAACAAAATGGATCGTATGTAATTCGACAAAATAATATAAAACAAAAAACGTTGTGCGTCTATTATTTCCTCATAAAACGAAAGAAACTTTTCGGACAACCTAATAATGACTTATTAGTAATTATTGTAACTATTCTGTCAAAAGGCGATGTCTTAAAATATTATTAAGCGATAAACATGCAATAACACATGAACAACAACAATTACTTGAAATAGTATAAAATATACTTTTGTAATAAAAATGCAAAGACCATCTCAAAAAAAAATTTTTTGTTTTATATAAAAATTATCTAAAGACAAGCAAGATTGGTACTAGCAGTGCTTGGAAATGTAAGTGAATGGCAGGTTCAGTTTTCCCTAAAACTAAGATACACAGACAAGCTTCTCCACGAATACAATACAATGTTAGTGGAAAAGATAGAAAATTTTGTGATGCATTTGGATTATTTTGTACATTGAAAAATTAAAATGTTACAATAATCAAAGCAAATGAAACTTTGAAAATAATTTTCAGTCAGATGAGCTTTTCCTTTCTGCTAAAAAATTCGATGTTCAGCGTTGTCCGCAACAAATCTTCAATTATCGTTCTCATTTTCTTTCACAGTAAATGCAACAATATTACATTTACACTAAGAAAACAGAAACCACGAAATATCCAATTGAATGGCACGCACATAACACAAACGAGGCAAGTTAAATACCTAGGACTCCACTTAGACACAACTTACATTGAAACAACATACTAAATCAATTATAGAGAAAATACGGATAAAAAGAAGACAGATGTACTGGCTAACTAGTCGAAACTCTATACTCAGCATAGAAAATAAACTAAAAATCTACAAAACGATAATAAAACCAATTTGGACGTACGGAATACCACTATGGGGGACAGCAGCAATGAGCCACACAAATAAACTAGAGTCGCTACAATCGAAGATACTGAGAACAATAGTCAACGCTCCATGATATGTCAGAAACGAGGATATACGCAAAGACTTAAAAATATCAACGGCTAAAGAAGAAATCGGCAGGTACGCAGAAAAATACAAGAAAAGAACAGCAACACATCCAAACCAGCTGGCTGTTGAAGCGAGCAAAACTCTCATAGAAAGAAGACTAAAAAGAAAACACGCCACTGACTTCACTAAAGAAATAAAATAGCCAAACTGCAAGATGGTATCCCGGTGGGGGTAGCCATCCACGTGTTATTTAGCAATTAAGTTTGAAAAATTTAGCAAATGTGCAACTAGACAAATTGTAAAGTACAAATTAAATAATAGTAAAAAAAAAATTTGTCTTTCGCCACATCGGAACAGCGGACATTTAGCGCGCAAAGTAGCGGCTATCTTTAGCTTCGACGATTAGAACCGAGGAACGTGGTTATCTGAGTTTGTTAAAGCAGCTGAAAGTAGATCATTTACAAAGCTTCTGGCTGGAAAATATAATGCACCCTCCCGATCGATGGACAATCAGATATCTCAACGAGAAATAAGATTTCACGAGCCTGCTTATCCGAGGAATCTCGAGTTACGAGTTACGAGCGTATCCGTCAGCATCCGGAAATTGAATTCGGCCGTAGTGGAAGTATAAAAATAAATCTTAAACGCGGATATCCCGGGTGCAGCCTCTAGCCAGACAAAGGAGCGAGGTTTAAAGGGCACGACGAAGTAAGGTACGTTACAAGAGAAAGAAGCTATTAGGAATTGATTCTGTGTGGCAGTCAAAGGCTTTCAGCGATTCTCGAAAAGACGGGCGACGGGGAGAGGAGGGACGATCAAAGGGAAAGGCGAGCGACTGTTTGACGGGAAAAGGGAAATCATTAGCCGGGACGGTGTCGTGTGGAACGTGACTGAAATCTATTTGGATGGTGTGGCGTTGATCGAAAGGAAAACGCGATATATTTCGCAGGAGATGCCGGTAAATCGTGCTGTCGACTTTGATAATGCGTTGGCTAACCGGCTGAACGGATATATCGCGTAATAACATCGAAATTCCAACGATGCGCGAAGAATCGAAAGCGACAGGACTGGTTTTATCGTATCGAAGGCTTCCCTGCTCGCCGCACACCGGTGGAAACAATTTTCGCTATGTGAAGAATTAACCAGCTTCCTCGGGCTGACAAGAGTTTATCGCGGCTGATACGTCGATTTTCTATGAACGTCGTGAATTCCATGCGGATTCGGGCCGAACAACGGCAGGATGAAAGAGAATTCGAAACGCGCGCATCGAATACAGAGGCGACGGCCGCGCGACACACACCAACCGGCCAGAAATTGACGTTCTTCTGTCAGCTTCATCCCCCCGTTCATCGTTCGCTTTGAAATTTCCAGTTTGTTTTAAACATTCGCCGCGCCACTCGTTTCGAATCGCAGCGAACCTGAAATTCACTGTTTCCAAGGTTTTAACGATATTCAAAACGTTAAAGCATTTGCGACCCGTCGCGTCGCCGAAATATTGCGCAATCCTGACGAGAGTGATGACGCGTATCAACGCTTTACAATATACAACGCGGATACACAGCATTGTGTCATCTACAACGCGAAAAATCGCCGAAAATGAATGTTTCAAATATACAAGGTGTCTCATTCCGATCGATTTCATCGAGCCCTGAATATCTAGCGACACTGTCGAGTACGTGCACCGAAATATGCTTCGAATGAAAGTTGAATGGCTTCGAGGCAGACGTGGATCGTTGTTATATTAGATCTTTTTCCTGGATAAACGCATCGAGGATTTCGTTAAATAAAGTCACATGCTTTTCACCGCATTGATCGAGACAGCTCGCTACACCTCGCGAAAGAGTATGAAATTGTTAAAGGAATGAAACTTGTGCCAGGAGCCAGTAGTTTTAAATGTTCTTTGACCCGTTAACAGGATAGCTGTTAATTAAAAATTTCTGTAATCGCTGTTAAAAGGAAAAGATCGTACTTAAAGGCGCATCAATATCAATTAGGTCAGTCTGAGTCCTTACTAATGTGAACACGATATATGTCGTTCTTAACACTAGAACTACCACGCCAGTCAAAATGACTGGTTTGATAACTTTATTTTAAAATTCCTACTTCATGTTACATTTTTACTCCGCAATAATGTAATGACTTTTGCAGAGATAGCTAAAGGAATAATATAATAAACTTTAATTTTATCCCTTATTTAGGAAAAAGTGAAAAGGGCCTATCTGAAACGGTCGAATTTTATAATAAAACAAAATTTGGGCTAAGTATAACAAGACCAAATGTAATCATGTCAAGTATTTTTTAATATTTTAGATTTAGCTGGTATAAATGACTGGATTTTATATAAGAAAACCACAGATGAGCAGATGTCCAGAAAAGATTTTATGTTTCAATTAGCAGATGAACTTGCCGCTGACAATGAAAAATCAGGGATAGAACAAAGAGCATCTGAGATCCAAAGTACGTCAAGGAACTGGTTTTATTCACGCAAATGGTGTCAGATAGAGGGTACTGTAATAATAATAAGACCACCACCATTTGCAATCTTTGTAAAAAATATGTATGCGGAAAATGCACGCAGAAGAAAGTTTAAAGAAAGAAAGTTTGTAAGAAATGTGACGGATGATAAATTTTGTACCTAATAATTTAAGTTATATTTGTATTTTATTTATTCTATTACACTTATTATTATATCACTACATTATACTTCTTATATTTACCAATGGAAATTTATTTTATTATTCTTGTTACCAAAGATTTTGGTACTGAATATTCTTCATTATTGTACCTATTGTTATTATATAGTTTTTATGATCTCAAAACATGGAATTTCTTTTGTAAGATAATAATAGATCAATAAATATAAAAATATTCTACTATTTCGTATTTTTTAAAGACCAGTCATTTTGATTGGCTTTGGTAGAGATAGCTACGTCTCAAATGCCGGTAGTTCTAGTGTTAACGAAGAAAGAAACGAAAGGTATGAAGATAGGCTACGCTAAAGTAAAGCAATCATTACGTCCAAGAGACGAACAATTATTTATAAAAGGACGTTTCTTTGGTAAAACAGTTTCGTTTCATTCCATTTCACTTTTACTTTTCTCTGTTTCTTTTTTGTCCCCACAATAGGGCACTGCAGAAAATTTGTAATTCTCGAACTCGATGCTTCCTCCACAGTAACTCGATTACGCTTTCATTATACTAATGCATTTCTATTGGGATTTAATAGCTCGCATAAGCACCGAGTTGGCTGATGGACAGTATCGATGTATTTAGTTCTATACATTTCATTCTATTATATTCAAACTATTATATTTGCCTTTAATTTACGTCGCGTAGAAATTGTTGTCGTTGTTAATCGGAGAATGTATTTAACATTTTAATTAATAATTTCTTTTTAGTTCACGTACAACGTCGCCCGTCATTGCTGCGATGATACGAGGAAACTTATATTCTAACTGTTAATCGCTAATTGTTAATTTCTAATCAAAAGTTCAACTTTATTTTATCTATCGAAGTACCTTTTAGTTTAGAGCTTTGGAGGAAGCGATATATTGTACCTTTCTGTATTTTCTTCAAGTCGAAAATGTTAAAAACACATCGCTAAAGTAGTCGATCGAAATAGACAAATTTTGTCAAGATAGCGGAATTGAAAGATAACCACGCGAAAGGAGAACGTAAACGAGAGTGAAATTTTGAAATCATATTTCTGGAAACTTGCTTTTCTCGAGAAGCTTCGCCGATTATAAACATCAATGTTTATGAAATTTATTATTTTATTTTATATATTTTTATATTTGAAACTGTGACTGGTGTGCCATTTGCATATTTTAATTCTGTTTAATCCATTAAGAACTCGGCAACTTGCACATTGTTTTATCAACTTTTGAGAAACATACTACTACGCATAATGTAAATTAAAATACGCACAGTACTGTGTTAAATTTCTCTCTTTAGTTTCTTTCTTCGTGTCTCCGATCATTCATAAGTTTCTCTAAACTGTCTATTCGAGCAACAGAGTAATTTGAATAAGAAAGTAATTTGCCACGCTGCTATACATATTCTAATTCCTTCAAATCTTATAAAACTGTAGCATTCAGATGGAAGAATAAATTCACTTGTTCCTTCTGTTTTTCTTCTTTTCTTTGTTCCCTTACCGTAGTAATTTTCGAACGAAGGAATTGTCAGTTTCTTTCGTTTTGCGTTCAGCAACGGAACGAACTTTTCTTCATTCGTGGAAATTTCACGGGAAAATTTACGAAGCGTGAAAGGACCCGATATTATCACAATCATAAATATTATCATAATTTCGCGTCAATTGCGCCAGAATCGAATATAATTGAACACGGCCGAATGAAAGCTGTTCTTGTTTAACCGGATAATAAAATCCATCTATGTCGGGAGACAAATATCAATTTTATTTCATCGTCACTCGGTTTACACAACACCAATTTCAGAAATGAATAGTTAATCGGCTCTTTTGACCGTTGCGCGTCGAGCAAAACGAAACTAGTAAATAGATATAATTCCAACTCATAAAGCGTATACGTGCGTACAGGATGTACGTTGTGTGCGCGTGCAATATCTCGTTCGGAAAAATTCGTCGATACACAGTCAGTGGAGTACTATACACACAAGGCAATTGGCAGGAATAAAAAAAACTGCTATGTATTTTCCAATTTGCTCATTGGAAGTATTGGAAAAAAGAATTACATTCGATCAGATAGACTTTATTCGGAGTTCTTCCTGTTTTTAATTGTCTTTTTTTTTTTTTTTTTTTTTTACGAACATATCGACCATCGGAACAAGTTATTAGCAACTCGGTAGAAATCATCTTTGTTCCTTTGCTTTAGATTTGGAAATTTTTTTTTCCTATTTCTGTAATTCCATGTTTCACTTCTATATCTTTGTATTTCATAGGCATTTCTATATTTTGTCTACATTATAATTGCCTAATATATTTGTTTTGTGTAAAAAAGAAAATTAAAAACAGAAAGAGCTGCGAATAAAGTCTATCTGATCGAAAGTAATTCTTTTTTTCAATACTTGCAATGAGCAAATTGGAAAATACATAGCAGTTTTTCTTATCTGCTTGGTTCGACCAGATATTCTCTTCATTCAGATTTCTCTTTCTTCGAAGAAGAAGTTTGTTCTGAAATAATTTGGACGAAGAAGATATAAATTGTTCTAAGAAGTTTCATCTATTTCCGGTTCATACATGTGTATGTTTTGCTGTATAACATCTATTGATTTTATATTTGTACAGTAAACTGCTCTCGTGATAGTATGTTAGTAAAAATGAATATTTTTTATCTAATTTATTTATGTCAAAAGCTGATTGAGTAGTATCTGTGTGGAAGAAAAGTGCATTTTCAAAGAACTTTAGAAAGTTATTTTTTCCTGCTGGTACAGAGCAACATCATAATGCAACGTATACTTATTCACATAGTTACATATCTTGTTTCCCTTTCCTACGCTTTGATATGATTATCTTTGCATCTGATGCATTATATTACGGCAAAAAACGTAGCTTGTATGCGCGTAAAATGAAGCGCAGAAATTTCAAAAATTGTATAAAAGAGAAACGTACACACACACACGATATAATATTTCCTTCATTTTTGACGTTTCTTTTATCAGTTTACTTTATAGAATTTTTTAATAACATATTTTATAATTTCTCTATATCGAGAAACTTAATGACAAACGGGCATTATAAATAATATACATCGGTGTCGAATCTTTAAAAATACACGTTATTATTTATGGATAAATACGAATATATCAAACCATTCCTTTTTTATTTATCCAGACATTTTTACGTCTTAGTACTCGAACTACCGATAGTTAACACAAAGCTATTTCTACCAAAATTGGTCAAAATGACTCGTCTTTAAAAAATACGTAATAATAGAATATTTTTATATTTATTGCTTTATTACTTTCTTACAGAAAAAATTCCATGTTATGTAGTACATTTTTGATATTTTTAATCCATCTGAGACAATGATCCCTAAACGAGGGTCGACACATTTATAAAATTGTAGAACCAGTCGTTTTGACTGATATAGTATTTCTAGTGTTACTGATCTAGCGATCGATTCGGAATTTTCCTGATAATTGATATCATCATATGGAACGATACGCAGTAAAAAATTTTCAAAACGTGTGGCAAGTTGTACAAAACGAGAAAACTGGTTAATTGGGGTTCGTTAAATAGATTGCAGAATCTTTTTACACTTTGACAAGTATCAGTCATTTTGACTGGTATTGGTATAAGTAGCCTTGATACGAAATTATTTTAAGTTTGAATACATAAAAAGCAAAATAAAATTCATTATATTATTCTTTTAGTTATTGTTGGGAAAGTCATCACATCATTGCGGAAGGAAAATATAACATGAAGTAAGAATATTAAAATAAATTTATAACATCAGTCAATTTGACTGATGTGGTATTTCTAGTGTTAATCCTGCTGTGTGCTTTTTGGATCATTTTCGATCGTTGTCTTACTCTTGTATCGTTAGAGAATTTTCTAAACTCGAGAATCCTGCAAAAAAGTCGTTACTATTAAGACACGTGTCACTATTCTTTCAATTTCAACTTTACATTTTTATTTCTATTCTCCAAAATTTTTCTTCTATTGAATTGAAGCTAAAGCATAAAAAATGCGAGAACCCCATTAGAATTACATAAGCGCAGAGAACTTTCAATTTCTAAATTATCTTTAAACTTATCACACCTTTCCACGTATCTCTATAATACCTTTCATAAAAAATCTCCGCTAGTGATTGCCACTGTGCCAAGAATTATCCGCAAACAGAGCCGAGTAAAACGTTTCACGCCCTTTAAATCTTCTTAAAAGCGGCACCGAGAGACGATCAAACTGCATTTTCGCCCCATCCACTTTCCACGCACTCGTTCGTCTGCCGTTCAAACGATCGCGCACAGATATTGCATAACACAAAAGACCGTGCATACATTCTTAAACGCGTCTGCCACGGTGACGCAGATATACGCGCATTTATGCACTGATATATCGCGCCAGCTTTTAAGGAAATTGCATTAACAAGTCTAAAATAATTCCCCCGTCGGCAGCGCCGATACCAAGGGAGAAGCTTCGTCCCTATACTTTTCCACGAGCTTTCGTTCCACCCCTATACCCCCTTGTCCAACCTTTTTCCCCGCTTCTTTTCACGCCCGACTCTCGCCGGAGCACTTTGTCTGATGGCGAAGACGACGCGAACATGTCGCCGAAAATCCGATTTCTTCCGGTGGACAGCTCGCGGGAAATCATTACGTATTTTTTTGCTGACTTTGGCTCCTTTCTCGAGAGAAATTTGTCCAGAGATGTCCATTCCCATCCTACCGCCACTATGATCCTCTGATTGTTATTGAAATTGAATCTTGCGTTCACGAAGATTGTACGAGGTTCAGCTCTCGACGAGATTTAATCGCATTGGTTCGGCTCGAACGTTTAGTCGCTAGACTTTATCGCTATCTGTATAATTAGACTGCGGCTTTTCACGCGTTTTTACCATTCGGTGAACGTAGTTGGAGACTGCTCGCGGACATCACTGTAAGTGGCAAACGTGAAATTATTTTAGCAGAAGGAGGAATAGAACTTAGGTGTACGATAATCCAAATGCATCACGAAATTTTCCATTTTTTGTATTAATATATCCGTCAGAAAAAAAATTGTTTTTCTAGAAAAGCCTGTGTGTGTCTCTTAGTCGTAGAGAAAACTGAATGTGCCATTCGTTTAAATTTACAAGCACTGTAGCAATCCTGTTTATTATGCGCGAGTAAATATTTTATAGACATAGTTGATACAACCGCTTATAATATAATATAAATACGAATATGGTATGTAACATAATATAATATAAAATTTATGCACGAATACTTTCTACCAATGTAGCAGCTGTAAGTAATATTTTTTTAATATAATATTTCTTGAATCGTATTTGAGATTCAGAAAAATTGCAGGTAAACTGTCTGCGAACGTCTATTTAAAAGAAATAAGAATAACACGTTAGATCCAAAAATACAAGTCTTTTAAGAAGAGTTGATAAACTGACGAAGTTTTATGGAGGATAAAATTGAAGATTTCTCTAAGTGTCAAACATCAACAATTTTTTAGGAGTGAGAGAAAGCTTCTCTGGCTTGAAATTATTTTCGAAATTTTATTTGTTTCGATTATCATGAGATCTTAAGCGTACAATAATCCAAATGCATCACGCAATTTTCTATTTTTTGTACTGATATATCCATCAGAAAAAGAATCGTTTTTTTTAGAAAATCCTTATGTGCCTCTTAGTCGTAGAGAAAACTGAATGTGCCATCCGTTTAAATTTACAAGCACTGTAGCAATCCTGTTTGTCCTTAAGTAACTTCTATAAAAATAGAAGATATGTTTCTTCAAGATGCTTTTTTATTCTTATTACAAAAATATATTTTGTAACGTCCCGAGTAAGAATTGTTATAAAACTGGTGATATTTAGTGTGGAGTGTGTCTATTGTTTAAATGCATTTACATCGTGTTATACAGAGGCAATGTTGAACTATTGGTAATTATTTACAAATGGAAACTGCTCTTAAATTCTACGCTACAGCATCCCCAATGGCACGTGGGACATTGTACGATAAAAGAGCAACACTTTTTAATTTTTCCACTCGCAGCGTTGTCCGCAAGAAATCTTCAACCGAAGAAGTCGAAGCTAAATAGAAATTTCTTTGATTAATAAATATTACAATCAATACTCTGTTTTAAATGTTTCGTATATTTTTGCATATTCTATGAATTTTGGAAGCTTCAAATTTCCCATAAAATCGTGAAAATCCACAGTCTATCTATAATTTCATTTCCTATTTTTAGCAACTGCTGCAAAACAGTAGCTGTTTGAAACGTACATAATTATAAAAGGGCGGTAACGTTGTTGGAAAATCGTCGCTCTGATTCTTAACTCTTCTATCTCCACTGGTTTGTAAACTGAGAAAACTGAGTTTAAAGTTGTTGAAGTCTAACGTTATTACGTGAAGTTAGGACTCGGAAGAACCGAATATTTCGTTGCTTTCTAAGTAGAATTTTCGCCGTATAATCATAAATTTGTATTCTTCGTATCAACGAGACGTACGTAAATTGATTAATTACGTTTCTTCTGTTTTACGTTTAGAACAGTTTTGAACTAAAACGACGAAATGTAGCTACTGTTGACAATTATATCGGCAGATATACTCTGAGACAAGGAGCTCCTTAGTCATTTCTTTTTGTGCGAGATTCAAACGAAGACAACCTTCACGGTCTTATTTTCGATAGTCCGGTAAATTGTGTGGATCTTGATCAAATTTTCTGTCAAAGGAAGGAATTTGGTGCTGGAAATTATGTCGTAGTATTAGCGCAAGAATAACGTAACGTTTTACAGTTGACGTGACAAATTGTTAGATGAAAGATAATCGTAAGTTGAAATGGATATTAGATAGAAAATTTCCATTTGGAAACGAAAAAGGGAAGAAAATAATCTGGACAGCGTAGAAAAACCTGGCTATGTAGCAACGTAGCAAAGGAAACTTTCTTTTGGAAAAAAAAGAAAATAAAAAAAAGGAAGAAAATAATTAACGACGAAGCAGCTTTGTTACTTAATTCATGAAACTTGAACGTTATGCGAATATTCCAAATCAGTTTCCGACTGACACTGTCCGAAATTCGAAAGAATAACAGCACGGGACGTTAAATACATTTAACTGGACTAAGCTGATTTTCACTTTAAATAGAAATATCGTGGAATCGAATTCAGAGGAACGCTGAATGCGTAAAACACCTGGTATTGGAGCAGTTTTGAAGAGAGAACAATTTCTCTTTTCTACATTTGCATAATGTTCTCCGAGTGAGATCGTGGAAAGTATTTAAAATGGTCCCCCGGAAAGTAAACGTTTAACTTTGTATTACAGGAAGGTAAGTGATGTTTCCACTTCTACAAATTACATTCTAGCAACTCTCTATTATTTTAAATGAAACTACGCGTAACGCGTTCCAAGATGTCGAGGATTTTTCGCTACGCCAGACGAAACATGTTTGTCGAATATAGTAACTTTCTTAATTCGAACTGTCTCTTTAGGAAAGCTAACGGAGGCTTGTAAAATTAAACATTACAATCTTTCTCAGCAGCTTTATTTATGCTTCTAGACTTTGCTCTTATTAAATATTTTTAAATACATCAAATATATATCCAAAAAGAAATTTATATATTCCTGTGTAAGATGTTATCGATAATAATCGATTGTTGCTTATCTGTAACGGTGGTTCTGAAGATTTGTTCTTTTGCGAATTATATAACGTTATAGGAAAGGTACTCGTCAGAGGTCTTTATTATTAAATAAATGCATTCATACTTAAATCTTTTCTGAATATGTATTTGACATATAATTAATAACAAAGAATTTGAACGAGTACTTTTTCTAATATTTCACACGTGTAGGAATATTATATTATTAGTTTGTTGGTAACAGTATGATTTATACAATATCGTTTGCACTCGCACGAAGTATTCACGTATTCGTTACTCACTACTTCTACGACACAACAACACGACGATCTTCACACGACAACGACAAATTCAACTCTGACTCTCTCAACTCTCGTTACAATGTTTTCCATGTTCGCTTTTTTCCTAAACATACCTTGACAACACTCTTTGACAACGTCAACATATCTTGACAACGCTAATAAACAATTACCCCTCACGCCACGTAAATTACTCTTCTATGAAAAGCGTTCTATGAAAATCGGATATTTTCTGATCTGTCAAGAACTGTATTATTTGACATTTGACAAGAGTAATAGAAATAAGATATTTTAAATTAGTATTTATACTGCGATAACTAAACTGACATTTCGTGTCGTTTCTAATAAAAGGCGAATTACTGGATAAAGTACCGAATGAAATAGCTGATATAATAAATTCATGACAACCTTTCCCGTCTTTTCCGTCAGTTTCATATATTACAAATTATCATTAATTTGAAAGGACAGGACATCTGTATATTTCTTTATAGAACTTTAACGACATTAAAATATAAATTAAGCTTCATCAAGAACTAATATCATTCGACGAATGAACGATAGGGATTTTTATATTCGTCAGCAGATACGATAACAATGCAAAAAAATAACAATTAACGAGTATACTTTGACGAGGTTGTTTAACCAAAGATAGACAGAGAACGAGAGATAGACTCGTTAATAGACGAACAAAAAGAACAAGGTGTCGCTCGGTTTTCCTCGTGCACGTTAATGTTAATTAATGACAATCATCTACATTTTACCCACGCGTGTCATAATCTTTTTATATGTATAGTGATTGATGCGACTGTAGATGATAAGACAAAGAAAAGAGGAAAAGCGTTCTTCGCTAGTACAATTAGAATGATGTTAACCGTTTATTATCTTCTATCGTTCAAGTTAATGCTATAATCAAACTCATCACAGAGATAATATTTCAAAATGTTGTATATATACGTGTACAACACGTACAATATGATCACAAATGTTTCCCATGGGACGAGAATTAACGTAGAATTTAATTAAGAAACGTTTGTGGCAAACAGTTATGGAAATAACAATAGACAAACTTAAACGGCAATAAAAATTGCTTCTCTAAATACGTAGGGCGTTCAGAAAGAGATACCCATTTTGAAACAGCAACAATAAAAATGCATTTTAGGAACTTTGTTTCATTTCTGACTTTGGCATATATACAAAGTTGTTTCTCTATACAACCAGCAGCCCTATTCGAACATTTATTGAACACGAGTTTTGCCATAACTTTGTCATACACTTGCGCCGCCAGCTCACGTAACCATCGTCCACGCAGTCCCCTAGATCATCGTTTCTTGTAAAGTGTTATCGACACAGAAACTCTTGCAATTTTGTAAAAAGGATGGTAATCTGGCTTATTCGATGCGTCTATCATTTGCAATGAAGCTGCAGTCACGTTCTTACCAATGATTCAACTTTATCACCGTCAACTACTGTAATTCGATGGAGAATTCATTCTGGAAGGAGTTTTGGCGGCACTTTCAATTCGCATCGTCGTTTTAAACGCGCGATACAGCGACCACATTAAATATTTAAATAGAAAATTTGGCATGGCTTATGAAAATGTATGAACGAAGCTAAACGACTTTCTATGAACACATCGTTTTACGTGGCTTCTTTACGCGAACGGCTAGTACTTTCTGGATTCCTATTAGAAACCCATTAATTTTAGCAATTAAAGTGGAGGAAGAAGCTCTCACAGCGTAATCACCTTCGCGGACTTTCTCTCTAAATATCGAACACTCGTTCCCCTGGCTGGCCTCTTAAATCCAAACGTAACGTCGAAAACGCGTCGCTAAATTCCCCGGTACAATTCCATTTCGCGTGGGCTCGATATCGGCCGTGCAGATAAAACAGAAAAAGTAGCAATTTGAATGGAAATGCGAGGGAATTCGAGTTTTCACATCGACAAATACTGAAGTTATACGAAAGTTCCGGTTGGAAGGAAAATAAAAGGGTGTCGCGGGCAAACGTGCATCTGGGGATCCTACTGGAATTAGGTGGCAAAAAAGGAAAAAACAAAAGAAAGAGAACCGACGAAGAAAATCGTTGCTGGTTAAGAGGAAAAAGAGAGAATGAGAGAGACATAAAGACAGAGGAGTAAACAGAGGCCATGGGAGAGCGAGGGATTTGGAGGAGAGCAGGGAAAGAATCGAAGCTTAATGGGAATTCCCAGCAGTACGAGGATTTGCATGGCAAATGGGTAATTAGTTGGTAAATATGATCATGGGGCGTTCGGGCTTCCCAGCGCAATCATTACTCTATAAATTGGTAGATAGACGATGAAAAGTGATTTTACGAAGCACAGACATCGCGTTAACGGGAAACACGGGAATACGAGCGAGTAAGTCGTCGTTTGTTTATGTATTAATTTTCAAAATTGCGACGGATCAATGGTGATACGGCTGCAAACATTCGAGTACATTTTGCTTTGGTTACTTAGTTATTGTAACGACACGATAAGCGGTATATCAATTCAGAAATAGCGATGTAGCGGCCGGTGTAATAATCGTTCGTAATAAATGTTTAAATCTTCATTATCTTCGTTAATTCTATAACGGACGAGTATCTTCGTTAATTTCTATAACGAGCAAGGATGAACCGCGATAATTCGGCAATTGTTGCCAGCCTTTCGCCTTGTTTCACAGTTATTGGCTCTCGTAATGAACGAAGAATGCCACGTTAATTTATATTTACTAATACATCGGTAATCACTGTATGATTAATTAGTGTTATTATGTTATAATTGGTCCTTTCAACGAGCGGAACATATTACCGCGATCGTAACGACCGAGTAACTCTGTTCCGAGTAAAGTTAGGAAAAATTCGTAGAGGCAAAGCTCGCACTGTTTAACACTAGAACTACCACACCGGTCAAATTGGCTGGTTTTACAATTTTATTTTAAAATTCCTACTTCATGTTATCTTTTTCTTCCGCAATGATGTAATGACTTTCGTAACGATAACCAATAGAATAATACAATGCATTTTATTTTGTTTGTTATGAATTCAAACTGAAAATAACTTTGTGTCAAGGCTATGTATACCAATACCAGTCAAAATGACCGACACTTGTCAAAGTGTAAAAGGATCCTGCAATCTGTTTATACATTTTTCCGATGCCAACTTTTTTCTTTCGAATGCTTAAAATTACATCAGCCTTTTGATTTATATATTGTACTTATATGTTCCACTTTTCAGCCTACCATCCGCGAAAAACAGTTCACTGTACTTGTTGTTGATACGATAAATACGCCTGTCGTCATTTTCTGAAGTTTCGAACGATCGAAAACTTCGTCGGTGACTTATACTCATCGGGTGTAATAATAGCAAAGCAATTTAATATTCCACCTTATATCGACTGTCACATTAACTGTATTCAGATGATAATGTACAATTTTGTTCCTGCGAATCTATTGGTCTTGGATGATCGATATTCTGTGATATTTAACTACGGCGAGTACGAAGAACGAAATTATTGCACATGGACGAATAAAATGTATTTTATATCGTAGTCAAAATAAGCAAGTGTCACAGTGTATAATATAAAAGCGTGAAAGGAAAAATAGTATTGTGTCGTCCGGAGAGTTCGCTTCATTTAACGAATTATATAGGTGTCATTTTGTTGCACAACCTTTCTCCAACTTTCACACAACTTGAATATTCCATCCCCCCAGAATCTCTCAGGTTTTTCGACGAAAAACTTTTTAATATGATCTTTCATGACGAAATTCCTTAAAAATCGGAACGAACTTTCCAGGTAATTCAATACATATTACCGTACGACGCAGACATCTTTGTGCTGTGGTATAATAAAACGGAAGCTGAAGGACGTTCAAGATGCAAGAATTAAATAGACAATATAAATATATTTTGTTAAAAGTAAGCAAACGTCTGAATACTTTTGTACGACAGGATATATCTTGGAATCTTGCATCAAATGACAACTTGATACAGCAAAAAAAGCAGCGTTGCACGCTGTTTCGTCGAGGAAAAGGAGAAAGTAGGTGCGACGTAGGATATTCAGTTTTCAGGAGACAGGATTTCTTCTTTTCGCGCGCGATAACACGACAGGACTACACCGTGAAACAAGTTCCCGTGTGGCCAAAGCTGCACCATAGTTGCCATAGTTATTCTAGCAAAGTTTCGATCACTGGCAGCTAACTTTGGCCACTCATACGCGTGCGTGCACACAGACAGGAAAAGTTCTCATGGAAACCGTGAGTCTGCGGTAGAAGTAGTTAGGCATTGTACGCGTGTATCCGTCGCAAATTGAGACAATTTCGGAATACTGCGGCCTTGTCCACGGCAAACCTAAACACGATTATTTCATCATTCATCGAGGAACACAGTGGTAATGGACTGCCACCGCGGACGCAATTTCGCATTGCTAGAATACGAACAGAGCCAGGGGCTGCTTGATTGCGAACTAAAGCATTTGCCATTCAATTCAGAATACTTTCTATTATAGTTGTAAACTAAAAACATTTTACCCAACTATAGAAATGTGTAGTTGCAACGGTATATTGTTTATTGTACGGACGATATGTGCGTACCTCGTGATGCATAAAATCTTTACGAATATCACATGAATAGATGCACAGTGGAAAAGTTCTACATCATTCGTATTGTAATTTTATATTTTTATCGATTATAAGTGAGATGCTGGTATTATTAGCGAACTAACGCATTTGCCATTCAATTGAGAATACTTTCTATTGTAGTTGTAAACTAAAAACATTTTACTCAACTATAGAAATGTGTAGTTGCAACGGTATATTGTTTATTGTGCGGACGATATGTGCGTACCTCGTGATGCATAAAATCTTTACGAATATCACGTGAATAGATGCACAGTGGAAAAGTTTTACATCATTCGTATTGTAATTTTATATTTTTATCGATTATAAGTGAGATACTGGTATTATTAGCGAACTAAAGTGTTTGCCACTCAACTGACAATACCTTGCATTATAATTGTAAACTAGCAACATTTTAGCGAGTTATAGAAGTAGTCGCAATGATATATTGTTTATTATACAAATAATATATGTACACATACATACGTGCATATTTCATGATTCGTAAAATGTTCATAAATATTATATGAAAAGATGCACAGTGGAAAAGTTTTACATCATTCGTATTGTAATTTTATATCTTTATCGATTGTAGATGAGACACGTTGGCTCAAGCGATTTCGTATTATTAGCGAACTAACGCATTTGCCATTCAATTCAGAATACTTTCTATTATAGTTGTAAATTAAAAACATTTTACCTAACTATAGAAATGTGTAGTTGCAACGGTATATTGTTTATTGTACGGACGATATGTGCGTACCTCGTGATGCATAAAATCTTTACGAATATCACGTGAATAGATGCACAGTGGAAAAGTTTTACATCATTCGTATTGTAATTTTATATTTTTATCGATTATAAGTGAGACACTGGTATTATTAGCGAACTAAAGTGTTTGCCACTCAACTGACAATACCTTGCATTATAATTGTAAACTAGCAACATTTTAGCGAGTTATAGAAGTAGTCGCAATGATATATTGTTTATTATACAAATAATATATGTACACATACATACGTGCATATTTCATGATTCGTAAAATGTTCATAAATATTATATGAAAAGATGCACAGTGGAAAAGTTTTACATCATTCGTATTGTAATTTTATATCTTTATCGATTGTAGATGAGACACGTTGGCTCAAGCGATTTCGTATTATTAGCGAACTAACGCATTTGCCATTCAATTCAGAATACTTTCTATTATAGTTGTAAACTAAAAACATTTTACCTAACTATAGAAATGTGTAGTTGCAACGGTATATTGTTTATTGTACGGACGATATGTGCGTACCTCGTGATGCATAAAATCTTTACGAATATCACGTGAATAGATGCACAGTGGAAAAGTTTTACATCATTCGTATTGTAATTTTATATTTTTATCGATTATAAGTGAGATACTGGTATTATTAGCGAACTAAAGTGTTTGCTGCTCGACTGACAATACCTTGCATTATAATTGTAAACTAGCAACATTTTAGCGAGTTATAGAAATAGTCGCAATGATATATTGTTTATTATACAAATAATATATGTACACATACATGCGTGCATATTTTATGATTCGTAAAATGTTCATAAATATTACATGAAAAGATGCACAGTGGAAAAGTTTTACATCATTCGTACTATAATTTTGTATTTTCATCGATTGTAGATGAGACACGTTGGCTCAAGCGATTTCGTATTATTAGCGAACTAACGCATTTGTCATTCAATTGAGAATACTTTCTATTGTAGTTGTAAACTAAAAACATTTTACTCAACTATAGAAATGTGTAGTTGCAACGGTATATTGTTTATTGTACGGACGATATGTGCGTACCTCGTGATGCATAAAATCTTTACGATTATCACATGAATAGATGCGCAGTGGAAAAGTGCTATAATTTTATATTTTTATCGATTACAAGTGAGATACTGGTATTATTAGCGAACTAAAGTGTTTGCTACTCGACTGACAATACTTTGCATTATAATTGTAAACTAGCAACATTTTAGCGAGTTACAGAAATAGTCGCAATGATATATTGTTTATTATACAAATAATATATGTATACATACATACGTGCATATTTCATGATTCGTAAAATGTTCATAAATATTACATGAAAAGATGAGCATTCCAAAAGCTTCGGGTCTGTCTGTCTATAATTTTATATTCTTATGAAGCTTACAAAGCAGGCGCTTGAGTTTATATATTTTCCTTATTAATTTTATCGTACAATGTTCCGTTAGAAATTGTATGAAAATATTAACGAAGAATACTGACTCGAATGTCACTCGATACTTGTTTTATGACGATAGTAACAGTAAAATTTAGTATCATATAGTATCTGTTTATTAGAATTTATTATTTAAAAATTCATAGCCGTTCCAGAGTCACGTAGCAGAGTAGCATTAATTTAAAGCACACTATCAAAAATGAAAAATGTTTCATTTCACAAATAATACGGGTTTTCTGCACGTATATTAGACGAAAGTAGGCAAATATCTGGATGATTGGTATATCTGTTCGTTCTCTGTAAGTGTTCGCCATTTTTCTATAAAGTTTGTAATTAGCTTGCACAAATATTTTGTCCTGGCGAATTCAATTGCTTCAAACCATTAAAATGAGTAGAATGAATAGAAGTTAACAATTAATAGTACAAGATTGCATCCATTTAGTGTTAGACGTGAGTTGAACCATTTAATTGCTTTTATATGAATTTGCAGATGCCGCGATTTTAGTTTGTAAGCAATAGTGCATCATCTGCGAAACGCTAGGACATAGATTGAGAAAATCTATTACCCTGCAAGTGGTCAGGTGTCGCACAGTTACCCTACTCAATAAAGTTTTACCCGAAAACATAACACAAAGACCAATCGTCTTCCGATTATTAACACTAAACCTACCATTGCTGATCAAACTTCTACGCAAATTTAACCATATTTAAACGTTATTATATCACTTCATGATTTATCACTTTTCATAAACAGGCATACAATATATTTTTCGGTATCTACTTCTAGTCTGCTTTCTTTTTTTTTCTAAAAAAAAATTGTACTGCCTACTGCGAGCGAGCGATAAAATATTTTATTTACTCTTAAAATAAATACAATCAGTATGAAGAAACGATTATCTCAAGATTATTCAAATCATGATCGTATCTAATTAAATTTAGAGTATATTTTAACAGCTATTTATGTAAATAAAAATATGGGCATCGTGAACGCAATACTAACAATTAGAGAGGAAGGATGGAGACAAAGATAAAATTTTGAGAACACGCAAAAAGGGAACAGTGAATGGAAAAAAACTATGCAAAGTGAAGAAACGCGTGCATAGAAGATTCTTTTTTCCGAAAGAATGCGTTTATGACGTAAACTTATTAGATGAAACGTCAAGGCTTCTGAAATGTCAAAGCTTCTATTGTCTTTTATTAAATTCGTTATGTCTGCAGCAATTACGTTATGGCTGTAGCTCGTGGTTCGATAAAAATTGGATTAAACAACGGCGAATATAAACCTGATTAAATGGAAAGTTTCTTAGTCTAGATCCCTCTGTGAAATTTATTATTAACTTCTAGCTTATCAGAAATAGGATTGATATGGTACGTGGACTATTTGCATTTTAATTTCTTCAGTTTCTCCATCGCTCTCTGCACCAATGAAGACTGGATTATAATTTCGCAATAGAATAACTTTCTAGTTCAAATCGGACGCTTAATTCTCATATTCTTTTTCTTAATTCTGCGTAATTCTACTTAATTCTATAAACACGAAACCTTTTTGCCTCATTTTTGCTTTCTATATTATGCATCCAGATTACTGAGATGATCTAAACTTGTCAACAGAGCTTGCTTTCAGAGATGATTAACTGAGAAGCTCAGGAATAATTAGTTCCTTATTTACAGGCAGACTTAAAAACGTAGAAAATTCAAAAAGTACGGTATAAAAATAAATTTGGTTTAAATTTACATGGAGATTAATTTTTAAATATTTAAGAATCTCGTTTCGTTTGTAAGGATTTTGGCGGATTGTGTCCTTATGCCCTTTTTCTCCTTATTTTCGTGCATTTCCTTTGATCTTCCTTCGATTCAATCTCTGTTTTAATCAAGTTTTAATTAACAAAAATATTTCCCTCGTAAGGAAATATCCTGCAAACTAATAATTGCCGATTTTAATTAAATTTTGGAGTATAGATTTGTTGCATATATCTACGATATTCTAAATGCTACGTCAAAGGAGAGAACATCACTCTGGAATTTGCAAATATTGTAGTAAACATATTTATTTATTTCAGCGATATTTCAACGACTAATCTGATTACGTAAACAAATTTGAGAAGATTATTTCTTCGGATAAAACCCTGGTAATTTGTTACTTTCCTTTCATTTTTTCTATATAATATACAATATAATATTATTATATATTATTATAATATAATATTATATAACATACAATATAATTTATAGATTTTTGTATACAGTCGTGTGTGTAGTCCACACATTCGAACGCCATATTTGAACAAATTATCAAGCAATATTTTATTTCTTTAAAATCCTTCAGACTGTCTTATTTAACGTAAAAATTCGCAAGAAAATTTAATAAAGAAACTTTTATAATAACAGCAAATACTATAATTGAACACTTGTGATAACGGCGGTATTCATTCTTCCGATCGAAGAATACGTTCTGCAATAATTTGATTAACAGATAGTAGGGAAATAACTCCTTTGATGCAATTGTGCCAGGTAGCTCGTGAAATTCCTGCTCTTATAGACCGTTCCCTTATCCGACGCTCTTGCAGGAAAATCTATTTGCCTTTTACATTTTCATCTGGAATTTGTCGAGAGAAATCATCGGGTCGGACAAATGCGCCATATAAATCGACGAAGATACGGTTCGATCGACGTTCGATACGTACCGGTGCTATAAGCAAACAGTTGCAGTAAAATCGCACTGATGAATCCGTGATCGTGGAACGCAAATCGTACGAAAAGTTTGTCCATAAAATCAAGTTTTTATCTTATTACCAGTCTTGTTGGGAATTCCTGGCTCGATGAATTATTCC
Organism: Bombus huntii; assembly: GCF_024542735.1. Classification (NCBI taxonomy): domain Eukaryota; kingdom Metazoa; phylum Arthropoda; class Insecta; order Hymenoptera; family Apidae; genus Bombus; species Bombus huntii. The sequence goes on from NC_066243.1 coordinate 4,182,918, forward strand.
GCGATCGTAAATCACCGAGTATCGAGTGCACGTAAAACCAATGTTTCCGGCAGCCAGAAAGGTTTTGCGAAATGCATTATACGCTGCGACCAACTCGACAGGCACGATAATAGATTTATGTTCCGTGCAAACGATATCGAGAACGATTGGAGCGAGAAAAACTCGGCAAATGTTAACTATGAAATCGCTCTTCGTGTTTAACTCGGCGGAAGTTCTGTTTCAGCTGTTCGAAAAGATTCATCGGAACAGGGAACGATGAATATTTAAATCCTAAGATTTCCTTCGATCTAAAACTGAAGATCACCATACGTTATCTAGTTATTTCTACTTGAATCGAACAGCAATAAAAAAAAAGAGAGGGAGAAATTGCATAGAATCTATAAATCGTAAGATATATTATTGCAAATAAGTTTATGTAGTTTTGAATACGATTCGTGTAATAATTACGTATGTATGAATTATGTTCTATTCTATGTATGTGTATCGAAAAATGGAAACTCGTGTTAAAGGATTAATTATTGAGAAATAATTAATAATTCTAATAAGCAAATTACAGTACAATGAACAATAAATGTTTGCAAACGAATAACTGATAGATCTGGTAAAGAATTGTTTGTTAGTTAATAATTCCAGATTTATTCTGCTACTTCCATTATTTTTCTGTCAACGAATACGTCGAGTTTTTTTAATGTACAAATATTTTGTTTCAATTGTAGGAAAATGCTTGTAAGAAAATATTACCGAAACCTAGGAGCACATATGCTTGCTAAGGTCCCTTAAATTCGCCAAGCCGCGACACTACAAGTCAGCGCATAAGTTAGCCGCTTCAAGTACGTTAAACCACACCTTCCCATTCCCTACGATAGAACTTACAAACTAATAGTTTACTTGCCGTATAAAGTCTCCAACACCACATTCGCTTCCTCCACTACTCGCAAAACATACTTAAACAGTCACTCTAGCCCAGATCATTCTCATATCTCATTGGTTATATCGTTATACAATGGCGAATATATAAACAGAGTTATTTGTTACAAGATTTTTCTGATAATAATTTAACTGAAATTAGTTTTTGTTTCTATATCACATATATTTTTGCCTAAAACGTCATGTATTCTTCGAACAATAGTTATCTTTTTTCTAATATTTAATTTCACGTGGTATGGTAGTATTAATTTAATTAATTAATTAAAAAGTAAATAATATATATTGCATGCAAGTTATGAAAACAAATTTTCGCTACTGTGCGTACAAAATACTTGCTTAATTCAATAGGATTCAGATTTGTAACAATTTAAACCGAGGAAATATTCTGGTCAATCCAAGATAACATTTTGTAACTTAATTTAAACTTGCAACTGTTAAACGAAACTTTCGTATCAGTTAATTTCAAACAGACAGTATCGCTGTTATATCTGTCATGGGCTATTAATCTCATGCAAATGTTTTCTTACGTCTTTTCCACACATTCTCAACAATCATATTTTAAATAATTTAACAGCTTTATACTAATAGCGTTTAACAGAAAACGAAAACTCATTATTACTAAACGTCGATTGCATCCTATAATTATATTTTCTCTCTAATAGCAAAGAATCGCTGCCAATGGATGCCTAGCTTGATGCTAATCTGGGTTTTCACGCTGTTTGTCTGAACCTCGACATTTAATTAGAATCTTGATGTTTCTTCTCATCAGGAGCAAAGAAATGAAACAATAAAGGCAAGCCACAATAGTGGAATTTTCTAGTGAATCTTGAATAAAAAAATAAAAAAATTTTAAATTACACGTATTATAAGAAAAGCAGGTCCAAAAGGATATTGTATTGCATTATAAACTTCTTTGCGGATTTTATTACGTAAACCTTCAAATCAAAAAGAAGCTGAAGAGCTTGGGGAATAGTATGATAAATATTATCTTTTGTCTAACTGTAGGGAAACAGTTCAACATTTGATTAACAGTTTAACAGATTAACAGTTAATTAATTCTCTTAAACAAAATTCTCTTTAGATATTATATATTACAATATTATTATATTATATTATGTTATTTGGTCTTGTAATTATGCAAATATACGTTTCTTCTTCTTCTGCGGAATATTTCAAAAATAAGAACTCTTTTTCCCAGGATCATTGCTTGATATGTAATCGAGTTCAATTTTTTCACAATTATCGTTTCTTTTTATCTTCCTGATCTAATTAACGGAAAGATAAAAACGTATCTACAATATTGAACAAAACTTTGTCCACAAAGAAATTCTATCGCTTTAATCTCTTGCTTTAATCAACGGAATTAACACAGAAGAAGCAGACCATACAAAAAGGGTTTATCACATTTAACTCGGGTTCATTCCAATTTTTCCGTGTTTCCACGTAATCCTCGAAAGTCTGGCGATAGTAATTCCAGTATAATCAACAATATACAATAATTTCTTAACAACAATCACAAAACCAATACGTTTCGTGCGTTTCTTCGGTCACACGTATAGATTACGAAAGAGGAATGCAAGGATTCACATTTTTAGTCTTTTCGGAAGAATAAACGAAAAAGGCAAAGAATCAGATTTGCGTGAAATCTTAATGTTAATATCTGTTGCAGAAGACGTAGCGGAAAATACACGCAAACAACGATTACTGGCTTTGTACTTGCACGGTACGATCTATTGTGTTGGCAACCAAGTGATTGCGGATTTTGTCATTGAGCGATAATGACAAAATCCGCAATCAATTAGTTGCCAACACGATAATTGAACACATCGTTGTACGCGTTTGGCGAAGAGAAAAAGTGGTTGCGCAACACTGTCAGCCAGTTCGTACACGCTGTTCGAAGTTCGTCCCGATGGAATCGTAGACTTCGGGACAAACGCGCACTCGGGGAGCGTCGTGGAATTATGCGACAGACGCGGTAGGCAACGCACACATATTGCCCAGGAAGTCATACAATTGAGCCGCAGCTGTGCTATCGTTTGTCTAGGGAGACAATCACATTGTTGGCGTTGCTACTGAAATTAATGTCGCTAATGTCGCAATTTCTGCGATGACGTGGCGCAGGACAAATCTTTGTGTTTGGCGAAGATTCAACGTGTTCCATCCGAGCCGCGGAGTGCGAGAAGTTTTTTGTGTTTCGTAGAGAAAACTTGGCCTTTCCGATGGCTCGACTCTTGTCATACCTCATTTTTCCACCGCATAATTTCACACTGTATAACGAGGCAAAATTAATGTACGATAGGATTTCAAAGGAAAATGCAGAAATTCGGTTCCTTTAAACGTAAGATACGTAAACTTAGATATTAGCAGTTGTTATTTCTATGTCATTATTTGCGCACATTGTCATTCATTTTTTTTTTTTAATTTATTTTTGCTGCAGATGCTTCGTTACGATGTTATAAACAAATATTAAACGCAAGGCGTATTTTTATCTCTGTTAGTGGATATAAAATTTTTAATTTACGTATTATTTTATTTGTTTTTATTTGTGGCGGTACGGGCCACGGAACTTTTCAACGGCTCCGGATGCAAAGCGCGACGCCGCCAAAGCGCAACACCGACGTGCCTAATGTACCATCGATATCTTCACACTCTTTCCGCCGAATTCTCGGAAGAGCATACACGTGCCAGCACTGGCGGCACATCTAATGAATGCACGCTAGTGGTGGATATCGATGGGCTACGAAGGGAAGAATCTGCGCGATCCGAAACAAAAGGGCAGGCAGTCTGTCTTACGCCATTAAATGTGTAACTCCTCGGTACTATTTGCATAGCAACGCGTCGAATGATCTCTCGGTGTCTATCGTTATTTGTTAGTTGTTACCTGTTGTCTGTTAAGTGTAATTGTTAATTGTTAATTGTTAACTCTGATTGTTGATTAGTTCTAAATAAACTATTGTTCGTTAAAAACACCAAGAGTAGTTCCTTACGCACCTATCACCATACCACCTCATATTTATATTGTAGGTAGATAACTTCGATCGCTTAAATCGCTTGAATTTTCACTTAAGTTGACCCTCGAACAGCACGAGGGTTGGACGCCCCTCGTAGCCAAAAACCCCCATATTATTTTTCAGCCTTCAGAAACTGATTTATGTGTAGACACATATGTCAATTTGTTTTCGACCTAAAACTTTTACTCTGCACACTACATGTACATTCGTGTGTTGTTAGTTTATTCTTACAACAAAATAAGTTCGAGAAAAGTAAATGTTATTAACTCTCAACCGTCTGTCGCGTCCTTTTCACACACTTTCCCGCTAAAAAATTATATTATTTTGCCATTTATAGAACAATTTTCCCGAAACTTGTTGATTTTGACGTACGAATGAATAGCGATACCCCTGAAAGAGAATTAGTGCAAATGCACGTGACAAGAGCGAAATTAATTATTTATTTTTTCATGTCATTCATGTTTTGTCATTCTGTCAATTTGACAAAATGAACGACAAATGAGGCTTAAAAAGGTTATTACGTGCATGTGAAGAACAGAAAATACGCTTACTCTGCCTGATCGGCTTTTAGCAACGGTGACTCGCATTTTTTTTTTTTTTTTTTTTTCAAGGCACTTCGTTAGCTTTCTATTTAGTTTGTTACAAAATCGCGGTTTACTACACGGACGATATGAGTAAGCATACATAGTATGTATCTCTTTGCGAAAATTGTTACAATATTAGTCGAGAAAAAATTCACGTGTAACCAAATTCGCGTTTCAACTGTTGTGTTTGAGGGTCAACTGATGCTGTATATTGGTCCGAACGCAACACAAATGTACTATGGAATTTATGACATTGCGAATTTCTTGAGAATTCTTTTGGATATTGGCGGTTAGATTACTAAACCTTCTCTGATAGGTACAAAATATTTTAGATACAACATGTAGCGTTTACGTGATGCTGTGTGCTTTTTAACACTAGAACTACCGATAGTTACCACAAAGCTATTTCTATCAGAACCAGTCAAGATGACCGGTCTTTAAAAAATAGGTAATAATAGAATATTTTTATAGTTATTGATTAATTACTTTCTTACATAAGAAAGTCCCATGTTATGTAGCATATTTTTGGTATTTTTAATCCCTAAACGAGGGTCGACACATTTATAAAATTGTAGAACCAGTCGTTTTGACTGATATAGTATTTCTAGTGTTAGCATCTAGCGATCGATCCGGAATATTCCTGATGACTGATATCATCATATGGAACGATACGCAGTAAAAATTTGAAAAACGTGTGGCAAGTTGCACAAAACGAGGAAACTGGTTAATTGGGGTTCGATAAACAGATTGTAGGATCCTTTTACACTTTGACAAGTACTAGTCATTTTCATTGGTATTGGTATAAGTAGCTTTGATACAAAATTATTTTCAGTTTCAATACATAAAAAGCAAAATAAAATTCATTATATTATTCTTTTATAAGAATATAACAATGAACGAAAAAAATATAACATGAGGTAGGAATTTTAAGATGAAATTGTAAAACCGGTCAATTTGACTGGTGTGGTAGTTTTAGTATTAATGAAAAGATCAATATGGCGAGAAAGTTTCGACTTTTTTTTGTAGAAAATACAACACAAACGAATGTTTCATATATTCAGGCGCGACATTGTACGCACATTTTGCTGAAAGCACGCTGCTTTTTACATTTATTGCAACATGTTCTATTGGCACAAGGTTCTGATGAAGGTTAATTGGGAAAGTTGGAACATTAAAGTTGGTTTTATAAAGCTACCTTAATGGAAAATGTTGTTAGCTTTTGTAAGCACGTATATAGCAAGCAGAGAATTCGCATAAGTACTGTCTAACATCCTAAGATTAATTCAATCTAATTTCAGCAACCGTGTAAAAATAACTTGTTGCTTCTATGTAACTTAATTCTCGGTATTTTCTAATCTTCCAAATTCTTAATTCCGATACAGCTAAATGACACAATATTTACACTTAATCTCTTCTTGCTTCGAATTTAAAATAATCATGATAAATGTAGAAGCGTTAAATGATCTTAATTAAACGTTCGTCGAAGAATACACAAAGATTATTTTTTATTTCAAATTATTTACCCTACACAGAGTTGGCTAAATACTTTTGTCAATATTTTATGATACATTTCTAGAAAATTTAGATCTCGATCCGTAATTACAACCGACACTTCTATCCGAACAAAAATAATAATTACTTTCGAGATGAGGAAATAATTCGAGCGAAAAAAATATTCGTCGTAGCGCGAAATCCGCGAAACAAAAGGCGTCGCGAGCACCAGGGTACATACGTATTTCGTCCCTGTTGGCGCGCACTCGGCTCTTATCGCGAGTCGGGATTGGAGCGGAAAGTTCTCTCGTCTGGTAGTTGCCGGTGTATGAAGCCGTTCGGCGCACTCCGACGTCGTCTCAAGCAACCGGCGGGCGAAATGAAAAGAAAACGGGGGGAGCACGGGGCGAAAATAGTCGGTCTGAAGACCGAACGAAAGATGGTGAAGTTGGAGGCTTTTAATGGGAATACTTGGCGCATGGATTTGCATGGCGAACAGGGTTTTCGGGCCGAGAAATCGTGCCAAGAGGGCCATAGCGAAGGATAGCCAGGACCAACCAGTCTCTCGGGTACCATTTTGTGAAATTAATCGTCCACGTTTACGAAAGAAACGAACGTCGCTCGACTATTATGCCTCCTCTCTCTTTTGCCTCGAAAAATAATTAGTTCAACAGCCGGAACGCTTTTTACTCTGCAAACTTTTTCGTGTGTAACGCACCTCTTGTGATCGAACGAACCGACAAGGGAGAAGGACCCTTGGAAGCTTTTTTTTCGAGCAGAATTATCGGACGAAGAACCGTCCCTGTCTGTCGAAGAAGTTTCACGGCGCGTGCCATTCAACAAGATTGAAACGTACTCCAGAAGACTCTGACATTAACAATACACCGTTATCGGGCGGAGGACGTCGAAGGTGGAGGAAAAGTCCGTGAAAGGGAGGAAAGTTAGATATTGGAGGTGAAACGCGGCAGCAAGTTTGTAGCACGAGTGTGAGCCTCGGTTTCGATGTTCTGTTATCTGAAGAAATACTTATCGTCATTCGGTCGTGAGAGGCAGTCGATGACTAGTGGAATATCATGTAGGAATCCTCCCTTTAATTTTTAATCTTCACCTCTTGGAATTTAATTTCCGCGAACCGTGTAAAATTTTCTGTTCATTGTTTATTCAAATTATTATCGAACTTATTATAATTACAATTTGTTATTGTAATTTATTATAATGAACTAATTTGTCACTGACCTGGGTAGGTCATTTAGCGAATAAGATCGACGCTAATGAGCCAAGAGTTGCTTGATTTCCAATTAAAAGGTTTGTCGTTTAATTGAGAATTCTTTCTATTATAATTGCAAACTAGGAACATTTTAGCGAATAGAAATAGTTGCAGTGATATGTTGTTTATTATACAGATGATACGTGTGCATATTTCACGAGTCGTAAAACGTTTATGAAAATTACACGACAAGATGTGCGTTGAAAAAGTTTCGGGTCTGTTCCGCCATAATTTTATATTTCTATAAAGCTTATAAGGCAGACTCTTGGGTTTATGCGTTTTTCTTATGAATATTATCGTACTATACAATGTACTATATACTATATCATACAATGTTAGAGATTGTATGAAAATATTAATGAAGAACGATCACTCGATACTTGTTTTATGGTGACAATGACAGACAAATCTATTATCGTACATACACTAGCGTCTATTCAATAGAATATTAATTTAATAGAATTCATTAGAATGTTAATTAAACGTTTATGGTCGTTCCAAAATCACATAGCGTAATAGTATTCATTTAAAGCAAACTATCATGAAAAATATCTTTCTTATTGCTTATTACTCGAATTTGTCATTGACCTGGCTAGGTCATTTAACGAATGATATCAGTGCGAGTGGGATATGCGAGAAGCTATCTGTTACCCCGGGCGACTCTCTGCCTGGCCCAGGTCACACACCGTGGGCCAGACGGACACCAAATGTCCGCTCTTCCGTACGGCGTACCCTCAATAGCCTTAAGCACCCGTCATAAACCCGAGTAACTTGCCTGCTAAGGTCCTTCAGACCCAACAAATGTCTTTTTCTAAATCAGTTTCTAAAGACTATTGTTTACTCTGGCTTGACACGGGAAAGTTAGTTTTTTCTCACGTACGATGCTTCCTACTAGCAGCTTTCTATCGAGGGCGGTTAAGACTCTTCCTAGTCCACCAACCTTCGTTTATCCAATCCGAAGCAATGTATACTGCCCTCACTTCCTGACCTAAACTGGCATGAACAAATCCGATGGTCCCGTGCGCTAGACACACCCATCACTAGTTTTCCTCCGACACAGCATCGTCACTCAACTTCACTTCTTCTACATCGTTGGAAAAGTCAACTACTAAGTCTAAAGCTAACGCCTAACATGGCAGTCTAAGCATAACGCGAGAGTCGGTTCTCGGTATTGTCGAGCATACATTTTCTCTACTAAATATCTTATAGCGTCCACTAATACATTAAATCCAATTATAAGAGCCCTGCTCTAACGCACATATCTATCTTATCTTCGTGCGATAAGTGATTATCTATTTATCTATGCTCAACAGTGTAATCTAAGTGTTGGAAATATATTATTTATAATTTTGTGAATCACAGTGTTATACAACCTCAATCACTCCTATTATCTCAACGGAAATCAGGGGATCGATCAATTCGTGGTGTCGATTGTTATAATCGTAACGAGAATTTACGACTCCCGTTGACGTCTCTCCTCGCGACTGCGTCTCCCCGCGATTGGTCGAACAAACACTATCGTCTATTGGATATCCATCAAATATAAACCACCACATATACATTTATTAGCATGTATCGACTATATTATGCTTTCATAGCGATTTCGGGAAGGAAGAAAGGTATCTCAATTCGACAGGTATTTTTATTTCTTCTGTTTTTTACAAATATAAATTATGAATTTCCTGTTCAGCTTTTGTATTGCTTTTGTTCCTATCGAAAATCTTCAAATTTAGCAAATGTTTGACTACATTTTAACGATTTCAAGAATCTACGAAATTCTATCTGATATTTAGAAGAATTTGATGAATGAAAAATGGTAAACAGTGAATGTACAGAAAGAGTCAGGAAGCTAATATTTAGATTTTCTGTGAACGAGCTGTATATTTCACCAACTTTATCTATACGTATTTTTACTACTGTCAACTGAACTGTAGTTTCGACTCTACTATACTAAGTGGTAGGCATCGCGTAACTCGGATTTTTGTTCACTAAGCCAGAAAAGGAAATTTCCAGGGAGTCGAGGGGACAGTGAACGCGGGATAAAAATATTTTAAGCTCGGAACATAAGCATCTGGAGGTGGAATAACGCGATAAAAAGATGGAATTAGAAATTGCTTATTGGCCAACCCGGCGAAAAGCTGTACCTTAAAACGATTTACGAAATTTATGTACACTCTGCGTTACAAACCGGATTAACTTCTATTATCTTCGTTGTGCGAGCTACGTTGTATTTATCCTGATTTGTTTCTTGTTTTCTAACTTACGTATTTATCTGTAGCAGGCGTTTTACGAGATCAGTGAAAGTTATTCTGTGGAAATTTATAAATGTACTTGTCCCCTTAATCGTTTTCTATGGACTGCTATTACAAGTATCTTATTGTGTTTCGCAGCATTTTTTTAGACTTTCAGTGAACATCGCACGAATTTGCAATATAATAACTGTAGAAAGTAATGAATTTTCTTGAATGTGAATGTGTTGAATCATTTTGTAAGATGTACAGTTGTATTAAAGAGAAAATTATTTAGCAAAGCTCGTAATCCAACGTATAAAAACAGAAAAGAAATACATTCTAGCTGCAATATTTTGTGATTACTGATAAATAAATTTATTCCTTTATTCCTTTAATTTCCAATTTACCCCCGCGATATAATTTCGATGCAAAATATCTGTTTGTAATGAACGATACAGCTTTTTTAATTATGCGGCCATTTATTCTTTAAATTACCTGTTCGATTGTACTACGGAATTCATTCCCGATTCCGTGTAATTTCATAATTCGCAATATACGTACATGCGTACGCAATGCGTGGATAGATTTTCAAGTAATTTCTACAAATAATTATTATTACACATATAATTGAGATTTCCTCCCATGTTTACGCGTACTTTTATTTCTGTAACGTAAGAATAGTATCGCGTTACCTGATTATTATTTTTCATTATGCGTTTAATTATGTATTATTAAATTCTGTTTAGTATAGTTGATTAAGGCAATATAAATTGAGAGAAAAAATGGATGTTGAGATTGAACGAAGTTTCCAATTGTCTCCTTTCGAAATAATGGGTTCTTATCCATTATCCTTTAAATTGCCAATAGCAATTGTTTATTAACATTTTATTTTATCCAAAGAAAGTTTAAAACTGCAATATACGAAGGGACATAACGTGATAGTTAATTAAATTTATTTGCACTGTATTAAACGTATGCACAACGAATTCAAATAAATGTAGGAACAACAGCGATATTTATTATTAATTACGATAAATTATTATGTTGTTAATTACTCAATTATTTAGATTTTTGATTATTCATTATTGAAAACAGATAGCTTATATATAAATTAAGCTTTTATGTGAATGGAAGTCATGAGAAAATAATAAACAATTGAGAAACGCAGAAAGAAATACTGTTAATTATGAATAATATAAGCCGCAATATTTTACGATGATATTTACTACATATGATGATATACTACAATAATCCGTTTCTTTTCCTTTACAAGCGTTCGTCAAATTACCAGATTTTTTCTTTTTAATCATTTACGTTATTTACATCCAAAGCAGCTGGCTGTTGAAGCGAGCGAAACTCTCATAGAAAGAAGACTAAAAAGAAAACACCCCACTGACCTCACTAAAGAAATAAATGCTCTATGTTACTAAAAAATTAAGTTAGAAAAATTTACCAAATGTCCAGACGGACAAATTGTAAAGTACAAATTAAATAATAAACAAAAATGTATAGTATTTAGAAGTTTCTAAGCGAATCTAAAAATTTCTGCATCTTTTTTAACACCTGTTGAGGTTGACTGATAGAAGAACGAATGGATGAATTTGTAATAGAAAAATATATTGAAATAAGTATAAATATGTAGCCGCACTCAACAGTAAACTTTTCTTCGGTTTCTGTCCCGTGGCTCGTTACACAAAGACCCTATTTTTCGGATAAGATGATTACCAGATGTCGATACATCCTCACAGAATATTTTCAGCTAGCCTAAGGGTCCGCTATAAACTTTAGGATTGTTTAGCTAAGATTCTCCAAAGGGACAAATAGTCTTAGAGAAATCTGTTTTTCTCACGTACGATGTTTCCCGCTAGCAACTTTCTCTCAAGGGCAGTTAGCATCCTTTTCCAACCACCAACACAAAATTAGCCAATTAACAACGACATCCATTTCCCTCACTTTCCGATCCAAGGCTTCCCTCAACGAATCCGATGATCTTGTATCCTTAGACACACCCCATCATAGTTTTCCTCTGCAGCATCATCGTGACGGAAAGTCAGTCGCGCATCAAAACGCATCGACCAGAAGTCGAAGTTGTAATCGCGAACCGCTAATAGTAATCGCGAGTTCGATACAAAGTGTACATATAGAGTATATCATAATAAATATGTAACGGCACATGAGTCATAGGACGAGGCGGATCGAGAGCGACTCATGTTGTTGTGCCTCGGAGCACGGACACAGCTTGACGCACGAAACATATCGATAGACAAACTGCGGACAAAACAAAGTCACCATTATGGACAACCGTCGATCTAAGACAAATTCAAATTTTCCAACTTCCCCCCCCCCCCCCCCCCCCCCCGACAGTATAAATAAACGGATGCGATCGCGAGCGAGTCAGTATTTGCCGAGTATCTACGAATTATCGATCAATATCTATGAGTCATTATCCGAGTTATAGTTCTCGAGTTTCCCGCGAGCGATCATACTCTATTTTTACGAATACATTTGTACGAGCGTCTCTCGACGGTATTTATATTTATTATATATATACAAAATATATTTGACGGGTTGCAGCAAATTTCTCGTATTCTAAATTATTAATCCCTACACGATCCACTACAAATATATATATTGTTAAATATACTCGTATATATTCCTATCACTATCACGATCTATCACCTCAAATTGGTGACACCGACGTGATCTTCAGTGAAAGAGGTGACCGCGATAGTGCTAGTGAAACTTCAATCATCGCGATTCTAAGTGTGCTAGTGAAATGGCACATAATAACAAAGCAATCACAATGGATAAACTGTTCCGCGTGCCTCTAATAATGCCCTTGGAGATACGGCAATGGTTCGCCTTAGTGGAAAGACGTTTGGAGGCACTGTCCATCACGGACGAAGTAACAAAATCCGCGGTTCTCTTAGAAACCATCGAGCCTGAGTACATGGACCGAATCAAGAACATATTGATGAATCCCCCGGCCACTGGACTATACAACAAACTGAAGGACGAGGTTACTCTCATCCTGGCCGAGGTAGACATGAATAGAATAATAAAGTTGGTAGAAAAAGAGGCGATGGGCGACAGGAAGCCATCTCAATTCTACCACGACTTAGACAAAAAATTCTTCAGTCCTTTTGCGTCAGACCAATTCATCCTCACGATTTGGAGGAGTCGTCTACCTGATCACATCAGCGAAGTCCTGACTGCGGTCCACGATGATACCGAAGTAGAAACGCTACTACGGATAGCTGACAAGGTACAGGAAGTCTTTTCACGGAATAGCCAGTGCGCATCCAGGATATCAGCCACTAACCATCCTGTTCAAGATGCGGCAATCAGCGACGATGTGGCCGCCGCCATCAACAGCTTGAGCAACCGGCTTTTACAAATGCAAGTGAAAATAGACAGGCTGATAAACGACAAATATCGTCGACACCGTTCGCGCTCCCCACATTCGCAACAGCAAGATAAACTATGTTTCTACCACGTGAAGTATCGCGAACGCGCGGCGAAGTGTATATCGCCATGCGCGTGGAAGTAGGAAAATGGGACCAGCCGTCAGTAAAAGCGGCAGACGACGACGGCGTGGGATTCCGCCGCATTTTCGTTACGGACAAGAAAACGAAGATTTCCTTCCTTGTAGACACCGGCGCTGACATCAACGTATATCCCTGCAGCAAAACAACGGGCATATCAACAAAAACGCGTAGGAATTGTTCGCGGCCAACGGGACGCGCATCGCAACATATGGTACCACTGTGATTTACCTCAACCTGTCCCTAAGACGAGTTTTCAATTGGCATTTCGTGATAGCCGACGTTCAAACGCCTATCATCGGTATGGACTTCTTCAGCCACTATGGGTTGTTCGGGGACCCGCGAAATAAACGACTCCTCGACACGACAACTCAATTGTTATCAAAGGGATACGCTGCCACGACCGAAGAAATATCTATTAAAACCACAATCGGCGAATCGATCTACCATCGGCTTTTGGCGGAGTTTCCGGATCTAACTCGTCCACCGGCCTTCGGACTAGAGAAAATTCGACACGGTGTGGTATACCACATCGAAACCACACCCGGCCTACCCGTCTACAGTATCCCACCGCTTCGCACCGGATCGACTCAAACAGGTCAAGACGGAGTTTGCACACTTGATCGAACAAAGAGTGATGCGGCCATCGAAAAGTTCATGGGTATCACCCCTGCACATCGTACCAAAAAAGGGCGGAAATTTACGACCATGCGGCGACTATCGTGCGTTGAACGCACGCACCGTACCCGATAGGTACTCCCCACCGTATATCGAAGATTTTGCTCAACATCTCCACGGTAAGCGAATCTATTCAAAAATCGATCTTGTCCGCGCTTACCATCAAATTCCAATCGCGCCCGAAGACGTCGAGAAAACTGCGATCACAACACCTTTCGGACTTTTCGAGGTAGCCAACGTGATGTTTAGGCTTCGAAACGCCGCACAAACGTGTCAAAGATTCGTCGATGAAATCACCCGCGGTTTAGATTTTGTGTTCGCATATATAGACGACTTTTTAATAGCCTCCGAAATCGAAGAACAACACTCTGAGCACTTATGGATTTTGTTTGAACGCTTAAACGATTACGACGTAGTCATCAACCCCGCAAAGTGTGAATTTGGTATGAACGAAATCACATTCTTGGGACACACCGTAAACACGAACGGGATAAAGCCGCTAGCCGAACGCGTTGACGCCATTGTAGAAGTACCGCTTCCCACGACCGTTAAAGTATTACGTAGGTGCCTCGGTATGATTAACTTTTATCGACGTTTCATACCGGGGGGCCGCAAAAATTCTTCAACCCCTCAAAGACCTATCACAAGGAGGGAAAAAGGGCAACGCGCCCATCGAGTGGTCGGAGCAATCCGAAGCTAGTTTCCGCGAGTCGAAACGCGTCCTCGCTAACGTCACGATGTTAGCGCATCCGATACCTGGCGCGCCCGTTAGCCTCGCGGTAGACGCATCCGACTATGCATTAGGAGCGGTCCTGCAGCAACGTGTCAACGATTCTTGGCAGCCGTTAGGTTTCCTTACCAAACCCTTAAACTTACTCGACATGTACACCGCGATCAAGCGATTTCGACACGTCTTAGAAGGGAGAAATTTTATAATTTTCACGGACCATAAACCTCTTACGTACGCGTTCAATTAAAATCCCGGTAAGTGTCCGCCGCGACAATTCTGACACTTTGATTACATCGGACAATTCACTACCGACATATGATACATAAAGGTGCTAAAGCTGACGCTATCACGCATCGAAGCGATAGGGAAGTCTGTGGATCATAAAACAAATCATCAAACAAATTTCTCATTTCTCACTTCAATAATGTATAGTATTTCGAATTTTTATTTTAACTTGTAGCAATTTAAATCTAATCTAAGAATTTCTACATCTTTCTGAATATCAGAAGAAATTATATGTAGAATTTTAACAATCGTTATATCAACTCTGCATCCATCAAAATTGTATATTACAATATTATCGATTTCGTTATCCTATTAGGATAATATGCAACACGTTCAAACATCGATGCACATAATTTGGAAACACGATTAAATTGCCTCATCGGATGGCCACATGTTGCAACGAACATTCGTGAAACGTTTCCGTGGAAATTATTATCTGGATGATGAGACGCGTTAATGATAAGGAAAGACAATAAGGTACGCGAAAGAATGAAATGCCACAAGCGCATTAGAAGCTCGGAGAGAACTTCATTTTTTGGAATTTTTCGGTTGAAAGAACAGGGTTTAAAGTATACTTATGTTTTATCCAACGTGTACCTCTTTTTCTCCTAAGGAAGGGAGCTTCCTGCAACATTTTCATTTTATCTGGTATTAAAATGTCGCATCTCTCAGACACGAGAGCTTCAAAAGGGATCAGACCAGAACTTTAAAGGAACAAACCCGCGATGAAGTCATATCGTTGTTTCATATATCTTTCGCCACGCTAAAGCAACAACCTCTAAAAGATTTATTTCAGAAATGTAACAAGTTGAAGAGTTCATTGAATATTTATAATATGCCGGCGGAGAGGCAGGTATTTGAAATTTAGTGTTTTATACTGATAGAACGAGCGGAAAGAAATGTGGCTTTTATACGTTTCGCAGAAATGCGCTATGATATATGTCGAATAGGTTAACGCAAAAGCTATTCTGCAAGTTTTGAAAGAAAGTTGAGAAAGTGAATTACAGTAAATGTAAATCTCATAGTATATATACTATTTATTATTATTCATTTATTTATTATATCATTATTACATTTACTTATATTTATTTATATTAATTAATAATTACATATATATATATATATATGTAATTATTGATTGTAACAAAATAAAGGGACATGGAAAAACGTGTTACTTTTTTCCCTTATTATCTTCTTTGCGTTTATATTTCTTGATATACATTTTGTTTCGTAAAAACGTTTAAGAAACTCTTGTCCATCGCTTAAAGAATTGTTCGAATTTTTCTTCATTAGCCTCAGAAAAGCGTAAGAAGAATCGGAGGGAGCAAAAAAATGTTCTTCAATTAGATCATAATTTATATTTGGCTAACGTACTTTTACGTAACTTACAATTAGCGCAGACAGAGTGCGATCTGTCTAGATAAAATGCGATGCGACATGTTTCTTCGTATTATGTCTAGCGCTGTTTGACATTTCGTATCCTGTTTCCAAAACACGATTTATCGTATTTTCGTGCGATATGAAAATAAATCCAAATATGTACACGTTTACACGTACATGAAAAAAGCACACAAACACAGTTTCATCATTTTAAATTTCCCGATAAATTTTCTGACAGATATCGCTCCTTTGAAAACACCTTCATCCAATTGTATTCTAATTGCTTTGGAAAAGTGCAACAATTCTGAACGCAAATAAAGACGAGCGAAAGCCCCGAAGACCATTTTCACGGTGCTTCCCTGACATATGCAACAAAGAACACAACACGGTCTTCAGGCGTACAACACGAGAAGTAAACACTCTATGCAGAGACACGGTATATTTACCAGTTTTCAACGAACAATTCTTCCAGACTTTTTCGACTAGCTGCTCTCTGCTCTTACGTTGCCAGCTATTTCTTTCGTCATCCTCGGACTTAAATCAAATGGCATAATTTAACTACGTAGTTGCTAAATCTCGACCGAATGGTTCCCCGGAGATCTCGATGGTTAATAATGTGCATATGCAGCCTGGCTATACGCGATAAGTATGAAATATAATATCTGCCGAAGCAGTTCACAGATTAATGCATTAAAACCTAGATAGGAACACTACAAAGTGAATATATAATACTCATACATTTTCGTATTATATACATATTTTTCATTCTTCCCATTCATTGAATATTGATTTATTTCTTATGTGAGAGCATTTAACTTGTTTGATTTTTAATGCAGCGCAGTCTCGGTTATCCGAGTCCATTATCCGAGGTTTAAACCATGTTCCGTAATATTCGACATACTTTGAACTTTATCATAATTTCGTTCCTTTTGAACTTTGCACGAAGAATACGACAAGGTAAATAATTAGGCATTGTGGAAGCAGATAATCAGACTTTCAACTAGTTCAATAATTAATTAAACTTAAATACAGGTACAACATTATCAAAATATTCCTACGATTTTATGAACGCTAACTGTATTATCCGAGTTTAGGATTATCCAGGTGGATTATCGAGCTGAGATAATTTCGAATGGTCTTTGTAATTTTAAAATTAATTTTCAAATAAAAATTTTTAAGGTACTTCATTCATGATGATCGAGGAGTTTCTAAGAAGTTGTGACAGTTTAGGAAACTAAATCGCAGTGAAACCTGGGTTATCCGAATTAATTGGGAGACAAGAGCATTCGCATGATAGAACGGTAAATGGTAAAATGTATTTCAAAAAACGAATATTAATAGTAGCAATGCAAATAACGAAATTAAATATGATTCAAACTAATTATTATAGATTTTAATTATTACCAAAATTACACATTTACGTATGCTAGATCTTCTTAGCTGCTAAGTCGCACAACTTAGCAAATCTAATTCGGTAAAGTTATTTACCCTTAACCCTATTTCTAAGATTTCAAATATTTTAAAATGTCGAGGAATGCCATCATTGTCATTACATCTTTGTTTCAGCTCATTATTTGAAGCACACACAACGCTGCTACCATGGTCAGTGAAAGAAGATTCAGCTCATGGAAAGCATTCTATCTGGTCGACGTTGTCACAATCATCGAATCTTGGTATTATATTCAATGCAGGAAGAGTTTCTTCCACATCTGTCGAAATATCATCTTCCATTTCTTCCTCTATGGTATCTTCTTCATCCTCAATATAATACACTAGCTCTCTCCATGTTCTTTTCAGTGTCACACGTTTAACGCCCAGCCAAGCATATGCCGCCATATAACAGCAGTTCTTTAAACTTAATTGCTCTTGAAATTCTATTAACTTTTCGTCAGCAGCGTCGTTGATCGTTGACGAAAATTCTTGTAGAATTCTTGTAGAGGATTGTTCTCTTTAAGTGCGAAACGTGTTCGGATGAGAAAAAATTCGGATGATCGAGGTTCTAGTGTATTCTGATTTCAATTGCGATTTGTTTGACGATGTGTAATACACGATATACCGCGAAATAATTTCTCCATGAAGATTTAAATTGTCTTAATAAAACAGCAAAAGTGGCAATATCTTTGATTTAAGAAGATCTTAACCAAAGTCAAATTACATGGTTAGAAACATTGAAATATGTTTATGGGTTAAAAAATTCTTAAAATTCTCCATAACAAAATTCGTTTCGCGTACTTACTTCGTTTTTAGAAAACTGTGTACTTGCAGGTGTCACAGTTCCTCGATTAACAGTGCAAATTGGTATATTAAATATCATTTATAATTTAAAGATAGAATACATAGATGTAGCTAATAGTTTAATGACTAATATAATAATAACACAAACTGGCGAAATAAAGAGCGAATATATATTAAAAGAACACGAGATTAATTAAAGTACCGATGCGACATTATATTTGTAAATGGATATAAATAACGCTCAATTTTTAGTGAAATTTTTTATAAATACGAGCGTTCCTAAAATCTCTTTGACTTTGCGTTTCACAATATTGAAAACATACAGTATGAAATTTACAGTATAAACAATTTCTAATGGTAAAACTAAAAATGTGAATTTTTGCTTCCAGAGAGATACCCTGATAAAATTTATCGAAACAAGTTTTATATTCTCTCTAGTTGCGCGGCTCCGCTGTTTACGTTCAAATTTCAATATTTATATATTGCTACGAATGAGAACTTTAAAAGAACAAAAATATATAAATCGTGTAAATATATTGTAATCAGAGTCATATATATCATCTGTACACGTATATATTGGCAAATAGTATTTGGAAGTTAAATCAGAACAAAATTAGAGAGTCCCGACTTTATTGGAAATTCATTTTATCACGAACCTGTGATATTTTAAATTGTATATATCTATATATAAATATATTATATGTATAATGATGTATAAAATATACATATAATTTGGAAGTTAAATCAGAACAAAATTAGAGAGTCCTCACTTTATTGGAAATTCATTTTATCACCAACCTGTGACAGTTTGAATTGCAGATATTTATATATAAATATATTATATATATTATATGTATAATGATATATAAAATATACATATAATTTGGAAGTTAAATCAGAACAAAATTAGAGTCCCGACTTTATTGGAAATTCATTTTATCACGAACCTGTGACAGTTTGAATTGCAGATATCTATATATAAATATATTATATATATTATATGTATAATGATATATATAAAATATACATATAATTTGGAAGTTAAATCAGAACAAAATTAGAGTCCCGACTTTATTGGAAATTCATTTTATCACGAACCTGTGACAGTTTGAATTGTATATATCTATATATAAATATATTATATGTATAATGATGTATAAAATATACATATAATTTGGAAGTTAAATCAGGACAAAATTAGAGAGTCCTCCCTTTATTGGAAATTCATTTTATCACCAACCTGTGACAGTTTGAATTGCAGATATCTATATATAAATATATTATATATATTATATGTATAATGATATATATAAAATATACATATGATTTGGAAGTTAAATCAGAACAAAATTAGAGTCCCGACTTTATTGGAAATTCATTTTATCACGAACCTGTGACAGTTTGAATTGCAGATATCTATATATAAATATATTATATATATTATATGTATAATGATATATATAAAATATACATATGATTTGGAAGTTAAATCAGAACAAAATTAGAGTCCCGACTTTATTGGAAATTCATTTTATCACGAACCTGTGACAGTTTGAATTGCAGATATCTATATATAAATATATTATATATATTATATGTATAATGATATATATAAAATATACATATGATTTGGAAGTTAAATCAGAACAAAATTAGAGAGTCCCCACTTTATTGGAAATTCATTTTATCACGAACCTGTGACATTTTGAATTGCAGATATCTATATATAAATATATTATATATATTATATGTATAATGATATATATAAAATATACATATGATTTGGAAGGTAAATCAGAACAAAATTAGAGAGTCCCGACTTTATTGGAAATTCATTTTATCACGAACCTGTGATATTTTAAATTGTATATATCTATATATAAATATATTATATGTATAATGATGTATAAAATATACATATAATTTGGAAGTTAAATCAGAACAAAATTAGAGAGTCCTCACTTTATTGGAAATTCATTTTATCACCAACCTGTGACAGTTTGAATTGCAGATATTTATATATAAATATATTATATATATTATATGTATAATGATATATATAAAATATACATATGATTTGGAAGGTAAATCAGAACAAAATTAGAGAGTCCCGACTTTATTGGAAATTCATTTTATCACGAACCTGTGACAGTTTGAATTGCAGATATCTATATATAAATATATTATATATATTATATGTATAATGATATATATAAAATATACAAATGATTTGGAAGTTAAATCAGAATAAAATTAGAGTCCCGACTTTATTGGAAATTCATTTTATCACGAACCTGTGACAGTTTGAATTGCAGATATCTATATATAAATATATTATATATATTATATGTATAATGATATATATAAAATATACAAATGATTTGGAAGTTAAATCAGAATAAAATTAGAGTCCCGACTTTATTGGAAATTCATTTTATCACGAACCTGTGACAGTTTGAATTGCAGATATCTATATATAAATATATTATATATATTATATGTATAATGATATATATAAAATATACATATGATTTGGAAGTTAAATCAGAACAAAATTAGAGTCCCGACTTTATTGGAAATTCATTTTATCACGAACCTGTGACATTTTGAATTGCAGATATCTATATATAAATATATTATATATTATGTATTATATATAGTGATGTATATAAGATAAACATATAATATATAACAACATATATAATTTGCAGAATCGTA
This sequence comes from Bombus huntii, assembly GCF_024542735.1. Classification (NCBI taxonomy): domain Eukaryota; kingdom Metazoa; phylum Arthropoda; class Insecta; order Hymenoptera; family Apidae; genus Bombus; species Bombus huntii. The sequence goes on from NC_066243.1 coordinate 4,204,000, forward strand.
TAATTTATATGTTTATATATTATATAATATAGTATATTCTATTAACTTCCATATATTATATTATATAATATTTAATATATATTATTTATACACGGATATTTTGAAATTATACGTTTCCACAAATTGCACAATCTGCTATAATTTTCGACTTTATGCTTCCAGTTATTAAGAGATGTTTTTACTTTATTGTTTCGTCTTGCGGTCAGAAGCGTTCGTACTTTATTTCCATTTCAATATCATGACAATTTTACTATTTGTTTATGGCTTCTGCTCTCTTTCTTGAAAAATAACGAGTTTTCGTTTGGGTTTGTGGTTTTACAGTTCATACCAAACCCACTTACCGTAACGTTAACAACCTATAATAATGTTACTTCTTATATAAGACAATAAAGAGGTTATATGAAATTTTACTACAGGAATTTATTTTCTGTCGACTCTTATTTCCTGTGTTACTTAATTCCTCAAAGAAAACTTTTCCGTCTAAAAAAACTTTCCAAGTGCTTGTTTGAAAGCTATAAAATGCTTCAATAATTCTGTAAATTCAATGATTCGAGAACAGAATTGCTCGGATTTCAGCAAAAGCGTGCTTCAGAATTAAGCTACTTCAAGAAATACTGAAATATTTCTGTAATAACTTAAACAGTCAATTGCCCCATATTACGCTATCTTGAAAAGATTCAAATGTTTCTATAATAATCTTAAAACATAGTTATTCAACTAGCTCGTTTTTAGTACAATTGCTTTGGTAATTGCTTCGAATCAGCATTTAAATAACAATCGATAACAATTTATCGTAACAACTCATTTTTCATTTTCTTTCTCAAAATCAGCTGAAATTTCCTTTCTCAATGTAGTGCCATTATTTTTGACTCCTACAAACTAGTTTAATTTTCAATTATTTCCTACTTGAATACGCCACTTTTCTTAATAGTTCGTCATCGATACAATCCACAAACCCGAACCTGATCATATTCTCGAAAACGAACATTGTTTTTCGTTTCAACATGCGAGGCAAATATTTTTGGATATCCAGCTTGTTATCGCACGATTGCGAGGAAAATCACCGGACGACGATGACCCGGCTGCGAATTAAGGGAATTTGCATTGAATGCCGCGTCTTGAAATTAATCTCGACGCATTGTTTCGCCGCGGAAGAGCAGCGGGGCTGGAGGTTGGCGGAGGCTGACGACGAATTGTTGGCGGTTCGGAGCCTCAGCCATTTCCAAGTTCGCAGACTGGATTATTAATTCCCGCGAACCTAAATGCTCGTGGAAAAGTCTCGGGCTGCGGCGTGTGCGTTGCTGCATTTTTCAAGATGCTTCACCCCCGAGGACACGAGGTCGAGTGACACTAGACAATCCGTCCGCGTGATTTTGATCGCGTGCCTGCTTGAACTCGCTGTCGTGCTAATTCCACGGCTTTTACACCGGTGGTTAAAGCGTATCGTCCACGAAGATTGTCATAATGCAGCACGCAACTCGTTACTTTCATTCTTCTACGTTTTCTTGTTTCTTTGACTTGATATAATTTTCTAATTAATTGTTAAGCTATAGTATAATTGAATTATATTGGACATGTTGGAGTACATTCTTTGGATAGACGTTAGATTGCTTTATGCAACGTTTTAGAAATAATATAATAATAAAATAATAATCCAAAATAATGGGTAAATAATTATTCTTGAAATAACAATTTTCAGTAAGTATACTTTGGTTCAAAAGGAAACTTTTTCATCGACCATACGTCATCTTAATCAATGCATATTTTAACGTGAATCGTGATGCAAGTTTGTTGATTGGTGGTCTTATCGTTGGAGCGATAGGTTGGACAAATTTACGTTCAGAAATGATTCAAATGATACAAAAATTTCTGTATATTGCATCTTAATTAGAAGTAGAAATATCGTAACTTTAGAAACATTATATCAAAGCATACGCAAATGAAAATAATCGTTGAATGATTTATGATCTGAGTGAAACAAGATCTCATTAAACAGTGGTATTAATTATGTAAGAACTTAATAAAGCTTAATAAAGCATCTGTGTTATATAACAGATATTGTACTTTACGCTAATGACGTTGCTATAAGTATGAAATAAATTACTTTACACATTGTTAAAGCTCGTTTACCTTCCTCTAACTCGTATAGAATGCGATCATCTCAAACACTATTGAACTTAATGGTCTGTGTGCTTTGTATCTGCATATTGTATGCACGCAGAGGACTATAATTTATGGTACAAGTGAAATTAGCGAGATATTCTGCGGCGCGAAATAAGAGGAAAGTCAAAAATAATAAAATTATGTTGGAGACTTCATTTTTTAGAAAATCCAGTTTGAAAACTTGTCGAGTACATTTGAATTCATTAAATCTCGACAGAACAGGGATGGATGATTGCGATGATTCTACAGGCGAAGATAACTGGAAAATGTGCAATCACATTTTTGTGAAATCTCGTTTCCGAAAAAATCGAATTTTAAATTTGTTGAATAGGCGTGTACCGAGCTAATTCTTGATTAAACACGTTCAAACTTTGTTCCCTTCGAAATGAAGTCCTCAACGAGAAATGTCTACTATTCTACGTTTTTCATTTATTTTCGCGCGGGGAATAAAGTTGTGCCGATTGTTTGCGCACCGGACAAGTTTCCAAACTCGATTTTCTCGAGAATCAATTTTCCAACGTTATTTTGTTATTCTCGATTATCATCTTATTTCGAGTCATAGAATCTTCTTCGCTTCGCTTTTATCACAAATTATGTCCCATGATGTACACTTCATCTTCGAATATTACACACCTGATATTCCTTTATTACAACTTATTAAAATTACTATATTAATATGTTTAATGCTACTTTATTATATACGATTGTTATAATTTTAATTATATAATAATTTGTAATTTCAATTATTTGGCACATTTCATTTGTACGCTACGTGTATTTCGCTTGAAAACAGCGTCAGTCTGTCGAAGTTGCTCTATAGTCCAAAAACTTTGTCATGGTTGAGCAAACTGGAAAGGTACACACGCGTAACACTAACTAACACTAAGGAGAATCGCATGAATGCAGTGATTAACGTGTGATCATTCTTCATTGATGCGTCCTATTCAGAGGCTTGTAATTTGTGTCGGGAGAAGTTTAGTGACAAGTTTCGACGAGTAAGTATCGAACTGACAAATCCACGATTTTCGTAGGATTCCAGGCGCAAATGAGTAACTTAAACGCTGATCGTTGTAATTTGCAAACGTGCAAGTTCACTTTGTTACATCTGCTTTGTCGTCGATTTAAGTAGACACCTGGTCTCTGAAAGATTTAAACAAGCAAAAATGTGTGGAATATATCAGGTTGTCCGAAAAGTGTCTTTCTTTCGCAAACATGTTTTTTACAACAATGAACCCTCATACAAACGTGAAACCAAGTCTGTGAAATGTCGTGGTGTTTATTTCAACAGAACAAAATGGATTGTACGTAATTCGACAAAATAATATAAAACAAAAAATGTTGTGCCTCTATTATTTGCTCAAAAACGAAAAAAACTTTTCGGACAACCTAATACTTAAGTAGTATCTGTACAAAGATGTCTATGTATAGATATCTATAACTATAAAAATATAGGTATTTATAATAGATATTGATAACTATAAAATGTGTAATGTTAACTTGAGAATATAAAGAATGAAACTAGCCTTTATTTAAGTTCCATTTCTTTAGTTTACATTCAGAGAAATGTTAATTGATATAGAAAAATGAATGGAATGTAAATAGTATCTATGAAAATATATATATATATACAATGTTTAATGTCAACTTCTTAATACGGAGGATGAAACAATCCTGCAATGCAAAACTGCAGTTTAATCAAAAGATTCGAAATTAAGTGCAAATTCAGAGAAATCAAAATATAAATACGAATGCATTTTATAAGTTTATTTTAAAATCGATGTTTTACGTTCAAACATAATAAATGATAGAAGTAATAATATAGAATAAATAATGAAAATTTGTAACGTTTCCGATAATCAGTTTTTAATTTCATTTTGTTTTTCGATCGATTGAATATCTGTACAATGAAATGCAAAAACGAAACAAATTTGTTATGTAATTGCTAATAACTAAACGCAAAAAATAATTAAGAAGAAATTTATTATGAAGGATTTTTCGAGAGAAATTGTTATGAGGCTATCTAACGTATAATAAAATATCAAAAAAAAAAAAATAGATATAATATTCAATAAAGTGTTAATTCTATCGAAACAGACTGCCTATGACCTTTGTTATTTTCAAGTAACCCAACACCTTCAAAAAGTGCTAGATCGTTTAACTTTTAAACAGGAAAATCCTGATTCGTTTTGTCTACTTCTAATTGTAAAATAAAGTTTCTCCTCTGATATCCTAACATCTGTGAATATTAACGACACCGTCTGTTACGTAATTGTTAATAACTAAACGCAAAAAAGAATTAAGAAGAAATTTATTATGAGAATGAAGGATTTTTCGAGAGAAATTGTTATGAGGCTATCTAACGTATAATAAAATATCAAAAAAAAAAAAAAAAAAAAAATAGATATAATATTCAATAAAGTGTTAATTCTATCGAAACAGACTGCCTATGACCTTTGTTATTTTCAAGTAACCCAACACCTTCAAAAAGTGCTAGATCGTTTAACTTTTAAACAGGAAAATCCTGATTCGTTTTGTCTACTTCTAATTGTAAAATAAAGTTTCTCCTCTGATATCCTAACAACTGTGAATATTAACAACGACACCGTCAAATCGTTTGTCATTAATTCTTCAAAAATGCAATACTTCCGGAGTTAGGTACTGCACCACCGTTGTGGCCAGCACACCCTGTTCTCGTATTTCATAGTCACATACGATTGATCGTTGCAATTGTCTGGTTGCAAACCTCAGCGACAGTGCACGTATCGCGCTACCGACAAGCTCGAATCAAAATTTCCAAATACGGCTATCCCTCTTTCCGCGACGAATCGAATAAAACAACTATAAATTGCCAGAGAAGTGAGACTCGTCGATTCCATTTCACGTATTTATTACATTTTTCCGGGAAGATTTATTGAAAGTTGCAGATGAATTTCGAAGTAATGACAGATATTTGTTGTTTTATTAGTATATAGTCAGGAGTATTGTATTCATGCTACATAAGATAACAATTTCTACTGTAAAACGTCGGAAAAAATAACATTACATATACAAGGAAAAAATATTCAGCTTAGAATTATTAAACTCGTTATTTCTTCAAGACTGTACTGCATTGTTGCTTTCTTCATTTATGTAAGAAGATTTATCTTGATTAATTTATTTCACTTTTCAATGAAATCATCTTCGATCTATACAATATAAGAAATATTAGATGTCTCACCTATAATAGAAAGAAAAAAAAATAGGCTAAAATTGCATATATTACAGTGAATAATTATAAAGTAAATCGTAGTTTTTTGATTTCTCATAGTATCAAAACAAAAACTGATATGATTGCATACTAAATATAATATAAAATAAAACGGAAGATATAGGAAATAAAAAGTTTTTTTCTTTTAACGCTTGGAAAAAATTTAATTTTCTTTGAAAATTGTGTTTTTGGCTGTGAAAAAATATAATCTCAGTGTTAAATTTCTTATCTTCTCGTTCGATATTTAGTGAATTTTACTTTACTTTTTATTACTTCCATTAATCCGTCAGATATACTATCCATTAACTTAATTAAAGTTTCGTTTCGAATATTTGCTCACGCTGATTTTCTTCTTTTTTTCTTTTTTTATTTCGATGATATTCTCTACGAGTGACTTCTCCTGATCGCTGTTTTTGCTAGAATTCCTTCCAATTTCCCAATCGGATACAAATCACTACTCAATGCTAACCATGGTAATAATTCTATTTCGAAATTTGTGGTTGTGTAATCGTCTCGTTGAAAAATTCACTTTTTGTCTTCTATTTTAGTCACGAAAGGCAATAATGCGCCATACATCTCCTGATATCCCATGGGGATATCCTGATATCCCTCAAATTTCAATCTACTCTTTACAAAAACAATTTCACTTATCATATGCAGACATGATCAGCGTTTTTTGGAAATATCGAAGAAATACTGCGGAAAATATGTTTGAGCGTCTAATTATTCACAGCACTGTGTTTCAGAGTCTGGAAAACATAGCTTACTGTAGAAACTGAGAAAATCCAAATCTAAATTATATAATATAATAGGTTTACATATTCGATTTTTGGACATGAATTGATTTTTTCAAACATCTGGTCAGTCTCTCCCACAAAATTATCTTATTATTTATATTTAATGTACGTATTTATTTATTTATTATATTTCAGTTCAGAAGTTTGCCAGAAAACTTCACGCTAAAGCAGAATTTCTTAACACATTTCGAACATCTCTTTTAAAGTCAATCACTTCAATCTCCTCGATCGCTTTACAGATAGAAAAGAGCGAAGAATGGGAACCGATCGAGCAGCTTCTTGTCAGCAGCGTTCTGCTCGCGTTTAACATTCATTGCAGCGCGATCATTCATCCCACAGCTCAGCCAGAGTCAAAAAAAAAAAAAAAAAAAAATCGAGAAAAAAGAGAAAAACCGGAGCATCGATTTAAACGCCGATCTTAACAAAAGCGTCCGTCTCGTTGTTCCCTATATAGAATATTTTCCTACTGCGCTACTCGAACTTCTGACACACACCACTGTGCACGAGTATTTGGAAATTTAATGCGATCCAATCGAACCGATATTTCCAACTATAACACGATAAACAATATTACGATCGTAGAGTATTTTCCATAGCACAACTTAGAGTTATTATCATTAACACTTTGACTGCAACGTTGGTCATATATGACCGGCCACGGTTTCTCCTGTGACGCCACGGTGGTCATTGGTGACCAGAGCGCTTGAACTTCTTACAATTGTAAAAATTATATGAAAATTGACGGTTAGGACATTTTGAATATAACCGATAAATATAAAATACTTTGAAATAACAAGTGCCCCATTGAACAATTAAACATTTTTATTAGAACATCAATAAAAAAAGAGAGAACAACTCTTGCATCTAACGGTGTTGCATCGTGTTAAAGCACTTTAAACATAAATGTGGCTCATCAATACAATCTGGAGAATAGGTGGTCATCTTTTTGGTTCGATTCTTAGCAATTTTTGATACTAACTGTTTAACATTTTTTTTATAGCACTCTCTCCAAAATTTTCGTGCCAGGCACGCTTGTCCTTCTTTCTTCTGGATTTCGTGTAGCAATCTTTGTCGAATAAGTGTAGTTGATGGCTCTGGTGAATGGTACTGTGTAAGGTGCATTGCGAGTGCCATTCCAAAATCTGATACCCTAATTTTTGTTTTTGCTGCTTGTTTATAGAGTATCATCGCGTTTGAAATTGATGTATTAACAATAACTCTAAAGCTAATTTTATATACCACTTGAAGGTTCTTCTATGTGGTGTAGAATATGCTATCATTTGATCTGATAAATCTATAGCACATTTTCCTCTGTTGTAATCTACCACTACCATTGGTTTATCACAAACATAATCTTTCTTGCGGACCTCTACCATTTCAGCCGAATGTTTCGTAGAAATCATAAAAATAATCATAATACTGTTTACTAATATCTTCTATACGTTTCAACAATATATTCTGGACGTTTAGCTTGCGACAAAATAACGAATGCGAATGGTTTGTTGAAATAAACGAAGCCTTGTTATAATATGTCACTATCAACTGTTACCAAGGCGCCACGGTGGTCACCCGTGACCATCAATAAGATAAATGGTCCATTGGGGAAGAATATTGTCTTACATCATCAATTTATTATTATTTTGCCATTATATGCTTTGAATAATAAAAATACTCCCGTGGCGTCCTGAGCGAAACATGTGATTTCTGCGTGACAGCCAAAGTGTTAATTAATTCATTATTAATTTATATGTATTATTATATATAAGTATCAAATGTTCTACCAATATGGAACTGAAACAACAAATATACCTGCGTCAATCAGGATTCGTATTTGCCTCTAACAAATGCCTGACGCTTCACAAAATTTACAGAAACCTTCAGAATGTGGTTGGAAACACACACACTCTGGTGATTCGAAGATTTCAACGTTGAACAGAGACGCCTAAAATCATTGAATTTAGGTGCTTCCGTAGGAGCAATTTTCATCCATTTTTGGCTTTTTACCTTTTATTTATAGTAATTAATATCGACTGTTGTTTTTATCAATATCTATTGATAGGCGAAAATTGCAATAGATGAAATTATTATATTAATTATTATATTATATTAATTGACGCACACGATATTTTTTGCATAAATAAATCCTCGGCCAATTGTCGTGTAGAAGATTCGATTGCGTGTAATAGGTACGACATTTTGCCGAACTTGGAGAAAGACAGCAGCAGTGAAAGAGGAAGAGTTGCGAGAGTCGGTTCGATTAGACAATGTTAACGCAGCAACGAAAGTTGTTTATTTCCAATTTCCACTGAACGAAACTTCTACCAATGTAATTGCCAGGTTCTTCTGATTAAAACAACACCAAACGCGATATAATTCGAAGCACATTTGTTTACTTAATAACATTAACTTGTTCTCTTTCGTCTATTAAATGTACACGTAAATGTGATGAAACTACATCGCGTTTGATCTTGTTTTAATCAGAAAAATCTGGCAAATACACTAGAAAAAGTGTAATTTTTGAAAGATCGAAAGTAAAGAAGTTTCGTCAATATCTCATGGATTGGTATGGCGGCCATTCAATTACGTGAAACATAGCAGCTTACAATTGTAGAGAAAATACCATGTTCTTGTATATTTACGATAATTTGTAATCGTGGAAACGCTTATACGTGTTACATACTGTACGTGCATATATTGAGTCGCATTCGTCTTATGGAAATTCGTGGTGGAAATAGGCGGTGAATCGGCGAGCTGATTACATTTCGCGGTGGAGCGCGATGTAATTACCAGGCTAGGTGGTCCGGTAATGAAGTGACAGGTGGAATTGAGCGAGCCTCTATTTGGAAGAAATCAATGCGCCGCGCCCGGTCAAAGCCAGGGCTGGGATAAGCGACAAAAGCAGCCTTCCCTCAATCCTCCTTTACGACGTGAAATTAACGCAACGCGAAAGAAGCGGCCCGTAAGTCGGCAATAATTTAAAAGCTTTCTTGCTGCGGCTCGTATGGCCGAACAGGAAATGGGATAGCCAGAAAAGGTAGGGGAAAACGCGTTCACCCTGTGTCTTTCTTCCTTTTCGTCTTTTCCCCTTTTCTTCCTCTTCTCGCTCTATCCCTCTGCTTCTCTTCGTCTTTTTTTCACGCGAGCTTTCGGCTCGGGCTGTTCCATAGCTTTCCAGATTCGATCGGTTTCGATTCTAGCCAGAGCCTTTAATTGCCACTCGAGGAATGGTTTCCTTCCTTCTTTTCAACAGAATCGATGATGTCTGCATTTCTGGTGCTGCCCGGCCAACGAAATTGAACCTTTTCGCTCGTGGTTTATCATCAGCGCAGGAGAAACCTCTGAAATGGAGCTTCTATCTGCGCTCCGGGCGCATTGTTCCACCATGATATGCCAATATGGACACTTGTGGTCGAATTTACGGCAAACGAGAAGTGGAAAGTTTCGAGCAAGACAATGTTTCCACGGAATATTTCACAGCCTCTTAAGAAAAACCGCTCTTGTCAATTTTCTGTAATGAATATTCTAGTGGTAGAGGCGAGGCTCGAAACGTGATCAAGAATTTAACAAACACTGCGCTGTACTGGAAAATTTTGTTCCACATACCCACAGCAGTTTTACAAAAATTATACAATTATTTTAACTTATTACGAAATTAACGTTGAATTCAACCTATATGAAGAATTTTATGTATGGTTTAGTATTTATCTAAAAGTTTCATGTGGGTAATTATGTATCCTTTATCCATACAAACATTGTATTATACTCCAGTCATGAAATTTATTATGAAGAGAAGAATACAACATTGTATTCTTCTCCATATAAAAACTGTAGACACGTACGATTGACAAGAAGTAGGAATTTTCGAATGAGTTGGCTGTATTATGTATTTAATGCTTTAAAGAAAATTCTACGCCGTATTTTCAGCATATGCTAAAAATGGAGGAGTTTTGAAAACTACCCTCCTTAATTTTTCTTTTTTTTTTTCTCAGGAAATTGAGAAATATTCCAACCGAGGTTTTGTCTTACAATCAGGTGGCAAAAACTGCGGAATCTCGGACGAGCTGGTTGTATTTGGATTTAATGCTTTAAGTTGATGGTAAATAGCCGCAAAAGAATTTGCTGCATGGCCTTTTGTCTTTGAGAAATTAATTATCCTATTTACACCTCAATGTATAAATTCTTTTACTACGAATATTATTTTTTTTAATATCAAATGTTTACTATTTATTTTCATCAATTTTTGATTATTTTTATTTATAGTACTCCTCCATATTCTTACAATTTTGTGGATGGAAATTGTAATAAAAATATTTAAAACGGAGGAGATTGCTGCACCAAGAACCGTAATTTCTCGATTAATTTCTCGAAAACAGAGGACCGTGTGCTCAAATCCTTTCGGGGCTGTTTTACCATCAACCTAAAGCATTAAATACGCATACAGAGATTTTGCAGTCCTTTCCGTGAGACGAACTTCTGTTGGAATATTTCTCAATCCCCTGGAATAAAAGAAAAAAAAAGAAGATCGATAAGAGTAGTTTTCGAATAGAGTTTTCCCATTTTTAGAATATAACGAGAATATAGCGTAGAGTTTGCCCTCCTAAGATTCGTTATTACGCCAACCTATCTTTTATTCATTTTGAATTACAGCATGTAAATTTTAAGGAAGCAGACAGGATTTAACCATTACAGGATAGCCGATAAGAACTGACACGCGACGTAACCGCATTCAGCGCATCCAGCGTTTCAGAAGCGTCGCTTCATCGCGGAAAAAGATAAAATATCGCTTTTTCAGCGTGATCGTAGATGAGGTTTTTAATCATTCAAGAGAAAGTCAAATAAAACTGAATAGGAACATTCTCCTCGGAAACGGTTTTCAGCTGACGTCAGCGATAAAATTTGCTCCTGTTGGAATGTTACATTTGTGCAAACCAAGTGAATGGACTTTTGAAATTCTTTGATAATAATCGTGAACGTGAAACTTCGAATACACGAACGCGCAGTGATTTTCTTTAGATAAATTTTCCAGGTAAGGGAAATGACAGGAATCTCCCCCTCCAACATTTATCTAATTTACTTATGCAAAGGAAAATCTCACGTTAAAAAGATCGATAAAAACGTATCTATAAATACATGAATTTATGAAAATTCCAAAATATCAAGACAGAAGTGTCTGGTTTGTGTAATATGTAATTATATTTGTCGGGTTATCATTAGGATTTAAGGCGCGTAATGATTCTTCGTTTGAATTAGCCATTGTTTTACGAAACAGAGAATATATTTACGCGAATAAACAAGATTTTACAAAATATTATGAATAATGAGTTTAATAAATGATAAGATTAACAAACGATAAGTTTAACTAATAATTAGATTAAAGAATAATAAGTTTAACGAACAATAAGAGGAACGAATAATATGTCTTACGAATAATAAATTTAACGAATAATGAAATTAACGATTGATAGGTTTTACGAATAACGAATTTAATTAACGCTATTAACAATGTTTCCGGGGTTCAAACGAATCCACGGTCAACGGGATAACTCTTTACTATGCGTAGAATAATTTTAAACACAAAAAATACGATTGCTGAGACACTCGGTAAATTGCTCGATGTATCACTTTCCAAGGCGATCACACGAATGAATATCTGATGAAAATCTTTTTCGCTATACGACTGCATTTGTTTGTTATATGCTCGCTGGAGACATCGAGAAGGTTCCAATCGTTGTTGCTAGGCAATTTCTGTCAAAAGTTTGTTGTATACTCTTTGGAAACATCGAGAAAGATCCAAACGCCGTTACTAGGCAGTTTCTGTCTGGAGATTGATTCCTAATACAACGTGTGTCCCATTATATCGACATCTCTAAAGTACAATTCTATGTGATTTCTAGGGAGAACAATACAACCGATCCACACCTTCGTCAGGCAAAACGTTTATCCCGTGACCGTGGCTACGTTCGGCGACCAGTTGTCACCTCGAACCCACTTTCGCTTTCACAAATATCAAACAATTACAAATGACAATTGCTTAATTACAGTTATGATAAAATCTAGACTAAAGCATTAGAAGGCTTCCTCAAAATTGCAAAGGGAAGGCTCCGGTTTTCCTTTCATCTCCGACATATTTATATGTAATTGTAAATAGAACGAATTGTAACAAATATGTAAATGTAATAATAATTATATGTAAGAATAAAATGTTTATATAATTGCATCGATGGAAACTGTGAGAAATGTTTGATAAAAGAAGATGAGAGATGGTAAAAGGAAGTTGATAAAAAATGGCGCAGTACAATACAGTCATATTTACTATGGACTTCTTTTTGAGACACTCTTTAGCTGACACATTGTGAGTTGTTTCTTTTGATGCATTGTAAACATGACAGTCGTATCAACGCGCTATGTAGCCTTACTTATTGTTCGAAAGAAATATGCAGCAAGAACAACAGAGCTGTATGAAACGCTGATATGAAAGATGATGAATTTATTTGTCTCACTGACAGTTTTCAGCTACGAAGATTGTAAAAAATTCTATTTCTCGTTAAGGAATTCCAGATAGTTCGTGAAATATTGTGCATTACATACAGCGCAGAAAGAGCAATCTATTAATGGGAACAAACGTGTTGTGATATTGCGAGCCGCATGAAACAGCTCGATCTGGAGCTTAGAACTGCAAAATGCAGTTTCAGAATTCTTACATTAAAAATATTCTCCAAAAAATAGCAAATGATGATCGTTTGCATCTTCAACTTAATTGCATTTTAACAGTAACTGACAGTTCAATTTTTAACACGGCAAATCAATTTTTCCGAGTTGCCGCGGAGAGAAAAATTTGTTAAAAATTCGAAACAATTTTTTAGGGAAAGTAACGAAATTGAAAAGCAATGATACTTTTTTTTACTTTCGCAGTGGAATAACGGAATATGCATATCGATAGAACGGGCGGCCAGTATTTTAGGAAGAATACAATTTCCGTAATAGTTCGATTAACAAGAGAAGTCAATTTTCGAAAACACGGATTATACGAACGAAAAATTTGCTTGAAATTCGAATGGTTACGTCGTATATGGTAACCCGTATTAATATAGTCACAACGAAACTATCGAATTTAGCGTGTTCAACTAAAATCGTCCAACTCTCTCTCTCTTTCATGTCAAAATTCTCATTTGAGATATCAAGAATATAATTTCCCAGCTTGAAATGAAAGCCGAAACGCGATATGTTAAAAGTTTGACTGCACGAGAAATTGAATTCGTCGTCATATTTCGTTCCTGTGACTTTTTCTATCTACGCATTTGAGTTTTAACGAAACTTCATAACAGCTTCGCATAAAAAAGTACACGAACGCTATGTGTAATTTTCCCAGGAACAATGAAACGAATGTTTCACAATGACAAAATCAGCGATATTTTAACAGCGAATTATGACAGGAAAGCGTAACGACGAACTGTCAAAATTAGGTCTTTTTTTAAATAATGGCGACCATCCTTTTATCTCAAATTTTTCATTTATTCCGTTATTGACTAGTGTCTCTCCACACATCTCTTTTCCACGTCTTCCATAATATATATTTCATGCAATTATAGTACAATGATTACGAAAGTAGCTTTCAAGAGCATTTTATATATAACAAACTAGAGTAATACTGAATTAAAATAAAAATACATTTATATATTATAATTGATAAATGAATGAAAATAAAATATCAAGTATTAATGCTGAATATCAATGACAAATATCAAGCATAGTGAACAAATGACTGCCTGTAGAAAACACTGTAAATGCCAAAATTGAAAAATGTTCTACGTATCAATGAGAATGCTGTAGTATAGAGTTTAAGTGCAATTTACCTCCAATTTGCTTCTAAATAGTTATTAACAATACAAGAAGATGGTGTCACAACGTCTGAAGAAAGAGGTACAAGTACCAATAAACATTTTTTAAATTCTATATATTCTGAAACATTCAATCATTGTTAAACGTTTGTTTCTTGGCTATTGTCTATTTTTATTTCTATTGTCTTTGCAACTAAGAGGTGGCACAAATACATCTCTTCTTTCGCGAATTTAGGCTACATCAGTTTTCTTCAGTAGTTTTCTTTTCCTTCTGAAAAACTTGTTTCTGGACACTTACTGTGTCCTTTCACAAGCACTCTTCAGTTGTCTCTGATTGAACATCGAGAATAAACAAATAAAAAGAAATTAAACGATCGTGTACTTAAAAATGAATATTCTTATAACATGAGATACTGTGTTCCTGTGATGATCTCTACACAGTTTCTCGAACAAAATTCTTTATAATTAACGATGTTACATAAAACAAAAGGAAATACGCTCCTGGTTTCATTAAAAACGGATAATTACAAATTGTCAGAACATTTGCTTGCAGAATTACTTTCGATCTTTATATTTGAAACGTTCCTTCTCTGTCCTTTAATACGCGAAATTAAAAATTGGAATGGAGAGATGTTAGAATAAATTTAATTGTTCTAGGTTTTCTGCACTTTCTCGCCATGTTCGCCATTTGCAGGTCAATTTTCGCGTAATTTCTACTTTAGCAGTGACACACGGTAAATTAGAATATACTGCCATTTATTTCGCGAAAGCTCACCATGCTTCATTCTATCAAATTAACCACATCTTTTAAGGCAATCTAGAATGAAAATTATGAATTTTATACCAGAGATTCGTTCTTTAGACTTGGTTTTATGAGACAAACTATTTACAAAGAAGTATGGTGCGTAAGGTTTCTTTCTCGCAAGTTATTTTTAATATCACAACGAAGCTTTATTTTAACAAAGAAAGACAACTTTAATTCTATATTATACTAATATAATCAATGCTTAATGTAGGCATTGCATTTTGCGTCGAAGATGGAAAGAGTTGCATGAAATTTATTTCTAGCTTCGAGTTGCTATTATTTAAAGGCGATTATTTAAGTCTATTATTTAAACATCTACTGAGTACGTAAATTATCAGCAATATATAGAATGTTACTTGAACTTCAAACTTTCTGTGTATGTAACTTTCTATGTATACGTCGGTAGCAGTCGTATCGATTTAATGTCTTTTAGAATCTATCTTTTCTGATTTTAATTTAAAATGTCTATCAATCACGCATTTTATTGATAAATGTAACCAGAGTTGATACCTTATCAGAAAAACTGTCTGCAAACACATCAGTCTGGAATTTTATCATTTTCATTTTCCATTCACAGTAAAAAAATACCAACTTTGGTATAAAAAATTCAACCAATTTTACTAATTTCTCATTTAAACAAACGATTCAGCGTTCTATTTCTTCTTGCAGTTTACAATTCTATCGAACGTACTTGTCGTGAAACGATCGTTCTTAATTCGTGACGCAATAATTATCGTAATTAACTCCGAGCATTGAAACAGAAAGAAGCTTAAGAATTTTCTTGATCGATCTTGATCTTGCACGTTGCAATAAAACACAGATATGTACGATATATATGAAAAATACATATCGGAAGATAAAAATGCAAATTTAATACATTCAATTCAGATGGGAAGTACCTACAACCTGAAGAAAGCTGAACATAGAATTTCCATTGCGAGCCGCCGTACGCGATACGTAGAACGAAATCTGTACTGGTGCTGTTCGCAGATCTCTCTATATTTAAAAACTACAGCAGAGGAACACGATGAGGGGGATATTCTTTACTTTTACATGAGAGCAATTTTAAAATTCTATACGTTGTCGTATACGCTAGCAAAATTCTCCTTTTATCATATCATATCTTCTTCACAGTTTTCGAAATATTACTGTCACATTAAAATTTCGAAGACTGAAAAGAAAACACTCCACTGACCTCACTAAAGAAATAAAATAGTCAAACTGGAAGATGGTATCCCGCTGGGGGTAGCCATCCACATGTTATTTAGCAATTAAGTTGGAAAAATTTACCAAATGTCCAGCTGGACAAATCGTAAAGTACAAATTAAATAATAAAAAAAATTTATAGTATTTAGAAGTTTCTAAGCGAATCTAAAAATGTTTGCATCTTTTTAAACTGATAGAAGTCGAGATTAACTAATAGAAGAACGAGTGGATGAATTTGTAATAGAAAAATATATTGAAATAAGTATAGATATAAATACAGATATAGTGTATGCTAATCCAGATACTCACTCTTACAGTGTTACAATACAATAGAAGAAGCTATGATAAGGAGCACGTTCATATATTTATAGCAAAAGACATTACCAAAAAGTTAACCTTGGTGTGTAGCTCAAGCTAAAGGCTACAAGAGACACCAATAGAAATCTACTTACAGTTCTTTTGTTTCCAGACCTTGTAATCCAAAAGAAAATTTATATTCGAGGGCACAATAATATGGACCACTCCTTATTTTGAATTTTTTTCATTAAATTCTATTCTTTTAGTAACAACGGTCTCCAAGATACACATATAACTGAAAGATGCTGTAGCCATCCACATGTTATTTAGCAATTAAGTTAGAAAAGTTTACCAAATATCCAAATGCAAATTTGTAAAGTACAAATTAAATAATAAAAAAAACATTAATATTTGAAAATGCATAAATCACTGTCTGTCTTGATGGCTGTACTGTTGGTTTTTCGGTTAGTTGGTTCTTTTGCAAAACTTGCAAGCTATTTTCAAAAGACTTGCGTCGTTCGACGTAACAAATTGTTTTTACTTTCAACCGCGT
Source organism: Bombus huntii (assembly GCF_024542735.1). Classification (NCBI taxonomy): domain Eukaryota; kingdom Metazoa; phylum Arthropoda; class Insecta; order Hymenoptera; family Apidae; genus Bombus; species Bombus huntii. Next base: position 4,220,906 of record NC_066243.1, read on the forward strand.
GATAGAATGTTACAATAATAGTTCTTTCGTCGTAGAACGACATTAAAATCCGAAAATTAACATAAAGATGCTCGCCATGGGTGTTCGTTTCAACGGCGGAATACCGAAGACGAAAAGTTGTTGATTTCGCGCGAGAGCAGGAAAACTCGCACGCGAAAATTGCCGAGAGAACAATAGAATCTAGGCTTACGTTATTATCGATTGGTGGAACGATAGCAGGGATTATTTCCGTAGCTTCCGGGTAACATCTCGGCTTGTAGCCGGCTCTCGATTTTCATTGAAATTTGATTCTCCGCAGCGGCGAAAGCACGGGCTCTCCTTAATTTCCCCGTTGAAAGGCTTCGTTCGGCCGTGTAAAAAGGAACGAGCCTTCATTTCACCGCGGAGAAAATTTGAATGCCGCTTTGTGTTCGAAGCGCGTGGCTGTCGCTGGCGCGACCAAGACGTCGGGCAGAGAACAGGGCGATGAGAATGTAAATGGGAGAGAAAGGAGAGGCAAGAAGAATGGGAGGAAGAAAGGGCGAAGCAGGAACAAAATGTAGGGAAAGTTTCGAAGTTCGCGCGGCAGCTTCGAAGAAACGGTCTGGAAAATTCTTTTGCATTTCGAGACTTTTATGCCGAGGGGGAAACACGGCCGGCGATGACGACGATGACGCGACTGTTGGAACGCTGTAAGAGGGTGTTGAACGAGAATGAAAATTGAGCCTATAATCTCGCGCCGATCATTCTGATTTTACATCGCTGATCCTTCCTCCGGCTTTATTATCTAGGGTTGGTTAATTGTATTAGACTTCGTTGATTAGTTTTCGAAATTACACGCAGCTCTGAATTCTGCTCTCATTTGTAGGATGAAAGAGATTCAAAGGTGTGGACGCGTGCACGATATCGTAGCTTGCTATCTCAACGTTTACAACGGAATGTTCAGTCGTACGACTTTTCGAATTTATTTATTTAATTTCTACATGTCATAATAACTTGCAGCAACAATATTAAAGACGATTAGTATATATTAGTAATGCTATTTGCTAATGCGAGGAAAATAGGGTTCGAGTGTTTGATACACATTATGGGATTTGTCAGAGATTATTTAATTATTTACCGATGAAAAAACATTTCTGGGAAAATGTAATATTTATATTATTTATTATTTTATTACTATATTTAATATATATATTACTAATGCTATTTGCTAATGCGAGGAAAATAGGGTTCGAGTGTTTGACACACATTATGGGATTTGTCAGAGATTATTTAATTATTTACCGATGAAAGAACATTTCTGGGAAATTGTCCTCCCAAATGTAATTCTACAGATTCGTGGAATATTTGTATTGCAATACTTGTGAACAAGGGGAATCAAGGCAAGTCAAAGAGGAAAATTGTGTCGTTTCGTTCTACGTGAAAGTTCGACTTGTTAAACAATGTCAACTATGTTCGTTATTTATTTAATGCACCTGTGCTTGCTATTATCAAACAACAGAAATAAAGTGAGAAACAAACCTGTTTACTTAATTGCATTCTGTATTCAAAATACAGCCGGAGTGTACTTCCAGGATTATTTCATATTCGGATTAGCATAATCTGCAAGCAGGGACGCCACCTATTCGTTCTTCGTAAATACGGTAAACAGTTCGATAGTTTTCGGGTAAAAGTGGAACATCTTTTCGCTTTTCCAGCGAGAACAGGCAGAGCAAAGAGGAAAAGCTGGAAGCACGTAACAGACAAGGGGGCGAGGCGGACAAAAGAAGATTAGGGAGATGGGTGGAAGGTTAGATGTTCAGCCTTTACGACGTCTAACATGGAGGATTTAGTCGGCGATGTTACGAAAATCCTCTCTCCGATAAGAGCATTTTCCCAGGTTTCACCAAGGACGATGACGTCGACATGGCACACTGAGTTATGCTAAACAATGCAATTTTAATTTGTCGTTTGTCTCGAGAAATACTTTCTCTTATTTCAAACAAATTATTTAACAATATTCTTCGAGCTATAATGTCCAATCTAAATTTCAGTATCCAAAAATAACACAGGCAAGTTCTACTGATTAATCTCTGTTAGTTTTTAGAAAAAAATACCGCGTATTGCCTAAGAAAACACATAACTCCAGAACTCTTTTTAGAGTAAAGTAATAGTTTATTAACTTGTCTATAGTATTCTATACTATATTGTATATTGTGTAATACTATAATACTTTACGATTTCATATAAACTTTCCATTTCTAATTTTATGATGTTTCGTCGAATAGAGTAATCAGATAACGTGTGATTTGTAAAATTTGACTGCAAAATTGCATTCGCTTTTTTACTTAATTCTTTATTGCTAAATGATAGTGGTAACTTATAGGGAACAAATGTCGTTGATAAAAATAAAAAGGTACTTCGTTAATACAGTATTATATTACAATACTATATTTTTTTATTATTATTGAATGCGAATTGATTTTTGCCATTAATCAGAGACATATAAATTAATCACGGTAGCTGAATAGAAAAATAAATAAGTAAACAAGGTTTATTTTCAATATCGTCGTTCGATATTAAACGAAATATCGATCTGGCAGAGATAACAGTGATTTGAAACATTAATATTGTTCCATTAGTTTTTCATTTTAAGCACTGATGGAAAGAAAACAGATCAAATCTTCTTTTGTATTTGCTATTCAGCTTCGCCTATTTGACTATGCATTACATTATGCTTAATAATAAATAATATAAATGTGTAATATATACATGTAATAATAATATGAACTTATGTACTTGCATAAAATTAATGAACAAATATATATTGTAAAAGTAATCTATTCGTTTGTTTATTCATGCAGTATTTTCATACCTTAAATACATGTTATTTACTTATGTTTTACCAGTATATGTGAATTTTCAATTCTATTTCTTGATACAGAGAAACTAATCAAATATAAAATTTTCAAAATAATCTAAACTGCAATATCACTTTATTAGGAAGATAAATATAAAATAATTTTATTAAAAAATATACAAACTTATACATGTAATACAACCTGATAAAATTTGGATCTATAAGTACAACAGTTATTTTTAATTAAACTTAGATACCAAAATAATCTCCTAATTTACAACATGCAATGGAACTACGATTATTCACACTATGCACTGACTGTCGGAATAAAATATTGAACAGTACAAAACTCGCTACTCAATTGCTCATTTTCAAAACATCGTGTCATTAATTAACACTTAATACCCAAATAATTTATACTTTCTTAATTAGATTCTTGTGTTAATCGTAATTTCTGGAGCAATTGTTGTAGCATTCATTCGATTGTGGGGAAAAATGTTGGAATTATAAGGCCTCAAATAAAATAGGTGCACAGTATGCTGCCACACTGAGAATTCAGATTGTTCGTCCAATCTTATGTTACTCTGACGTACTTACGTGAGAAATTTTTGGGTATTAATTCCATTTCTATTAAGTTATTCTGATAATTTTATTAATTACCAAATAGACAAATCTGATAATTCAATTTTTGTCAGACGAAAGTAGACGAAAATCCTTAAAAGGAGCTTCGACAGACACTTAAGACCGAAGATCACGCGCAACAACAATCATTTCTAAACAGTTCCCTGAAAAGTAAAAAATCTGCGGGCTGTTGAGATCGACTGATAGAAGAACGAATGGATGAATTTGTAATAGAAAAATATATTGAAATAAATAAAGGTATAAGTATAAGGATAATGTATAACTATAATGTATAAGATCAGATCCGCAGACTAAAAAGACATTATCCTTTAGATTTAAGCATTAGATTCAACTAGAATCGAACATATTATAAACATATATAATCCAAGTTACAGTACCACGCCAAAATAATTTACTTATAATTCTGAATGAGAATTGATTGTAAAAATTCTACCAAATAAAAAAAGTTTATGCTGATCCAGATCCTTACTCTCTCAGTGTTACAATACAATAGAATCGATAGGGAGCAGGTTTATATATTTATAGCAAAAGGACATTACCAAAAAAGTTAACCTTATAGCTTTAGCTAAAGGCTACAAGAAACAACAATAGAAATCTACTTATAGCTCTTTTGTTTCTAGACATAGTAATCCAAAAGAAAATTTATATTCGAGGGCACAATAATATGGACCACTCCTTATCTTGTCTTTTTTTCATTAAATTCTATTTTCTGCGTAATAGCGGTCTCCATGTAGAATTTTTCTTGAAGTAATTACTTCAACATGAGCGATAAAAAAACATGATTAGTCTGAAACTGAAACGATGCAAAGAACGCAACAAAATTACAAACTCTCCGCAACAGTAGTCTCGCGAGAATCACGAGCTGCGATGACGAATGCGAACAGTAATCACAGCCAGCAATTTCTCTCAACTCTAGACGATCCAATATCCGCGTGATTTCTTCCTTATCCCGAGACAACAATTAGAAAGCAAGAAACTACAGGGCGGATGGGGTTAGGCGAAAATACGAGGTACAATGAGAGGGAAAGTAACGTATAGATATCAGCAGCGTCTGGCACAAACGGCTCGTGAAAACGAGTTGAGAAACTCCTTCCACGGGACTTTCGAAGCTATTTCCAGGAGAAGGACACCGACAACCCCCGAAGGGGTGCGAAATGAGGGTAACGAAGCCCGTAACCGAATTTCAAATCGGTCGCTTCACGACAATCCTTCCGGCGTACCGTGCAATCTCATTCTGCCGAAAAGGACCGACAGATTATGTATTGAAGCAGCCTCGTATCTCTGTAAGAAGTGACACTGATTGCCCGAGTTTTGTACGTTGCGATCCGATTACATCCAACAGACAGCCAAGTCTTCGTAATCCATATAGCTCTTTTGTATTTTATTCAACGCTACGTTTACGGTCAATTCTCCCGTGAGAATTTCTAGTAAATCACGAGGTTCAGTCAGATATTAACCGGACTACGCGTACTACATTTTCGCTTATCCGGATGAGACTGCGTGGGAGCTCAAACAGGAGTGTCCTAACGACGTTCCATTCCATAGCGTTCTACTCATCGTTCAGTAGATAACACAATGGGCGAAGAAACAGCACGTCTTCCGTCGCACAACGCACGATTATTGAATTTTTAGCTGTTGAGAGCAGAATACTCACTGGAATTTTGCACAGGCTGCGACTACAGTTTGGGGATGGAACGTTGTGAAGAACGCGAGTGTTTGCGTGGCGTAAATTGTTTTCCAGTGGACGTCGATACGTTCGAAACGCGTCGCGTCCGCGACGTCCAGGGACAAGCGTAACGCCAGTAAATATCGAAGCAAATATGGGAAAGTGATCGAGTACGATCGACGCATAACAATCAACGAAATCTGCTCGAAAGTTAATATTAGTCATGGAAGTGTGGTTTTCATCATGCGGAAACAGTCAAAGATCTGCAAAATCACGACCACTTGAAGAGGCGTCAGGAAAAGGACGTTTCAAAAACAAGAAGAAGTAGAACAAATCGTGTGCAATTGGCTTTTGATTCAGCCCTTCTATTGCTACAAAACTGGAATGTAAATATTGCCAATCCGCTGGCAAAAGTGTACAGAGAGAAATGGAACATGCGTAGAAAAATAACTCGAATGTTCTTTTTGAAACATTTTATTGAAACATAAAGCTACAAAGCCCGGTTTATATTTGGCCGATCCTCGTAGATAACATTGTGACATGATACGAGCAGTAACTTCAAATTGTTACATGTTCTGACTGAATGAAAGAATTAGAAGATTATACAATAAAAATAGCGAGTATACAAACTAGAATTGGAGCGATTTCATAACGATAGTTTTGGACGTATGATTTGGACCTATTCAGATGAATTTAAATGAGTTTGTTCGTCATGTCGTAAGGGGAGTGTCTTCTAAGCTGAGTATGTGTTGATTAGTTCTGACACCAATGGACTTTCATGAAATGTAAATTGCTGTAGTTTGTGACTTCATCTCCGATGGTAGGTACATATTTCCAGGTTACTGTGGGTTATTTAGTTTTCAATGTACCATGGGGCCTTCCATATAGTCCGCAGAGTCATAATCTGTATTAACCTTCAAAAGTATCCGGACACTTACTTTTGACAAGACGTATTTTAATCACAAAATTACGGAAAAATTGAACTGCGGTGATTTTATTCTTTATAATCGCCATAACTATGTAGTATAATGATCAATATATAAGTCTTATGTTTGCTATTGAGTTATCCAGAAACCACATTGATCAACCCTATAAACTGAAAAGTACGGAAAAATGACGTGATGAAATTACCTTGAAATTACCTTGATATTTACCATTCTTTATAGCATTTTCTCGCGATGGATGGATTTCTAAGCTTTTTGAGAATCGAATATTAGCCATGTCCTCCAATTACCTAACGAAATTAAGAAATTCCCAAAAAGTGAAACTCAATCACTTTGCAGAACTATTTTGCTGCTCGATAAGCTCTTTATTTTCGGATTCTTCAATTTCTGAATTAAGAATGTCCTTCTGATATGACACAAAGACTTCTGAGATCAATGCAAACTGTGCTAATCAAATCTACGTATGTACTAGTAAACATATATTACCCTAGTAAACATATATTATTATATTACGTCTTTTAAGAAGGTGTAAGTGCTGCTTCTAATTATTAAATCATTCACCTCATATTCAAGCTCCTTCCACTAATTTTCTTGGCACGTTCCATAATCGGCCTCATCATCAGCCTCGTTAACAAATCCTTTTACGATGTTTGCCTCGAAGTGGCGCTCCCTACTAATTACTGAAATTTTGTGTCAGAATGTACGGTTTAAGTGGAACGAGAAGGATGATGGAAGTTCGTCGAGTCTTTAATGATCCACGATGAGTTCGAGAGATTATTAAAGTGTCGTAGAAACTTGGCTGATTTTTCCGAGCGTTTGGGTTGCAAATAGAAGAGCAAAGTCATATTCTTTGTTACTATTTAAAATTGTAGAGAAATTGTAGATGAAATTATAGAGAAATGCTAGCAACTTTTTTCTATTACGCAACATTGTTATTATTACATTTTGTTTTTTTTTCTTTTGTCTGTTCGTCATTTAAAATTTAATTTGAAATAGAATTCTATCGCTACAATCGTCCTCACTCTCTCTCTCTCTCTCTCTCTTTCCCTCTCTCTAACCTTTTGTTACATAAAAGTTTGATAATTATGCTACACACATGAAATTATTACCATTAACATTTTTAGACAAGAATCAATTCTTACTGAGATATAAGCCTTACCAAAAATTTCCAGGTTTAAACAATGTCCTTATTATGAAAAAGTAAAAGTAAAACTTCAAACAATAATTTTCTTCCTTGGGACATTAATGTAGACAACGCGAAGCGACATATTAATCAAAATATTCAATCTCTTTCAAAAGCTCAATTTATTATCGTCATAATTTTCTATTTTCCTCCACGAGAGAAATACGTTTTTAATTTCCAGATTCCACGTGCTGTTTAACGACGCGTGATATACCGTTTTATAAAGGGCGAAATATCTTCCGGCCCCAAAAAGTGTTAATTTATTTTACATGCATCTCCGTATCTTGTTATTTATTATAGAATGTTCAATTATAAATCTTCATTATACAGTTGCGACTCATGAGTTATGCGCAGGGAAACCATGCAGGTGATACAGAGATGCGGCCCACGAATTTATAGCCCTTAACTTGCGTCACGGTGTCGTTTCAAAAACGCATTTGCACCATCTGCTTCAACAACGCGCTTGTTCTTTTGAAAACACCCGTGGGACAAGGGCTCGGTGTCATTCATGAAATTCAACGTCGAACATTTCAAAGGACGTCGGTACAGTTTGCGCGACATGCACTTCTGGCCCATTGCTTGCCTTGTTTCCCCTTTTAATCTCGTTTTTTATTTTTTTCACAATACAACTTTTCAACTTATCTGCAAACAAATTTGTTGAATGATCGATATGCTGAATGACGAACTAACGCTATAATGCGAGATGATTCTGATTCTGTTTCTACGCGATACGGAAGTATTCACTGTTTCTGACCTTAAATTTCCAAATTTTGAAACTTTACTTGCCCAGAAGCTCCGTTTGTTTCGTATCTTAGCGAGCGATTAAAATTTTTTATAATATTAATTGACACCGTTGAAACGTGGAGCCACTGGAATTTGACAAAAACTATCTGTAACTTTGCGACTGTCAGCATTTTGTACGGATCTACTTCACTCAGGAAAGAATTCTCTTCCTTTTTTATAAGAAGAGAAATATATTTCCCTGAAGTCAGGAGGATGCAAACCGCGGGAGCGAGTGACAAGGTGAATTATGTTAAACACGTTCCTAACACTGATACTTTAATTCTATTACTTAATGCTAATACTTAAATGTCAGCACGCGTGTTCGCTCATTGCAACTGTCAACAGATATACGCTTCCAAGCCGCATTCTCGATAAACATGACTTCACACAAACAACTACACATATTACTAAATAATAACATGAATAATAATAATAATATCTGATTGATTTTTTCAGTGTTAGGTATATGATTAGATAATACAACGTATGCATAAGAGACTGAACGTGTGGCTGGAAACTGAAATATTTAGTTACAAGCCCGGATAAAAAGGTACAAGGTGACCTTTACTATGTTCATCGCCACTCCTACTGTAGCGACACTCAACAACAAAGAACTTTCCAACGGTTTCGTCGGTATAAAGTATACCATCGTCGACAGACTGTTTTCGAGAGACCGATGAAACATAAACAAGCCGCGACGAAGCGTAAATATCGACAAGCCTAAGGAGCCATCGATATCCCTACAGTCCTTCCGCCGAATACTTGGAAGAACGCGTGTGTAGTGGGCATATTGAGAGGCGATAAAAACAGAAAAGAATGGGAGTAAGAGAACAGTTGAGTTGTGATCGAGAAGCGAGATTGATCAGTCGAAATCGAGAGTCGTACGTAAAGAGTCGAAAACGAGAATTGTTAATAAATATACTGTTAAGCAAAACGCCGAGTATTTCTTTAGCACCCTATGCGTTCTACAGAAAACACCTCACTACCAATTTCAATTTTCTCAAGATTTCTTTCGCACGTCATCCAGAATTAGTCCTCGTAGCTTTTCAAAAACGCCCGACTCGTTTGGTGCAATTTCAAAAAAAAGATATTCTATTTCAAAGGGTATACTAAATACTTTCGTGTTTGACTATATGTATAGTTAGGACGCAAATTGAAGTGTTAAGTGGTAAACACTGATTGAGTTAGCCGCACTCAGTACGCACGCATCTTGTGATCAGGATTGCCAGAAAATCTTGAAAGAAAGAACTACGTACATATTATAGTTTTGGATTGACATCGCACGGCCCTGAACAAGCTCGAGGTCCTAATCTTCTTTAAAACCTACACGTTAGTTCAAACATGTAAACATTAACGCCTGACCGATTTTACAACCTTATTATATCGCCTCGAGCCACGAGAACTAAGGCCAATCACCTTACAAGGGTCAAAGAACGATATTTCTTAATTCTCCTTCCATATTCTCCATACTAAACGTAGCAATTTATTTTCTAATTAAATTTGCCAACAAAACGAATAATGCTTATATAATATATTCTTAGATTTTTCATAGTGTCAAAACAACAATTTACAAAATCATTTATACAATTTCATATTATAATATAAAGCAAAACTAAATATGCAAGAAACAAGAACGTGCTTTTTCCAAAGTCTAGTAAAAATGAAATCGTCTCTCAAAATTGCGTTTTGGGCTGTGACAAAATATAAACTCAATATTAATTTTGCTACGCCTTCATTCGATATTTAATGCATTTTTCTTTATTTTGTATTGTTACTATTAATCGACGGATTAATAGTAAGTCAGATATACTATCCAATAACTTATTTAAAGTTTCGTTTCGAATATCCGCCCACGCAGATTTTTTTTAACTATAACAATATTTTCTATAAGTGGCGTCTCCTGATCGTAAACTGTTTTTGCTAAAATTTCTCGCAGGTTCTCGATCAGACTCAGATCAGGGCTCGAAGCTGGGCATCGTAATAATTTCATTTCGAAACCTTAAAAGTACTTTTTTGTAGTGGCGACTCTATGAACGAGAGCAATGTGTCGTTAAAAAATTATCTTTTTATCTTCTATCTCAATTGTGAAAGGAAATAATTCGCCATGCAACATCTTCTGATATCCCATAGCGCTTAATCTACCCTTTATAAACACAATTTCACTTAACGTATCCAGTCACGATCAGTGGTTTCCTGGAAATATCGAAGAAATAAAGCGGAAAATGTGTTTGAGTGTGTAATTATTCACAGCGCTGTGAAATAACGATTTTTAAGAGAATTATTTCTAGTAAATTTATTAAAAGGGAGCTTAATAAAAGAGATACGACATCGTAAAATGGTTGATGGTATCGGTAACGTTAGGGGCCCGCTAACAGCAGTCAAACGAACCTCAAATGCTTTGAAGGCGTTCCAAAGGTCGGAACGCGGTTCTGTGACGAGGTTTGGTACGCTTTTAAGGCGAACGACAAATTTGACGTGGCGAAACGCAAAACGACATCGCGCTCGTGTCTGTGAACAAAGCGAAACGTACGCGCGAACCAGCAGCTATTGCTTTTAAGCAAGTTTAAAGTTCCGCGGAGGCGCTTTTAATAATGCAGCGTGTTTCGATAAAAACACGACCGGCTCTGATAAAAGTTCTACGAGCACGGCAGTTAATTACGCGAACCGGTACAAGTGGAGAATAAATTGCAGTAGTCGAGGCGCGCGCTATTCGCCAGTGAACATTTCCATTTAATTAATGTAATGGAACCAGTGATGAGTAACAATTAGTCTTTTAATAAACTTCGGAAATTAACCGTTCGACACTCTTCGATCGGGCCAAACTTTTGTTTTTCTATGCCTGACGCGCGTAATTTTCTATCAATTAGAGATCGCCGTTCGAATAGTAAACAATCTATTCAATTACTTTATATACACTTAAACAACAGCTAACCAACTTGACGTTATTTTATCTCTCCGCGGTATCCTTTCTCTTTCCATTTCTAATTATAAGACTGAAGTTAGAGAAAATATTTAAAAACTACGGGAGTAGAACGCGTTATATGTATAAATCACATCTTTGTATTCTTTTCATAGAAACATTAAGAGATACTAAGCTCTTATAGAACGTAGAACCATTATGAAATAAAAAAAAACAGTTTTTATTTGCTCCTTACTTTTTTTTTTAAATTTATATGTTTAAACGTTCTTTTATCTTCCTGTACATTTCCAAAATATTGATCATAATATTAGAAATATTCTTGGTTTATCATAAATTATCAATTATTTTTAAATTCTTCATTTTTTTAATTATGGGTGCATATTATTCTCGTTTTTAACATATTAAGTAGCTCCGTTTTAAATATCGGATGCGATCTTCGTTTGGAGAGAAATATGCCGTGCGTATAATTTACGACTATTTTTATGTACAATATTTTACTATAAATTTTTCGTAATAACAAATACGAAATTTCGTTTTTTCAACTATAACAGTTTCGTGCTTTTTAATAAGATTGTAACCGTTTCACACTGATACTACGCAGTATGCGGCACGTTTAACATAAAACAAAGCTATTAAATATCGCAAAGGGAAACTAATTAACAACTTTTCGTTCCGCAAAGCTAGTTCGAAACTTTTCAAAGCATTCAATTCAATGGCGAAGATTACCATGAATAGGAAATAATTTACAAGGTATTAAACGTAAGCTTCTAACGGAATAAGGATTCCTTTTTGCTTTAGAGTTTTTAATGCTCGTTATAAATATTTTCGAAAGAGTTCTCGTTTTTATATTAATTAAACTTTCTACACGATGTTATTCGATACCGATCCTGACTGATAAAATGTACGTAACGTTAAGAAAAATGAAATAAAATAAATAAAATACACCCAAAATACAGAATATTTATTTAGCAATATAGCAATCGGATTCAAAATCTGTGTTTAAATTTGAGATATAAATGCCTTTAATAAAATCCAATAAACCGTTTCTCTTTTAATTTAATGTCGAGAGAATTTATTAGATATTATTTCATTTAAAACATTCTCTACTCGTGTGCAAATTATCTCAATCTTAGTAACAGCTTTTTAAGAAACATTTACGAAAATGCTCATCTTCTACGTTAAAAATATATATACTACGAAAATTAGTGTGCATTCTGTTATGAAAATTACTTAACAAAACACACGATGCTAAAAGTTGTCAAAAACTAAAAAACTAACTAACCAAGAAAATTAAGACAATTTGACTAACCTGACCAATATGGACGGGACTTTAAACTTTATAAACGGTTTAGATGGTTTATCCTCCTCATTCCACTTGAATTTCCCATTCGGTAGCAAAAAGACACATTTTTAGACTTTACTGACACACAAAAAACCTACAAACAAGTTGCACTGTTTATCGTCACCGGAAGGAGGGAATTAACGCCGCAATCAGAAAAAGCCATTTCGACGTTTCATCTCGATCGCATGTTCTGCAGCGCACCAAGCGGTGTCTCGTAAAACATCCGATCTTTTTTCCACAAGCTACAGTGTATTATCTACTCGACGAAGACGCACGTACCACGGTTACAACTGGAGCGCGAGCATGCTCGAAAATGTCCTGCAAACAATGCGTTGGAAATATCGGCGGAACAGCGAACAGACGTATTTGCAGATGCTGTGCAAACGACGAACATCGAGGCGATACACGGCAGAGGCTGAGTACCCGGCAAATACTTCCACTCGGCAGAGGCAGAGCGCGAGAGGTATTTATAATTTTACAGAATAATCGGACTATCGCGTTCCATCGTACGGTAAATCGGCATCGTTTCGATGGCATAACCACTCGAGCCGTGTTTTGTAATATCAATCGATCGTTTCAAATATTGGCTCGTTTAATAGCGAAACGACGGGATCCTGAATATCGATTGACGTCGTTAACATCGCGAGTGCCTCAACGGCCATCGATCTACTTTTTCTCGTTTTCGTTTTCTTCGCTTTTTCCAATCCTCTTTTTTTGCTCGTCGTTTTATTTGCCCTACTTCGTGGTAATGTGTGCGACTAGCTCCATTATTCGCAACTGTGGACGTCCACCGCGAAGCCAGTGGGTAACGTAGAAATTGTGATTATCTGGAGGATCATCGAAGCTACTGAACGTATTACAGTACTTTTTTGTGATTGGTCGCAATGAACTTGCAGAAACGTCCTGTCCTTTTCGATTTCGATGATTTTTGAACACACTGCAGAAATCAAAATTTCGAACAACTTCTTCCTATATATGTAACCGTCGATCTCTCAGTTTCTGAGATATTCGCAAAAAGTTGTAGGTACCGCTACGGTGAATTCCGCCTATAATTGTGCGTTTCAGGCAGATTGAAATAAGACCAAACCCGATATAGTTTGTCACATTTACATGTTGTCTTTTTCTAAGTTGAGCAAATGTACCTGTTACACGCAATCGGATCTTCTGGACGATAATCGATCGTCAAGGAGACCCAATTTTCGATCAATTATGGAGAAAATATGCATAACAGGTTTTTGTATAGTATTCATAGAAAGGTGTTAGTGAAAATTTCGTGCTATACTCTTCGGGTTGTTTTCAACCCAATCCTGTTTTCCTATCCTTAAAGTATTTTTCAAGTTTGAGGCATTGTGACAGAATCACTGCTAATACACATGTTTTCTCGGTTCTATGCTTATACTTTATGCTGATGTTTTTGTTTGGAACATCAGAATATCTTGTCTATTGAGACGCAAATGAAATTGAGAAATGTATCTTAATGGAATAAAGTTTAATGTGATAATAAATGAAAACTTATTGATATAATGTATTAAAGCCATTCGGGAAGAGAAACATGTGTAAACAAGATTAAATCGCAGAAAAAATGGATTGTTTGGAATTAATGGTTTCGTGAAATATTTGAGACAATATGTAGATCGAAAACCAATTCAGGGGATAAAACCATTCGCGAGGGATTCAATTCTATCCAGTGATTCTATTTTTACAAAGATTTATTCAAACTTCAGCTTAATTAAAGAATTGTATACTCGTTGAATATTTTTCCAGAATTTTCCCATGGGCAAATTTTAAATCCTATTTTAAATATCGAGTACGAGATTCGATATCCAATATCAAAAAAATCCATTTTCCTTGCTATTTTTTTCGATTTATTTTCTAACAGTTGCGTGTTAGGATTGGTGTATCCTGAGAATAATGTATTTTTCAAAAATTAATAGAAACAATTCATTCACAAAATCTTCAATTTTCTGAACTTTACAAATGTAACCAATAAGAGCGGAAACTTTTCTTGACTACCCGTGTCAGGTATCGGTGTTCGGGGCGGACCGAGCGCCGATAATCGAAACATTCCGCAGCATCGAACCGCCGATAGTCGCTTTTAGTCAGTCGCTGAGAAAACGTCAAGAGGTGCAGATCCGAGACTTCGGCAGCCCTCATCGTACAAAACACTTAAACAAACGAACGCGACCCGTTTTCTTGAAAAACCATTTAGCCCTCTGCCTACACAGTTTTCCAATTTTTTCTCCAAGGAGACGGCACGGCATTGTTAATGCTTACGTGTGGGTGTGAGGAGAATCTCTTAATATTACATTAATCCTATTCGTATGATTATGTCATTTGTAACAAACTATTTGTAAAACTAATAAGATTGTAAGAAATTAATTACTTCTAATAGACTACGTAATTTTTGCAACATTGTATCTTGTATTTTTTTACAGCTCTTTTCCTAACAAGGGAAGTGAATAAATTTTGTTGCATCTTAACGATATATGTTCCAATACGTAAAAGAACTAGTAGAGCCAGAGCTTTCACTAAAATATCTCATACGTCAGAAATATATGTAAACTTTCGCGACAGCATGTATCTTAAGCACCAGTAGCCGTCCGTCTTATGTTTTCTATTTTACCTTGAAGCAGCATCGAAACAAGTTTATCCGAGTACAAATCGCAAATGCAGGAAAAAACTGGGTTAAAACTCATCACGAGAATGCAACCACCTATCCATCTACCTAAATCCTATCTACAACCTCAATCCTCGGTAGGATTTCGGTCCACTCTGTACACAGGTAGAAAGTAGTAGAGCCAATTTTCCAGGATCGTGTAAAAGTTCCTCCGGCGATTCGATGAATCGCGCAGTGCCGAGTGGCAATGTGTGTCGTACTATTTAGAGTCGAATCTATGTACACGAGTATGTGTTCTGGTTTTCGTCTCTACCTCATAATCAGTGCTCCACCTTTCGCAAGTAGCAAAAGATTACGAGCAGTGTAAATTGCAGATTTTACTCGATTTATTCGGCCGAGTTACGAAAGAATCCTTCTAATAATTCTTTCGATGCAGTTTGGAAGGCTCGTTCTTCGATTTCTTCGTATTTCTACGTGCAACCCCTGTTGGGCAAAATCGTATTGCGTCTTTTTTGCGTTAAACGTGTCGTGAATTTTCATGAATAATATCCCCGACTATGGTGGTACAATGAAGAATATTTTATGTTTTGAGTCCTAGTATCTTTCATAAGCTCAAAGTGATGCATGTCTCGTTGTTGCTGCATACACTGCGCCGTTTTTGTGCCACGCTACAAAATATTAAGCGTATCATTTGAAACGTCCGTTGCTTTCCGTAAAAATACACACGTTTTTCATCAGCGAATGATACGTGAAATACGGCGAGGAAAAATTGTATAATAAACAAGATATTTCTTACTCGACGTTTTAATTTCCGAATTAACTTTGTATTTTTGTACGTAACGTTTTAAAAGTATCGATCGTCGTGATGTTAGAAATACTCCTGGCTTTTACAACGCGTCGTCAATCGATCAACTACTTCTAAATATTTCAATCTTTCTCTTTTTGGACTCGATGCATAATTTCCCTCTTCAACTAACGAATGAATTTCAACTCAGAAAAATCTACAAAAACAGACACGTGATATTTTCCTCTTGTCATCTTCACATCATTAGGTCGTTACACAGCGAATGTCCCTTTGTAGCAAAATCTTGTTCCAGTTTTGGATCATAAAACATTCAGTAGTGATATACCAACTGCTTCCTTTTGTGTTTTACTTCGTCTAAAAGGCTTCAATCCATTATTCCCTTTGTAGCGACCACTTGCGCGAGACCTGCGCGTGAGAATAAATGCGGCATTCTTTTTACGAAGACGCGTTCTAGTATTCCACAGAATTTTTACGAAACGCGAGAATAAATGAAAATCGGCGAGAAGTGAACGCGCGTCGTGAAGTGGATCATCCAGAAAACCCGCGGGTTTTCACGATGTACAAAGAAGCGTACGACAAAAGGTAATTGGAGTTCTTCTAAAAACAGTGACTTTCTATTATTTAAAGAGATCCAAATTTTTTCTGCATAAAAGTTCAGATATTGTGACAGTTTACAATTAAAGTATAGAGATGTGTAGATGCTCCCCTCCATGGTAGAACTCCCTCCATGAAACTACATGTGGCGTCTGTGCGAATTTTACTTTGGAAAGCTCGTCTATAGGAAGAAAATAAGCTCAAAAGACAGAAATTCAAAAGAATAAGGAAGCCATATTGGTACAACCTTATATTCTCTTCATGATAGAATTTTTTTGAAATTCGCTTTGTAAGTCAGAATCGTTGTTGCTTCAGGATAATGATCTCGCCTACTATTGCTCGTTGGTAAAAGGGCAACAACCTCTTATAGACAATTAGTAATATCATTGGATTTCAAACATTTCCGAAATAAAAAAGTTAGAAAGAGTTAAGAGTCAAGAGTGGAGTGCTCGTTTGTCTGTGAGTGTGAACTCTAATTCGAAGGAAAAATAAAATCAATACCCAGCAAGAATTGTATATGGTATCTCACATAAACTTTTACCAAACTTCTGTTGGTTTCATAAGATTTTTAAAACAATTACGATCTAGTTCTTTAAAAGTACAATACGTAGAAACTACTATTTATGTTCATGAATATAAATTTATCAAAGCTACATATGATAACATCAGATTTTCACAGAAGCAGAATGAACAGGTATAAAAATGTGAGATGAAATACGTCAGTTTAGATGATTTTCCCTCGATTAAAAATATTCATTTTAGAATTATAATACAACTTGATACGATCTAATATTTGTACAGTTATTGTTAAATAGTAATAAGTTGCGTCCGTAGGAGATGAGGAGTTAAAAATCGAGATAGATGATAGGATAGCGTGCGAGATTTGCAGACGAAGAAAATAAGGGTTGGAAGATACCTGTAAACTAGATGGATGTGAGGAAAAACTCAAGCAAGAAACGGATGGTGGAGAACATAGACTGAAGGGGATCGACTGGATTATAGATTTAGTAAAAAGAATTAGTACACAGCACTCATAGCCATCTTAACCGCGTAATAAGTGTTAAAGATAGCCACCACTAAATATTAAAGTTCATTAAAGGTATAATTAAGGTATAATAAAGTTCATTAATAAGTATAATTGACTGTTTGAATACTTTTGTGATCTCTGTGAAATATTCTGCTCCATGCATGCAATTACTTGCATCGAGTATCTCGTAATTTTTTAAATATATTATCTCAGATGTCTGAAATATTACCAATAAATATAATCATAGTCAAACCTCGTAACAGCGTCAATGAAATTCGAAAATGTGTCATATAACACGTATAACAGCTGTTGGAGGTTGGAAGTTGTTCTTGGAATTACATGTGGCCTCACGCTCTATCTACAAGCGACCACGAGACTTTTAAAACTTGAACGATACTTGAGAGGATAAGTATGACACGATTCGATGCTGTACCTGCCGCGGTTTAAGACGAACATTCAAATACGGTTATGCTTCGAATTGCTCAAGCAATAAAAGGTCTATTGAACACGATGTACCAAATTAGTAATAACAATTGGGAAATTTAAATGAAAATCGGTGGTACAGCCAGCAATCTATGCCCGGAATATGGAAAAATTGCTACATCATTACGCAAGAAGGAACAGACATTTGTCGAAATATAGTAAACATTATTGGAACATCCGAGACAGCTCGTAACTAGACATGGTACCTATAAATTTAGAAAAAATGGATACTCATACGATGAAGCAAAAAACTACAGCGAAATTGGACCATCGCATCCACTGCTTATCCGAAAAGGATCATTTTCGAATTGCTACTAATTTTTAAAACGAAATCAACGCTACGAATTTGAACATTTGCGTAAGAACCGTTTCGAGGTGTCTTCGTGATTTTGATCTCGAAGAAGTTTCAGAAGAGTCCACTACTTGGTTGCAAAAATCAGAAGCCGAGTATTGTTCCCGCTGAAGCACACATGCACTGGACAGTACAAATATGAGCAGTATATTTGTAGAGGACTTGTGTAGGATGGTTGATCGTGAGATTTATCAGACGATATTGCTCGTTGCTGACCGTCAAGTGTATTTTAAAATATTAAATAAATAAGTACAGACAATATTCGCTAAGACGCTCGTACTAACGAATTCGTTAAAGACAGGGTAAATCGCTAATTAAATCGTTGATAACTCGTTCATAACTAATAGACACTCGGTAGATACTTACAGATACTCGTAGATACTCGTAAATACTGTCTGCTTACGATCGCGTCCGTTTATTTATACTGGTCGAGGGAGAGCCAGAAAATTCGAATTCGTCTACGTTTGACGGTTGCACGTAGCGACGACATTGCTTTGCCCGGAGTTTATTTATTATTACATTATATGTATCCTAATGATATTGATACTCCGAGGCAAAACAATACCATAATTTGAATTGTCCTCTAGCTCGTGTACTGCCACATATTTTTGAACTGTGTTATTTTCTGACGAATGGAAATTAACTATATAACAGACTGTAACAGAACGGAGTTCGAAGAAAACGAAGGATCGCAGATTATCGATTATTTATTATCCATAAGATAACGCGATAACTTATCAAGAACGTAGTAGTGTTTAACTTTCGTCCGCTACTGTATTACATGTATCCATCGTGTGTAACAGGTTCGGAGGCAATCGAGAGACTAGCATTCTACTTTGACATTCGACGGTGTTTGTTACGGCGGATGAACGTAAAATAACGTGGAACGTCGCGGAGCTAGGGGGCCGATAAATGCGCGAAAGCTGCGCGGAAATTATGGCCGGACACAATGCGTCGTTACTTAGTGAATTAATGACCGGGCTTCCCGAGTGGATCGACTGCTTTTTTGCGATAAGCGGTCGGATTCAGCCGGGTCGACATTTACGGTGGAAAATTTTACAGAGCTTTCAGTGGACTCAATGGAGCATACCCGTGTCGATCCACCCCTCCTCCATGGCCCCCTCTGTAACGAGAATCGAAAATCAACCGTGGCGCATATGCACACTTTGTAAATTGCTGCCGTGCAACGATTCGAGATAAATCGCCGGCATACATTTGTAATATCCGTCGCGTGCGACAGCCTCGATTTATCGCGTTATCTTGTAACTTCTAACTGTACATAGTGTAAACTGTTATTCGCGAGCTGCGAACTGCGTCTTGATTTGCGATTTGTTGCAATACCGGTTAACTAACAACGGAACATCGGTGACTGACACACGACGATTTTCATGAAACTTTGCACAAGTGTTTATGTTTCTTATTTATCTTTGTACGACCTACGTAAGAATTTAGTCGTATTCGTTTACTTTAAGGAAGAAATCGACCCTTTCATCAACGCTTCTACGTAGGTGACTGTAAATCGTAAACACAAGGTGTCAACAAATGATTCAAATGAAAGTTATACCGTGTCTTGAGACCTATAAATATGAGCGAAATATTCTTTGGAGAGATCATCTTTTTATGAGAATTGCGTTCTTAGGTAGGTCTAATGAACACGTGTGCAAAGTTTCGTCGAAATGATCGTCTATCATCATTGTAAGAATTGACATCACGTATTAATCTCAAGATCCTTCAAGTTTTTATCTTTCAATGTTGCTCTTGTTTCAAGCAGAAAAGGGGCTTTTAAGGAAAATTTAACATATGAAGCATACAAGACTATAGAAAATGTAATTGCGTTTAAGGAAACTCGGGGTTGAATGGAAGAAATTGGCGAGCTGGTAATAATTTTTTGGTTTGAACTTTGCGTCATCGTTAAACTAACATGGAGCAAGTTAAAATCGATCTAAGGGAACTTTTATAAAACCAACTTGATTATTTTAACCAATTCAGCCATAAATTAGTATAATATTATCTTACACATATTCTCACATAGTGTCACTGATAACCTCGTACTTGATGAGACAATAAACATTAATTTAAAAAAATACATATTAAGGTAAAGCGAAATTTGAGTACGTTCCAATAGAAAGACATAACAAACATAATTTACTTCACAATAAATAATATAGTTAGATTATAATAATTAATGGAAAATGTGTATATGTCAGGGAATATAGAACAAAACAGGAATATTTAAAAATAAATACGATATGTACACGACAGTTTATGATTTTCATCAATTTAAACGGTTTCCTATTAAAGAGGAAATAAACTGTCGTGTCGTATAATATTTTGTTGATTTCGATGATAATTCTCTCTGGCGCTATGCAATATACAGTGACGAGTATATCAATAGATTCTTTTGACAATTTAGCTTAAATTCGATTTTCCTTACAGATTTCAAATATATTTTTGTCCTAAACGCTATTTCATATAAATATTCATTATACAACTCATAAACTGCAATTAAAAGAGGATCGCGTATATGAATAGCAGTTATTCCTTATTTTCCTCAAAATTCAGAAACGTTCTGACGACAGGAAAGTACGATTCGGTCGAAAATGACCCAAATAACGCGGCAAGCTTAACGAAGAACGTTCCTCAATTGCTTTTAACGAATGATATCATGCGTGAAACTTATGCATCGACAAGGAATTTCAAATTAAACGCATATCACTGACTTGTAACGTTTACTCCAATTTGCAACCGAACTTTCCAGTTGGCAACATGCAATTTGCGACGAACTCTGCGTTTAATATTATCCCATCCTTTATGTCCTTGGTATTCTGAATAATTTTAGCTTACACGAGATATCGGGGCTATAAAAACATATAAAAATTTTTATACAATTTTTTACAATTCTATGTAATCGTTTTATTCAAATCTATGTATTCTTTCGATCGAACACCTTTTAACGGAATACAAATAAAATTCATTATTGTCAAAGTTCAATGAAATTTTATCTGTAATATTATTAATTGCGGTCAAGTCGATGTTCTTATCAATGCTAATAATTTTTTTTAATTCAAGGCTTATTACGTTTATTTACGTTGTAACATAAATAAAGATTGGAAAACTTTAGATACATATAGTAAAAAGCTGTACATCATTATAATCTCATATACAAATATATGTTTGGAATAGAACAGATTAAGTAAATAAGCAATTAGTTAACTAAGGAGCGATAGTGAGACAGGTATGACAAGCACGGAAGAACGGATGAAAGGAATTGTAAGCCAAACTCACTTCTAGGTTGATGAGGTTGAAGTTAAATAAATAACGAGATAATAATATGTATATACATACTTATAATAATATCTCATAATAATAATCTCATAATAATAACTCAGGCGAAAATATTAATAATATAATTGCACTCCTCAAAGAAATCAAAATGTGTGCCCAACTACGAACAAACAAGTATATTTATTTATTTATTTGTTTGTAGTTGGGCATTAGATATATTGGATATATATATATATATATATATATATATATATATATATATATATATATATATATATATATATTTGTTTGTTTGTAGTTGGGCAATATATATATTGGATATATATATATTTGTTTGTTTGTAGTTGGGCACACATTTTGATTTCTTTGAAGAGTGGAGTTATATAATATTATTAATAATTTCACATGGGTTGATAATTTCATTGATATTGTTTCTAATACAACATTTTTTTCCAATTTCTTTTAAGTGGCCGCGATAGATAAGTAAGTGTCAGTCTGACGTGGCCAAGCATTACACGTGTAATAACCACTTTGGCCTATAATGTTAATAACATTATCCGAAAGAAATTTGCTTCTTCCAAACGAACGTTATTGAATGAAATTTTAACTTTATATTATAAAACACACATAGGTACACGTATTTAAAAAATTTCAAATCTTCGAAATGTAATTATGTAATGTCAAAGTAATGTACGTATAAATAAATACCGAATATTGATACATATTTAGTTTAACACGTAAGTCTGCTTTTGAATCTATTTCAGTTTTTAAGTACAGAATAGTTAATCACGATCAAACGTCGAATAATAGGAAAGTCAAGTACCTGGCACGTCGTGTCAAATTTTTCTGAATCTTGGTTGGGACAAAAAGAATAAGCAAATCGTTAATAATAGCTGGTGTCGGCTAGCTGTGCGAAACGGCGAAATGTCATAGAATTCAATGAGTTTAATTGGACACCGGCCACTATCGATCGTCGCTTTCGGCGTGTAGATTGGACCGGTTCGTCAAACCTTCGTACCATCGGTTCTTGCTGTCTCCGCAAATAAATTTAGTCACCCTCATATAGGGCGCGGGTATTAAATAAAAATGAAAGCAATTCGTTCGCATATCGATTCGCTTGTTCATCTTCGCTTTTACGTCGCTTGATTGTGCGCAATGAAAACGATTTCCATTTACACCAGTATTGCATTTCTTTTCCTTTGCTGAAACAAGTCCCCAACCTTCCATCTTTTCATCTTGTCTAGCTTTGTATTTGTTTCGTTAATTTTTACAGGTAAGAAATTATATTCTTGTGAATTCTACGGAGGCACAACATGATACATTATATTATTTCCTGCCTTTTACAGTGAAATATTTCAGACTTCGCTACGTCCTCAAACTCACATCATTGCCAAACTTGTACCATATTTGGTTTCGAAGCCAAATATGTATTTTTTCATTCCCTCAAAATATTGCTCGTTATAATACTACAATATCGAATGTATTAAAATATTGCTTGTCTTAATAATTATATCTTTGACTTCCTTAAAACTTCACCAATTTACGAGATATTTTTAAAATTTATTACATCTTTGGATATCTTCTAGAGTTTATCTTCATGTCCGATCATATAATGTTCTCCTGTTTAATATAGTGGCATAGTTTAGTATAGTGACATAGAAATCAGGGAAAAAATGTGTTTATTATGATTTTCTTCTATCCATCTTCGATCCATCTATCGCCCATAATTATATTTACATTATAAGCTCTCTATAAAATCTTTATATTATATATGAAACGAAGTCGATGCTTTGGAAGAAAAATATGAGGTAGAGACGTCTCCTTTTAGAATTCAACTCTATGACCTTTAGTAGCGATCAATACATGATCAGTTAAGAGCAAGAAGCAATATAATCCGAAGACCTTAACGGGATCTCGTAGTCTAGGTCGTTCTTTCTTCGCTGTATGTAAGTCTATACGCGTGTACTGTACACAGTATACATTTTCTACCTACTTGTCAGCTGCATGAAGCAGTTATAGATGTAACCCATAAATTCCACGAACCGTCCAAAGGTGATATGTCAGTCACCGATATACATCGGAATCTTTTAATTACATTTAACAGTCGGTAAAATATATTGACGCAATAAAATCTACATTTATATTGAGTTATATGTATTTGACATACATATAGCGCGATATTATATGATATAATTAATTACGATTTTTAATTATCCGTATCGACCTTCCGTATACGCAACAATTTTGGAACTGTATTCAATTATTTTAGGCTCCATATATCGTAGAATTTGATCACTCGTATTTCACGAATACACGCGCAACTATTCTGAAATTGGCATTTAACGTATTATTAAAGCATCGAATATTAACGTTTTGTTATAATATCATATTGTGTACTATTAACATTTTATTATGATATTTATTATAAAATCGTTGCCGAGATCCAACATTCGTATATTTTACACTCTTCATAACGTTTCGTGCTTCTCTGAGCTATATATAAGTTCATTTAAACGCGCCTTTTATGTGTTCAATACTCAAACTCGATACTCAAACGCATCTTATATTCATATCGCGTCTGCTTATGCTCAAAATTCCACATACATTGCTGAATATTTAGGACGCATTTGGACATACATACATTTGTCTCGCAGCAAATCCTCACATTCAAAGCAGCTACTGTCTCTTCTCAAGCACTTGTTATTCATAGCCATGGTTTGTGAAGTTCGTTCGCTTTTGGAGATCTGTTTACGGCGTTTTCAGACGCTTTCGTCGTTTGCTGTGTACGTAGAGCTTCATTAATCCTTCGGCGAAATTTCGTTGCTTTTGTCATAAACTTTTTTGAAATATTTAGATGTGTACTTTTTGCTCAAAGTTAATTTCAAAACTTTCATCTGTGTTTATACGTGGCAATGTTTGTGTTTGAAAATAAAATTCTGGTTACTCGCCTTTCCTTGTTTGCTCGCTTTGCTTTGCTTGTTATCCGGTTACAATGGTTTTGCTCCTTGAGAATCGAAATGAAATTCTGCCTGCAAATATCTCTGGTTTGTTTAGCACGTTTGAAGGAAATTTTGCGAGTTGGTGTAAAATATACAACATTTATATTTTAATAATCCTAATAACTTCATTTAAAAAAATAAGAAATGGCAATAGCATGAACGGTAATGCGCTAGGAAAAAGAGTCCCGTTAATTTTATACTTCAATTAAATGTTCCAACAACAATAAGATCGTTTTATACGCTGCTGCGTAGTTCACAATAATTTAAATCGCCATACACTGGAGATAAAAAAAGACTATTCAAAAACCGATGAACGACTACTTTTGTGTATCTCAGCGTCAGTATTATTTCTTAAAATTTTTCATTCCACGTATTCAGAGACCCATCAAGGATCCTTATAAAAGCTCGATTGAACTCGCTTTTGCAAATGTCGAACAAAAGGAACAGAAATGCGTAGAATATAAAAAATGGCTCTCCATTTTTTCAACGGACAGTGAAACAATGGTAATCCGTTTATCGATTAATCCGAATAAAAATTCATCCGAATTAAACATATAAAAAAGAGAGAAAGAGAGAGAACGTGAAAGAAGTCAATAACAAATATTATCAAAAGACAAACCAAGGTTAATCACGAAAAAAAGAAATCAATTGAAATCTGTGTTGCTAAGACGGAGCAAAAGGAAACATTTCATAAAGTCTCATAAAACACTTACAATACAAACGTGAAACTTCTCTACGGCAAGTTTACAAATACTTTTGTGAGCCCTTGAGGGCTATGATAAGAGGACGACTAAAACGCGTGGTTTTCATCGGTACAAGGTATTCAAACGTTTCAGCATAGTAAGTACATCGCGCTAGAGTACAAGGTTAAGAGGAAAACACGAGGCCGTTTACGAGAGCCACGTAAAAACACGGTGGAAGCCCATTATTGTCAAACGTTATGTAGCATTGGAGCAGCCGTTACGAGAGGAGAAACGAGGCGGCGAGCGTGAAATTTCGTTATTAATTGGTTGGCTTCGAATATTATGTTTTGCGTATTGCGTGTTTCCTGCTACGCGTTTCAACGTCCACTGTGAGCGCCGCGGCGTTTATGGTCTCGCTTGTCGTGCCACTCGCTTATTAAAATCCTACGCTTGAGCTGATAGCGTCGTTTGACGCGTCCCGCCGCGTCGTTGTATCACGCGCTCGTCGCCGCATAAATACGAAAATGTGCACGCCGCTGCACGCGTGTACACGAGTTTCCGAAAGGTATATCTCGTGCGCGCTCTTCCCTCCTCTCACCTGGTTGGCTTTTTCGAAATTCGCGCACGCAGCGATAGCAATATGTCATCGTGCTAGTTGCGCGGTTCCTTCCGGCTGGCGCGATCTGTCCATGACTCGAGCGCGACATATTTTTGGCGTGGTCATTTTTAACGATTTCTGCGCGAATTGACATTCGTAGCCTGTGTGTTTTAATACTCGACGACTTCCTAATGGCGTTGGCCGATGCCTGTCGGACACGCGTTGTTTCAGATGCGACTTTTAGCAGAAATGCCGCAACAACGGCTCGCTGGTTATTTATTTCGACGTCCATTATCGGAATCCAAACGCTTTTCCCGTGGATGATATTTATGACGGTACTTTCGTCGATGAAACGTGCGCTCGCCGTTGACACGGCCGTCGGAAACGCGCAATGATTCTCTCAGAATGAACACATCGAGTTCCGAATTTTGTGCGGGAGTAATATCCGCAATTCGACGATGTTTTTCTGCAGTGCATAAGCTGCGTCTCAGAGCCATAAGGCGCCGCGAGTAATTAGAAACTGAACGCCGTTTTTAGACTTTTCGTAAGATCAGAACAAAGATCGACAAAATATTTTATATAATCTCATGTTATGATACGATAAACAAAAGTTTTCTTCTTTCGAAGTGTGGAAATTACATTTTCTCTTAAAATTGAAGGGCGTTTATAGAAAACACTGTACGTGCCAAAATTGACACATTTTGGTTTTCTATTTGAAAATGTTATTATATACGTATCAATGAAAATATTAATTAATTAATATTAATTAATTTAAAATAATATAAAATGTAGTACCTTTAACTTAAATTTTACTTTTTAATAATTTAAGTGCAATCTCCCTTTATAAATATTATTCTAAATGTTATTAATAATGCTAGAAGAGTAAACACTGTAAGTGCCAAAATTAACAAATTTCGGTTTTCTATTTGAAAATGTTATTATATACGTATCAATGAAAATACTGTAGTATTCAATTTAAGATAGTAATATTAATTTAAAGTAATATAAAATGTAGTACCTTTAACTTAAATTTTACTTTTTAATAATTTAAGTGCAATCTCCCTTTATAAATATTATTCTAAATGTTATTAATAATGCTAGAAGAGTAAACACTGTAAGTGCCAAAATTAACAAATTTCGGTTTTCTATTTGAAAATGTTATTATATACATAACAATGAAAATACTGTAGTATTCAATTTAAGATAGTAATATTAATTTAAAATAATATAAAATGTAGTACCTTTAACTTAAATTTTACTTTTTAATAATTTAAGTGCAATCTCCCTTTATAAATATTATTCTAAATATTATTAATAATGCTAGAAGAGAAAACACTGTAAGTGCCAAAATTGACAAATTTCGGTTTTCTATTTGAAAATGTTATTATATACATAACAATGAAAATACTGTAGTATTCAATTTAAGATAGTAATATTAATTTAAAATAATATAAAATGCAGTACCTTTAACTTAAATTTTACTTCTTAATAATTTAAGTGCAATCTCCCTTTATAAATATTATTCTAAATATTATTAATAATGCTAGAAGATGGTGTGGCAACATTGTCTCTATAGAAAAAGATATAACTGACAATAAACATTAGTTAATTACTTTCTGGCTTTCGCCTATCCCACCTATCCAAACGAGTCGAGTTTTGTTTACAACTGAAAAATAACGTATATATGTTTTTCTAGAGGTATGTTTATCCTTTTTTGGAATTTGTAAGACTACTTCTCCTCTTGACAAACTTAATTATTACAGTGTTTTCTACAAACACTGTTTAGTTGTGCCTTTGGCTGTGAAAAAAACAAAAATAAACTCAACGTTGATCCTGTTACGTTTTCATTCAATGTTTATCGAATTTTTCTGGTCATGGTAATAATTCTATTGTGAAATCTTGAAAGCACTTTTTTGTAGTGGCGGCTGTACGAATGGAAGCTTTGTCTCGTTAAAATAAATTGTCCCTTTGTCTTCTATTCCGATTATGATAGACAATAGTTCTTCATGTAACATATCCTGATATTCCATAGCGTTCAATTTACATTTTGTAAAAACAATTTCAATCAACATATCCAGGCATGATCAATGGAACTATTGGAAATATCTAAGATCTCGGAAATAAGAGAATAAAATAGAAAATGTGTTTGAATCCATAATTATTCTCAGCACTGCCTATGGATCGAAGTATGCCATGTTCGAAGCAATACTGAGAAAAAATGTTTTCTCAGAAAAGGATAGATTACAGTGACAGACACAAATATTCATACACTTGATTCGTCGTTGAAAGAAAAGAAGAAACATCTCCTATATTGTTAAATGCACTCAGATATACATAATATGTAAATAATTGTATAGCATACACATTTACAGCAATTAATACACACAAACAGACGTCGAATGATTCGGGAACTTATAGTGAGACAACGTTCGCGCAATGGCAACATTTTATCCAGACAAAAGATATTAATGGTAGAAATATTCTGACTAAAGAAAGCATAACGGAATATTATTTTACTATACGAAAATTCAATTCAGAATAATAATATAAAAAGAACTTTCAACGATAGCTTACTAATTTATTCTGAATAAGTTTATTCGATTTTGCATATTTCTAATCATATTTCGTCGTGATCTACTTTACACCTCGTACCTATAGCAGAGATTGAACATTTTAAAACGGACAGCAATTTATCGAGACAAAAGATATTAATGGCAGAAAATATTCTGACTAAAAAGAAAACAGTATATAATCAGCATAACGGAATATTTATTTTATTATACGAAAATTCAATTCGGAATAATAATATAAAACGAACTTTCAACGATAGCTTACTAATTTATTTTGAATATTCATATATTCTAATATATTGCATATTTCTAATCAGATTTCGTCGTGATCTACTTTACACCGCGTACCTATAGCAGAGGTTGAACATTTTAAAACGAATGTGCAGTTACGAGACGCGATGTAGTTTGATGAGAGAGGTCACTTTGTAATTCGTATATATCATGCAGTTAACTGGAAAATGATCTCGTGTTGAGAACGCTTTTTCTCAGCTTATATCCTGGTCGATATATGTACGTATACCTTCTTACTGCCTTATTGCCTACCGATTCGATAATTAATGAGTCTTTTTATTCCATTCATTGAGTGAGAATACTGCGGCTTGTTAAATGCAGCGAACGGCTTCTGTAAATCTCTTGTGTGCAATTGACCGTATTAGAAGGTGGCAAACAAATAGACGAACTTCGTTGCTGTTTGCGTTTAACGGCTAACGCAATTATTCATGTTGTAAATTACTGTAGAGCAATGCAGGATGTTGAGAAAATAGGAGACTAAAACTTTAACAGCTTGCAGTGCACGGTAAGCATACAATGAAGATTTAGAAATCTAATCCGATTATAAATTCTTCTAAATATAACTTCTTAAAAAATACAGATAAAATATCTGAAAGATAGTTCACAAGACAATAACATGCACGAATCGTGAATGTCTATTAGGATTATTCCACGAATTAGTATCTTCTATTTATTTATCGTTATTACAAAATAAATATCTTTTTTAAATTCTATATATTATTTCTATATATTAATTAAGCACTTCGCGTTTCTTTTTGGCGACCATTATAAGTCGTTAAAATCCAAAACCCTCACTTTTCAACGTTTAGAATGTAATCACTCGAATTGCACGTGATAAAGCACGACTGTATAATCTGCGTTAAAATCAGCGTAATTGTTTTGGATATCCAGTAAACTACCGCTCGAAGCAAAACATATCCGTTTACATTGACATGTAAATGTAATATTTGGCGTTACAGACTACAGGGTGATGAATCATTAGTGAGATAATAGATCAAAATCATCGTTTATGCAATAATTTTTGCACACATTGATCTGTACAATTTGGAACACGTATCTTGACGTTCCCCAAATTTTACTAGCAATTCTTTGAATTTGTTCAATTTATTCGTATATATCATAATTCCAAATTAAAAAAAAAAATATGTTTAAAAATTTCATTTCGTGCATACTACATTATTCTAGAATCTTTATTTATTAGTTTATTTAAAATTGATTAAACAGGTGTTGGTTAAACAGGAAATAATGGTTGATTAACGTGAACTAAATACAACAACGTACTATAATTATCACAACCGTTCGCGGAGCGACGCGATCACGAGGAAACGCGTCAGCGAGAGGCGTAAATTCTCGCTACGATTTTGATAGTCGACGACGCGAACCAGTCGTTCCCCTGTTTCGATTAGGATAACAGAGGTAATTCAAATGATTGTAACGCTGAATTAACAGAGTTAATATAAGCTTCTATTTTTAACAATATTTAAAATTATAATTCGACTCGACTTTATAATATTTCCCGATGTATTCGTTTGATTAAGCGATCTCGATTTTATTCCTCTCACCTTCTCGATGCATTCGGTTTGAATCCTCATTTGCCACTGACTGCCCTTCGATTTTGTCCTTTGTCTTCTCTTGGAAACGACCCCCACCACGCTCGGGTCTCGCAACCGTTCGCGTTTATGATCACGTATGCCACTTTTTTTTGTGTAGGTAGAATAACGGACCGAAGGCGAATCGATGTTTTTTAGAATTCGCTGCTTGACGACAGCTATGCGCTTATCGCTACGTTGTGTATACTCGCCGGTCATGTAAGACGATCTGTCTACGAAACCGTAGTACCAAGGGAGACGGTTAGGAACACGGCCTATGGTAATCCTCGGAGCGTAACAATAATTAAGATAACTAAATAGTTAATTTGCAACTCTCGTCACCACGGTTCCAACGCTTTCTCTCACGCGGGCCACACTCTCTCAACAACACTAGCAACACTATCTCGACAACGCAATTCGCACTCTCTGACTTCTCGATTCACACTCTCTGACTTCTCAACTAATATTGACTGTTAATTCGTCTTTGTCCCTTAGCATCCCTTTGTCGTTTGTCTTAGCCCCACCACGCACGTGTTTCGCAACCGTTCGTGGCCAGAGTCACGTAGACTTTCTTCCGCGCAACTGTTCGATTGAAGGACCGACGATACATTGATGGGCCTGTCGACACTTAGGCTTTCGCGATATTGTTTATGGTTCGCCCGATATTTCTTAAGCCTCTCGTGCGATACTACGTTATAAAATATAATAGTTATTTTTAGAGAAAGAAACGAGATTTTCGGTGAAAGGAAATAAAGTGTAATTTTAAATTAAAACGCGTAATACTAAATAGAGGTCATTTGTATCGCAGATCATATTCAGCAATTATTTACGGTCTAATGAATTCATACTGTGCTGCGATCTTACAGTATAGAACAGAATTTTCTCTCTTTTTGTAAAGTAAAAAAAAGTACAAAAACAATTAGATTTAAAATATAGAACGCTATCTGACACGTATAAAATATCGACTTTTATATTTTACATATTCTAGATGATATGGAATTAACAATAGACAATCAGATAATAGCGAGGCATTTTGCATCGTACGTTAATTAATCATTAGACAAATTATTTATAGGGGAAATGTTATGAAGCATTGTTACCTACGTCATAGCTTTTGTATAGAAATAATATGACAAAGGTTAATATTATCTGTAATGAGAAATCATTGTACATTGGGTAAAAAAATACAATGTTTCACTGGAAACTATTACTACATACACAGTATAGTCTGTGATTAATGCCAGTAATCGAATTCGTCCTTCATTTATTTATTATTATTGCATTGTAATATAATCTGCTATCGATACTAATATCAATTAACGATTCTGTTTATGTTCGCGCCGTAATAGATATATCTACGAAAATCTAATTAATCTAATTTCTAAAATTTAATTAATCTCATTATTGTAAAACGGTATTTTAGACGTTTAATATTTTTATTTAATTCCTAATTGATTTTGTAAATAAAATACATGTTATAAATTTAGTTGCGTTTCACATAAAATCTATCTTATAATCTATTTATCATACGAATCAAAATCTATCATATAATTTCTTCAACTATGATAGTTATAATGAAACACTATTTTGACCAATTTTCAGCCAAAATCTGTAATCCTATTTTATGCTATGATCGTCTTAATAAGAGTTTCATTAACTCTTTCGAAATCGAATCATTTTTCATCTGTAAGAAAAATTGTCTTTTATTAATTACAGAAAATAGGAACATTTTATCGGATGCTTTTCTTAAGAAACGGATTTCTTTCATATGTTAAATATTGTATCAAGAAGTATATATTGAACATTTCAGATATTTACGTATAGTATGTGTAAGCATATAGACTTTACGCATTTTTACATCTTTAAATTTCGCATAAATGCATAATTTAATCCTAAGCACTATCGCCATATCTGCTAATCTCGTACAAAATTTGCTTATTAATCCAACGACTGATCAATTGGAATTTTTTATTCATAAAAAATTGTGGATTCGATACACGTAGCGGAAACTTATTGAAACCATTTGCACTTGAGCAACACGGTATTGCATGCCACGGCATGAGACAGAAAGCATTGTTCTCACTATCGCTGCAGCACATCGAAAATTGTTTGACATTAGCTAACGGAAATATCGATTCATTCGACCAATAATAGCACTTAATGATGCATCAACTTTTCACTCTCTCCTTTCTGTTAAATATGGTCGATCCACTCGTGAAAATCGTACAGTTTAAAAAGGAAACAAACGCCTGGGTGAAGTGCGCGTTTAGAATCGCTTTGAAGTGTATAGCTCTCGGTAAAATGTGTAAATTTGCTGGAAATTGAAACGCACATGAAGTACCTAAATCGCATAAAAGAAGCGCATTTTCATTGGTCACACATCGGTTCGACGATTCCACAAATAATTGGATACTTTAGGTTGATAATGAGCCCGCATTTGGCAATGTTGCCAGAGAATGGAAAACGAAAAACAATATCATTACGTCGAATTGATTGTCTCATTTCCCAGTTGCGAATCCCCATTAATAATGTATGGCTAATGATGAAGCAAAAGTATCAAGGAATTCGCGTATTTCGAAATTGAAAGCGTTAATTCATTATGTATATTCGAGAGATAAGATTGTTATCTGCAACATACACCGAAATATGGTAAAATGTTTTCAAACCGATAATCAATAATCCAGAGCATTATCAATTATTAAGGGAGCGTTCTAGTTTGGAATATCACTTTTCGGGCTTACTTTGGCATCTCTTTTCTCAAAAAATCCATAAGCATTTTTCGCTCACATCAGTTTTTCTAATACTTGTAAGTTAGATAAGACGGTAATTACAAAGTCAAGTCAAAGAGGTCACACGTGGAAAATCAACGAGGACCGTCGGCTATCCTCTATAAACACATAAGCTCGAACTTTATTCCGAATATACTTCAACATCATTCACCTATCTAGTATTTTATTTTTCTACTGCTCTTCTTCGCACAAAACTTCTCAACAACTCACTTTCCACGTTTCCATCTACTCTTAACTTGTCTTGTAATCAACAAGATACATATCCGAATATTCTACTAAGTTTCAATATCTACACACGCTCTTTCTTCTTCAACTTAGTCTCTTCTCAGTTAGTCTTATTTCCACCAATAATCTAAAAGGATTAATAAAATTACGAAGCGATTAAGCTTCTTGCGAACGACAATCGAACAAGTTTTGTTCTAAATTATGATCGATAAAACCAAATTAAATCGAGCCAAATCGAATTAAAAAAGTATTAGAATTGTAAAATTGTTCTACACAAGACAATTACACAAATCAGAGATACAAAGAAAAATTCCTGTGGTTTAGTATCTTACATCTTCTATATTACGTACATACATATATATTCCCACGAGATAATAAATAATTTAGAATAGTATTGTGTATACTGAAGCTTCTTCAAGCTTTAGGCGAGACTAATGATGAGAAGGATACAGGTTAAGTAAATTCACAATGTCAAAAAGCAGAGTTTTATAAATGAAGAATGCTTGTGGGAAACACAAGTGACAAGAAGCTTTTTAAAAGGAAAAGGAAGCTTATATATTAACGTAGTCTAAATTCATGAAAAAGAAAGATGTATTTATAGAAAAGCTTATATACGTCATCTCTGATTTGTGAAGAATTGAATATTCTATTCATTTAGATAGATGGTATATTAAACAGTCTAAAAGCAATTGATTAATGTTTATCGATAGTTATATTTTTATCTATACGTTTTAATAGCATCTTCCAGCAATCTTAGAAAGGGAAATTGCCCTTAAATTATTAAAAAATAAAATTTAAGTTAAATACTACATTTTATTATTATTTTAAATTAATATTAGTATTTTAAATTAACTATTGTAGTATTCTCAGTGGTATGCAGAAGATTTTCCAATAAAGAAATCAAAGTTTTTCAATTTTGCCACTTAACAGTGTTTTTTACAAGCACTCTTCAAATATAAATTGACTGAAATTGCGAATGAAATACACGTTAACGCAACGTTGGCCCTTGGGCAATGAGTTAACCAACTATCGTTAAATAAACCAACGTAATCCAATATAATCGACATTTGGCGCTCCCATCAGGTTTCGTGAATTGACTAATTATTTCCTGTAAATCTTTCCGTCATTTAACATTACAAAATAAAATGAGATAACGCAACACGAAATAAACACCACGCTACGTTGCTGGAATATTAGCAAAAGAAATGCAAATGCGATTGGCTATGGCGCAATGTAACCAATTTCTTCCATGCAATCCTTAACAAAACGCATAACTTTCTGGAATCTAGTGGGCAGAAGTATAGCGAAGCTTCGATATTTCACACGAACAAAATAGTATTCGACAAAATCTATTTCAACCAAACTATTACGAATCATCGTTTATCATCTGTTTCTGCAACGTGTGATAATTTGTGACATCTCGTATCTACCGACGTATCAGTCGTTTATCATTTCTAATTCTGATAGAATCTAGCAAAATGTTTATCATTTCACATGGACAATGTAACATCGAGTAAATTTTATTTCACGTTAACCATTACGAATCATCATCCACCATATCTTCTCTAATGTGTGGTAACCGATGACGTCTCTGCCCATCCACCGATGCATCAGTTGTTTGTCATTCCTAATTCAAAAATGGGACACACGATTCTGGAATGAAAAAGAGGATAGATGTGTACGGTAAAAATAGCACGATCAAAAATTGCTATAATATAGAAAAGGTTGAAAGGAAGGAAACATCCAGTGGACATATTCACCGTAACAACGAGCTGATTGAAAACCTTCGATAACTTCGATGGGAAGCTAAATGGGATGAATGTTTTCCAACGTAAGTAAACGAGCGACTGAATAATCATTACAATTACAGGAAACAATGGATAATTGGACGAAAAAGATCCTCTGAATAAATGCACAGTCGTCATCCCCACTACGAAAGGAAGATTCCCCTGATGCACCACGAAGCTCGATGGCCGGCAGCTATCGAGTGGTATAACGTGATCCAATGTCGGATACCTCTGAGACAATATATGTAGATACTAATTGAAGAGTGAAACATTTTTATGTTTGATTTTTTTTAAATTAAACTTTTACCGACATATCCGTAAAATTTTTCCGATAAAAACAAGACCAAGCACGATATAATTTGAATTATGTTTGCTTATCGATATGTATTTAATACGTTCACGCCGGCGTGTACCACCGGTGGCTCACGTTCGAATCTCCCATCAGGTAGCGTGCACCATCGGTGGCTCACACTTGAATGTTCCATCAGACGGTGCGTACCACCAAAAATGTAGTTCGTTTAATAACTAGAAAAAATTGCCATATCGTTGAAAGTTTAAATACTGGAAATTTAACGTAATTAATTGAAAAAAGTAGGATTTATTTAAAAACATAACAATTCAATATTATAAACTAATTATAAACATGAATACAAGCGCCGCACCACGGCGAGAAACACAAATAGTAGCACCAGAGTGAAATATCATTTATCAAGTAAACAAATATGCCGCAAATTATATCGCGCTTGGTGTCATTTTAATCAGAAAAATGTAAGAAACGTGTTGGCAAAAGTTTCATTGATCAGGAAGCAAAAATAAAACAGTCTGATTTTTGAGCGGAAGGTGTCAGCTTGTCGCGAGTCTTTAATGTTCGCCTTTTTCTATGTTCCCCTTCTATGTTCCCTTTCTATGTTCGGCACGTCAAAGATCTCGGCCTTAAGAAATAGAATCGTTTCTACGTCTCCATAATTGGAAAACTTGGGTTCCGATTTTCGTGCAATCGGCGAATGTAGTTTCTAATATCAATAAAAGCAAAGTGTAACTAACAAGGGAGATAAATAAATAAAAGAGACTTTGGTGCGTTACTTGGACGATTCGACGTCATCAGATGCCACGGTATTAGTTTGATCTTCCTTTAAAACTGCGATATTGTCGACGTTATGCGCGAACAATTTCTATGGTGTATACTGATAAGAACGAACAGAGAACTTTGATTTAGAAGCAATTGAAATTTCGTGAATGTCGAGAAAGCCTGAAGAAATAGAAAAAGAAGAACGTAATAGGGCGAATAGAATGGAAAGACAGAAAGGATAAGGAAACGAGAATGTGTGTGTGTGGGAAATGTGCGGAGAAGAAGAAGATATAGTAACCTTAGGTTTCCAAAGGAAACTCGAGGAATTTCGAACTAACGACAATGCAATTTCGCAAAGTAATCTTACGGAAATAGTACATTCTCGCCGCGTTGATAGATACGTTTGTGTTAGTAGAAATTTGAGATAGAATAATTGATAACGACTAACTTTTGAGGACGATTTTTATATATATGTGTATGGCGTACAGCGAATGAATTCGATAACGAACAGTTTTTCTCGAGAAAATCAGATTTGTGAATTAAATTTCATAAATTGTGCAGTTGTAAATATTTCTTAACATTTATTATGGGATCCACGATTATTTATGCAATCTGCTTATGACAAATAAGCTTGTAGTAGTAAATTAATTTTGTTTTTGAAATTGGCAAATTTATTTAAATTTGTCAATTAAATTGATAAATGGAATTGATCGAATTGGTTGCGAAAGCGTCATTTGTTTCTTTTATGTGTGTTGAATTATTCACATAGAAAAATGTTGGTACAATGTATAAAAATTAACTAAATCCAATATCGTGCCCTTACAAATGTGAAATAAACGCTTGCAAAGTATTATTGGTCACATAATAGAAATACAAACACAGATAAAATAAATGAAAGCCAGCAAGGGTAAATGTAAAATAAAATAAATAAAGGCACAAAATAAACAATGTAGTATAGAATGATAGAATATTTAAACAATTCTTTCGATAAATGCAATATTCTATTACTCGTTATTATCATTTCTTTCAAAAAATTAAATTAAAATTGTAATGCCATACGAAATGCAAATTTTATAGCATCTTCCCTTTGATAATAATAGCTTCCTTAGTAAACAAATTTTCTTTCTTCTAATTGAATATTTTGATCTGATTTATTTCAGATTATAGTTCATTTCATATATATATATATATATATATATATATATATATACACACATATTATATATGTATTAATTAGTGAAAATTTAATTAGTGAAATAACACGTAACAGCTTTATTGTCCCTAGTTGGTAACAACCTACATTTTACAAGCTAATTTAATTTTGGCTGACTACGTAATACAACAGAAATATTTATAATATTCTATCCAGTGAAATTGAAATTAAACATAACAAATTTATAATTACGTAATCAGCTTTTTTATCAACACTGAACTCGAGCATTCAATTTTATAATACATAATTCTAGCTAAAATTTTATGAAAAGTGCAACGAACCATGTAAACGTGGTTATTCATGGACGAATTCGCGGAAATTAGCAATTTTCAATTTAAAGTTGAAATACCAGCACAAACTACAAATGAAATTTATGGCAAGAGTTGCATGATCAATTTCGAAATATTAAAGTCTATTTGGAAAATTCTTATTCGGAAGTTCGCCACCAGAATGTAAGCGCTGAGTTACACTTCAAAACTTTTACATTAGTTAACGAAGACAGCTTCAAAAAGAATATGAACAAATAGACTCTGGATATTACAACACGCGCTCTTGAATTTTGATACAAGCAATTGTGTTTTCTTTATTTTCAAAATTTGTTAGAATAGAAATGTATTAGAATAATAATAATAATAATTGAAACAGTTTATTTTTAATTTGAACATGCCATAAAACCAAAAACATTTCATTTACTGTTATTGAAATATTCGATTTTGAAATTTCTTTTCGAATTATTCTGCTGGAAAAAATGAAAATTCATTTCGGACATACATATGCATTGCGGAGCAATAGAAATATTTATATAATATGAAATCGCAGAATCAGTATCAAACACAATTTTCGAAATAAAATGAAATTTTTCAGAATATTTATTTTATTATTCAACTTTGAAAGTCTGTTCATATCTTGCAATCTAGTGCTTGAAAAATCTTTCGAGGTCAAAAGAAACATTGTTGACACGCATGACATACATTTCAATTTTATGCTAAAGTGTTTCGTAAAATATTAAAAACGTTCTTGGTTTCTTCGAAAAAGTTTTGACACGCGTATTCGAAAACTGTAGCAGAGTCAAGAATATAGAACGACGTGTAATAAAGAAGATCAAAGAAAACAGATTTGAATAATAAATTCAGCAGATTAAACATACAAATTATACAAAATACACGGTCGTATGTTAATACACGCGAATGTACGCGAACGTTGTTAAAATTCAAACTTCCATAGGAAGGAATAACAGTGACAGTTATAAATGAAATTTCGCAAAAAAGGAAAAAAATATTCGTTTAATGCCTTCGTGCTGCGTAACTAGAAGCGGGAAAGATTTACAGAGAATCGCGCGAGGGTGTGACATAAAGATCATTTGTATGCGCACGAGTTGTTTGCTACGTCGCACAGTTAATTCGCACGAAGGAAAAATTGCCTCTGATTCGAGCCGATGTAGCGTGTAACGGTTTCACAAGAGAATTTTGTACCTGTCAAAGCCATTCCCTCGAGTAGTCTGTCAACTTTGCGTTTTATCGATTGCTGCGACAGGGCATTATTCCCTCATGAATCCAAACGTGTGTCTGTAGTATGCAACGAAGAGGATGATATTTCGTAGCTTTCGTATCTGAAAACTGCCGGCTTCCGAATTTCGTGCACCGGAACTGCTAACTGTTAATTGAGCTGTTGAAAAAGCCACAGCGATCAACCGCGTAAATTGAAAGTAGAAAAAAGTGACGACACTGGAAACAATATAGGTTAGCTATCATTTACAATACGTCGTTCGATTCGCTTCCGTTTTCTTCGTTTACGCTGTCCTAATATTTCCATTCTGTGCCAATAATAAAGCGATTAATTGTTCGAGACAGATGGTGGTTAACAAAAACGAATATTTTCGACGTGCTCGCCCATTTGACGAAAATGGTGCTACAAAATCTTGCATGGGAGGTCCTCCAGCATTCTACTCACCTCGTTCCAACGGATTATCATCTTTTTCGCCTCCAAAACGGCTTAAGCGATGTTTCCTTCCACAACGATGTGCAACTCCGAAAATGGTTGGAAGATTGATTCGTTTCGAAAACCGCGGAATTCTTCAAGCGAGGAATCCAAAAAAGTAACGGAAAATCCAAAAGAGAATAAGAAACAAGAACGTAAATAATGGCGGAGAAAATACATGGTGGATGAATTTCTATGAAATATTTGAAAAAAGAAAGAAACAGGATTTTTGACATTCGACAAAACTACACCAACCTATGGAGCAACCTGATACCGTTTTTTAAATTTACATCGCGTAACTTGCAATGTGCTATTACCTGTGGTACCTTCTACTAACGAGTAGATTCAGGGACGTGAGTTGTTTGCTTTTTGAAAATTGAACATTAATCGTGTAGCTTACGCCAACAAAGTTGAAAAATCGATAAAAGGTGAAATTGATCAGTTTAGCTCCTGAAAAGAACAATTCGTGATAAATGATCGATACATGTATAATGTATCTGGCGAATATTATCGCTATCGATTTCGAAATTTATGGTTCTGCCAAGTTTCTGTCAACTGCTTCATTGATTGATTCAGTACTTGAGCTTTCAGTGGCAATATACTATGTTACAAATTTTTAAGTATACTCAGGAGCTTCTTAACCTGATTTAAAGTCGTGATGCTATAAACGTAGGAATTATATAGAAATTGTAATAATTTTTATTGTAACAGTACATTGCTTCTTATAAATCTGAAATCACCCAATACATTGCCATTAATATATAAACGATTTATCCTTTTTTTCTTCAAAAAGAATTGTTTATATTTTATGAA
The DNA here is from genome assembly GCF_024542735.1 of Bombus huntii. Classification (NCBI taxonomy): domain Eukaryota; kingdom Metazoa; phylum Arthropoda; class Insecta; order Hymenoptera; family Apidae; genus Bombus; species Bombus huntii. Next base: position 4,260,970 of record NC_066243.1, read on the forward strand.
AACAGCTAGTTTTCTATAACTATAGAAACAGAGAATATTTTACTATACAAAAACTAAACTCACTAAAAGGATACACTAAAATAAGTGTACAACGATAACTTTTATAGGTCTATAGAACTATTTGATTTTGCATACTATGAAACCAATTCCATTGTCTTGTATTTCGTACTTTGTATCAGAATTAGCTCTAATGGTTGTATTTATGGTGACATGGTATTTAAAATTTGTTTAGTGTTTAAATACGTGTTCTTTTCTTACTAAGAAAAATACTTTTTAAAAATGTCAAAAGTAAAATCAATTTTTATCCTAAATAAGAATGGTTGGATAAAATTGGGGTTCGAAATTAAATTGTTTAAATGTGAAACATCTAGTTCACCGTTACTAGGGATTCTTCGTTCTTGAATTCTGCAAATAAATTCTTAAACGCGCACAGTTCTCAGGAGTACGTAACGTAACACGAAAACAAGTCTACACTTTGTTACGGACTCCTGGGACCCACCACCTCGCAACGCAACGCAATCAACTGTGATTCTAGCTTTGGACCTTAGCATCCCGCAGCGAGGTCAAGCAGATTTTTTAAACCAGTGGCCCGTGAAGAACGTTTGAACTTTCGAACTCTCGGTTGAAATTTCGTTAAAATCGTCAAACGTTCGTTTGGAAACGGAACCTGCTTTTCCAAGTACCCTTATGAGACGTACCTTATGGGCTATAAGATGAAAATAACAAAAGCTATGCTTGATCCTGATTCATGAGTACTAATTTCATTAATAAATCTACTACATTTAAAGACAAGAGTTTTCATTTCAAAAATGTCATTAATAAATCTACTACATTTAAAGGCTCTTTCATTTATCACGATGAAGAATTGATACTTTGAAAGGAGAATACGATATGTTAAACCGAATTTACACCATTTCACTTTAGAGGAACATTGCGGATGAACGCTGCTTTCATCTCGCTGTCTTCACATATGAGTTACACTCTATACTCCTCGCCAAAAAGATAGCCCCGGTGTGCTATTTTTAATTTCTCAATGACGCGTGTAAAGTTTTTCGTCTGTAACGTATAATATCAAAACATTATGAGCTGAGAATATGCGACTTGCTGGAAATAAGTCACAATGTCGTAGATGTTTGTATACAATAAAGAAAAACTGTTCCATTCTAAGGTCGAAATGATAGCACACTCTGTTAATAATATTATTTTTACGATTATAAATTTAAATAACAAACCACTATATCTCAGCACAATTCTCTTTCTTCTACTTCGACGAAGAACCGATGTTTTGCAAATGGGATGGGACATGTTGAACCGAACTTACACATCATCCGCATACGAAAGAAGGATGAGAGTAGCGTTCATCCGTCGTGTTGCTCCAAACAGCCTAAGTTCAGCTGTAGAGATAGCGTATTTTCCTTTGAGTTTTTTTTCAACGTCATAGCAACCTTCGCCCGTCCTTGCGAACGAGAAAACATCGTGTTACCGATCAGCTGTATATGGTAAAACCAGCGACGTGTCTTTTGAAACAGATAAGTCCAAAGGGACTGTGCCAAAAACTATGGCAATTTAGCGCGACGCAGTTTGGACTGACTGAGCTTGGATTGACTTAGCCGCAGAGAATTTCTAGCTTTAGCCCTACCGTAATTTATGACTGGACCGAAGGCTCAATAAGGACTTGGGCAAGGTGCTTGAATGAATGTTTGGGAAATCGATAGCCTTCAGGTCGCCGGGCTATGAGGAGTCGATGATATGACTGTTCAGGGAATTATTGAGATAGTTTACCAGTGGCAAACGACGTTGCATTGTCAGAGTAGAGACTTCGTTTAAAGCTCAAAAGATCTGGCCATGAAATGGATAAGGCAGAGATGCCTTTTCGGTAAGCGAACTGTGAAAAACGACACTTAGCCCAGAACTTGGTAAGGCCTAAGTCTTCTAGAAAAGGTTACAACAGATACGTAATGTAAGAAATTTGTTCTTTCCCTTTTTACATACACATTTTAAAGTTGTATATGTTGTAAACGTACATACGAACTGGTTTATTATACGTGTTGGTTTATTAAAGAGACGAATGAGGAATTCGTAATTGTCAGTTATATTAAAATCACTTTAAGTACAGAGATAGTGTATGCTGGTCGCACTCGTCGCTCGCTCAATGCTACTGTTCAACTATACGACTATTCGACTGTATATATGACTCGCTATACTGACTGTCCTAGAGAGCACGTTCGTCTATTTATAAACACAGTTGTTGTTATAAACAGTTTGAACGTAACTCCGATTGATTACAAATAATATTTTGTCCGGAGTTCGTTTACCTTTGAACTTAGCAAACCAAAACAACGTTGGTATTCCAAGGCACAATAATATGAGTCTCTCCCGATTCAGATCTTCCGTTGACTCATACGCCACTACACATACATTGTGTGGGATAGTGTGATATCAGGGAAGGACGTAGCGTGAGGGGTAATTGTTTATTAGCGTTGTCAAGATATGTTGACGTTGTCAAGGAGTGTTGTGAGCGTTACGAAGGTATGTTTTGGAAAAAGTGAGCATGGAAAACATTGTAACGAAAGTTGAGAGAGTCAGAGTTGAATTTATCGTTGTCGTGTGAAGATCGTTGTGTTGTTGTGTCGTAGGAGTAGTGAGTAACGAATACGTGAGACGGGGTATTGTATTCGATTTCGTGTGAGTGCAAACGATATTGTATAAATCATACTGTTACCTACAAATTAATAATATAACATTCCTACAATTGTAAAATTGTATCGTGTAATAATTATCCTAATTTCGAAGTTATTTAATAACCAGAAAGATTACAGAAAAATGATGAAACTAGCGCAGATAAATTACAAATGAGTTCGAAGGAGAACAAAGATCGATTAAGAGAAGTTTCGCGGGGAGAACGTGCTTGTGTTTTCAATGTCCTTTTACGACTCCCATTTCTCCGCTTGTTCGTTCCCTTGTTCGTCTTTTCTTTCCGTATGACATTGTCGTGAATCCTAAAAATTCTTGCCCCAATATATCTTAAAATGCACAAACTTTTCACTTACTCAGAATGATAATGTGCAAATGGTTAGAATTTCTAAAGAACTCTTTCTTTTCTCTAAGAAAGTTCCTTGAAAAGTATATCAAGTTTCTTTGCGTTTTTTAAAGATTTTTACGTGCCCTGTCCTTCTCAGAGATAAAATTTCTTAAAAATTCAAACTATCTACTAGTTATCGATTTTTTCAGTGTCGTATGAGTCTTATTAAGCATAGTTTTCACACAAATATTTCGTACAAATTTATATCTAAAAATTATTTTTTTTCGTTCCATGTTCTCATGTGATTATAAATGTAAATAGGTATTCAATTTAGAAAGAAATAAAATATGAATATAATAAATCAAATATAAAAATTGTATGACGACAAGGATTCAAAAAATCCATAATAAATTCCAAGAATAAATTCGTGAAACATTTCATTTTAGAAGCAAATCATCAACTTTTTAATCACAGTCTACAATATAATTGACGAAGGATAATATTTTTAGTAATTTCTCTTTCAATCATTTCGACAATCGTTTCAGAAGACACTAGTAAATGTAAATGTAAAATTTTACATTGATACATTCGTATATATATGATAAGAATTAATATTTTGAATGACGTAACAAAGGTAATCGTAAATCCTCTTATTAATACACATTTGAATTATCAAATTGGCGGAAAGAGACGTAAAAGTGCTTCCTGACTGTGAAGGATTCATTCTTTTACTATATACCCTTTGAAGCAATAAAATAATAGAATAATTTTCAAATTGAAAGTGGTATATCGAACGATTTATATTTTACATAACGTTCATTAACATTATCGAGATAAGAACTTTACGTAACGCACTACTTGCACGAAGAACAACACGAACAGCAGACTCTTTCAAAGGAAAAAATCCAACATTCTTTAGAGATTCATATCGATGTCAGGATAACTTTAACATTTTTCCCAAGTAAGATGGACCAATGTGTTTTCCAAGAAAAACGTCGACTGTGCAATGCGCGAAGGAAAAAACGATCTCAACTCCAAGCATACACAGTTCCATGTTACGCTCGATAAAAGTGGACAGCACGGGTACTAAATCTCTATCTGAAAGCGCGCACGTACATAGAAATATCAAAATGTTTACACTGAGATCGCTTCTTGCAGGAAACTGTTCGCTATGAAAGAGAATCTCAGCGCATTTATCTCGTGATGCATCTCGTCGATTTATTCATTTTTAGTATTAGTCGAACAGTCAACGTGAACGTTCAAGTTAACTCCTCTGTTCTGCTCATTTCGTCGCGTTTGTGTTTCTTTAAATATCTTTTTGTTTTGGAGTATTTTATTCATAAAAGATGGAACATGCAAAAGATAGTAAAATTATATTGAGTACTAAAACCAAGTATTTAGAAATTGTCTATTATATATTTTATGTTATAAATTATATTATAAAATACTATAAATATTATATATTTATTGTATATTTTAATAATATCCATCGAAATGTAACAATCATTTCGATTTGTATACATCTGAGGAGAACAAGAGAATTATGGTATAAATCAGCACAGGATAACAAAAACGAGATTACGTCAGATTACAGCATAAACAGAAATAAAATAAAATTTTTATTTTTATATTGATTAATCCTCTAATCAATTCTGATTAATAAATATCTGGCAGAAATATCCTGATTCGACGTTAAAAGTATTTACACTATTGTTTATAAGTGTGTGGAAACTCGAACTGATTTGTATACAAATAATAACATGTATAGACTAATAAGGAACAAATGATTAGACGGCGGATTTTTATGGAAATTCGTTTGTTTGAAGATATAATTTAAAAAATAGAGAAAGAAAGAGATAGAAAGTATCCGAAATGTGACTGAAAGTATCTAAAATTTGAAACGTGACTCGTCGATGTTTCTCATATTTTAATTTTATTATCACATAAGATTAGAAAAAATTTTTTTATTTGATCGGAACTTTGGAAACTGTATACGTAGATAATATGAATAATATTTTCGTTACAAATTTTGCTCACGAATTGCTGTATATCGTTCCACAGGTTATTTCAAATAAATAAATTTTAATGTATCAGAATACCACAGTAAAAGTAATAACACAGAAGGTAAACACTATTTATCAGATTACAAATCTAACCCAAACAAGATTTTGATGCATGCACGATATCTGATGCTGTACTTCGTCCATCTGTTCATTCCTCTACCATTTTAATCGAGCGGAAAAACGAGACTGACGCAACATTCATCCCCTTAATAAAATCGAAATCACACTAGAAGCATCGAACGCATTGTCGAACACGCGCCGGTACGTGGTAAACGATTTGCAATTTATTTTCCCCTCTAATAAAAGAGAATAAGTTTATTTGTCGTGGAACATGAGGCCGGATCGTGTGTCGAGCGAGCGAACAAAATGTTTTATATTCCTACGAAGGGATGTCTACAAACCCGATTCACGTTTACCCCGATCGTGGAATCATGGATCGTACCGGTGTTCATTATTTGCGAAGAGGATTGTATTTGCGAGGAACACGGTTAAATTGTTTGTACGAGGAAAAAAAAAGGATTGAATAACACACTGTATTGATAGCTATTGATGGGAATATATTGGAAAGAAAGAAAAAAAGAAGAACCGAATGAATGCCGCGTTTTATTCGACTGCCTGAAAAATAATGTCTTGCTCAATTATTGCCGATTCAATGGAATATAGCATCGTGAAGGAATTGATACGTGAAAGCACTGGAAATAATAAGTTCACTTTTACCATGAAATCCAATGAGCAACGTAAATATTAGCGCTCCTCTTAAAACGCGCATGTACGTGTTTCAGATCACAGCCTGTACAATTTTTTAATACTTTCGGGAACTTGTTTTTAATTATTTTAATGACAATCGTTTTTTATGGACAGATTATTCTTTTTCATTTTTCTTATTTTAGTCAATTTATACGCTTCAAGTAATTTCAATTGTAAATTTAGAATATTTCATTGTTGTGAGTTTTATTCGTGTTTTATCTTATATACTTTGTTTGGATTGTTTAAATCTGGAATTTTGGTAAAATTGCATTCCGATATTGCGTAAACAATGCAACTTGTCTCCATTAAATGATACGAACAGTTTGTTTCATTTCATAAAGAAGAAAGTTCCTTTAATTGAATTATATATTTATATATATACATATATTTTAATTATATATATACATTATACATATATATACATTACATATATATATACATTATACATTATATATATACATATATTTTACAATACATGTAAACAAATCTTGGAATATTTCATTGGATTACTCATTTTTAGGAATTTACGCTACATTTGGGAATTTCGTCGTGTGAATAAAAAGAATTTATTTCTGATCGTTCAAATGCAAGAAACAGAAGAATTACAAGCCTTTATATGATCTGGATAATATTCACATACATATTCAATAATTAAATTCACGTAGACAGTCTTTCTTAACTTTTTCGAGGATAACGCGACTGTAGCTGTTAATGTTCTTTTTACTAAAAGCAACATATACAATATCACACCATCAGATATATTTCTATCATACTATGACGAATTTATATCGTATTAATCGATATAAAAAAGTATTTGCCAGTTTTGAAATCTTGTCTAGTTTTATAGACTACACGTGTGATTCTACGTGCCACTGTATTTTTACAAGCGTTCACGAGACCGTTAAATTGCTTTTCGTTGTTACATGTGACCAAGAAACTGAGAAAAATTCACCTCAAATGTAAATAACCTGCAAAGTCCACGTACATCTGCAGATAGGTTTCACGTTTTCCCAATATGATCGTGTCTCGTTACAGCGATAGCGGAGCCCGAAAATGTTCTATACGACGCACATAAAGGCTTTCCATGGTAAGTACTCAACTATTTTCGCGAGGCAGTGTAGCCACCGTAGAGACGAGGCGGCTGTAAACGAATGTAACAATTCCACATGCGCGTACGTTCGTCAGAGAAGTTCAACTGCAGAGCATTTCGTACAAAGCAACGGCTTTGCATAAGCACTCGTTGCCGCGGAAATCGCGTGCTAAATTGTACAAAGAAAGCTGGACTCAACTAGGGACAGAGGCTAATGATCGGACTTGCATTCTGACGCAGCACGGTGCGCCGTATCCCGTCGTTAAGGCAAAGTTGATAAAAGATACACTGTCAGAGCGATTACCTCTGACGTTCGACTCTATTCATCCGGCCAATTCGTTGATTCCCCTAACTCGGTATCGGGGCTTCCACTTGAACAAAATTCGAGCAGGCAGCAGGCCGCAACGAAAAGAGCAGCGACCCCTTTTAGCACGCTCGTTTTATCCCCGATTCACCCTAGTCGAGCGTCCTGCCATCCATGACTGCCTTTGCCAGCCTGCTTTCTTCTCTGGCCACCACGAGGCATTACACCGGTATTATTTTTCATTCGATAGAAACTCGAAGCCTTAAAACGACCGTCTAAGAATCCGTAAGTGGATTTGCACTTACGCGTTTAAACCCTGGCGGATCTAACTAAGGCGAAACTGGACGCTGTCGTTGTTTACACGTGATTTTCATAGCTTGTAACTGTAATTCCTTCGATTTGACTTTCTTCTGTCAATTTAGGATAAATTTATTCTTGCTGATTGGCAATAATAGATACCTATGGTTTTGTAAGAAAAACGTGATGTTTCTTTTTAAGGAAAAGTACTAACGTTTGATAAGTTTAGTTAACGATCGCAATGGAGTTTGAGTTTGACTGCCACTTGGAATAGCGAATGCATTTGTCCCGAATTTGTTTACCGATAGAAACGCGACGATCGAGTGTCATAGAGGCGCCGATGAAACGTCAAAATGTTTCCTACATGACACGTAAGATGTTTATAAAATGTATGTACAAGAGTTTGTATATACAATATGATAAGAGTGCAATACATTCCACGTAATGGAACCTGGGAATTTCATAAAACCACTAACGAAATTAATTCGTCGGCCAGGTTGAAATATTACGCTGTGTACGTTAAATCTATGTTGAAGAATGGAGCAAGAGGGTAGAGACGAGAGCCGCGTCTAACGACCTGCGATTGTTTACACTTATGATCGAAGAGCAAGGAACAGGGATTCCGCTTAAAGCGAGGATTGAAAGCGTCGTCGTGCTCGCCCTTTCATTCTGGCCTCTTGTCGAACCGCCACAGGCGTTTGCAAAGGGCGTACGTGGAGCAGGGTGTACTTGGTGAAAAGTAATTTAGATACTCGTAAGGCGGGTATTCAGCTGGAAAATTGCTGCGCGGTTGCGTGCAAGCGAAAGCAGTCAGAAACGTTTAAGACCGCATGGTTGGTTCGTTTCGCGGACTCTACTTAATCCGTTCTTTGTTGCAGGATTAAAAGGTTGGAATTATGGGCCCTTCGAGGAAACACTCTGGCGAATAGTATCTTCTCTAAAGCTCTTTCTACCTGCAAAATCGGCGTCAGACATTTACAGACGACCGAGAGTTCCATCAAGAGGCGAGGAAAAACGCGAGCAAGAGTGGAGAATACCTCATTGTCTCTTTTTTTATAATACAGAAACCGTAAACGCGAAGAAAATCAGAGAACGTCGCGTGTTCTTTCCTTGCAAATACGTAAGCCAAGTTATAAGATCGAAGGTGGTCGTATTTCTTCTCCTTCCCAGAGATTTTTATTTTAGAACGATACTACGTAGCTAAAGGAATATTTAAAGTAATGGCTTTTAAAAACCTTGTTGCAAAAACCGGACAAACCAAGATATTTAAAGTCGTGGCAAATTGAATACAATTGAATCAAACACGATTTGTTTAAGAAATTAATATCTTGGATTTAGAAAGGCGTTAGGGTGACAAATTTTTTTTTATTACTATTTCATTTGTAATTTACAATTTGTCCAGCTGGACATTTGGTAAATTTTTCTAATTTAATTGCTAAATAACACGTGGATGGCTACCCCCAGCGGGATACCATCTTCGAGTTTGACAATTTTATTTCTTTAGTGAGGTCAGTGAGGTGTTTTCTTTTTAGTCTTCAAGGGTGACAAATTTTTTTTTATTATTATTATTTAATTTGTACTTTACAATTTGTCCAGCTGGACATTTGGTAAATTTTTCTAATTTAATTGCTAACTAACACGTGGATGGCTACCCCCAGCGGGATACCATCTTCGAGTTTGACAATTTTATTTCTTTAGTGAGGTCAGTGAGGTGTTTTCTTTTTAGTCTTCAAGGGTGACAAATGATACGAGAAATGATGCTTCTTAAATTTTGGAAAGATGAACCTAGGAAATCGTTTTCGATATTTCGACTTGTCTGGTTCTTGCACGAAAATACTGGGAATTTGAAATGGAATATTTTGTTTTCTTTATTTCTTTATTTATTATCACAATCAGTTTCCTGGATAAATTACTGACATTCGGTTAGTCGTCTCTTGTTGGCTTGGCACATATTTACTTCTCGATGAGATCTCGACTGATCTGGTCCTTGTTCGTCCGAAGACATTTCGAATTCACGAGAAGAAAGACATGCGATTAACAGAATAGGTTTACTGAACATTCGAAATACTTTAGCTCCGCCATTTACACTATATTTTAGAAGAAAAACCGGAAAAGTTCTGGACATGGCCGATTCATCTTCCCAAAAATTAAAAAAAATTGTTATGAACGCATTGGACTTGTCTGATTCTTGTATCAATCGACCGGCGATGTAAAAAATATATAAAACTTCAACAAGTACAATTTTTGCGAAAGGTGAACTTACTAGATTTTTTTCACCATGTTCTTCGACTACGCTGCAAATTTTTCTGCATTTACGAGAGATTTGAAGTAGTCACGTATTGCAACGAATGAAATAGTTGAGGTGAATATTAAACGTGTCGATTCGTTTAATAAAGAGGCGAGTGATAAAACTTTAATAGTCGATTATATTAAAATCACTGTAAGTACAAGTACAGAAATGTAATCGTAATCGTCGCTATTGAATTGTCCTAGACAGCACGTTCGTCTATTTATAAACACAGTTGTTATTATAAAAAGTTCAAATGTAACTCCGGTTGACGATTACATAAAACGGGGGTAATATTTTGCCCACAGTTCGTTTACCTTTGAACCTAACAAACCAAAACAACGTTGGTATTCCAAGGCACAATAATACGAGTCTCTCCCGATTCAAATCTGTCGTTGACTCATGTGTCGCTACATAGTAATAAATAAACAGTGCTCGAGTATATTCACACTTATACGTATTTATACGTACAAATAAACGCCACTTACGAATCAATTAACACGTTTGTCGCAACGTCACCCATATCTATGTGACGGGTTTGCTTCCGTGGGGGTCCCGTAACCCAAATATGGATGACGCTCTTCTTGTTCGAGTTAATTAAATATAGGATATTATATATGAGATATACAACATAAAAATATCAAAAACACATTATACCATACTTTTTATTAATTTATATTCTGGATAAAATATTACATTATGCTATGTCGCATGGTACTCGTTAAAACATTCCAAACACATTTGGGGTGATTTTGAACACTTTGAACAATATGTTTCAGTCTTTTTTGCGTTTTTTCTTACTTCTTGGCGTGCGACAATTTGCCTCTTTTTCTCGTAACATAGGGTATACATCCTTTTTATAGGCTTGCCCTGTTGATTCTTACGAATCTCGAAATGGTGGGACACCTTCTTCGTTTTCTTCCAATGGTTGTCAGCCACAGTATTTTCTGAGGACACGTCGGACCATTCGGAAACGAGAATTTCTTAGCCGAATTACACTGGGCGACCAACGTGACAATACGCAATTTTGAAATTAATGTCAATAAACACTCGGTCAGCGTGAAAGTAGCAAAGTAAAAAGCGTGCACACGTCTGTGATAAATTAACCCTTTGCCCTCGAGAGGCGACTCTCAGTGACCACGACGTTCCGTGCTGCAACCCCAGTGGCGTGCGGGAGGCGACAGTCCCTGTTTATGATAGGTTTCGACATTCCTAATTGATGAGAGTGCAATATTGGTTCGTAAATGGGTTTCTTAGTTCTTTGTGTTCTTTGTTAGGAAGTGTAAAGTGTTAGAATTTAAAATAGAGATAAAATATTTAGTCCCATATCCCCTCGAAACTATGGTTCTGACAATGTCTCCAACGTTAGATCGGATTCGACGATCGTGGTAAAAGTATTATAGTTTAGAAACCCCACAAAAATGGTTTTCAGAAGTAAAATTAGTTCAAATGAAAATGAACTTGATTTTGAACTGTTGAAAAATGAGATTCAAGAATACATCTTTGGTCCATGGTTTATAAATTATCATACAAAAAAAAAAAAAAAAAAAAATGCACAAATTAGTGTTACAAAATCATATTTTTAACGATGTAAATATAGATAAATTATTAGAATATAGTATTTTTGTAAGTTAGTTTGTATATAAAATCATTTTACGTTAGCTGTAAGACACGCGTCACGTGTACGCTAAATCATCCGGAGTAGCTGCTACGTCCGATCAAAAAAGTCCTCAAGTGCGAAGGGTTAAGGCCGTGGCGAGGGGAATATATTTACTTAAAAATAGTGGGATAGAAATCGGGAAGCGGTTAAAATAATAGATAGGAGCGCTGGTGGTGAAGCGAGGACTATGTCTGCGCGCGAAGAAAGCTCCTGTGTCAGCGGTGTACGAGAAATGCGGGTGATGAACTATCGCGTTTTAATAATCTGCAAGAAACGATCGCTGAATCGGTAAAACTGGCCGCAAGGAAAAACGTGATATATCGCGACGTCTGTTCCGTTTGGAACGAAAGGACGTCGGAAGAAGCAGTTTGGTTGAACGTCAATTTAAAACATCGGACGAAGGTCGGAGAAATCGACGAATGAAAGGCAGCAAAAATAGATAAGGATTATTTCTGCTAAGAGAGTCAGCTAAATTTTTAATAATATATTGAACAGCCTTTGCAGACAAAGCGAAAGAATCAGGAAATTTCATATTCAGATAGTCCACAACCCTGAAGAAATGTCGTACATTTTTTATTACGACGAGGAAGCAAGTTAAATACGCAATGAAATATATTTGATAAGAAAATGTTAAATGGAAAGAATTTGAGAATTTACAGATATAATTATGGGGAATGTTCTGAATATGATAATTATGGGGAATATGAATGATATAACAGCTTTTAAAAAATATTAGAACGATGAAAAGTACGTGATCAATTTGCAAAATAATCCTGTAACTGTATAATTAATTTCAAAATTGAAATGTACAAAGAATTTAGTAAAAGTAACTTTTTAGAAGTTAGAACTACCATACCAGTCAAATTGACCGGTTTTACAATTTTATTTTAAAATTCCTACTTCATGTTATATTTTTTTTCCGCAATGATGTAATGACCTTAATGACTTTTGCAACGATAACTAAAAGAATAATATAATGAATTTTATTTTGTTTTTGACGTATTCAAACTCAAAATAATTTTGCATCAAAGCTACTTATACCAATAGCAGTTAAAATGACTGGTACTTGTCAAAGTGTAAAAGGGTCCTGCAATCTGTTTATCGAACCCCAATTAACCAGTTTCCTCGTTTAGTACAACTTCCCACGCGTTTTTTAAATTTTTACTACGTATCATTCGATATGACGATATCAGTTATCAGGAAAATTCCGGATCGATCGCTAGATCGCTAACACTAGAAATGCCACACCAATCAAATGACTGGTTCTACAATTTTATAAATGTGTCAACCCTCGTTTAGGGATCATGGTCCCAGATGAATTAAGAATACCAAAAATGTACTACATAACATGGAATTGCTTCTGTAAGAAAGTAATAAATCAATAAATATAAAAATATTCTATTATTACGTATTTTTGAACAATCAATCATTTTGACTAGTTTTGATAGAAATAGCTTCGTGTTAACTATCGGTAGTTCTAGTGTTAATTCATATGTAGTGTATAATGTCCAATATATAATATATAGAATAAAATTATACGCTACATATGAATTAATAGCATTTACAAATAATATATTGATATCGTATTTATGTTTATTGTGTAGTACGGTGTTTTAATATAAATAAATGTCCAATATACAATATATAATATATAGAATAAAATAATACAATATAATAATGTAAGTGCGAGTATAGTAATATATATAGTATGAGTATAATAATTAATTAACCAACCCTTCGAAGAAAACTGTACAGAAAATCATGTAGAATTTACGGCAGTCAATCAAATTTCCTGTTTGATTTGCAAAGTTTGACAATCTTACGCGTCGTCGACTCTTCTCAAATTTTGTTGTAGCACGCGGTTGACATTTACACAGTTCAGATAATCTTTATTAATTTAACGTATTCATCGTCGGTCTCGACTCATTACGGCCACATCTAAACTCGTTACTTCAAATGCAACAACTGGAAAGCCAATAATTTCATTGAAAAGTAGGTAACGTATAGAGACAGTAAACTACTACAACACAATAGACTGGAGTGGATGAGTATTTGAACAGCTTAAGAACCGGTTTTAGTAAATTTCATGCAGTTCTTGTGCTCTGCTACCGAGCCACTTTATCTCTCGTCGGTATATTGGTATTTGCTGATTAAATGTAAATATCTTTTACCTCCACCTAGAGTTCTGATGGATTGTTGAAATTAATTTGGATCAACTATACAGTAATTTAATTTATCGCCTGTGTCAAGGTTGACACAAGCTTCTTTAGAGAAGGAGTAACTATGTACTTAAGTAAGTACTTGCAATACTTTGACTCTCAAAGTTTTCTGCAAATCCAATCGTAACTTTGATTTTTCAGTCGGAAATATTTTTTTCACAGATATGACGATGTAGAGTACAGAGTCGTAGCAAGATAAACCGGAAATTAAAACGATTCTCTCACGGTATAAAAACGCCATTTTATTCGCATTTTGCAAAAAGCATTTTCAGTTCAAGCGTATGGTCTATATAAATCGAATTTACCCAAAAATCGATGAATACTTTTCGAGAACAGTTAAAATAAAAAGTTGTAATTTTTAATACATTACTTTATGGACTTTTGAAGAATCTTTTTGAAGTGTCATATTCGTCAGTAGATTTTACGTGACAAATCGATTATACAATTTTACAATTTTTTATATTATCCGCAGGCTAATATCAACAAAATAAGAGAAAGCAATTAAATCATATCTCGACTACAGTACATTTACGTATTTAATAAAATAATATTTGTTTCTTATTATATATAATATCTCCTTTTACCATACTGTTATTAAAATTCATTGGGATCAAAAATCCTAAAAATTAAAGGCAGGTATACAAAACCGATAAAAAGAAATTCATATACATACTTAACTCATTTAATTCATACAGATACCCAAGAATCCTCGTGAGTTGTTTAAATCAATTCCCTATAGAAGTTAATCCCGAGACATAATTATAGAGATAGGAACGAAGCTGCGGAACTTCGGATCGACCATCGAATGGCTGCGCGTGTGGAAAAGCACTTTCCGAAAATTACATTGTGGCAACTTTCGTCGTGTTGTCGTTTAAATAAATTAATCTTCCCCCAGTTTACTTTTACCAGGAGGTTTAATTAAGCAGGTTGCCAGAAAACGGTCGTTCGAGAGTTCTAAGACAATTTCAATTCACACTTTCTGGTGACGCCTTTATTGCGCTAACTATGCTTACGATATCGTAGATAAACTGCGTACATCCAAACTATCCTCCAGCATTTTCCTTTAATGGGCTAGAAAACAGTGCTCTCTAAGTAAACGCGTTTCAGGCGAAACAATTCGCAACAAACAGTTCGTTTTTATTCCGTTTCCTCCTTCGGATAAACGTTTTCTTGAATAAACCCACGGCTGATAGTTAGAATTTTCGAATAGTTTACGAAACTTTAATTGTACAGGAAAGAAAACGGCTTATTTACTAGCGCAAATATATTTCCAGCAGTTTCTGCTAAATTCGACGGTGATTTCGAAGTTCGATGTTTTTCAGAATTCAGAGAAATTCTTTCAAATCGCACGTATACCGAACACACGAAACAAATACAAAAAGATAATCAAGACTTTCATTTATTATTCAGTAGAATAATAATAAATGTAACTATAGCTACAATTGGAAATCGTAAACAAACCAAATGTTGCTGAGAAAAGCGTATTTATACTTTATACATATGTATGTATTTACCAAATACTTTCACCCAGCTATGCTTTGTTTGTTCGCTAGCGAATAATAAATGCAAATTTTCATCATATTCTCTGTATTTGCTTTATATCAAACAGATTTAACGGTGTGTGTATTTACGACACGTTACATCTGGAAAATTTTCATACTTTCAGTCAGCTTAGTATTGACGCGTTTGATTGAAAACTTATTGCCAAAAGTGGTACGATATTTCATGTTTCTTGGCCGTGGAAGATTTCACCACTCGATTAATTAGTTCTGTGATTCGACATGTTAAATTTACTTCGATGACGGACCAGAAATCCACCACGGCAAAATACGAGATGATGCGATCGTTTGTGAAATGTAAATTTTCAGTGATTGGTTGTGATTAACTTAATTAATCCATTGGGTCGGCCAGGGACGCGAATCGAATTTTGTTCCCGCGTGTATCCTCTGTAAATACTGTGATATATTGGTCACTGGGAAGAGTCGATATTTCAATCGACGATTTAAAAATTTCCAAGAATAATCCGATAGAATGGTGCACAGTTTGCTGGGATAGAAACATTTTCTGCTTTATGCTGCACTTCGCGTTTCAAGTTACCTTAATGCCTTCTTTTAAATCATTTTTACTTTATTCGGGATTTTCTAATTCCTTCGAATTAATTTGCAATCCGCCACAACAATTGCGTCGAATGAAAGCGGAGAAGATAAAAAATGTGGTTTGTTTAATACGTGACGATCGATTTTCGAAAGATGTGAGGGCAGAAAAGTGAGTCAGATGTAAAAAATTTGTTTGTGGTTTTTATAATTAAATTAAAATAGTTTACCAATAAAAGATATTTCAATCGTATAACATCTTCTCACGAAATTAAGAATTCTTTTTTTACCAAATGATAACCTCATTCTCTCACATATATATTTTTTGCTCTGTGTGTATTAACTTTTACAAAACATTGATTACAAATCTTCAATGGCAATTATACAACATTTCTCAGATTAAAAAATCGTCTCAGTTTTCGGCAAATGCTGGGGAAGCTTTCGCGGGAGCAGCGAGGCCAACAGTCAAATCAATAAAAAAATTAATACGTATACAAATTTAAGCAACTTTTTAACGATAGAAAGACGCGATAGTATCGAAAATGAAGCAAAGAACGTAGGAGGGCTAAGACATAATCAAATGCTTTATGTCAATTCGTATTAAAAGAATCTTTTCAACTTAAGCATTGTATGTTAATTAGCTAAATCTATTAGCTAAATAAATAAATTCACTGAAAAATAAAAATAAATAAATAAGAAAATTGCAATACAAGCAGCTGCACGTATGTCTCTCGAATATTATACTCATACAGGTTATCCTCGGTTTCTGATATCCTTCCTCTATCGTATTTCGCTAGGAAAATCTGACATAACCCAATGTTAAAACATGGTTACGATAGTTATAAACATCGATCACTGTCGTTATCACGACTTTTATTCGGAAGCGACTTGCGAGTTGTGATCGCTGCTGCTATTGCTCTTCTGATCCTTCAGTTTGCTAGAACGCACGAGGCTGAAAACCGGAAAACCGTTGCACGAGCTTTACGAGATCGTATAAATGACTGTAGAGAGGGAAGTCGACATATATATATATATATATATATCACATTGAATTCACGGCAGCTCTTCGTCATTTCGTCGGTTATTACCCGATAAGCTTCGATAAGTTTCAGAATCGATTTTCGAACGTCAGCCTGGCTGACAAGGCTGCGTGGCAAACGAGACGATAGCGTATTTCTCTCTCTCTCTCTCTCTCTCTCTCTCTCTCTCTCTCTCTCTCTCTTCTGTTTTTCATGACCTGTCTCTGTCGAGGGAGGACTCGCGATATCCACCTTGTCGATTCGATTACGATCAACAACTTCACTCGTGACGAACGACTGGTTGTGTTTCCGGTCGATTTGAATTCCATCGTCTGTCCCGAGTCACTAGAGTAAACCACTATTCTATGGAGATCACGCTACTTAACCGTTCACGATATTTCGATCGTCGTTTATTCATTGAATACGAACACCGCGTTTGCATTGCACGCCGATTTTCTTGCAACTTGCTCCTTCTCCTTCTTCGCCTATTTCTTCTCCTTCTGCCTCTTCTTCTTCTTGCTGTTGGAAGTTTCGCCTGGCATAGGAAACGAAAAGCTTTTATTCCGTCGATACACGATTCTTATCAGGATCGAATCGATGAAAGTTTTCAACTAGGGCCGGAGTTCGAATGTAAATTCAGATGGAAACTGGACTGGCATCAATTTGGATATGAAAGAATAACTCGTTTGAAAGAAACTTTGTCATCGACGAACAAAAGTTATTACCGGACGAGATCAAAGAAAGCGAGTTTCAATGCGATTCACCGGGTCGCTTCTATTTCTTTCATTCACCGTCCGTTCATCGTCTTTTTTCTTGCGCCTCGTGCCACGCTGCTTTTCTCCTTTTGAACAGGATACAATTAAGAGCGAGCTAAAATTGCTAAATCGAATACAACCGATGAATTAAAATTATGAACGACCGGCTACGATGTTAGCGATGAAAGGCTATTTTAATCAACAAATACCATAGCGATTGTTCTGTATTGAGGTTACGCACTAGAAACTGAAACTCTGTTTTTAAGCCAACATTTCGATTGTTTCAATATCATATCGAACGCTTGGTACACACTACGTTCCAAAAGTACCAGACTATTCTGAACTTTGTATATATCGTACGGCGCAGCTGAGTTTAATCGAAGGTAAATGATATTTAATATACTTGTGTGTCTGTGTACATGTATATCTCATATGTGTGTGTTATATAACACAGTATAATACGTAAAATAATACAGTAGAGCACCTCTTATTCGAACGTCTAATATTCAAATATAATATGATTATACGAACGTAATATTTCCTGGTGACAAATGCCTTTTCTCGTTTCAAATATGTAGACATCTTATTAATGTTCGATATATTCTTTCCTTTCATACGATGTATTCTTTCCTTTATTCGATCGAGTGCATTCTGATTAGAAGAATTTACTATGAAACTATTGCATTAAAAATAGAATTATAAAAATAGAAAATATAAAAATATAAAAAAAATATAAAGAAAAATAGAAAAAATAGAAAGAATTATAAAAATAGAATATTAGATTAAAAATAGAATGAAGAACTCGAAAGTGACGTAGGTGGAACAGAATTGGTAAAAATACACTGTGTTGGAGAAACCACGATCACGGGCGTTGGAAAACAAAATGGTATTGAAAATTATACGAAGCACGTAGATTTTTCTGATGTTGGAAACAGTAGAAAACCCCTAAATATACCGACATGATGAAAATTTATCGCAACACAGCCGACAATAATGTCGATTTTATTCAAATAGAAACATCAAACGAAAGTGCTAATGAAGACGTGGTATTTGAAAAAGAGCTTCGATGGTTCGAAATGCAAAAAGAGTGTAACTCTATGCAGTTACTTATGTCGACAAAATTCTGTGATTTGGCAGCCAAAAGGTACGGTAGCCAAAAATATTTCAAGAATCTATGAGTCAATTTTAATTTGTATTTTAATAAACGAAATTTCATATCGGTAAAATGATTGTTCTATTATCCGAAAATTCCATTCATCTGTAGAGGATGGTTTGGTCGTGTGGTTTAAATGACGAGATAACTCGATGTTAAAATCGTCAAGTGTATTCAAAAATAATTAATAAATACAGAGAATGTTCGTTAAGACGCTCGATACAAACTGATTCGCTAAAGACTGTGTATACAGGGTGGTTGATAACTGGTGGTACAAACGGAAAGGGGGTGATTCTACGCGAAAAAAGAAGTCGAAAATATAGAATAAAAATTTTTCGTTTGAGGCTTTGTTTTCGAGAAAATCGACTTTGAATTTTCGGTCGGTACGCGTGCACTTTGTCGCGTCTCGTTATAACGGATCTCACTGTAGATCGTTGTCTCGATGGAAAAATTAAATAAAAAATTTTTATTCTATATTTTCGATTTCTTTTTTCGCGTAGAATCATCCCCTTGTACCACCGCTTGTACCACCACTTACCAACCACCCTGTAGATCGCTAATAAGAACGCTCGAGACTGCGACTGATAAACTGATCACCTTACGATCGCGTTCTTTTATTTATACTGGTCAGGGAGTACTGGAAAATTTAAATTTGACTTTGTTTGACGGTTGCACGTAGCGGCGACGTTCTTTTGCCCGGAGTTTATTTATTATTATATTATGTATGTCCTAACGATGTTGATACTCCGAGGCAAAACAACAACATGATTGGAATTGTCCTCTATCTCATGTGCCGCTACACATCAAGCAATCTTGTTTCCATATTAGTTCGGATAAAGGAAGCTCTACCGTAATTATAAAACTAGTATCGCAAATATTTTATTGTAAAAAAATTGAACTCTTCCATGCCGAAGTATAGTAACATAACAAGGAAATCGAAACACTGTTTCTCAGTGTGCATTTGCGTATAGTATACTTTATTTGATATGAAATAATAATATGAATCGGACGACGATATACAAGGATTGGGCATTCTGAATTAATATTATTTCTTACCTTTTCTATTTTTTTCTATTTTTTTTTTTTTTTTTTGTTTTTCTAACGATACAAATATTTTGAGGACAATAATAAAGTACAGCTGGTAGGACAGATTTATATTTATTTATATAGATATCTGTCCTGCTATTTTAACAATACTCTTTCGTGCAGCTGCCTGCAAAAATTAATCCTGGTAATTGTTTGGAGTTAACTACAACAGTATCCATTGTTTGAACATTGGTATTTTAAGCGCCGGTTTACAAATGCTGCCTAAATTGTGTTGAACTGTTATATCGCAGACTAAGTAGAGATTCATCGACAATGAGAACCTACTCATTTTCTCCCGTTGAATTCTGTTCTTTGTATGGATGGAATGAAATTATTCGATTTAATTAAAATTTAATAGACTATTGTGCCAAGGAACGGTTTTCAGAGATGCAAATCACTACAGCTGTATTATGAGAAAAGACGAGAAGATAACAATCAGTTAATAATATTTTCTGTTATTATGATATCTCTAACAGCAGCAATGTTAATAATCTACGTGACGAACTCTTGAAGCTTGTTATGCATATTTTATAATACAAATTTGTTCTTTTTTTTTGGTATTTCTATATCTTATTGTTAATGCAATAAAACAAGTAAAAGTAAAACTAAATTTTTTCATTTTACTGAACGTTCTTCGAAACTTGTTAGATGAGTATCTTATTCGCGAAAAATTCTCGACATATTCGGGAAATTTTCTGTTAAATTTCCTTCTATTAAATATCATTAAGAGATTTCCTTAAATAGAAAATTTACATAACGTTTCCTACATGCGTAAATAACAATGTAAAGAAATCATATAAAATCTTAACATTTTATATTCACATCGCATGCTGCATTTGACAAGCTGTATTTTGTGGAGGTTTATGTAGAGGTTGGTTGGTTTGTTCGAATAACGAGATATCTCGCTATTAAAAACCGTCAAGTATATTTAAAATGATAAATAAATGAATACAGACAATAATCGCTCGTACTAACATATTCGCTAAGACAGTATATAATCGCTAAAATAATCGCTGATAACTCGTTGATAATTGATAGATACTCATTCGAGCGACTAACTGATAACTGATAACTCAACTCCTTAGGATCGCGTCCGTTTATTTATACTGGTCGGGGGAGAGCCGGAAAATTCAAATTCGTCTTCGTTTGACGGTTGCACGTAGCGGCGACATTGTTTTGTCCGGAGTTTATTTATTATTACATTATG
Source organism: Bombus huntii (assembly GCF_024542735.1). NCBI lineage: Eukaryota > Metazoa > Arthropoda > Insecta > Hymenoptera > Apidae > Bombus > Bombus huntii. The sequence goes on from NC_066243.1 coordinate 4,281,972, forward strand.
TGTATCCTAACGGTATTGATACTCCGAGGCAAAACATGATTTGAATTGTCCTGTAGCCCATGTGCCGCTTTTTTTTACAATTTTAAAATTATAAATACTTTAATACTTTAATATTTAAAATTATAAATACGTAAGGTTTGTAATAGCCTGCATAAACACGTGTCTCTCTTTAATTTAAATAATTTACTAACTATAGTATTTAAAAAGCAAAAGGAATAAGGTAATAGGGAAAGAGGGAACATTACGAATGTACAAAGAACATAGATTTTCCATTTAAAAGGACATGACCAAATTCAATCAAGTAGGTAAACAGAAAATCGAAAATACGTTCTCCACGGAAATAATGAGTGCACGTAGGAGAATCGAGGAAACGTAGTGGCTAGGAAAAGAAAGGAAAAGAATATAGGTAGATGGTCGATAGGTTCTCGAAACTACAATAAGTTCGTGTCTATCAGAGGGTAGTTTCAAAATCGAATCTCAAAGTAGCTAGCTTACTTCGTTTTCTCTAGATATTTGCATTTTGAAAATATTTCCTATTTCAAATTTAAGCTGCTGATTTTCACTACGTACCATGGATTAAAAAAATGTTTAAAGAATACAATTTATAGGAATATAATATTTCGTGTTTAGACGGTTTTATTAAAAACGAAAAATGATACTGCACGTTCAAACAAATGTGCTTTTAATTCATTTCAATGTGAGATATTTGAAAAATAGGTAGAAGAAAAGCTTGTATTTATTACGTTTTGTAATAATATTTGTATTCGAAACAATTTAGCAAAAATCTGTACGAATTGTTTGTTTTACAAGTTTGAGTAGTAACCAATAATTTTTATAACGTTTTTTTTAAATCCAATATCTCTCACAGTTGCTTTAATATTCCTATGGTTAGATAATATTTCTCTTAGAGGGAAGAATATATTTATTATTTGTACAAAATAAATAAAATTCCACGTCCGTTAATAATTTCCATTACCACGTGCTCGAAGGAGGAAAATTTCTATTATGCAGTGCGACATATCACGCACAGGATGTCCAGAAAATCGATTTTACGACGAATATAAATTTCCGCGAAAACTGCAGGCAAATGCGTAATCTTGTTAGAAAAATGCAGCGTTTCGTGAAATTGCACGGTGGAACGCGAATGTTTCTCGAAACGATCATGATCCGATCGCGATCTCGCGTTCCACGATACGGACACGAAAGCTCTATAAAACCGAAAATGAATAGCCATCAAGTACGCGGTCGCCTAATTTTTCCCGTTGGCTATTGTTTTCTTTGATGGATAGGCTGGACGTCTAGGCAAGAAATAAAAAAAAAAGAAAAAGGGAACCGAACGAAAAAGCGCGGTGCATCGACAATTCGATACACCTTCAATACACTTTTGAATAAAGGCCAATACGCGGACGTATTGTTCTCGGAAAAGCCGTAGCTCGACTGCCGCGGACAACAATGAGCCGCGGCGTTTTTTCTCGGCGACGAGCATTTTTTCACGCGCCAGCGCTTTCGCGCTTACTTTTCGCTAGGAAAAAATTGGGCGAAACGAAAAATTCTCGCGTGCATTATTTAAGCGTCGGCTGCGAAAGCGGCTTGGAAAAAACCGAACGCGTTTATTCGTTCCATCACCGTCGTTTCCAGTTCTCTACGTTTCCGACGCAATGTCCGGACACATTGAAAAAAATCGCACGCCCCACGGCACTTTGTTAACGATATCGAGCTCGCCATTATTGAACCTATCCCTGCCCTTCGGTTTCAAGCGTCAACGAAAAACGAATAGCCCGACAACTCGCGTTTGCAAACTACCTTTCTATCGGGATTATTAAATTCCTTCCTACATTACTGGCCGAGAAGAAACCTTCGACAGAGGCGAGTATAATCTTGCCGCTAACCTGCACGCCCGCGTTACTCTTCAATCTTTTTCCCCGAGCTTCTTCTTCCCCAGACAAGAAACGCTAGAGGACGACAGGTAATAAATACTTCCGGACAAATTGCTCCGGCTATTTGACATTTCCTGTCGCTTCGGTGCAACGACCTAATAACAATCAGGTACAGGAATGTGCGGCATGTAGATCCACCGCCTAGCAGCTTGCGACCCGCCTTCCTACGTCCTTTGACCTCCCCTTCGTCGTCGATAAATGAAAACTTGGCTTCGTAATTACATAGCAAATACGTTACGAAAGTGTCAGAACAGGGTGTCTCAGTAATCACGATAGAACTCGAGGCAAAAGGGCTGACTTTAGGTGAAAAAATGAATAGGAAACATAGAATACGATCTTTTCGTGGGACCATTCGTTTTCGAGAAGCTCCAATTTGCGAGTTTGTTAATACTAGAACTACCACACCAAATTGACTCTGGTTTTACAATTTTATTTTAAAATTCCTACTTCATGTTATATTTTTCCCGCGAAGATGTAATGACTTTTGCAACGATAACTAAAAGAATAATATAATGAATTTTATTTTGCTTTTTATGTATTCAAACTCAAAATAATTTTGTAACAAGGCTACTTATACCAATAGCAGACAAAATGACTGGTACTTGTCAAAGTGTAAAAGGGTGCTGCAATCTGTTTATCGAACCCCAATTAACCAGTTCCCTCGTTTTGTACAATTTCCCACGCGTTTTTAAAATTTATACTGCGTATTATTCCATATGATGATATTAGTTGTCAGGAAAATTCCGGATCGATCGCTAGATCACTAGATGCTAACACTAGAAGCAGCAGTCAAAACGACTGGTTCTACTATTTTATAAATATGTCAACCCTCGTTTAAGGATCATGATCCCAAATGGATTAATAATACCAAAAATGTACTACATAACATTGAATTCCTTCCGTAAGAAAATAATAAATCAATAAATATAAAAATATTCTATTACTACGTATTTTTTAAAGATCAGTCATTTTGAGTGGTTTTGGTAGAAACAACTTCGTGTTAACTATCGGTAGTTCTAGTGTTAAAGATATCTAAACTTAGCTGATTCGTGATAATAGTACGATTAAGCTATCAGCAGGTGTTAATTTACACGAGGAAATAAATAAGAAATATAAAATGAAACTTTCTTACAGGCATTTAAACTTGGCTAATTCTCGATACGATACAAATGGACAATCGGCAGATGTTACTCTAAGGAAATAAATAGAAAATGTGAAATGAAATTTCGCCTAACAGGGCTTCGTTTTCAACAAACTAGAGTTTGAACGTGTTCAGTCAAGGATTAACTTGATAGACGCAGTCTCGATGAATTTTTAAATTCGATTTTCTCGAGAACTGTGCTTCAAGCGAGATAGTCCCAGTCTGCAATTCTTTACTCACTTTCATATGTATTGTAGTTTCTATTCAGCTGAGAATTAACCAAGGTTCGCGTATGCTTGTTACTTTTCGCTTACTTCCATATGTGCAATGAATAGTTCTTCCTACTATCCGTTTCCGTGCAATTGACAATTAGCAAGTTCGTGTACGAGCAAGCTTGTTAATTTTTACTTCTTCTCACATATGCGACAGTTTTCTCTCGGACGATCCGTCCCTGTCGTGTCTGAAGCTCGCGTACACTCTCAAGTACACAGACAAATAAAACTCGACTTTCTGGAAAACAGAACGTCGTAGGCAAAAGATCTCGTTCCACATTTTCGACTTATTTTTTCACTTAGAACCGTCGCTTTGCCGCTTATATTTTTAAATAACAATTAAATGGACCACGCTGTGTAATCACTCGTAACTTCCGCAGACGACGATGAATTCACGATAATGGCTCCGCCGAGCTTAAGAAACGATCGAAGAAAGAGAGGAAGGGAAGGAAGTCCGAGCGGAAAGGAATGAAATTTTCCACACGACAATTCCGCAATTCCTGGGGTCAGGTTTGGTCCGACGATGACGGCAAGCGAGCGGGCGGTCTTCCGAGGCGCCATCGATCCCTCGATCGATAGAGACGGCCATTGGCTTCCGACGTAAATTCCAGACAGACAAACCCCATTGGATTCGGTACATAGCCGCGTATCTACGTACATGCAAGCTCTAGGAGCTTCGATAGCCGCTACTTCGGCACACAGTGGCCGTGTGCGTTCGAAGATATCTATGACCGCGCATCAAGCCTCCCTCGTTCACAGAACGCCCTTGTCCCTTGCTAGAACCTACTGGCCGTACACGGTATGTAAACAATTAATCCACGCGATTTTGAGGGTCGAGATTGCCGCTCAGCTTTAGGGGGAATCGCTACTTTCTGGGTGCACACCGATAGCCTCAAGTATGATAGGTGTACGCGATAGTTTGCGGAGGGTAATGGCGGAGAACAATTGGATTTATGGCTCGGAAAGGTAAAATTGCCCCAGATATGTACATATATATGTATATAAATGGCAGGCATTTTTGCCAATATAGCGATATTGCGGATATTGAAATGAAATTCGAATTTAGGCGCAGTCGAGTTCGTGTTGGTTATTGTGTGTTGGATTATGTCAATTTAAATTTCCGTTCTTGTTTCATTCTATAATCAATCGATCGTTGTGCAATAAATATTGTAACTGAATGTAAACTTGTTTAATGAAGGAAAATTTGTGATCGAAGAAATTAGCTGCAGCATTTGGAAATCTTTTTTGCGATTGCATATGTTTGTTGATCGTAGTTGTGTAAAAGCTCAGTGTTCTTGCGACGTTAGGACAGTCTGTTTGTTAAAAGTGACCTAAAAGCAGAAATGTTGTACGTTGTATATTAAAAAGAACTTGAATGTACAATAGAATATTGATTGTCTGATGTTTGACAGTTTTCTATGGTGTTTGTAAATTTTTTATGTTAAGTGTTCACGTACTTTTGTGAACCAGAGAAAATTGAAAGTCGAAATTAGAAACTTCGTTAAGCTATTAACAATTAATCAATGGTTTATATTTGGTAATTATTTTTTATTTATTTATAGCACTTTCTTAATACCATTAATAAGACGATATTGTCACTTTCAAATATACAGTTTCTTTCAAAAGTGAATTGTCCACAATTATCTATTTGACATTGAAAAATAAACCTAGCGGTTGATCAGCTATCTTTTATTGATTGAACGTGCAGGGTCGTGGAACTACCGGTGCATACTAAATTCTATCTATAACTTCATTCTATTCTAATTTTCCCAATTGTTTTATTCTATTCTGAATTTAAAGATGTACAAATTTCAATCATTTAATTCTACCAGTTTTTAAATATGCTTTGTGTTGAAGTAATTATTTCAGGAAAAACTCTACATCTTTTCTTTTTGTATATCTGTGACCCGGAGACCGCTGTTACGAAGAGAATAGAATTTAGTGAAACTAAAAGTTCGAAATAAAGAGAGGACCATATTATTGTGGCCTTGAATATAAATTTTGTTTTGGGTTACAAAGTCTAGAAACAAAACAGCTATAAGTAGATTTCTATTGTTGTTTCTTGTAGCCTTTAGCTATAGCTACATACCAAGGTTAAATTTTCGGTAATGTCCTTTGCTACAAATATATGAACGTGGTCCTCATTCTTCTTCCTATGGTATTCTAACACTGTAGAAGTGAGCATCTGGATTAGCATACACTATACTTATACCTATACTTATTTCAATATATTTTTCTATTACAAATCCATCTACTAGTTCCTCTATCACTCAACCTCAACACTTTGGATAAATTTCATTTAAAATAGAAAATAGATATTACGCAATATAAAAGAGTCGAATACCTAGAAGCAGAGCAAGTTAAACATGAAGGGCGTGTTAAAATTGAGCAAACGAATGAATTTACTGAATTTATTAGACTTATTATAGGTACAGGTATTATAGGTGGATTTTAAAAGTAAATTGTTGAGGTTATTCGGTGTGTAAACAGAGAAAACACGTGGATAAATTGTAAGGTAGAAAAATATATTTAAATAGAAGTGTAATAAGTAAAAATACAATTTGAGCTGGTCCAGATCCGCACGCTAGCTGTGTTACCTAATAACTGAAAACCCCGAAGCCAACGTCGCCTGTCTACTGTTTATGGCCTGACTTCGTCGCAGTCTTTTGTCTACGCGCTGTCGATGGCTTCAGTGCTTGAGAAAACTAAAAAGGACCAGATGTAGAGTTTTCTTAGAAGTGGTAACCACTTCAACATAAATAAATTATACTTTTAATTAAAAATACCACGAATGACAATGTTTATAAAAGGAAAGCAAATTAACTTCTGTATAATAAATTTACTTATCTGTATCATCGATATCAAAATAAATTTCTCTAAGTATAATTTTGTCTACTAAAAGCTTGGAAATTTTCAAATTACAATTTTGAATGGATGCTTAATCTCTTTCACGTATGTGGAAATATGAGATGTTATTAACACACACGTACCACATTTTAATGTTTAATATCGTACTTCAAACAAAACAAGAACGATTTTAAGATAATATTTCCAGTTAAAAATACACGACGGAGCTGTTCAGAGTGTAAACGTTGAAATAATGAAAACGTACTAACAATAAGCGCACTTAATGCAAGTCTTCCATCTCTCGCGAGAATGTACGATTTATTTTTCTACAGATTTGCATGTAATGAGTTAACCGCTTCAGTTATCTCGTATTTCATTTCATAAATCCGCGAGGAATAAAAACGAGCAGCGCTGGATGACGGTAAATTTGAAAAAATCATCGCTTCCACTTGCAGTTTTAATAATCTTGTTGGACACAATTGTTTTATTCGCACAGTCAGTCACAAAAATCTGTCGACCGAAAACTCCACCGAATTGTATATAATATACGACACACATGCACATCTATTCGTTGAAACTAAAAACGCACTTTGTTACAGAATTACGTACTTACAAATCAGTGTGAAATGATTAAATTTCCTCGGTCTGTTAACGGATTTCCAGGAAAAATTGCAAAAATGTAAAGCATGCGTGTACGTAGGTCGACAAAATGTGGAAAGGAAAAGAAAACCATCAACTACGAAATAATTTATCAACGCCAAGAAACTGTGTCTATTACAGATTTCCACTACGAGATATTAATATAACGTTAAATATACCTCATTTTTATCGAACTTTACTTCATAATTTTTACGTCTTGTTTGTACGACGTCTGTCTTTGTTATAATGTGTCACATCGAAAGGATACAGGACAAAATGTTCAAATTTCGTGCCACGAAAACGTTTCTGTCATTTACCCAAAACTAAAACTAAACAAATGATTACTTTGAAAGCTTAGTAACGAAGATCTGTAACCGTCTGTTTTATAAAACTTCGTGCATACATAGCAGTATGCGTTCATCAGTCGGTGAGAAAAGTGTATCTAATTTCCTTAACCCTTAGTTTAGTGAGGAAACGTTTATATTATTAGCCTTTTATGCGCATGAAATCTCACGATCTATACAAAAATCACATACAAATTTTTTCTCTATTCGTCTATTTCCGAAAAACTAAAAACTTGTTGCTAATTTCGTCCTCGGCAATCTACGTCGAGAGACGAAATTGGGTACAAAGGCATTTTTTAATATAATTGCCATTTCTACTGGAAAACAGAACGAGATGGCCACTTCGGAATACGAAAATAAAATCAATATACTACGCTCCATCAAAAATAAACGAATCGCGTACTTCAGATGTTGAAATAGAATTTCGAATATTAAGAAATAACGTAGTGTCCTAGTCGCGAAACAACAGAGCGTTACAGAACACTCCGGAAACGACGAATACTTTTGTTTATGCTGTCGCTCAACAAGCGGCATTTCTATTTTAAATTCCAACTGCCGGACATACAGACTGGTGCACTTAACAACAAAGATTGGTCAGGGAACGAAATTTGGCCCGCTTATCCCGTGTAGACTTGTATGACCAATTGTATGTCGATAAGAGTTTAATGGATGGAAATTTGATCACAACGATATTCATGGAATAATGCAGAATTTTCCATTTATTAAAAAACTTCTGCATGGTATGCGTAACAAGTAGATCTTGAATTTAATAAATCGTTGAAAACACAACGGAACTACTGTCGTTTTTATCGAAACACGTATCGTATTTCTCTTCCACGAGTAATCAAAGTTTTGTTCGACAAAACAAAAAAGAAAAAAAAAAAGAAAAAAAAACAGAGAGAAAGAAATACAATTATTTTGTAGTGCTCGAGCGAACACGTCTAGTTTCCGTTGAAAGTGCTCTTTCGAATTCGTTAGCCGAAGAAGTTATTCACGCCCAAACGAATCACGCGAGTACACGTATCGGTCTCAAACGCTTGACGCCGCTCTATTTTACATGGCGCTTCGATAGAGCGAATTATTTTCACGCAAGAAGAAACACAATTTCGCTTTTACGCTATTTTCTTTGAACTTAAACTCTGAACACCGTTTTAAGCGATCGTTGCAAGTTTCAAACGGGGCAACGAAGGCATTTCAACCAACGGAATAACTCGCACGAGTAACGCAAAGTAAAAATCGTGGCGGCGAGAAAAACGATATGGCGACTTAGAAAAATTGCTTTCAACCGTCAGAAATCCTTCCCTCTATCTCTCTGATTTACTGACACCGTTCGCCCTGGATAACGTTCTACGTGTTTCTTAAACTAGCCGCTTAAACTTTTCATTACTTACCAGGTGAAAGATTACTTTTTCGCTTTGATAACATCTTAATTGCTTGTGCGTATTGTACGTTATCATCCATAAGTATTTGGACACCGACAAACTATTACAAGTACAATAAAGTGTATCAAAGTGAAATTCCTTAATCTAACTTTATCCTTTGTAGTGAACAATTTCTGTAGCGTTCTTACCTAATTTACAAAGAAATGAACAATCCCTCCGCAGGGATGTAGATGGATAAACAGATTGTTGCGAATTCTCGACTAAAGAACAACCGGTCAGGTCAAACCGATCGGTCGATATCGCGTACCTCGAATGAATTAACGTTCAAAGTGAAGGAGGTTTAATAGATCGAGTGTTAGAGTAATCCAGCACTGTATTTGCACTTGTTGTATATATTGAGATATGTATAATTCTATGTGCTAGACTGGATTAGCTGAGTAGTAGTGATACATGTATGTGAATATCAGTGTGTGGAAGTATGTGTGTGCGCGGCGTCTCGAAAACAAAGAAATGTAAACTGTCCAGTCAGTTAACGCTCTGGTATGGAAGAACAGTCTGGTACCGATAAATATCTTTGAAATCGTTTATCAAATAAATATATAACTATTCTAATATAAATTCTAAGTATAAATTTAGTGTTCCTATACCATTATTTCGGCTATTAAGATCAAAAATTCTCAACAGTATAAAGGTAAAGTGTGATGTTATGAACACGGCGGTGGTAAGATCTTGTTGCACGGTGCGATGTCTGATGATGAACAGGTTTTCTACCTGACCTCGAAGTCATTAGGTTTGCAGCTCGGGGAGGACATGTAATTCGGAATTTCCTAAAGAAGGGAATGACCTGTCCGTAGCATAAACGGACGGTCACCCAAAATTCCGAACACAGATGTACTTTCAGAAATCATCAAATAAAATTACTTTGCAATTATTCTTTATCGGAGGAAGATTTTCAAGGCGCAAGTTCGTTCGCATAGTACTATGCATAAGATTATTAGAAATATATAAAATAAATCTCGAAACGAAACTTTGTAATCTCTCGTGCGATCTCAAGTTCCGATACCGATAGACAGAAAAGTGGACGTGAATCGGTGCAAGTAAAAGGGCGACAATGGCAAACAGAACGAATGATTTAGCGAAACGCGGAGAAAAAGGCGGCAAAAGAAAACAGCACACCGCCGCCTGACAAAACAAACATCGCAGGAAATCGCGACCGATTTGAATTTCAAACATGACGCTATATATATTAAATTATTATTCCGGTTTGCGTGGCGTTCGTCGTCGTAACGCTTGGGATCTACATTTTAAAACGGCGGCTCTCCGTTCCTCGATTGTCTAGAAAATCCTAAGGGTATCACCCTTATCACAGCTACATACACAATCGCTGTCACTCTTCGAACGAGAACGCGCGCAAGGATCCGGACAGAAATGGAATATCAGGCTGACGAGATGGACGGATATTCAGAGGCAAGCCAGCGCCGAGCCGGAGGATCGCAGAAGGATCAAACACGGACGGATACAAACGGGGCTGGGACCGGCTGGGAAACTCGCAACGAACGTGGAATCGTAACAAAGAGGGAGTAACTCGGCTAGAGCTGACGCAAATCGGTGCGAGAGGGAACGCGGACAGAGAAGAGCCAGGGAGAGAAGGAGAGAGAGAGAGAGAGAGAGAAAGGGAGAGAGAAAGGGAGAGAGAACGGTAGGGAGGAGGCTGGGCGCAAATTACTTGAGGTTTCCGGCAACTGGCGCTAATTGAATTCCCCGATGAATCGAACTCTGCATAGTGCAGCCGAGCGGAATATTGGCTCTTTTCAACGGCGCTTCAAATGGACGGTCGCCGACGCGGCCATCGGACCTCGCTTTACTCGACCAACCCTTCTGTGTTTCAGCCTTTCGGAGACCAGCAGACAGTCCAACGGTCGGATACGTTAACCGTTGCCGATCACCCTGATGCGTTCGATTCACGATTCTTTATTTCCTGCCTGTTTCTACGCCTGCATTTGCCTCCAGAGTACCCGCGTATGATTGAAATCGGCGGATTCGGAGGAAAGTAATTCTACGTTATCGCTATCGCGCGCTAGGCAACGATTGCTTTGACCGACGCTTGGTATTGGAACGAATAATTGGACCATACGGTTAATACGCTTGAATTAAATTAATTAGAGATAATTTGTCTGTTTCGGAGGTTGTGGATGGGCAAGTTATTGGTTACGAACAATAAGTTAGAGAATGTAATAATTCTGATTATAATGATTGTTTACTTTAATTGATTTTTATCTGAACCGGAGATGTCGATATTTCTGATCGAAACCGCAAAAACTGATCGTTAATGCTAAACAAAAGAAAAAAAATATCGGCGTCCATTCATACTAAATAAATAATTGCCTTTTCCCTTTTATATTACAGTCTATAGTATAACAAAATTCATTTTCGATATGTTGAATAATTTTTGTTCTTTCGTACTACACACACGCACACGCGTTCACTTTTCATAATAATTTAACAGGAGTCATATGATAAGAACTTCGTAGTCATCGTGTAGTCATCATAACATCGTGTCTTTTCAATCGAGCGAATTCGGATTATAAGAGTTCCCAAGAATTTAGAAGGAAAAGAAAAAACAAAGTACGACATAATTACAGAAACTCGAAAGTGCTGCAAGTGCAACGGAATTGGTAAAACCACAGACACTAAAAATCAAAAATACGATATTGCAAATTATCACAAGCTGATTACCGATATAATGAAATGGCTTCATCGCGACACAGTCGACGATAATGACGATTTTATTCGAATAGAAACAGCAAACGAAAGTGCTAATGAAGACGTGCCTTGTCATAACGAAGCATTCGTGGCATTTACAGAAGGGCTTCGATGATTCGAAATACAAAAAGAACGTAACTCTATGCAGTTACTTATGTCGACAAAATTGTGTAACTTGGCAGCCAAAAAGATGCGGCTTCCATAAATATTTCAAGAATCTGCTAATTAATCTTAATCTGTGTTTGAAGAAATAAAATTTTATAGCAGAAAAGTGATTGTCCTATTATGGAAAAATTCCATTATCTGAACAGGTTTGTCTGTCTATTAGTTCGGATAAGGGAGGCTCTACTGTGGCACATCAACTCTTTGTCCTTCGACAATTTCAGATAAATGGAGTTCTACTATATTTGAAATTTTACAACGCAGAGTTTATACATCGGAAATCTATGGAATTATTCGTTGCTTATATTGCTATGAACATCACATATTTATGTAGGAATGTTTATTATAAATTAACAGAAAAGAACAGTATGATAAACACAATATTGTAACACTCTCGCAAAATTGAATATAATATCGCACTTCATGAATTAATTCAACTCTGACCATTACCATTACTGTAACAAACCCTGGCAACGGTCATAACACTCCTTGACAACATTAACATATCTTAACAACGTTTATAAACGATCAACCACGTCTTTCGCTAACGTCACACCATCCCACATTTATTTATGTAGATCCTTGTCCTGTCTAGATAAACATATAATTTTCGATTAAAAGATGTAAGAAAACTACACAATAATTATTCATAACTTCTGATCACAATTTCATGTACAAAATCAAAGCTTTCAAAGGATAAAAAGATCTCCGAAATAACCACGAACAGCATATAACCGTCTCGTTGACGCATGATCGAAATTCCAAAATTTAATGAAACGTTCAAAACTAGAAACTGCACTCCACAGCGGCGCACTCGCCTGCGCTACTCCTTTTTTTGCAACGAGCTGTAGGTAGTTCTCGGTTGAAATTTCTTATCAGAGGACGATGCGTAATTTCAGCAGCTGCATGGATTATGCGGACTCGCGTCGCTCGGACCACGGCGATCACGGAGACAAACAGAGAGAGAGAGAGAGAGAGAGAGAAGGGCGAATGTCGCAAAAGCGGAGCATAGTCGCGTCTGCGGCATAGCAGATAAAGGGCCGTCGCCGGATAATTACCTCCCCTTTAGTCGGTAGCGAGCGTAATCCTCGCCGGGGTTGGGAACGAACGACCATACCCGCCATGCAGCTTGACGTTCTTCGTTCATTGCCTGGATATTTCGCCTTCGTTTCTCCTTCGTCGTACCATCGGCCATGGCCTCTGCTCGTCTCTGTTTCTTCTTGTCGTCGCTGATTCTCGCAGCTCGACGAAATTAAATGAACGTGGGGCCCCGGAAGGATCGCTTTGATGTCGGCCCGCGGACGCAAGTAATTTATTTTCCGCGGATACGGTCGGTGGGAAACGCGGCAACAACCGGTGTGGTGGCATGTTCTTTGATTACATGCGTTGGACACGTTAATTTGCGCCAGGGCCAGTTTCGTCCAGCGTCAAACTCAGACCGGGATCCTGTCGCCGGCAGAAAAGCCGGAACCGCGTTTTTTGGACAATTCGTCGCTGGGTGACGCGTGCGTGGCCCACGCTCCACCTGCATCAACCTTTCATCGCCTGAAATTTTTCTCACCGTGACACCTTTTCCGAGAAGAGTGACGGATGTTGCGCGTCGCTTTCGTTGCTATGAGTTGCGATCCGCAACTGTTGCAGATGTAACGACTACCGGACGAATTAACGCGATGGAATTAGTTTCTGGAATTAATCGGCCAACGAGTTCACATTGGCACACATTTGTGGTCAGATTTTTTGAAATCAAGAATTTTAGGTGAATTTGTAGAACTGTTCCGTCCTCTCGGATTTCAATGATTTTTGAATATGTTATAGAGATCGACATTTTGAGCAACTTTTTCCTATATATATAACCGTCGGTCTCCCTTAGTTTCCGAGTATTCACAAAAAATTATCGGTATCACTGCAGCGTGTTTCTGACTATAGTTGTGCGTGAAGACATGTCTGTTATAATTTGTAACTCGATTAAAAGACGATCGTTAATGTTAACGCTTAATATCTTTATAATTAATTTGTCATTATTTCACGCGGGCGTTTTTTGCGATTTAAAATACTAGCATTAAAATACATTTTTTCGTAAATTATAATAGACATTTCTTGCAGTTTCGCATATGCACGTTGTGCACGGAGCCTTTAAGCTCACCCAACTCTCCCTTTTAAACGGAAAATAAGCAGCGATCGATACTAATGCATACGTTGTAACAGACGCACAAATATGAGCAGACATGCACCATAGCGGTACCTGTAGTTTTTCGCATATATCTCGGAAACTAAGCGATACCGACGGTTATATGTATAGGAAAAAGTTGTGCAAAATGTTGATTTCTACAACATATTCAAAAATCATCAAAATCGGAGAAAATGGAACGTTCGTACAAGTTTAGTGAATTTTATTTTAAACGGGAACAGATTGTACGTGTTTGTAGATTTATCGAGAATTAAAATAATAAGGAACAATTTTTAAGAATTTTTATCTTTAAGCTTCTAAAGATTTTCATTAGAAAATAATACATATCACATTGACGTTTTCATTATTAATTTGTGCGATTTTGTTAAATCCGGATGCCGTGACTACAAATCGATTAAAATACCTGAATACCTTTGAACGATAATGTACACTTATTGCAATGCCATAATTCCAAAGATGTCTGTTATATATATATGTGTCATATTATATTTGCCAATTGTATTTTTACATCGTGACGACTACGCGACGCGTCATATTAATGAAATGTAACCAATTTTTATTTGTAATACGGTTATCGGTGCTAAGGTAATTGTGAGTTTATCGGGTTAACAGTAATCATGAATTATGTAATTCACATGGGAAAGAATTTTAGCGTTGAAAGAACTGGTTTATTAATCATAGTAATACACGTGCATCGATGATAACAATAATTTGCTGTTGTGCTAATTTATGGAAATTTTTAGAGCTAAAAGAGATTTAATTGTCTTGTTTAATATTAAAGCAATGTCTTAGGGTGGTAATATTCAGATCAATAGATCAATATTCCTCGGAAGCCATATTGTCGTCCAATATGAAGCATTGGCTCTATGTAGATAATTATAATCATAGCATAAAATTCAGAATATTTTATTATTTTAATATACCATCAACATTTATTTGTAATATATTCACTGTAGAAATATTAATCTTCAAAATGATTAATTATTATGGAAATGAAAATTTAATGTGAATGGTTAAAACGAGTGACCGACAAAGAGTTTCGGTGCTAAAAATGCGAGGGACAACCAAATGCTTGAAATTAAAGTAAAGCAGATAAAGTAAAGACAGATCAAAGTAAAGTAAAGGCTTATTATAAATAATATTGTGTAATTATAATTTCATTATTGTATAAAACTATAAACGTGCCTTTCCATCTTCCATTTCTGAAGATAATTCAATAAAAACCTCAACATTATACATAAAATTTTGCGACAAAAAATACTGTATTGTTTTCAATAAATCAATTTACTCAATTCTAAGGAATAATTAGCTAGAGTGTCGCGCGTACATAGAAAGATGCTTTCCTAGAAGATCTGTATTTTTCAAATTGTTACACCACCATAACAAAAAGAGGTAAGGTAGATTTGCTGTAATTGGGGTACACGATACCCCATTGTACAGAAAATTAGGGAGAAGGCTTTATAGCTATGTTTCGACGACCGCAGAAGGTTTCTTAATTAAGTGGTTACTGCCTTTCTTGTCAGTAGCCTGTCTTGTCGCTGTATCAAAAGAAATGAAGAGAAGTTTTTAAGACATTTAAGAATATACGGGCTCAGCTGCTTGGGATAATCTAGCAGATTAATGACACGGAAATTCAGCAAGACATGTACGCTAATAAATAAATAAATAAATAAATAAGTTGTCGACTAATGAAATTGACGAAACGCAAAAAATTATGAAATATAACATCCTTCGTTCAAAGTTTCTTAGAACTCGCAATTCGCGAGTCACTTCACCTTATGTACGATTTCATTACGAATAAATTAAAAGAATAATCTTTCCATTACTGTACCTCATGATATAAAATCAAATAAAAATTCAAATGATAAATTAAAAACGAAGGAACTATGCTAATTAGGCACGTGTGCAAATTTCTAGCTTTACCGATCAAAGGAAAATATATAGCATTAATTAAAGCCAAACATCTCTGTAAATAACGTTGGTAAAATCAAAGCAAATTAAGAAACGTTTTACATAAATATTTTAATCGAGTAAAAAAGCGAGAAACGTTGGAAAAATTGAACAACTTTCTCCTCAAAGTCGAATGACATGCTTCGAGTCAAACTTGGAGTTTCTGTGAAAGTTAACAATATATTGAGAAGTTCTTTAATGTTGGCAAAGGAAATATGTTTACAGCTTTTTCTCGGCTGTGCAAGCTCTTCTGATTTTCATGATCAGAATTTTATTGCAAAATGCGCTATAAGACATGTACATAGATATATGTAATTCTCAACTCATGAATTTACATATTGATCCATTTTAATTGCGTTATAAATAATTGCAATGTAAGAACCGTGTACATAGAATGAGTAAAACTAATTATCGTAATAAGTATCGTAGTAAATTATACTAATCGGGTAGGTTTATTTTGACATCTTTTGATACCCATCCAAAACTTCTTCTAACAATAAGAGAAATAAATTCTTTGACTTCATCGAATAGGAAAAATAATATTTTATGTATATATCCTACAGTTATTTACGGTGCAATGATATCAACTGAGAATTGAATTGTAGCATACCGTAGGTGTCTGACTATACACAAACCTAAACTACTGACACACACACGTTCACAGCTAAAACAAATAGCTTTCAGTCCAGTACAGTAATTTAAAAATTTCCATTTTGAAGAGAACATGACCTCCAATTTTATGTGTATTATTAATAATTAATAACAGAGAAACGATTTCTTTTACGTTTTTGTAAAACGTTCGGTTTTCGGTCGATCAAAATGTCGCTACTATTGAACAAGTGTAAAACTTAAATAGGCTGGAAATTTGAATACTATCTGAAACTTTAACACTATCTATATAAAACTTTTGCATAAATTTCGACGTAAAACTGTCTCAGGAATGAAGATACAACACGATTATTTGATCACAAGAAAAAAAAAGGAAATAGAAGATTTCGAAAGAAACATAAAAATGGATATTCGTTGCTCACAATAGAGTTGAACACACATGAGCAAACGCAATCTTCGCGTTCCTCAATTATGATAACATATTTATTCATTTTTATATATAGGGTAGTTAGTAACTGGTGGTACAAGCAGAAATGGGGTGATTCTACGCGAAAAAAGAAGTCCAAAATATAGAATAAAAATTTTTCTTTTAATTTTTTTTTTCAATTTTTCCATCGAGACAACGATCTACAGCGAGATCCGTTATAACGTACCGCACGCGTACCGAGCGAAAATTCAAAGTCGATTTTCTCGAAAACAAAGGCTCAAACGAAAAATTTTTATTCCATATTTTCGACTTCTTTTTTCGCGTAGAATCACCCCCTTTCCGCTTGTACCACCAGTTACCAATCACTCTGTATATTTCCGTAAGTTCAATCCATTATAAAGCAAAAACGATGGCTTATTAAAGAAATTCCTCACCACGAGCCAAATATTGTTACGAAGCAGATACTGAATTATCAGCGACTCGCGCAACGAACAACGAAACAAAAACGAACGGGGTAAAAGTCGAGTCCAAAACGCGTTCTTCTGCAGAACCTGGAGTCGGATAACGATACGAACGCTCGAGCCACATGCAAAAACACGACGACAGATCGCGACGACAAATGATTCGATAACGGCATCGTTTCCGACAAAGCTAGCGATTATTAACGGGTCGAAGCGGAACATAGGAGAAATAATAACCTGCGGAGAGAACGAGACGAAGAGATTGGTAAGAGGAAACGCTAACGGTGGACGACTGCGACAACGCGCGGAGGCGCAGTATGACGAGGCATCGGTGGTAAAAAAGCATAGTAGAAAAGAAGGGTTACGAATGAATGGGAAGGCCGGGACTTTTCAAGCGATCAAATGTGATTGAACAGACACGGATGCCGCGTATTATTGAGCGAGCGACGCATTATCCAGTAATACGGCCGACTGCATCCGGCATTATCGGAAACTCGTTGCTCTGCCTCGACGAAGCCGTATTTAACGGGATCCTGAATGAATCTCCCGGCCAGAAGCCACATTCACCGACGAAATGACAGTGCGCAAACCGGGTGACCGATGGATATTCGAACACCCGTGCGCGTCGTATCACGTAGACGAGTACACATTCGAAGACACGAACGATATCGATTCCTCAGGAAGCGTATGTAAACTGAATCGATACGCGCCCTTGTTCGATTAACAGACTCGCTGGTAGGTAGTAAAATACGAGCTAATTAAATGGAAAATGGCACGCCTTGTGAATTTCGTGGACCTCGATGTATATTGTCAAGGTCAGCGTTCTCAGTAATTTAGCTTGTACATACGTACCTATACAATCGCAGCTTGGGTCGAGATTTTGAGATACGGAATTTAGTAGAAACAGATTTTGTTAGAAACAGATACGGAATAAAATTTGTTCGTTGTTGACTAATTCTACACTGAATAGGACTAAATAATTGATAGCGGATCGTTCTACGTGTAAAAATAAATCGAAAGTGTAGAGTAGAATTTCCTCGCAAAACGTTTTCTTTCCGAGAAAAATAAATTTATAAAAACCATGTATTAAGTCGTTCGAAAAGTTTCTTTCGTTTTATAAGGAAATAATGGATGCACAACATTTTTCGTTTTATATTATTTTATCGAATTACGTATGATCCACTTTGTTCTATCAAAATAAAGATCACAACGTTCGACAGATTAGGTTTCATGTTTCATGTCTTTCATGTAAAAGACGTGTCTATAAAAGAAAGACACTTCCCGGACAACCCAATACTAGGTCGATTCGTAACTAAATATGTTCAAACTCTATTTTCTGGATCCTTAGACGGACAAATTTTATTCAACATTTTCGACTTATTTTCACACGTACAATGACCTTCTGTCTATTATCTAATCTTGCCTAGTCCGCGATTAGCACGTTCAAGAATTCTTGATAAATTTTCAAACTCGATTTTCTCGAAAACTAAGCTGAGAATAATAAATTTCATTCTATAGTCTTCCTTTAGTTTTCCACGAGGAATCACGTGGTGCCAGCTTTTACGTGTTATTCTGTATGTATGTAAAAGTATTTTTGATATTACAGTAGAACTCCATTTATCTGAAGCTGTAGAACAGACAGTCAGTTTATACTTTTTTATATACATATATTTACATATTTTATATAGATATATTTACATATATTACATACATATATATATATCTTATATATGTAAATTCTATAAAATTCAAACTACCCGCCAACCGAAATTTTTACTTTTGCTTTGTTTTACCGCCAATCATTTTGCTGAATAGATTAGATCACGAGAGAAGAGCAGTAATTTAGGACTTAGAAAATCGATTCTCAATTTTCCAGATAAAATTTGTAGTAGATTTGTTATTAACTGTTATTGTATTTAATTTCATTATTCCCAAAATAAACTCGCTTTTTCCTGAATCGATCGTCCGATTTACTCTAAGAATTTACGTTATTATATATATAATTAGAGTTCATTGATTTTCCTCGCTACTTATTACTTTTCGTTCATATAATACCACGTAGTTATCATTCAGACAAATCAGTTCACTGTTGTCGACGACAGATCTTCGATTAAACAGAGATTAATTAAAATTTCATCCCCATAAATGGAGTTCTTCCGTGCAATAGCTTTTAGCATTAGATTCAGGTTTGGTTTGAGTTTGGTAATGGAAAAAGAAATTACAAAGGCAATTACAATTTACATGGAATTCTATGGTAATTATACACAACAGACGCCTATTTTTGATGTTGAATTCTTCTTTTCATTAGAAATAACTTTATTTCAAACACAGTATTTATAATCTGCATTTCCTTTGTATGAACAGGCGAGTGATCAGCTTTAGAAATACGAGATGAACTACGCTCTATTAGACAATGATTTATATTACAGTGGATGCGTGTTCTGACAAACTACTCATTTCGTAGAATGAAATACCTGAACATCGAATTCCATACATTCATAAGAATTTATGTATACTATCTTCCGCGTAACTGATATGAAATCAGAATTCCTCGGCGATGAGTTATCACGTACAATGTATAGAACTCGACTGTATGTAGTAGAAACGACTCAGCATTTTGCCGACGTTAAAAAAAGACAACTCAAGTGAACAAGAAAGAGGTGGGAGAATCGGCTCGGTGAAAGGAAATATATCGGTCAGACAATGTTAATGCAACAATGGAACTTTTTTGTTTGCAATTTTTGTCGAATAAAACTTTCACCAATGTAATTGGCAGGTTTGTCTGAGTAAAACAAGACCAAACACGATATAATTTGAAGCATATTTGCTTATCTACTGACATTAATTTATTTTCTTTCGTCTATTAAGTATACATGTAAATGTGATTTAAACTATATCCCCTTTGGACTCATTTTAATCAGAAAAATCTCACAAATCCGTTAGAACAAGTTTAATTAAAAAAAAAAAATAAAAAAGTTTCTTCGTTGTCTCGTGGATGATTAGTAGCTTGTCACGGACGATTGAATTTGCATCAGGTTACTCTACTCAACCATCGTACTTTGCGATGTATCAAAGGAACGATCGATCAATTGTGGGGAACATAGTGACGAACAATTTGCAGAGAAAATGTTGTATGCGTTTGATTTAATTCGTCAGAATAATAATTTGTCAGAACACGCATCTGCTATATCCATAGCCTTATCCGAACCGTAGTTTATAAGCATAATTTCAGTTATATGATCACGCGTTGAATGCGGTACAGAAACAACTGCTCAACTTCAGTTTTCCGAACATCAGCTCCTACTTGCTCGAACTAATAATAAGAGCTGCAGGTTATAACTAATAAACCGCTACCATAGGAACTATTCCATCAGTTGAACAGTTCTGCCTGCCAATTAATCCAGGTAAAGCACGTTCTGTCCTAATAATATTTCTCCCAATATTCTATCCACTATCCTATTTATTTTTTTGACCAATTTTAAAATGTAACAATTGTACAAGATGCAAAATTGACTAAGAAATTCAGTCGACGCACCACATGCGTCAATAACAGCGAATGTATTAGGAAAGCTCGTTGAATTCATTCATTAAAGAAAATTCTGTCTTTCGAACTTATTTTTAAAATCATAGAAATCTGAGCTCTTAAACCCGGCCAATTTCGTATGATAATTTACGCAAATATTTATGTCAAACACTATTTTTATTGGTCACTAACAAAAGTTTATTACAATCGCTTACGCAGAAGGTAAGTATCACATGTAAAATTCAAATTAAATACGGGGGCAAGTCGTAAATTCGATTCGAAGTTTATACGAAAAGTTATTTGCCAATGCTGTAAAAATTTCTACGGTAAATTTTAGTTTTCGAAATGGAAGCTAATATGTTTTATGATCTTGACCCACTTTTCTTCGATGGAAAGTATGACTTTTCGAAAGAATCATGTTATAAATGAAGCAATTAGTTCACAAGATCGTTACAAATGTCAATTTTATTACGTTTCAAACGCTGATATGTTCTTTAATATAACAATAATATTTATGCTTTAAATGCAGCTTACATTTTACAATTTGTGGTCAACGTGAATTGCACTTGAAACTGTGATCTATACCGCGACGATATAAATTGTAAGAAAAAGAATGAGATTACTAAACTAAGATTCGCTCCTGGATTTTCTCTTTGCCGGAAGATTAATGTATCAATTGAGTTGTCCAGACTATCGAGTGTTCCGGGTTTCCGATTTTATTTTATTTTTCCAAGTTATATTGGTTTCCTTCGAGTTTCTCTATCTGAGCTTTTATTTCTTTAGAAAATAAGAATTTACAGTTACTTTTCGTTAGATTCGACTTTATTTCGCGATATTAATAATTTTTAAGTGTCGATTGTTACAAGAGGAATTAGAAGATTTAGGCGAGATAGACGACGCGCGCGTTTCCGAAGTAACCGACACATATGACGATCTTGTAGTCCGAATACACACCCTCATGGATGATACACCAGCATCGTCGTCGAAATCACAAGGCTCCGAGTCGTCTAATGTCGCCGAGCCGACATCAGTTAAACTGCCGGAAATTCACCTGCCTACTTTTGACGGTGCCATCGAAAATTGGCACTCCTTTCCTCCTCCTCTTCCTCCTCCTAAGACTCCTTCTTATCCACTATCGATCGAAGCGAGCGACTTACATCCGTGCAGAAATTTCACTACCTACGATCCTCTTTGACCGGAAAGGCCGCGCGAAGTATACAATCGTTAGCCATCACCGAGTCAAACTATGCAATCGCCGTCGACGTGCTTAAGGAAAAATTCGACTGCCACCGTCAAATCTGCATGCGCCACCTAGACTTGCTTTTCGACTATCCGAAAATAGTTAAAGAGACACCCGAAGCCATAGATGACTTTCTCGAGACGGTCAAGATAAATCTCCAAGCGTTAGAGAACCTCGGTGACCCAATCACATCAAACACCGTTCTTATCAAATTACTTACATCGAAGCTACCCCCAGCCATCATTCGCAAATGGCAATGCACATTACCAGACAAGAAACTGCCGTCATACACGCACTTAATAGACTTCTTACAAACAAGGACAAACGGCGATCAAACGAACGCTCCAACACCAATGAGAAAAGGGGATACCTACCAACACACTCGTCACCGACAAAACGTACGGCATGAACGAACACATATTACAGATCGGATGTGGATGTGTCCGACCTGCAAAGGATCTCACGAACTCAGATATTGCAAGGTGTTTAAGGCCAAATCGGCTACAAAACGCCTCGAAGTTGGTAAACAGGAGATCGAGGGTTCGTATCCCTCCGGGGCCTCCATACTCCCCCCGTTGAGAGGGTACCGATCAAAAGTTCTGTAAGGTAAAGTTAATTGGAGCTGCCGCCCAACTCCATGTTGATAGTTGATGGCCCGTATTCTGCTGGATCGACTTGGCTCGATGGTAGGACGAGCTGCGTGGCACCTCGATCCAAGATGCTCCTTGCCGTGTGAACAACGGCCGTCCGGATGATGCTGTCGTCCCCAGGGTGAACTTGGCGATGCGGCCGAAGGCCCGTTGCCTAGATGGCACGTTGTCTCCCTTGTAGTCTAGATCGCCGTCTTCCTCGTCGATGCCGAGCGATTTCCAGGTGAAATTCACGACCCAAGAAGTGTCGTGAATCTTGCTTCTGGAAGTGTCGTTAAACACCTCGGCCCAGGAAGTATCGTCGAAGGGAACGTCGGTGATGCTTGGTGAAGATTCATCAAGCGCGGTGCGGAGGTTTGAGGTTGATTGGGAGGCTAGACTCCCCCCGATGACCCGCTCGAATCGCATTCTCTTAGTGATGATTCTTGGTAGAGGAGAAGCGTTGGGCGTCGTGATTTGGACTTGTTTTGCCATTGGAGAGTGTGGTAGCGTCGTTGCAGCCAAGGGTGACTTCAGGGAGAAGTCCGTGACACGCGACTTGTTCGGTGTGGCGCTCTGTGAACTCAGTAGAGAATCGTTGAGATCAGATAGAATGTTCTGTAAATTACCGATACCATTTGAGTGATTAGTCATGGTATTAATAATGAGGCAATGATTCTGAGTAGGGCCAATTGCAGGCGTAGCACATCTCTGAGGTGGCGAAGGAGGAGTCTTCGCGTTACGTCTCAAAGTGTGACTGTCCGATGCAATGTTTCTAATCTCGGGTGGTGCAGATGACGTGATGTAAGAAAGATGATTGGACGTCGATACGTTGTGTTGGACGTCCATCGTAGAAGTATTGCCCGAAGAAACACTGCCCCTGGATGGTTTGAGCACAGTGGATTTCGAAGCCTTTACAGTAGGTTTCGACTCGATGTTGACCTTGTTGCTATCCTGGATGGGATTCAACCCGTTACTATCTAGGTTGTGGGCTGCGGTTAAAGAGTCATGAACGTTCGATACTAATGTGGTTGTCGTCGGGCCGCGTCTAGGTGACACGTTGCGAGTGTGATGCGATGAGCTTCGCGTGTCATGCGATGGGATCGGTGGTCTCTGGAACCTGCTAGGAGTTTTGTTGCTGCATTCCGGAGGTTTTGGATTCGCTACTCTCTTGGAGGCATCCGTTGAGAAAGAATTAAGTTCGATGAGAGCGCTCAATCGTACTACCAGATCCACATAGACATCGAGTAAGTCCACAGGTGCGATGTCGTCGAGCTCAAGTAATTGGTCGTTGACAATGTTAAACCGTTTCCAAATGTCGTCGACTTGTTTTCGATAAGTTATTAAGGTGGCCTTGTAGTGCTGACCAGACTGTTCGTATTCGTCGAGTGATTTCGATACGGCCTGGAATTGGTCGCTTAGATTGCTTCGCTCCCGATGCAAGGAGGTGATTTCTGTTTCGTTTCCGGTTGCCATTGTTTGTTATATAGTTGAGAGTGGAGTGGTTATAACTTACTTCTGTTGACGATTGTCCAGTTGCGGCAGGAGGCTGCGTGGTTGCGTTTCAACCACCGAATTATACCTCGTCAAGGGTGACGATCCTTGACGTTACTGACCTCGCTGGGGGGTAACGCTTCCGCTGCTGGTTATGTTGGATTCACGTGGCACTGTATGATAGTGGGTGTCACTGGTATGCGCTTTTCACTTGACGCGTGATGCGGCTTTGAGGATCGAATGATTCGACAGGTTACGTGTCCACACTTTTCACTTGTCACTGAATCCGGCTCGAAGGACCAAATGTTTCGACCGGATGGGTGACAAAACTATCCACTGCCACTGATGATCCGGCTCGAAGGACCAAATGTTACGACCGTTCGCGGAGAGACGCGTTCGCGAGGAAAACGCGTCAGCGAGAGGCGTAAATTCTCGCTACGATTCGGTAAATCGACGCCGCGAAGTAGTCGTTCCCCTGTTTCGGTTAAGATAACAGAGGTGGTTAAATGAGTATGACGCAGTAGAGTAAGTTATATTTCACCGTTTATTCCAACAACTTATAACGAAGGCAGTTACGCTGGTGCGTATGTACGAGATGAATGAGTGACTGATCTGCGGATGTGTATATATCCGGTTAAAGGATGTTGACCGTTCGAAGGATGTAAAATCAGTACTCTCTTGGGAGACGATGCTGTCTCGGAGGAAAGCTAAGGATGGGTGTGTCTAGCGCACGGGACCATCGGATTTGTTGGTGCCGATGTTAGTTAAGAGAGTGAGGGAAATAGGCTTCGTTGTTAATTGGTTAAACGAAGGGTCTTAACCGTCCTCGAGAGAAAATGGTTAGTGGGAGGAAAGTTGCAGCGTACGTGAGAAAAACTAACTTTCCCTAGTTAAGCCGTGGTAGACAATAGTCTTTGGAAATTCTCCGGAAATAGACGTTTGTTTGGTTTGAAGGACCTTTACTAGGAAATCTATGAGATTTATGGAAGGTACTTGAGGCTATTGAGGGTACGCAGTGAGTATCCGAAGACATCTGGTTGCCATCTTGCCCGTGGTGTGTGGCCTCGGCTCGGTAGAGTGTTACGCGACGTAACAGACTCACTTTGTCATTTAAATTTTGAATGGTGTTTGACAGAATTTGTTAAGAAGAAACGTTTATATATTTAAATATTTTATCTATTTCGGATTAACAGAATGACATATATACTTTTGTTATTATTCATTCATATTTTTTCTTATATCATACTATACGTACTAGTGCAATATTTAAACAATATTTCATTTCAAAATCGTTTATGGTGTAAATATGGAGAGGAATATTTCAAACGCTAAAATATTAAACGAATATAGAATATTAAACGAATGGAAAGTATTTCTTAAACTAAATTTTAGTCGATCAAATAAACGATATGCATACGTAATTACTTAAAACCACACGATTTTAATGAAATTTTTTCAATAAATAGGATACTCTTGAAACTTTAAACGAAATCTTCTCAACCGTTTCCATGTTTGCAAAATGTTCGACACAGTTTCGTATTTCTGAATATTTAAAAAGCCAAGTTTAGTAAAAAAAAAAAAGAAAAAAAAGAAACTTTATAATGTAAAAATAATGAAATGGTTTTATATTATATTTTTTACATCTTAAAATCTTTGTTTCTAAATTTATATTACATAGATCATTGAAATACGATAATTTATGATTTTCTTACAAGATCATTTCAGAATTGAAATTGTTGTTCGACTGCATTTTTTGTTTCCTCGAAAATCAAACTTCTATAAATTTATTTATCGCAAGCAAATTATACAAAATAAAATTTTCGAAGAAATTAAACAAAATAATGTTTAATATTAAAAACAAAATCATACGACTTTTTGTACTTTCCACTCTGCAAAATTTATTAGCATCGTAAGTGTAGCTAATATCGCTGGCCAAATTTGAAATCGTTCTCAAGCCAAGCGTAAGACACAATTTTATATCAAATTAGTCTCAAACGAAAGAGACATCATTTGTCTTTCACGTACATAAAATATGTTTCTTTATACATTTTCGATTACGACTTTAATCCCTTGTTGACTTCTGGTGATGCTTTTTTCAAAATACTTGTTATCGGCGATATTAGAAGCATTGTCTCATATGTGTGTTGCCACAAACAGCAATACATTAATTTATAACATTTTATTTCTCCAAATAGTGCCACCATATAGCGTGTGTAAATTTGTAAATCTATCTTAATCTATACAGGGTGGGGCGTTAATCGTAGTACATACGGGCAGGGGTTCATACTACGTGAAAAAATAAGGAAAAAGTTTAGTATAGCATTTTTTAATTTGAGACTTCGTCTTCGAGAAAATTGACTTTGAAGATTTGACAAAATTTAATTTAACTTAAATGTTTTAAATTTGTTTAATTTCGGGCTAAACAAGAGTAAATAGTCGACAGGAATTTAAAATGTATTTGAAAATAAATAAGATGCTTCATTGCGAAAAA
This sequence comes from Bombus huntii, assembly GCF_024542735.1. Taxonomy (NCBI): domain Eukaryota; kingdom Metazoa; phylum Arthropoda; class Insecta; order Hymenoptera; family Apidae; genus Bombus; species Bombus huntii. Next base: position 4,308,471 of record NC_066243.1, read on the forward strand.
AATCGAAAGTTCGAAAATGTATCATGCGCGTGTACGAGACCAGTTCGTAATTAAACATATTTGAATTTGATTTGCTCGAATATGATGCTTCAAACGAGAAAGTTTTATTTCACATTCTGAACTTATTTTCACGTGTACAGTAACCTCCAGTGGCTTGTTCGCTTAGTCGCCTCTTAGCCAAGTTTAAAGCACATCCGACGAATTTTCAAACTCGATTTTCTCAGAAACGAAGCGTCATATGAAAAAATTGTATTCTACATTTTCGACTTATTTTTTCACGTAGAATCAACCTCTGACCGATTGCACTACGATTACCATTCCACTTTGCATATGTAACTTGGTCAATCTCTTACTCCTCTTTCTAATATATCTGCAAACTGCTACTGCTGCTTCCTATACATAAGAATATTTGCAAATTTGGGAAAATAACACCACACAAATATATCATAATTCGGCAAACAAGAAATAAATCAATAGACCTTTGAAAATCATCTAGCCGGCAGACGTTTCCAGTCCAATTACACGCGTACGTGCGGCGTCGTATTTGAATACATCGTTAGAACGTGATTGACGCGTATTCGTGAGCGGGCAAACGTTGCCCTTTGAGTGATCAATCGTACACAGAGGTGGTTGCAAACAAGTCTGCTTTCAAAAACCATACGTTCGCCTGTACCGGTACGTTTTATTAGCTTTTTTACGCGTTCGACGCGGCGCGAATATCACCAACGAAAAGAAGCATTTATTTCGAAGAGCAAACCGTTCGTTGCGATTCATCTCTGACTCGACACGACAGCGCAGCAATTAGAGGAGAAAACACAGAGAAAGAGAGAGAGGGAGAGACGATACAACTATATCCTCGCCTCGGTTCCAGATATTCTAATGTTCTACATGTCCGGCATAACGGTGACACCTGTACAGCAGAGATCGTAAAAGGTTAATTCAGATTGAAAAGATCATAGTGTAGGATCTTTACTACATTTAGTTTATTTACAATAAATGGATTAGACAGATGTTGGTTAAACAGGAAACGATGGTTGTTTAACGTGAACTCTTAACTTTGCAACTCTCGTCGCTACGGTTCCAACGTTCTCTCTCACGCGGACCACACTCTCTCGACAACGCAATTCGCCCTCTCTGACTTCTCGATTCACACTCTCTGACTTCTCGACTGACACTGACTGTTAATTCGTCTTTGTCCCTTAGCATCCCTTTGTCGTTTGTCTTAGCCCCACCACGCACGTGTTCTGCAACCGCTCGTGGCCAGGGTCACGCAGGCCTTTTCCGCGAAACTATTCGATTGAAGGACCGACGATATATTGTTGTAGTGCCTGTCGACACTTTGGCTTTTTGGCGACATTGTTCATACACTAACTTCAATTATAAGAGCCCTGCTCTAGCGTACATATCTATCTTATCTTCGTGCGCTAAGTTATTATCTATTTATCTCTGCTCAACAGTGTAATCTAAGTGTTGGAAATACATAATTTATAATTCTGTGAATCACAGTGTTATACAAACTAAATCACCCCTATTATCTCAACGGAAATCAGGGGATCGATCAATTCGTGGCGTCGATTGCTATAATCTCTTAGGTCTCTCGTCCACGATACTACAATAGTATACGTAAAGATTTTGGCTAAGAATAATCATTATAAACGACAAAAAATGCAAGTCTTAGTTTGAGGAATCCAGCAAACAGTTTAAAAGTTATGTAAAGTTGAGCGTTTACGGCGTATCTGACGGCCCGCTTTAACGTTGGCTTTTCCACGTTAGCTTTTCCACGATTCGCCCAATGAGCGCAGAGACCTGGCTAACAAATGCACGTGGATGTGGGTCATTTTGCGACGGAATTTTGAATTCTGAATATTGGATTAGGTTTGGGTTATGTTTTATTCTCCGGTCATCCTTACGATAGGTTCAGTTCGATATCAGTTCGATAGAAGCAATATCATACTAACCACCAAAATACGCTTAAAATGCTGTTTCACGTGTGCATAATTCTCGAACCACTGGATTCCTAAAGTTAAAACTTGCATTTTTGCATTCTGCACATTGAAAACTGTTAAATTGCAATAAAAAGAGGCGATAATTTTATGTCCTTCAAACCGAAGTCTAATCAAAATTTTATTGGTTATCGGTAACCATAATCGATGTCAGGATTCTTTTTGGTTACCTGTTACCATTATCGATAATGAGATCTTATGGTCATCGACAACCACTATCGATGACAGAATTAATATACAGGATGGTTGGTAACTGGTGGTACAAGCGGAAAGGGGGCGATTCTACGCGAAAAAAGAAGTCAAAAATATAGAATAAAAATTTTTCGTTTGAGGCTTTGTTTTCGAGAAAATCGACTTTGAATTTTCGCTCGGTACGCGTGCGGTACGTTATAACGGATCTCACTGTAGATCGTTGTCTCTATGGAAAAATTAAAAAAAAAAAAATTAAAAAAACATATTTATTCTATATTTTCGACTTCTTTTTTCGTGTAGAATCACCCCCTTTCCGCTTTTACCACCAGTTACCAACCACCTTGTATATCGTACAATACGATGATTAAAGATGCTTCTAAATTATCTTATACAATTCAAGCGTTGTTAATTTACTGTTGCCAGCGTATGGTACAAATAAATGGTCAGCTATGCGCATCTGGTTCGGTTGTATGGACAAAACAGAAAAAAAAGCACTGTTTTCCCTAGAATTTAATGACTAGAACGTCTAATATAAAAAGAATAAAATGAGATTGTAATTACAGTGGAGTCTCGGTTAACCGAAGTTTCGTATTATCCGAGGTGCATTGGACTTTGTCATAACCTCATTTTTTTCGAAATTTTAATACGAAGCGTAGAAAAATGTAAATAGTTAAATATCGCGAGACCAGTTAGCAAATGTTCGATCAGTTAAATAATTAACTCAGCCTAAATACACGTACGATATTACATTATCAAAATGTTTTCTACGATTTTATTATACGATTTACCGACACTAATAGACTTTTCTATCTATTGCATTATTTTTTGCCGAATATTCTACTGTATTGGACTACGGACGTTCATCCATTTACGGAAAATTTCAAGATAGGAAAATTTCCAGAATACGCGTAATGGTCGAAAACATATAAAACAACCTTATAAAATATACAATACATAGACACATGCAGCTTACATTCCTTTAATTACGTGCGGCTAATTACCAATTAGTTTAAGTGTTCGACGATTTAATCGTCCAGACATATTATACACGTCTGAGTATGAAACTGCTCTATTACCTGTGCAAACTATTTACACGTACATAACGCCATTGATTAACTAAACTCTGAACAATGGCCCTCCTCAAATATTAAAGTCGCCGCAATTATATTGAACGGTTTCGTTCGATTGATACGAACGAGGTTTAAGGACGTTCAATTCCCTGGAAAGCAGATGCAGCTGCGCCGTTGCCACGAACAATCGGAGCTTGGGAGAGAAAATGGAATGATGGCGAAAACAGCGAAGAATGGAAGAAAAGGGGAGACAGTCGTGGCGAGCGAACGAGTGACGCGCGAAAGGTAAACAAGCGCGCGTGCAAATAAAGTAACAAATCCGAAACGGTGGCGGATATGGGGGTGAAAAGTGGATGAAGCCGGAGGACAGGAGCGTTGAGAGAAAAAAAAGCGCGAAGGAGAAGGGAGAAACGAGGGAGAACAACGTTCCTTCCTTTGCTTCCGCTGGAAAATCCGTTTCACAGCTTCGCTAAGATATGCGGTTTTCTAAGAGGGGGAAAAAAGAAGAAGAGGAAGAGAAAGAAGGAGAAGGAGAAGGAAAGTGGCAAGACCCTTCGGTGGAAGGTTCCTGCTTCCCCTAACCGGAACAAGGAAATGCCCCTCTCCTCTCTTTTCCTGCTTTCGCATTTTTCGCGCCTTATTTCGTGTCGTCTTCCTCGATCTTTGTTTTCGTGACAGAGATGGACGTTATTCGACTAATTGCAAGTAAATGCAGCGAATAATTGAAATAAACAGATAAATACAGCAAAATTGCCTTTATTCGAATAACCACTATCAGAATAAAATTTATATATTAATATATTCTATATACTATATTATAATATATGTTGTTATTTCTATACTCAGAGGTAAGAGCAGAATAGTTATTATTTTATTGAATGGATAAATCTATCACACCGTTCTGAGCCAAAAAACACGCGCTTACAAAAGCTGGGGATAAAAACAAAAAAGCCTATCGATTAAATCTATCGATTGTAACTAGGATCATCCTCTAGTTACTATTTCTTATAACTAACGCATCTGCATATGGATGGCGAGCACGAACTCATTGTCATTTTCAACAATATAAGTATATTATACATAATTATATCATATTATTAGTATAGTTATATATAGTATATTATAGTTATATTATATATACTACATACTATAATATAATATAATATAATATAATATAATATAATATAATATAATATAATATAATATAATATAATATAATATAATATAATATAATATAATATAATATAATATAATATAATATAATATAATATAATATAATATAATATAATATAATATAATATAATATAATATAATATAATATAATATAATATAATATAATATAATATAATATAATATAATATAATATAATATAATATAATATAATATAATATATACTATATAATATACTATACACTATATTATAATATAACTATAATATACCATATATAAGTATACCAATAATGTAATATAGTTATATTATAATATAGTATATAGATTACAACTATGATAATAATATATTTTATTGTATATTATAATATAATTATATACTAATACTAAAATATTCGAAACCAAAGCCCAACATAATATACGAATGTTGTATCATTCGAACACTTTGCTATCCGAACATAATGTTTTTCAGTACATACAATACATATTTAAATAAGTACATATTTTATTAATGTCTATATAAAACATAAAAATTCTATCATTTTTCCGATTGAACGAGTCCCGGTCGTAATAATTTACAAGAATGTACAAGAGAAAGGAGAAGCAAAAGAGGACGTAAATAAGAAACTTGGAAGTGTAAGTGCAACAGTATTGGCAAAAATACACGATGTTTTGAAAGCCATGATCACAGATATTAAAAACCAACAACGCGATATTGAAAATTATGAAAAGCGGGTAGGTTTTTCAGATGCTGCATACAGTAGAGAAGAACCCCCAAGTATACTGACGTAATGAAATGGCTTCATCGTGATACAAACGACGATAATGACGATTTTATTCAAATGAAAACAGCAAACGAAAGTGATAATGAAGACGTGCCTTGTCATGACGAAGCATTCGTGGCATTTACAGAAGGGCTTCGATGATTCGAAATACAAAAAGAACGTAACTCTATACAATTACTTATGTCGATAAAATTATGTGACTTGGCAGCCAAAAAGATGCGGCGTCCATAAATATTTCAAGAATCTGTCAATTAATTTTAATCTGTGTTTGAAGAAATAAAATTTTATAGCAGAAAAGTGATTGTTCTATTATGGGAAAATTCCATTATCCGAATAATTTTCTTTCTCTATTAATTCGGTTCTAACGTAATTGCAAAGAAATAAGCAATATACGTTATCTAAAATTTTCATATGAATAGTATTACGCAAAGAGGGTATACGATAAGAAGGTCGGGACATTGCAAAAGCTGAACTAGAAGGGGTGTGAAAATATCTCGAAGAAAGGAAAGGAAAGGGAAAGTGCCAAGGGTAAAAGCTCTGACAATTTTGTAAGTGGGTCGTAAGAAGGATTTTGTGCCAACAACTCGAAAAGACCAGGAACTTCCTACGTATGATTATACATATACGTACGTAAGCGAAGGGCCAGTTATGTTTGCCGAAAGTGGTATCGAGGTGTTGCCTAAGCTGTATATATACACATAGAAGCTTCTTATAGACAGTATATTTTGATGAAATGATTATTACCAACATTGGAAACCTCCAACACTACATATCTTTCAAATATAAAATACCAAATGAGAAGTTACTTCGTTTGATAGCTCAATATGAAACGATTGGAAGAAAAGTCACTATTATTTCAAAATATTGGTTTGGTAACTGTCATTTATTTTTTTAGTCATTAGTTTTTTTAGTCATTTTTTAAGTCATTAGATGGTATTGACAAAATCCGCAATCACTTAGTTATCAATCCAATAGTACCTAAATAGTCGAAATAAACAATATATTCATTAAATAATTTTCTTCTTAGGTATTTTATTGAAGTAACTGCCATGTTTGCTGGGTATTTTATGCTTCAAGAATGATCAATATTATATTAGAATATCCAAGTTTCATTATCTGAACAATATTACGCGGTAACGAAAAACAAATATACATAGTAGAATTTCGATTATCAGGATACCTACTACTGACGGAATGATTGCTTTCTGTAACATCGAATAACGAAACATTCGATTATCGAAACAGTGTTGCTTAATAAGTAAGGGACAAAATTATGTATTTAATTATGATTATACAATATCTTAATTTATCCTATCCTTTCTGCGTAGGTTATAATTCTTTCTTATACAGGGTGGTTGGTAACTGGTGGTACAGGCGGAAAGGGGGTGATTCTACGCGAAAAACGATCTACAGTGAGATCCGTTATAACGAGACGGGATAAAGTGCACGCGTACCGAGCGAAAATTCAAAGTCGATTTTCTCGAAAACAAAGCCTGAAACGAAAAATTTTTATTCTATATTTTCGACTTCTTTTTTCGCGTAGAATCACCCTCTTTCCGCTTGTACCACCAGTTATCAACCACCCTGTATATTTCACAGTATTTTAATTGAAAAGATCATTTACTATATATACTTCAAGGAACAACTTTATAGAATTTAATTTAAGAGTAATTGAAATACAAATAGTTGTTTTCCTAGAACGTATATGAACTTGTCAGCTCCATTGCAACCGAAACTTTCCATATAGTTCAATGAATATCGAACAATTGGAATTGGCAGCCATCTGGAATGTTGGAGTTTAAGGCGAAATTATCTAATGGTTTGAACAAATCGTCTCGTTAAAACCATAGGTAAAAAAAAGATTTTACCTCGGATCGTGTCAAATCAATTAATCACTTTTCCTCTTTACACATACAAAATCATATTAGATGAATGAACAAATCTTTTCCAAAATTAACTTAGGAATCGACTTGATAATTAAATCTCAGACTACAAATAGCTGGAAGCATTTAGCTAAAACGTATGAACGATTGAAATTTGGAAAAAATTAATTGTCTTTCCTTGCGATTGCACAAATTCTTTCGCAATAGATCCAGAGAACATTGGAGAACATTGGAATTCTGCCAAGATAGAACGTTTAGACATAGAAGAGAAGCAGAGAGAATCACTCACCAGTGCGTGTGGCCAAAAGACAAATTGCCAGTAACGTCGCGAGCTTCTTGGAAAACCTGCAGGCAAAAGAAACGTGTTGATTATTGATTGAACCTTCAGTCAGTAACAGTGGGCAAATAAAACAGTGACCGTACTATAATTCCAGTTCCAGTCGAAGATTAATTGTTTGATTTCTTCGAAAGTATTTGCAATTGATGGCTAGATTCTGTTCGGGCCTGATAAATTACAGACAAACTTCGTCTACCTCGAAATAGAAAGGTTAAGAACGTAGAAAATTTATCTGATTCAAATAAAGATGCAATACGATTCGAATTTGTACAATCGATAGATACAATCAAATATAAACATAATTTAGAGTGCTATTAAATGTTATTAAATGGTAAAGAAATAAAAGCTTGATAAAAATTTGTTTCATCAGCTAAGGATTGGGACAAATTATGGATATTTTATATATTTTTCCTATTATATAAATTCTATATTGTGCCTTTTTTTTTTTGCTACAGCAGCAGATGAAAGTCCACGGCCAAGTGGGAAGAAATCAAATTTGGAGTTTCCTTAGTGTAATCTTTAGGCGGTTGGTTAACGTTTAAGGATCGTAAGTTATGAAAACATTTTTATCTAAATAAATTGACTCTATTATGCGCTATACTATATTATACTATACTATAGTGTATCTATCTCTATACCTCTCTATACATTTCTATACTCTATCAAATATCAAGAACTTATTTTTAATTTGCGCAACAACATCTTCGCACCTGAAATCCTCCGCTACAATTTGCAGAAAAAAAATAACTGTTAGAAATATCGCTCGTTTAGCGTAAGTCTATGGTTGGTCAACGTTTCGAGTTGTAAATTATAAAGGCATTTTATCCGGATGAGTTCACCCTCGGTGTGTATAATGTACTATGCTTTAACAGAAATGATACTGAAATATAAATGAGTACGGGAGCATAATGTCATACTTTACTGTGGAGAATTCTTCACGACACAGCACAACGCAGTAGGTACTCGTCTGCTGCAGGAAAACAAGTCTGAAAATACAGGCAACTGTCGTGGTGCATGCAATGAATAAGGTACATAACTAATCAGCCACACGAGACCATACAGTCATGACAAAAACTGACAGGAAGACTAACAATGAGACGATCCACGCTTTCCCTGTTAGTATCGCTTTTCACCTCGTTTATTCAAGACTTGTAAACTAGTTGTAAGTACCATTCCTAACGCGTGTTGACGAAATGTAATGAATGAGGTTCGCGTGCAAGTTAATGATGTTCCATTTATCTACATCTCGCTATAAAAGAGAACCTCAATTTGGTGAAGCAAAACGCTCCGCGCTGAACCAATTAAATAACATCGGTGTAGATATTCGACAATTAGAATTAACAAGATATTTAGCGCGACTATAATATTTCGTGGATATCATAAAATTATTTAAACAATCAATTAATTACATTAATTATATTAATAAACCTTGATGTTCAGTCGGGCCGTGTTTAATATTTGCACTTGCTTAAGATGGCTGTTTATGCTGTATACTAATTTCTTACTAAATATATATTGGCAATAAATATTCTGTGATTTCTATGTACATTTTCTAATCGGTTTTAAACTTGACTAATCACGGCGGTCGTGTCTTGTTCGTGTCTATTTCGTAGAAACCACAAAATTATTTAAATAAGCAATTAGTCACATTAATTTTATTAAGAAACCTTGATGTTCAGTCGGGCCGTATTTAATATTTGCACTTGCTTAAGATGGCTGTTTATGCTGTATATTAATTTCTTACTAAATATATGTTGGCAATAAATATTCTGTGATTTCTATGTACATTTTCTGATCGGTTTTAAACTTGACTAATCATGGCGGTCGTGTCTATTTCGTAGAAACTACAAAATTATTTAAATAACCAATTAGTTACATTATTTTTATTAATAAACCTTTATGTTCAGTCGGGCCGTGTTTAATATTTGCACTTGCTTAAGATGGCTGTTTATGCTGTATACTAATTTCTTACTAAATATATGTTGACTATAAATATTCTGTGATTTCTATGTACATTTTCTAATCGGTTTTAAACTTGACTAATCACGGCGGTCGTGTCTTGTTCGTGTCTATTTCGTAGAAACCTCAAAATTATTTAAGTAAGCAATTAGTCACATTAATTTTATTAAGAAACCTTGATGTTCAGTCGGGCCGTATTTAATATTTGCACTTGCTTAAGATGGCTGTTTATGTTGTATACTAATTTCTTACTAAATATATGTTGGCAATAAATATTTTGTGATTTCTATGTACATTTTCTGATCGGTTTTAAACTTGACTAATCATGGCGGTCGTGTTTATTTCGTAGAAACTACAAAATTATTTAAATAACCAATTAGTTACATTATTTTTATTAATAAACCTTTATGTTCAGTCGGGCCGTGTTTAATATTTGCACTTGCTTAAGATGGCTGTTTATGCTGTATACTAATTTCTTACTAAATATATGTTGGCAATAAATATTTTGTGATTTCTATGTACATTTTCTGATCGGTTTTAAACTTGACTAATCACGGCGGTCGTGTCTTGTTCGTGTCTATTTCGTAGAAACCACAAAATTATTTAAATAAGCAATTAGTCACATTAATTTTATTAAGAAACCTTGATGTTCAGTCGGGCCGTATTTAATATTTGCACTTGCTTAAGATGGCTGTTTATGCTGTATATTAATTTCTTACTAAATATATGTTGACAATAAATATTCTATGATTTCTATGTACATTTTCTGATCGGTTTTAAACCTGACTAATCATGACGATCGCGTCTCGTTACATGTTTCGTATAAAACATAAACTATGGTAACAGTTGAAATATTTTCGTGAGTATAGCCGGAATTTATTAATTATAAAGGTTCAGTTTTTTTACAACACGATGTCGAAAAACGTATTTGAAGGCTTTTACTGTTCAAAAATAACCTACTTAAAGGATGTTATTGTTGCTTCAAAAAATTTTCCAGAAAGATTTCGTGAAGCTAGCCGACAGTTGCCAAAAATCCTTAAAAAATACTCGTAAAACGAGCAGCTGTCTTAGAACATCTCTATGAACTTCCCGTGTGATCTCCGCTACGTCACGCAAACGCTCAAACGAACACAATTACCACGTACGCAAGTATGAAATTCGCGACGTTAATAGCGCATTTCCTTCATCTGTTTTCCTTACCAGTTGATGCTGCAATTAGCAACGTCATCCAATCAATTAGGTCAGGAACCGAGCAGGACTCGCCTACTGCTGCTTACCATTGCATAGTACGCAAGCGAAACAAAATTCATGCACACAATTGGATTCGCATACGAAGCAACCCACGTTTGCCAACATATGCACCTAGCCAACCTTGCGGATAACTACGGATCAATTACGTGACGCTGGATGTCGTGGATGCATCGACCGCGAGTGTACACGAGATCCACAGGGTGTCTACATCGGCACTGTCGCCATTTACCGCAAGGAAACAGTTCACTTCCGGCTGCATTCCGTTACGAGGCGTCGCCACGCTATCAGCGCTGTTCTCTGTCGCGATTTCTCGCGATAATCCCTTCGTCCTCGTACGTGATTCCCGAAGGGAGAAACGTATTCGGTATTCGTAAAATGTTTGAACAAGGTTTTACGTACGAAGGACTGCAAATGAGATTCTTTGAATGTTTCAGATCGCATGCACGCCTGGAATGCTTTAATTCTTAATTCTGAAGCAAATGAAATAACAATAATTAAATTATTCATTCAATTACTTGTTAATTACAACCAAAGCGAATGGATTTGACGAAAGTAGCTGCCAACTTTATTTGATTTATTGTCTATCTTGCCTGTAATTTTGTAATTTTGAATATGTATATGTATATTAATATCCACATGTACATTAGTATGTATATATATGTCGGAGATGAAAGAACACCGGAGCCTTTGGAATTTTGGATAATCCCGCAACATTGTAACCTAGAGTCTACTATAGCTGTGATTGAACAATTGTAGTTATTCAATCCGATTGTAATTGTTCGAGAGTTGTGATAATGAGCTTGGGCTCGAGGCGACAGTCAGTCGCCGAACGTAGCCGCGGTCACGGGATGAACGCTGTGTCTAACAAAGGCATGGAATAATTCTATAACTCTCCTTAAAAAGGAAATAGTTGTAACACTCGATAGTAAACATTCCAACGGTCTCTGTCCCGTAGCTCGCCACACGCAGACCCTATTCTTCGAGTAAGATGATTGCCAGATGTCGATGCGTCTTCGCAGCACATGTTCAACTAGCCCGAGGGCCCGTTATAAATCTTAAGATTTAGTCAACTAAAGTCCTTCAAACGGACAAACAGTCTTTGTCCCAACTACGGGAAAATAGGGGAGACCTATTTTTCAACGAGCGGCGTCTCCCACTAGCAACTTTCCCTCGAGGGCGGCTAGCATCTTTTTCTAACCACCGATATGGAGATTGACCAATTAGCAGCAACGCCAATTTCCCTTACTTTCTGAGCGAAGGCTTTTCTCGACGAATCCGATGATCTCGTGTCCTTAGACACACCCCAATATAGTTTTCCTCTGTGGCATCATCGGGACGGGAAAGTCATTCCCGCTCGCGATCTCATCGATGAAAAAGAGTAACTCCTTACGACCAGTGAATATTACGCGTCCGACTTAGATTTTGTGAGTACGTTCATCTATCATCCCGTCGACCGCGGATTCGTTATTGAACCTAGGATCATTGTCATTAGTTTCTCGAGTACCTAACTACCACGGTTACTTGTCCGGTTCTATAATAATCGTATTTGCACTAGTCAATGTCTTCTCTATTGCATAACGACAACGTGTAACCCAAACGAAGATTCGTTTCACGCCCCTAACCCTAATTCTAATGTAAACCCGACATATATATATTAATTAATTATTTATTAGTCCAATTATAAAGATATTAGCGTTCTATAACATAATTTGGTAATATGGAAATATCGTCGATAATGATTTGGTATACCTTCGTAATATCTTTATTTCTATAGGCAACGAAAGACTGGCGAATTATTTATTAATACATTTCGCGAAAGTGTACGATCAATATTCCTTTCATCTGTATATATGGTGTTCATCGATGGCATAACATGGTCTAAAAAAGTCCAACATCGTTAGTATAACGATGCAACTGACGATAATGCTCGTTATCACGGTGAGACGGACATGGTGATATTGTCGGTGGAAGAGGCGATGTCTGCCATTAAATCGTATGCGAAAAGCTTGTATACACGTGTCAGAGAACCAAATTAGCTGACGTTGAATATAATGGTTACATTGGAGTCGCGGCGGCCAAGAAGCACCGGAACACATTTATCCCGTGATATCGTCGAAAGACACATCAAGCTGATTTACGTTCCAAATGTATAATTATAATTTAACAATACTCGAAGAAGCGAACGCCGACATCGTAATTAATAGCGTACGAAATGTAGTGGAATTATGATTAAGCGGTTAAATTCGTCTTCCTTTAACAGTCAATTGATGTTTGTAAAATGTTTCGTAATTATTCTCCGTGGAAATTAAACACACATCTAGTTAAATAATATTTGACAACGATCTAATTCCAGGATATATAAAAAATAAAATTCAATTCGTAACAAAATTGTACCATTTCGTACCTATGGCGAGTACTTGATGAAATAATTTTGCTGTAATAATTAAATAGACTTTCGTGGTAATCTGAATGTAAAAAGATACATTGAAATTTATAATTTATATTTCTGGCAGCAATTAATTTTCTCTCTATATTTATATGTTCCATATTTATAATTTAATGAAAATACGAAGCTTCTTCTTCAATGTCGCTTCTAGTAAATAATATGATACGCTTAAAATATCGGAATAGCTAATAACTCCATTTAGCTACTATGCAACGACGTTAATAACACAGATGTATCTTCTACTTCAAATCACAAAAATCCGCTGTTCCTTTCTTCGTTATTAGTAACGTCACACGCTTTCTTCTTCTCGCTGTAAATTCTTAACGACGACAAAAATTAACTCGTACTATCCAACGGTTGATATTCATGTCCTCGCTTCGAAAGTTCGATGTTAAGTTCACCGATTAATATATCTTTGTCCGTCTAACGTTTAATGTAACCGAGGCCAGCATTAAAAGCGCTAGTTTTCGTTTTCTCGTGATTTATGGAGCTTTATTTCGGTGATGGATGGCCTGCGGTCGCTTTGATTCCGGTCTGCGATAATACCAGGCATTGCGAAATGGAAACCACGACACACCGCATCGACGCATTGAGCAGCGTTCACTATCAAAACGCACGTTGAGGTCGATGCATTCCAGTGGCATCAGTCTGCGTATAGCACGCACCGCAGGATGTCAGTGCTATGTATGTATGCGACATACATATATACCTATACCTTATACCTAATGAAATCAGTAAATGTCTGTCTGTCGTTTGCACAACTCTGAACATCCCACGTCTGATAGCATTATCAAAGCAATAATTTTCATGGAAAAAAGGGGAAATCTATGTTCGCGTTACATCGTGTCGTAAAAACAATAGAAATTTATGACTTGCACTACGAAAGGAAGACGAGAGATGTAACTTGTGGCGTACAGATATATTTGTTTGCAAATAAATTTCAGAATCTTGAGAAATTGAAATAACTTTATGATTTAATTAAGTATATAATAATTAGTAATTTAACAGGTTGTAATTGAAGTAAAACAAACTCCAGAAGTTTTTGACGAAAGACAATGAACAATTATTTTCAACTACCATAACCACATAAATTCTTCGAATCTAAGAAATGTGCTACTCTCTGAATTAACCATTGAATCGTCGCTGAATCAATTAAATCTGTTGAATATATAGTACATTTGTATTGTGCGTGCGAGAGTGAGGGAACGTGGAGCGAAAACACACACAAGTACGTATCACCTGCTTGGTGAATTGGCATGATGGCCAAGGCCTCCATTGAGACAAAAGAGAGAAGCGCAGTGTGAAATCTCGTACCGTAGGCCTCCGGCTAGTAGCCCACGTGGCGAGCAAAGTTATGCGAATATTAGAATAAAGTTCTTTGTAATGTCTCTCCAAATGCTCTGCATACTTTAACAGAATCAACTGAGACGAACGAAAGAAACTATCGATCGATGGCGTTTCAAAAATAAAAATACAAAGTGGAAGATGGAAATACGTCTGATGCTAATGCGAATTACAGAACAGGAAACTTTTATTCCTTCGCATTATAATATCAAAAGATTTATTTAGAAACACTTCACTCAAGAACATTTCGAACCGCGTTTAATGTATTAATATATTCGACGCTTTTAAAACGCCTCCGCTTCAGCCATCGACTTCGTCATTCGACGGTAATCCTTCAATTCCGTTAAATGACCAACCTATAGCCGAACATAAACAACGGCGGATGTGCATCGATGGGACAAACAATGTTTGTCGTCCAATTGCCTGTGAGAATGGTACCACAGCAACTATAGGATCAGTCCCTTAATGTAACCACGTTTGCTACAACATCAGTTGTAAATAGGGACCAATTCATTAGTTGACAAACTGTGTCATTGTTACATTGATGATACTTTACAAAGGAGAATGGAGAATGTATTTATCGTTTACCGGCTATATACAATGAGGACACACTATAGCCTAGTTAGTGGTATCATTATCGCCTTGACAAAGATACTGTCTTATCTGTCGTTTCAGCAATAATTCCGCACTATTGATCAACACCATACAGTTCACGAATTTCATAGCTATGTTGCGCATTGTATTGATTATGCAACCTATCGATTGAAGTCTGTTTATTTACTGCTGGATAGTTATGGAAAGCAGAAGTACTTTTGATGTAATTTTTAAAGACATTTCTATGACTCTTTACCTTTATTCGATAAAAATTATTTTATGATATTAATTTTAGAAAAATTGATCGAAAATTAGTTTAAAAGAATTCAAATTGTCCTACGTGCTTAATACGATTGAGTATAATAAAGAATCTACTTCTGACAACAGACACGAATATAATATACATACTTAACACTCTGGAGACCGGCTGCTCTGACAAACATATAGACTGAATTCCCGGGTGTTTTTGGAGCGATTGAAAAAGATTCAAAGCGACCAATATTACATCTAACATACTGATAACGGTTTCGTATTGTTCAAACAATTAGTGTAAAACACTTTCATAAATTTTCGTTCATAGCATTCATTGCTTTTTTTACTGTTTTATTTAACAGTAGTTAAAATTTATATAGGATACCGCATGGAGTATGAAAGACGCGAATTTGCGCCTCTGGCCCCCAGAGTGTTAATACGATTGGATATAATAACAAAAAATATTTCTAGCAGTAGACACGAATATAACATACGTGCGGGTATATTAATGCAATTGGGTATAATAAAAAATCTATGTTAGAATATGCATAATTATAATTTTTATTACAATTTACTGTAATTATATATTGATTATATATGACAACATATAAATACAGATACGAGTATAATATACGTAAGGGCATATTAATATTATACAATTGGGTATAATAAAAAATCTATGTTAGAATATGCATAATTATAATTTTTATTATAATTTACTGTAACATATAAATACAGATACGAATATAATATACGTAAGGGCATATTAATATTATACAATTGGGTATAATAAAAAATCTATGTTAGAATATGCATAATTATAATTTTTATTATAATTTCCTGTAATTATATATTGTATCACATGTAATAACATACAAATACAGATATGAATGTAATATGCGTACGGGTATATTAATACAACTGGGTATAATAAAAAATCTACTTTAGGATATGTATAATTATGATTTTTATTATAATTTCCTGTAATTATATATTGTATCATATGTAATAACATATAAATACAGATATGAATGTAATATACATTAGCTGAATGTAAAATTTATTGCAAACCAAATTGATCGAAAGTATAATCCGACATTCTAGGAATCGACGTTTCGAATATGCATAATTTTAATTTTTATTATAATTTACTGTAATTATATATTGTATTATATATGTAAATATATTTACAATATATATATTATATATGTACAATATGTAAATACAGATATGAATGTAGTATACATTAACTGAATGTAAAATTTACTCCAAACCCAGTTGGTACAAAGTATAGTCAAATATTTTAGGAATCGACGTTTCGAATATGCATAATTTTAATTTTTATTATAATTTCCTGTAATTATATATTGTATCATATGTAATAACGTATAAATACAGATATGAATGTAATATACATTAGCTGAATGCAAAATTTATTGCACACCAAATTGATCGAAAGTATAGTCAAACATTCTAGGAATCGACGTTTCGCGAATATCAATTGGTAACATTTGGCCCGTTCAAGTTCCTGATAGCTGAGTCGATCACCAAGAATTTTCGATCAGCAGTGCTACTGCAAACTCCAAACTTTAAGCAACCGACGAAAGTTTAATAGTTTAAGATAGAAGCTAAGTAGATCGAGATAGTAAGGTAATTAATGCACGCAGTTGGTTGGATCAGTTTGTAGTCGTTAAGTAACAATGACTAGCGTGAGCGAGACGAGGAAAGTGGATGGCAGAAATATTGAAATAAATCACTGTAAAGTGCAAAATAATGATGAGGAATTAATTGTAGTTGAACAAAAATATACATTGCACCGATAAATAAAGTAAAATTCTACATAAGCTGAGATGTATGCCAATGTTTCAAGACATGTATCAAGTTGAGTAAATTATTCGAAACAATGCTATAATTTTGTATTACGTATCCTGCGTGCATGATTAGATGCATTTCGATTTATTTCTTTTACACGACAAGTTTCGAATTAATATCTCGATAATGTTCTAAAAACATTAAAATTCCATCATCAGTGCACCTACTTGGGTTCTTATCTTAATTCTGAGCTAAACTCTATCGTAGAAGTGAGCAGACAAAAATTTTAGCTACATAACCAGCTTGCAAAGTATTTCAATATACTTCGACAAAATTACCGCAACAGTGTATGGACCTTAAAATTACATTAAGCAGTAAATCAAACTGGCTATAAGTAACACCCGCAATGAATCTTCCTCCCAGTATCTGTAACAACATGTGCTCTTCGGCAACATGCAGGACAGATATTAACAAAGAAAATGCAAAACATATGACAACTCTAATTAACGTCGCCCGCACATATTAAACCCTTTCACTATGCGCAGCAGAGTTTAGCCGTCAGTATCCTGTCGCTGTGCAGGACACTTGTGCTGCTGGTCTATATTTCACCGTAAACAGAGTATAACAATATGCAAATTGAACACAAAAGTCTGCAAGTGTGAAGCTTTCCAGCGCAAGATTTCGACAGACGATTAAGAACATTTTTAACTCTACTAATTCGCATTTAAAATTTAAGATAAAATCAAATGCTAACTACCGACACACAGTTAACAAATACCATAAAGAAATAAACATTCAGGATAGATTTTTAAAGACGAGTGGCCTGCAGTTAGAAGTTTTTGTGGAAGTTTCACCTCGTCAATTATTTGCCGAATTTGTCTAACGGTCACTCAAATAAAATATCGAGTTTCACTAAGAAATATGAGAAATAATAATAGTCATAATATAAAGTAAAATAATAATACAATACAAACGATGAAATAAAAATAATAATGAGAGAATACACCAAAGAATTCATTACGTAACAAGCAAATTGAGAAAAGATAGTAGAAAGCGAGAAGAGATAATTTCATTTCTTCGCGAAAGAAAGCAAACGAAAATGTTCGCACAGACCTAACACATAGTCCAAGTTTGTCAAAATAAATTTTAGCGATAGGGTTAAACTTGCAACAATGTCTGCGGCATAATAACGAGAAGCACAAAAGCTTTGAACAAAGTTTTATCGAATAGGCGCATCTTCCACAGAGATCGGTAAATGACCGCGCGTTAATTAGTTAACGCTGAACATCGCAGCTACATCGCCACCCATGCACAAGAGAACGTACTCGACGATGTCATTGCACTGTAACGGCAGTGCTTCATCGCGATATGACTAAGCTAACTTCCCTCCTAACTGGACATGTTTAATAAGGCCCGAGCTAATTGCATCAACTATTAAAGCCGCAGTTACCTGGACAACGTGGATCGCATTAATGTTTCGCAAGGGTGTCGTCACCTGTTCAACTTCTATCCGCAACTAAATCATTCATTGGAGAAAGCCAATCAACTGGAACACGTCTGTTCATCGATTTCAGGCAATCGTAGATCTCGCCTTTAGGCAATAAATTTGTCTCGGCTTAGTCGTTGACATACTGCGCTTAAGTTCTCTAACTATTTTGCAAGAGGCAAGTAAGCACACTGAAGAAAAATAGTAATTAATAATGTATTTGCATGGGATGTACGATAATATCTTAGAAGGCAGTGAAAATGAGATACGAAATTACTTTTCATTGGAAATTGAAATCTCCGTATAAGAATTATCTTACTGTATACTATACGTTATATGTTGCAAAACGAATTACATTTACGAAATAGAGATGATTTTTTTATATCATTAGGTTACGACTTTTAGAAAATGAATAGATAAAATTGCATTTGTAGAGGACTTGTATAGGATGTTTGATCGTGAGATTTACTAGACGTTATTGCTTGTTGAAATCGTCGAATATATTTAAAATAATAAATTAGTATACAGACTATATTCACTGAGACGCTCGTACAGTGTATAAGTCATAAAATAGGATTGCTGATAACTCGTTAATTAGATCGCTGATAATTCGTTGATAACTGGTTGATAACTGATCGACAACTGACTGTAACTCATTTCCTTGCGATCGCGTCCGCTTGTTTATACTGGTCGGGGGAGAGTGGGAAAATTCAAATTCATGCGTCAAGGCGGTGTCAATGTCCCGAGGCAAAATAACAACATGAGTTGAATTGTCCTCTAACTCATGTGTCGCTACACATTTATCGCTGTAGTAGGTTACGCTTACATTTTTTGAATTAATTATTCGAGTTACTATAAGGAAATAGTCGCTTTGATTAAAAAGATTTATTCAAGTTACATTTATTGAGTCGCGTATTATAGCAATTCTTTTAATATTTGTATATTTTAGCATGTATAATTTTCACAAAAAGGAATATTAAAGTTACAATTCACTTCATAGTTGCTTAACCTCGTGGCGATTAATTTCCAGCATACATGTCCGAATACGCTGATCAACATTTAGCACACTTTTATGTGCACGTATCTTCTCGGTAATTTCCTAGCTTCGATATGGTTATTAATAAATATAAGTTTTAGCAATGCAAGCTTTCATAATAGAGAGTTGGAAAATCAACTAGCAATTAAAATCAACTCCGCTCGATTAGCTTGCGACGATGCTACCTACGTCATACATCACTGTGCCTTGAGACCAGAAGGTTTGGAAATTACTTAAAGTTTCGGGGACAGCATGTTTACAGCAAGTTTCAGACACGTAGTTTATGCGTGATGGAGCACCAGTCCATTTTCATTTAGACAACACGTAGGCGGAAGCTCAGCTGCAAGATGGATTGGACAATACATACTTCTCGATCTTCCATACTCTTTCCTTTCAGATTTGTCTACGGTTGTAGTTAAACAGAACTGGTTTCACAGTTTCGAAGACTAGCGTGAAATTAGAAAATGTAATATTTAGTTTGAACATCTCACATGTTACCACAATGAACTAGTAATATAATTTTCATTTTAATTCGATGGAAAATAAGACTTGAATAGGTCAAGTCGACTTCTCTCTCTAATTAAGAGATTTGGATATTTTATAGAAAAAAATTAATTAAACAAATAATTCCTTGTTGGGAATAAATGAAACCTACAACGACACTCTTTTGTTTTACCATCTCTTAAAACCTATAAGTATTCTTCGTTACTTTGGAAATGAAAATCATCAATTTCTAAACATATCTGTGAACAGACATTTGCATATTTTCTACAAAAGCTAAATAAAAAATGTTTCCTACCCTGTAACTTCTTCGATTTCTTACTCTATTCATATGCATATTTTCCAAATAAAACTCGTAAATCTATAGACGTTCATTTTCTATTTGATTATAAACTACAGTTATCTACGATTAAAATCATTTTACCTAAAGAATCAACATATTCGTTAGGAAGATAATGCAACCGAACGTATATAGACTAACTCATACAACGAATAAACAGACCCTGGGGATACATTTTTGTCGATAAAATGTGTAGTCATTGGATCTTTTATCTAAATTTTGGAACGTTAACTTTCATAGACGCAGCAAAACGGAAGCAAGGGTGTGAGAATATCTATTGTAGTCATTGAACCCTTAGCATGAAACGCTGTATCAGCAAATACCTTCAGCACGAAGATGATGAAGAGATACTATCTAAGGGTAGTTTCCTAAGGTCCGAAGCTAAGTGTTCGCCAGCATTGATCCGGTGTATCGAACAGCACTTCACGTTCATAACGCTGCGCTGTTAGGGAAGAATATTGGGATTGCAACTAAGTGATTGCGGATTTTGTCATTAGGTGGTATTGACAAACTCCGGCATAGATCACCGTAGATCACTTGCGTTGTCGCGTTCGATGGCGCAAAGATAACTTTGGCTAGTCAGTTCATTTTCGGTAGGAAACTGCTTCGGATTATGACAGTAGAAAAATAAGAGAAAGGTAAATTAAAAATCTTTTTTACAATTAGGTATTAAATATCGGGAACCAAGTTCGCACGGATGTTCGTTGGAAAGTCTCCGTGACCCATGTATCGTCATTCGTCCAAGAAAATTGACAAATTAACCCCTTTACGAGTAGTGAAAAGATCAGTTAATCGACTAAGAATCAGTCGAGCAATCGTTTGTCGAAACGTTGTAAATACTTCAAAAAAATATCTAGCGACATTTATATCTATATGCGAATGGCATATCGTAACTGTGATTCGCTTTCGGGCAAGACGCTCATTTTTCTCGTATGATGTGTGCAAATCGAAAAGATGAGGGCCCTGTTGCGTGTCAAAAGTGAAATTTGCGGCAGGCGGGAAGGCTGAAATGCAGACGTGAATCGCAGCACTGGACAAAGGTACGCGTGCAAGGAATGTATACGTTAGAAAAAGCATTAAAGTAGCGAACAATGGACAAGTTCGTAAATAGAAAAGGATAGAATGTGAACAGCCATTGTTGTATCCTTTTGTAATTTCTTTTTCGCTAAAACACGTGTCTACAGTGCCTGTTGAAATTTCCCTCTATTTAACAGAATATTAATCTGATACTTGTCAGAGAGATCGTTGCGTTCTTGCGTAGGAGTATGAAGAAAGTGCGAGATTTTAAAATTCTTTTCAGATCATATCAAGAGAGGGACTTCAACGTTAACGCTCGATTTTCATATCTGTAATTGTGATTTAACATGGGGAAGTTCATTTCTATGTCTATTTGTACAAAACAGTAGGTTTCAAGAGATTATAAATATTTTCTTTTTTGATTTTTGTTTGTATTACAAATTTTATTACAAATTGCAAATTGTTTTATTTTTATCACGCGATTTAGCGAACAGCGAAGAATTTCAGTTCTATGATATTGCGTTGGCAATTAAGTGATTGCGGATTTTGTCATTACCACCTAATGACAAAATCCGCAATTACTTAGTTGCCAACCCAATAGAAAGAAACAATTGGAAGACGAAAAAAATAAAAAATTTCGCCAGCAGTATTACGATCTAACATATTGAAATAATTAAACTAGAATGATTATTGCGTAAGAACTGCTAAATAAAGTTAAAATACAAAATAAGTTTATACGAAGAAATGTGAAAAAAGTAACAAACTTGAACAAATAAAACATACGATCGAGATAATAATAAAACAAAGAAACGATCATTTTGCAAGGCGTTTAATATTAAAAGGTAATTTGAAAAGTTTTACATTGTAATCGAAGCGAGGTATCTCGATAAAGTAATTATTCTTCAATTTCTTAAGAGAGTAGAATTTCAAATTATAATTTCAGATTAATTATAGAAATAATATTTAAAGCGCATTTAAACGCTAAATTAAGTTGAATACGTTCTTGGTTTCTTTATAGAAATTGCAAACACATACAGTACTTAATATACTGAAAGAAGAACTAATTTACTTGCGTTGTAACAACGCACACGCATAGACGTATTACCAGAATTACTCGAGCAAATTGTACAGCAAAAGAACCAACTTTTATCGTTCAGTTTCTTCGCGTAATATGTATGTGCTCCAAAATAAAAGCGTATGACGAACGATTTGAACAATAATTGTGACGGGAATCCATTAAATTGTAAAATACGTTTCAGTTTCCAATCAGAAATATCATTCGGTACCACACATTCTCCTCCGATGGAAATGACTGCGAACTTTGCTAAAAGCACGTAATCGTTCGTATTTTTTTTCAATGTGCGTTCATAGGCCAGAAAGAATGAACTCTGTTTAACGTAAAAACGATCAGCAGAGTCAAAAAGGTTCTAAAGAAACTGAAATCTGAGTTTGCCAAATTTAGCTTTTCGACAGTTGTCAAGATTTTCTGCATTTCTGGAATTTTGGATACAAAAACTATGAAAAATGCCTTAAACTTTTTATAGGAAATGGAAATGGACCAACTGCGTGTTATATGCAGACAGTCGCAAAAGTACTCGTGCACTATTTAAAAATGGAGTAACTTTTTCAAAATTCAGCCAAACGACCTGAGCTTCTTTGAGAAGCTGGAGCGACTGGTTCACTGAATGATGCGTAAAAGAAATTTTGAGAAAATTGAAACTGGTAGGAACGACGATGAACATGGTAGAGGCCATCTTGTACATTTTTTTTTATCTGGGCTTGTAGTGAAAACAACAACAAGCTTTGAACATTTATGTCAGTCATATACAAAATTTCACAGAAATCGGTGAACGTTGCTATGGGCTACGAATAGTTAAAAATGGTAAAAATCACAGATTTTTGCGACTTTCAGTCTATATAACCGTAATAAATTCAAAAATTTAAATTACATTTTTCCATGTGTGTCGCCTGTTTTTTCATCAACCGATTTTGATGAAATTTTCAGCATGCATGTAACTGGCATGTATGTAAATATACAGAACGTACTTTTTAAATTTTCGCTACAGGTTTGGATAAAAAAGTTATGCAAAGTGGCCATGCATCGTCATTGCTACCAGTTTCAATTTTCTCAAAGTTTCTTTTACACATCATCTAATTCTAAAATAGTTAATCCAATTTAATGGGTAAACGCTGTTAAAATGTTAAAATTTTATTTGATTATTTCATCATCGTACACGGTAGTTCCTAATCTGCATATAATAAAATCTACTGGCTGAATATTCTAGCTCTCCACGATGTATAACGTCTACGACTTAAGAATATCCTTGCTACCAGCTATTAAAAGTAGATTTAAAAGATCGGTGATCAAACTTTTACAAGCAATAAACGAGTTATGCTTGACTTTTAATTCCATTTCAAATTTAATGAGCGTTAAATTACCTACACGTGATTTGATCCTCACTATGGCTGTTTCTCTTTTAGATCGCGAAAGAAAAGAGATGTTCCGGTGAAAATATCGAATGACCAATACTCGTTGATCAAGCGGCTCTAAACTACACATTCCGTATTGACGTTTCAAGCGGCGGACCACGTTCTATTGTGTGCGATATAGGTTCTGACCAAAGTGGGCATGAAGGCGATGGCTTCAGCTATTGATATCAAGCTCGGTGAAAAGGATGGCCTTAACGTTTTAAGATTTTTTCACGTGAAAACGCGATCGGACAAATGATTTTTGAAATATGTATATCATATTTAAACGCGTTAATTTTACGTTTACATTTTAAAATTAGCAGAATCGCTGCACATACAACGTTCGACCCATTCTTTTTATTTTTTCAATATTTTTATCGAAAAAGAGACGCGAACTTTCACCTGTGGTATGTTTTAAATGCTAATTAAAGAAATATCAGCAACCGTGACGGATGAAAAGGTTCGTGTAAATTCGCAGAAACCTGGAAAATTCGTAAATCCCAGTAATTTTTCTTCCGACACTTCAATTTTCCAGCTCGTACAGACGAGACGCGCATATTTCCCCGGAAACGGAACGGTTCCACGTTTTAACGAGTCGTTTAGACGTAACGAGCGCATGCCGTGATTGCGTAGGAGAGGCAGCAGGCCTCGAGTTTACTTATCAAAACCACGGTTCCTAACAGCGGCACATTAACCCACAGCTTAAGTTAGTTTACTACGAAACAGACAGCTTTAATAAAGCTCTACGCGGCTTCTGTATATTATAGACGTTACAGCTGCTCCAGCAATGCGACTTTCATTACTCAGGAAAATATCTGCTCGAGATATCTCACAAGCCGGGGCGAAACTTCGCGTTTACCGCTATGCTTCTACCTGCACAAATAATAGATCGTTTACGGGTAAACGCATCTTCCAAGATGATCAAGAGGATAAGTAATAATTGCCGTGTTTTGCAGCCTGCTATTAGAACGTATGCAAATTTCCGAGTAACGTATTCATGATGAGCCTGAAGAAAGTACAAAGGGAATAGGATTTGATAGAGTAGAGAGAACGATGCTGCAACAAGCGGATTTTATTAACGAACATCAGAATGTTATAAAAGGAACAGATGCTCTAACGACTAATGCGGTTTATCCTTTTCCTGTGTTTTAGATTGTACGGATTGTAAGTGTTTTATACATTTTACTTCATTGCAATTTATTGAAACAGTGAAGAGATTTTCGAAACTTTGGCGAATACGTATATGATTAATGAATAATGTATTTCTCGCAGCATTCATAAACGAATTGTAATATGGAAATATCCATTAGGTGTCTCATGAATAAAATATATTACACGTTCGACGATATATTGATAGAAATGTAAGGCTATCGTAATTAACATTAAATAACAAGTTTATATTAATCGTTATAACACACATGATACACAATCATATTCAAGCCGCGGTATAAATTGTTCAATATTAGGAGATCAGTTATTCAATTCGGTACGCGATTCAGATTATTTCATCATTGATGATGCTATTATATATAAAATTCTAGCGCAATCGAGTATTCGAATTTAACACTTTGACTGCCACGCCAAAATCACATGTTTCGCTCAGGACGCCACGGGAGTATTTTTATTATTCAAAGTATATAATGGCAAAATAATAATAAATTGATGATGTAAGGCAATATTCTTCCCCAATGGACCGTTTATCTTGTTGGTGGTCACGGGTGACCACCGTGGCGCCTTGGTAACAGTTGATAGCGACATAATATAACAAGGTTTCGTTTATTTCAACAAACAATTCGCATTCGTTATTTCGTTATAAGCAAAACGTCCAGAATATATTGTTGAAACGTGTAGATGATATTTGTGAACAGTATTATGATTATTTTTATGATTTCGACGAAACATTCGGCTGAAATGGTAGAAGTCCGCAAAGAAATTATGTTTGTGATAAACCAATGATGGTGGTAGATTACAACAGAGGAAAATGTGCTATAGATTTATCAGATCAAATGATAGCATATTCTACACCACATAGAAGAACCTTCAAGTGGTATATAAAATTAGCTTTAGAGTTATTGTTAATACATCCATTTCAAACGCGATGATACTCTATAAACAAGCAGCAAAAACAAAAATCAGGGTATCAGATTTTGGAATGGCACTCGCAATGCACCTTACACAGTACCATTCACCAGAGCCATCAACTACACTTATTCGACAAAGATTGCGACACGAAATCCAGAAGAAAGAAGAGCAAGCGTGCCTGGCACGAAAATTTTGGAGAGAGTGCTATAAAAAAATGTTAAACAGTTGGGATCAAAAATTGCTAAGAATCGGACCAAAAAGATGACCGTCTATTCTCCAGATTGTATCGATGAGCCACATTTATGTTTAAAGTGCTTTAACACGATGCAGCACCGTTAGATGCAAGAGTTGTTTTCTTTTTTTTTATTAACGTTCTAATAAAAATGTTTAATTGTTCAATGGGGCACTTTTTATTTCAAAGTATCTTCTATTTATCGGTTACATTCAAAATGCCCTAACTGTTAATTTTCATTCAATTTTTACAATTGTAAGAAGTTCAAGCGCTCCGGTCACCAATAACCACCGTGGCGTCACAGGAGAAACCGTGGCTGGTCATTTATGACCAACGTGGCAGTCAAAGTGTTAATAGCTACATATCAACTTTCAAAATTTGATTATTTGATTATTCCGCTGCGCATGAACGTAACATGATCATAAATAATAAAATTATTGCCAGTGCACAATTTTCTATCTCTTTAAATTACATCCTGTCGAAGATAAGCAATTATTTATCTCTTGAACGAAAATCGATATAAACTTAATTGTTAGTTTATCGTTTCTAGGAAAAAAAAAGAAAATAAAAGCTTAGCTGACGACAGAAATCCCATATTGCCAATTAAGGGTTGACTAAACGTTTCAGCGTACGTACATTGTACGTACATACACGCGACCATTCTTGCTGAAGAGAGCATATAAATTCTGACGTGTTAATTACGTTACCCTCGCGATTGCATTAGCGTTGGTGTACACAGGAGACAAGAGGGCTTACACGTTTGCATGCTGGCAATGAGAGGTAAGTAGTAATAGCATGTTCCCGCCGCACGCTGCACTTCGCTCGACATCGTACAACGGCATTCAATATAGCTTCGATAATTGCATAAATTATTGCGCCCGCTCGTGAAAATACGCTTCTGCCTGAAACGAGTAGTCGCGTCGTAATGACTTTGTGTGTGCCGATCGCGATAAAAATGCTAAGGAAATTGTCGGTTTGCTAATTCTATCTTACAAAATCTTAAACATTGCGCGATAGTATCGTTACACAGTGGATGAAAGGACACTAGGTATACAGTGTATTGTTGCAAAAGCTGTGTTCCAAGCTGACACACGAAAAGTAGCTCTGTTTAAAGTTAACAGATAACGAGTAACTTTGTCGCAAGCTAACGCGTAAGAAGTAGCTCCGTTGCAAGTTAACAGATGAAAAGTAAGTCTATTCGAAGTTAACGCATGAAAAGCAGCTCCGTTCTAATTTAACGCATGGAAAAATAGATCTATTCCAACTTAACACATTTGAAGTTAGAAAAAACTTGCAGTGAACGATAATTTTGTACTGCTATTTTTAATAATTCTGTGAATAAAAAGAATAAGATGAGATACTTGAAAGGGTAATACTTTAGGGGATATTTAATCTGTATCTTAAATTTGGAATAAGTACGACATGTTAAACATTGTTTCGTGCCTTTCTTGATATTTCCTATTGTGTTATAAATATTGACACGATTTAGCTTTTACGTAATTAATTTCAGGGTATTAAGTTGTTTAATCATCCGATAAGTTCTGCACTTCACTACCACAATTTATGAATTTAGATATAAATTTATTATTGGATACGATCTTAGAATCTGAACAGACAATTGACGTTATACAACACTTCGATTTCACCAAGAGTTAGCAATATAAAATACATATCAATATAATTCAACAATTTACGTTCAAATTTGGAAACGAAATTAATCTTCGCAAATGTATTCGAAAATTCCGATTATTCACTAAAATTTCTTGGAAATATTTCAATTACACAACTTACGTTTCTTTAATATCAAAAATAAGTAATTTTCGGTATGATCTTTTTACACAAAAAATAATAAAATCATAGAGTTGTTTATGTTAATAGGTACTCTTTTCTTTCTGTATTTTATTTGTGTCCTTTTTTCTTTAATATTTTCTATTTCTAATACCGTTTCTAAAAATTACGGTACTGCACTGTGCTTCTCTTCCTCCCTCTAATTTTCACATTTTAATGGTTTCTGTAGCTTCCAATATATGCGTATTTACTTCCACTCTGAAACTGTATTATAGTTATAGTATTCTCCGTCCTAAAATCACAGAGATCTTATTATAATGTTATCGTTTCTTTACATTTGGCATAAAATGGCTAAAATATCAGTTATCTTCCTGCGGAAAAACTTTTTAATAGAACGATATTATGATAATTGTATGAAAAGCAATTTTGACTATTGCGATTTCACTCTGAATATTTCAATGTGAATGGCATAAATGATTTTATCCTATGTACACGAACCGTCTACTCTTTTACCTTTTGATATGCATCAATATTTATGTATTAACATATTTTCCATCAGGTGTGTAATTATCACATTACTGATACGTTTTAACATTTATTTACTATAATATATCAACCAGATATCAAAGCAAAATCGTGAAATTCATTCGTGGTTTTTACACATTGCAACTCTCGATAATTGCTTTCGAATCTGCCTCTGATATGAGCTGACTTCATTAACATTACACTGATCGTTCTACATTACTAATTAGCAAATCGGACTGATTGTTAAAGGACTATTAATCACCATTATAATTACATCTTCTCCTCCATATTATTTGGAATATGTTTATGTTATGAAACGAAGAGAAACAACGGTGTTTAACCTTTGTAGATCATTCTAACACGATAATTGAAGACTTCTTGTAGACAACACAGTAAGTGTCAAACATTAAATTTTTTAGGAGAGAAATAGCTCTTCCGATTGAAAATTATTTTCGAAATTCATTTGTTTTGATTATCATAAGCTTATAAGTATATAATAGACCAAATGTATAGACGAAGTTTTCTATTTTTTTCACTAGTGTAGTCCAAATTCATTAGAAAAAAATTGTATTTATAGAAAAAGCTGTATGTGCCTCTTAGTTGTAGAGAAAACTGAATCTGCCATTCGTTTAAATTCGCAAACACTGTACCGATTCTGTTTGTTGCTATACGTTCATCAAGATGTTCTTTTTATTTTTATTAGAAAAGTGTGTTTTATAACATTTCAAGTAAAATTGGTGACATTTAGTGTGCAACACGTCTATCACTCAATAGCATTTACATCGTTTCATATACAGACAATGTAGGAATACTGGTGATTATTTACAAACGGAAATTGCTCTTAAATTCTATATTGCAATATTCCCGTTGGCATAATATACAGGGTGGTTGGTAACTGGTGGCACAAGCGGAAAGAGGGTGTTCTACGTGAAAAAAGAAGTCGAAAATATGGAATAAAATTTTTTTTTGATTTTTTTTTTATTTTTCCATCGAGACAATCTACATCTACAGAGAGATCTACAGTGAGATCCGTTATAACGAGACGGGATAAAGTGCACGCGTGTACCGAGCGAAAATTCAAAGTCGATTTTCTCGAAAACAAAGCCTCAAACGAAAAATTTTTATTCGATATCTTCGACTTCTTTTATCGCGTAGAATCACCCCCTTTCCGCTTGTACCACCAGTTACCAACCACCCTGTATAATAATAAAAAACATTTAAAAATTTTATCGCTTATAGTGTCGTTCACAGGAAGTCTTCAATTATAGCTTCATTTTACTAAAGACTGCTTGTAACTATTAAACGTTTTTAATATTACAAATAATAATGGAGCAAATAATACGTACGTCTTTTTACGCTTTTTTAAAACGATTCTATTACATATTATTACGGTCTAATAAAATAGATTAATAGTTCCTTTATTAACAAAAAAAAGATCATATATCAGAATAATTAATATGTTCCAATAGTAATAGTATAACAAATATTCCAGTATGGTAATCTGAAATATTGCAAGCCTGAATGAAACTTCCTAAACAAAATACACAGCACGCGGAGAAACGTAATGAATTATTAAATATTTCATGATTTTCGAATAATTGGAACAAGTTCTCTTCAAAGAGCGACTTTGATTACGCAACAATCTAACGTCTTACCAGGTTTTCGCCTATCTTGATAAATAAGAATATAAATAATTCTTAAATACTAATTATCCGTGGTTAAATTAATAGAGGAATACGATACCCATAGACGAGCAAAACCATTACATTCCGAATTAAATTCTATTCATTAAATACAATTAAAGTTCGATTAACTAATGCGAAGGTAATGTAATTCAATGAATCGATAGCAACATACAGTTGCATTACACTCAACATCGACTAGAAGTATTTCTAATTAGATCTTCGGATAATCAGAAGTCACGCAGGCAGAGTTCGTATAATTGAAATCTGGTTACGAGGCATCCCACCCTAATTGTTTTCGTTATAATTGCAATCACATTCCGCATCTGCAATGATGCACAAGACAATCTAAACATGTAACGACTGTTACGACCGGTGCCGCAGGATTTCTACTATAGCCGGAGGGTTTCTACTATCACCGCAGAATTCCAACTTCCACGTTGACACTATATCTAACTATCGATCCGTTGGAAATCACCTCCGTTCTCTTAATATACAGGTTCGTTCCTTAACGAACAGCGCGCCCAAGAGACGCCGTGAAACGTAATAAAATGACTGAAAATGTAAACAAAGATTAATTACCGTTTTATTCGAGAGACCCAAGTTGGAGAAGTTTGGTAATGTAATTACGCTTAGATCCACTTTAATCGAAGAAGTGGTCACTTTTTCCGACTAGTAGCCTGTTTTACGTTCATTTTGAAAGAAATTCGTATCGTTGTAACGTAAACAGGTATAAACATATATTCAGGTAAAAATTTCCTTTGTATTATTGTCAAAATTTTAGCGGAGTGATAGAAACAATTAGCAGCGTAAAATTTCAGTATTAATGTTAATTGTATTGTACAAAACGGCTATGGTCGATAGATTGAAAAAGTTAACAAGTTTGGAATATTCGTGACATCGTCAGAATGAAAATTGATGTAAAAAATTCAGAATAATTAAATGTACGTCGTCAAATTATTGTACTTAAAAATACTTGTTGATTCTATTTAAAAATATTTCTTAAAAAATGTACATCCTCTATGAATAATCTGGATCGAATAGAAATTCAGTTCATTGAATTCATCGATCTGTCTCCACTTTACATAAATCAAGTTGCGCAGCTTGTTTCATCCTTAAATGGAATAAATTACGCGTGTCGGTAGAGAAAGTTTGTCTATTTAACAGACCGCTACACTTTCCCTTGTAGATCGCGATTCATGGAAGTTTTATCGAGTGTTGTGGTTCCAGGTGTAAGCAGTTAATATTGTCAAACGAGAGGCGACCCAAGAATGTACTAGTTGAAGAAACAGGCCTAGAAACAAGTTGAAATTGATCCACTTACACGTACTTCATAAAAACGGAGAAAACACAGCGAAAAGATCGATTCTACTTGCTTGTATTCTTTGATATCATATTTTCTCTGCTTCTCGCGAATTTTAAAGCAATCTTGCTCCACGCGCTAGTTCGTTTCTTTATTTCCAACTGATCAGCTTTTGTACTGTTTCTAATGGAAGAAGTTGATAAGTAAGTTGAAACTGATTCGCTTTGTTTTTAAATATCGATTCTTATACTTGTATTATATTTTTATTTAATTCTAGCAAGTTTTCCCATGTTTTACAAATTTAGACGCAATTTTACACGCAATTAGGCTACATATGTAGAATAACACACGTAACCGAATCACATTAAATAGTCTCGCAAATAATAAATGTTACCACGAAAAATTCAAACGAATTTCCAGTGTTTTATAAAATATCAATCTTCTATTGTATATAGCATGACAAACTTTCCGAATTTGCAAGTGTATTCGCCTTTATTTGTTCTATGTCTAACAATTAACAAGATGTTTGCGAGGACATTGTCCATGATCTCACTGCTTCCCGTAATTACCTTAGTTACAGCTGATGGTCAAAGTGATGTCCATCGTCTTTCACACAGCTATGCAATTTGGTCATACAGCCAACGCTGCAAGTTCAGTTGAGTCCATATTGTTGCACAGGTTTAAATCGTTTGGTTTGTTGTTTGTTTTATTATCACTGGCAGTTCCACATACGTTTTATTTCACATTAGATTCTACCAAACATAAGATCTGGAGGTCCAGAAGAAATTCAAATTACATGCGTAATAACAGTGAAACTGTACCCGAATGGATATTCGATTATGCAGGCTGATTCAATAAAAATTATTATTTGAAATAACTCGTTACTCATTGGTTTTATCGAAAAACGTCTTAAATGAATTACGTTATATTTCAAGAGATTCGTCGGACTAAATGGTTCAGAAGTTCATTTCTGATAACATTAGTCGATCCAGTTGGACATTCTCGACAAAAAGACATCAACTTATTTATACCGAAAAACCACTAGTTTAGCAGATATTTTAAAATGACATAAAATTATAAAACATTGACATTACTATGAAAAGGCAAAATTCCATCCATTCGACTGTTCTCGTGAAATACGACATAATTCATTTAAGACGTTTTCTGATAAAACCAATAAATAACGAGTTATTTTAGATGGTACTTTTTATTGACACACTCTGCACATAACAGACACGTAAGTCAATATTTCTGTAGAAGAAGGCATCTAACGTAATTATTATATTTAACATAATTATTATATTATATACATAAGTAGAATATTGGAAAGTTCGTTCCTGCTCATCGTTTCCGATATTACGTCGTACCAGTAACAACTTTTCCCAATTGAAACTCAAACACATGCTAAATATTATCCTACGCAATAATTGAAAGCAGAATTCCAAAGATCTGTCTTTGTCCTTTTATATCCGTATCCCTCTGCAACAACGTACACAACGGTGTGGCCAAATAAGCGAAATAAATCAAATTGCAAATACCGGGACTCATAACGCCGCACCCGTTAATTATACCATCGGGTTTAACCGGAATTAATTCCGAGACAGCGTTAGCCTGGTCGCAAGCGAGCAACAGCAGGTCGAGAGAGTTTCTGGCGACAGTGAGCACGAGCGAAGCACGTTTCATCGTACCGTAAGTAACTACCACGCAAAACGGACATGTTTAATAAAGCTGTGCGTTGATTGCATAAATTATTAACGTTACTGTTGCCAGCCAAACATGAGATTACTCTAGCCGCCTGCATGCGTCTCTGCAAGAGCGAAACAATCAAACTTCGCCAAACTTACTACACCAAATTTTCGGCTGGACCACCGCGTTAAGTGCGATCGATTATTGTTACGCGAAACTTTTCAGAGTTTTCTAATTTCGGAAAAGAAATGAGAGACACAATTTAATATTGTTGGTAATGATATTAGGTTGTTCGAAAAGTTTCTTTCGTTTTATAAGGAAATAATAGACGCACAATATTTTTTGTTTTATATTAGTATAGTAATATAAATTGGTGGGTATTATTAATTAATTAGTTTATTGAATTATGCACGAACATAATAATAGAAATAGAACGAAATAGATCATACTTAATTCAGTAAAACAATATAAAACAAAAATTGTTATTCGTCTATTATCACTTTATGAAACGAAAGAAACTTTACGGACAACCTAATATTATTGGTGAAAATATTTGCGAGATAATTGGATATTAAATATTACGAGTAAGCAAGTAAATAGCAATATGACAAACACTCGTTACGTTAACATATGGCTAGAATCATTATAATGTAAGTTAAAATTCTGATAACTTCATTTAAACGCGTATTTTATACTTTTAATTTCGTTATACTTTTATCATACTTTTCATACTAATCATACTTTTAGTTAGTCGACGAGGTTGTAAACTCTGTGTGAAGATGATGTTTTCGTGACTTGGAAGAATGTAACGAATTTCCCCAAGGATCACGTTTTTTATATGTAAACTAAAAATTATCCAGATTGAAATATGTTCATCATAAAATAACTGGTAGTAGATTACTCGATCTAAGTTCCTCGACAGAGATACAAGAGTCCATGATTTAAATGCAAGAGGGCCTTTTGCACGCGTGGTACTAACTGCTATCTCTTATCGGATTTATTCTACTAGTAAACGTAGCTCTTCTACAATAGTAAAGATCGAGAAATCTAATCGCCTTAAGCCAGGAGAATGAGATGGCCATATTACGGAACCACATTGTCCAATCTGCGTTCCTTGAAATTGCCTATTAGGCTACGAAGTAATCGTTCTGTAACATGGTGGTGTTACATTTTATTGCGATCACGTTTCAACTATTAATACAAAGTACATATCTTCTAATAAAATTATATTTATTATCACCTATTACTGTTACTGGTAGTCTTAAAAAAGCAAATAAAGGTTATTCATAGATTACGTCCGTTTGTGTATTTATGGGAAAGTCAAAGGTGCAAACATTCACGGAATTCACGTAACACGCAAAAAGATATACTATAAAATATTCGAAGCACTCCTTATAATGTTACTAACATTCAAATTAAATATGTTAATGTCATCCTCTTCAACATTTAAATTAATAATATTAGATACAACAAATATTAATAACATTAATTATATGCAGCCTAATATCAAATAATTTCAACTGATCTAACGACAAGACCGTTATGTTATTTTTATAAAATTATTTTTACAAAATTACTGACAACGAGTGAAATAAACGCCTACCAATAGTTTCCATTTCCCTGGCAGTATTCGTAAAAATATAAATTTGCATAGTAATCCAATACACGTTCGTGTAACGATATTAATAATAAGAATACATATTCATGTAGCACATTTGTTACATTTTTTTATATTATTAACGTCTATTTCCCTTACGTTATCTTTAATAATCTTATTTTTCATATTACATTTATATTTACATCTGATACATATCCTGACATTTTCGACCAGTAAGAATTGTCGGTGTACGTGAAAATTTCCAATATATTTCACATAAGAATCACAAGCCATACATCATGCCAATCTGTCTAGTATATAATATTGGATATGAAATTTGATATGATAGATGTGTATAATTATTTATGCAGCTGCAGCTACTGTCTAATATATTTATATCAACAAAGACTATGGGATTCGGATAAGAACAAAATTGCAAAATCTGTAGCAATAGAATCTGTTGAAGTTTAGAATCGAAACACAGCTATTTCAAAACAGGATAAGCAATCGCTATTCTATTATCAAATGTATCATAGTTTTTTATCGTTTCATTCGACGCTTCACAGGTCGAAATCCAGCCGCAATGCAACATTCTTACGGTTTCACGTGCTCGTATACAATTTCAACGTCACTGGACAATTTCAAAAATTACCACCGTCATTTGTCAAGCCTGGGCGACATTTCTCATCACATTGAGTTAAAACCCGGAGTTTTACACGTGACTTTAGTAGAACAGTGTACACGTGTACAATGTACAAACACATGAAACACGTTCGTATCCTAGCGCGCACAGATGGGCGTGATTCGCGTCATGGAAGGGTTTAGCCGAGCTTCCGCGACGAAAGTAGCTACCGTGGTGAAACGAGTTGCTTCAGCTGCCACTCTGAATGTTGATGATTCTTTTCAGAGTTTTGAGCGACGCCGCGTCGCAAGAGGACTCGGCATAATTTAGTTGCGATTACACGCACTGCCTTGTTTACAGACGACAACTAGGAACACTTTTCGACGCGAAAGTCGGTCTTGCTCCAAGTTGACTAAACAGAGAAAAAGTGCCGCCGTCTTTTACATCTGCGTCCTTTTTATTCTTTTTCTATTTTTTTTTTTTTTTTATGTATTTAGTAGTAATTAGAAGCGTCACAGCTAAGAACAGGGAAGATTCGTGGCTCGACAAGGTCATCGAAGCGAAACTCTTTTATATGAGGCAGCGATAATTAGGGGCGTGAGACGATCTGAAGACTTCTTTGCAGACAGCACCGTAAACGTCAAACGCAAAATTTCTTAGGAGAGAGATGAAGCTTCTCTGGTTTAAAATTATTTTCGAAATTTCGTTTCTTTTAATTACCATAAGATCTTAAGCGTACAATAATCCAAATGCATCACAAAATTTTCTTTTTTTTTTTTACTAATATATTAATCAGAAAAAGAATTGTTTTTCTAGAAAAGTCTTTATTGTGACTTTTAGTTGCAAGGAAACTGAATGTGCTATTCATTTAGATTTTCAATCACTGTACCAATCCTGTTTGTTCTTACGTAACTTGTATAAGAACAGAAAATATACTTCTTCCGGATGTTCTTTTTATTTTTGTTAAAAAAATATATTTTATAACATGCCGAGTAAGAATTGTTATAAAATCGATGATATTTAGCGTTGGGGGTGTCTATCGCTTAGTGGAATTTACAATTTTAATATTTTATAGAGGCAATGTTGCATTATTTACAAATGGCAATTGCTTTTAAATTCTACATTACGGTATTCCTATTGGCATATAGGATATTGTTATATATTAACCCTTTGCACTCCGAATTTTATTTCAATTTTCCAACGCTTTTAAGTGTTTTATATGAAATTTACTTTAACTAAAAAATAAGACAATCTAAATAAATAAAGGAAGAAACAAATTCACTTAAATACCAGTTTTATTCACACTATTGTTGTATTTTGTAATTTTTAAGTGTATGATATATCTTGAAACAATTTCCAGAATACAATCCTTTAAAATAATTCTACTGGCTCATTGGCAGATATTGCAACTTAAGCGTGCAGAGTAAAACAATGCTATTTAAAGCCATATCAACACCTGTTTGGACCTATGGGATCCAACTATGGAGAACAGCAAGTAATTCCAACATAGAAATTCTTCAACGATTCCAATTAAAAACTCTAAGATCCTTGATAGATGCACCTTGGTATGTTACCAATGAAACAATACATTAAGATACTTACAGTTAAAGAAGAAATATCCAAATTCAGTAATAGATATAACAAAAGAATTAACAACCACCAAACCCCATTAGTTACTTAATTACTTGACACGACGGATCAGATCCGCAGGCTAAAAAGACATTACCCTCTAGATTTAAATATTAGATTCAGCTAGAATCAAACATACGATAATCACGTTATAGTGTCACACTAAAATAATTTACTTATAGTTCTCAATGAGAATTGATTGTAAAATTCTTCCAAATAAAAAAAAAAGGATACAATCCTGGTTTTCTTTCGTAAGTTTCACAAAAAAAGGTGGGACTGAAAAAATGTCGAGTAGAACTCGACAAAGGGGCTCCTGAGATAAAAACTGATGTCGAGTCACACTCGACATAGGAGTCCAGAGGGTTAATAATATTCTTTAATTTCTGCATTTACAGTATCGTTGACAAGAAATCTTCAAGTCGAGGTAATACGAGCAAACCAACTGTGGACATTCAAAGCAACAAAATTGAGAGAAGTTTGACGAAGTTGAAGAAGTGGACGTTCACAGTCCAAGAAGAGAACACATCCTGCTCTCGCAGAAAACTCTATTGGAAAATCTGAATGTGCGTCTAGTTAACCTTAACGTTATGCAATTATCTGTAATAATCGATATTGGCAAAAAATCGTATTACAGATATGTGGCGGCACGGGCCACGGAACTTTTCAACAGCTCCGGATGCAAAGCGTGACGCCGCCAAAGCGCAACACCGACGTGCCCAATGTACCATCGATATCTTCACACTCTTTCCGCCGAATTCTCGGAAGAGCATACACGTGCCAGCACTGGCGGCACATCTAATGAATGCACGCTAGTGGGGGATATCGATGGGCTACGAAGGGAAGAATCTACGCGATCCGAAACAAAAGGGCAGGCAGTCTGTCTTACGCCATTAAATGTGTAACTCCTCGGTACTATTTGCATAGCAACGCGTCGAATGATCTCTCGGTGTCTATCGTTATTTGTTAGTTGTTACCTGTTGTCTGTTAAGTGTAATTGTTAATTGTTAATTGTTAACTCTGATTGTTGATTAGTTCTAAATAAACTATTGTTCGTTAAAAACACCAAGAGTAGTTCCTTACGCACCTATCACCATACCACCTCAAATATTTTCTAAAACTTATGGAAATACTATCAAAGAAATAAAAGACGAATATTAATTATTAATTTAAAACTTATTATTAATTATGAATAATATTCTGCTAAGCTCTAATATGATCGGTATTATTCGCCCGTATTTTTCAAAGTTCAAAATCCAGAGAAAGTTGGAAATTTACTGATCCTGACACTAGAAGTCACAGTTATCCTCTCCTCATCAAAACGAGAATATGGCTGTAAGAGTCATAGATGATTGTAAAACCAGATTTTTCTTGATAATCGCGTTATATTCGGAATTATGCTTGCAGCCCCCGGACGACTGTGACGGGTTCATCTTGACCCAATGTGATGATATTTGCCAACATGTCACGTATGTAAAAATCATTACATTTACTTCGAAGAAGACTATGTTACGTTATAGTAACTGTGTAGAAGTAACACCGTTCACTTATATTTTGCTTCTCATTTATTCATATTTATGATTTATTGGAAAATGGTGTAGGAAGATATTGATTTCTATTTCTATATATTCTTTCAAAGAAACCATATTCTTTCATTAAAAGGGAAAATATTGGATATTATTTAAGCACAGAACCGCGTACAAAAGTGATACATAAACGGGGAGCACGCTAACTGGATCCAAAAGTACCCATTTACGCAACTCCACGTCAGTAACCCGAGAGTTAAAACGCATCGCCTCACTTTCTATTCTCGCTAATTACTTCTATTTCTCTTCTCTTTCGCGTTCACTAGATGACATATTTGTGGCTCGTCGTATTTCAATCGTGTTTTCGTTAGTACCTTCGTCCTTTGTTCCGTCGTCTCGTGAACGTTTCAGAGAAATCTGAGACAAAGACTCGAAAGGTTTCAGACGAGCAAAGTGAAACGTCGAAATAAAACACAACATATCAATAAAAACACGATTGAAACGCGAAAAACCACAAATACACATATTTATTTATTCATTCGTGGGATAAATCCTTTGACATAACTGATACATCAACATAAGAGAAAAAGTAAAAAGCAGCAGAAGATGCATATGTACGAAAGAGGAAGAAAAAGAACGAGAGTAGACATGTAAGAAGCAACGAGACAGAGACACGTTATAAAAGTAGAAAGAAAAGTTTCAACATAACATTGTCCTAGAAAACGCTCGAGAGAATGTCTTGAAGATACTATAGATTGGTCGAAGATATCTATGCTCGTGTGGCAAGAGTTTACATTGACATTACATTGACCGCATAATTTACGCAATTATAGCGTGGAAGACGATTAAACGTGTTGGTGTATATAGTGACGAGACGCGTTGTTACTTAGTGTAGTCAAATGTATTTAAAACTATTTGCAGTACAGAATTAGTCGTCGTTTGCTCAGTGTTGCTCGATATGCGTATACAAGGTAATGAGTACGTTCGTTCGATATTAACCCCTTGGCCTATAATCACGCGCGAGACTCGTGGTAGGGAATTTGTGCCATAAGCGAAAACCACGAGTCAGACTCGTGATAAAGAATTTGTGCTATAAACGGAACCCACGAGTCTGACTCATAGTAAAGAATTTGTGCCATAAGCGAAAACCACGAATCCAACTCGTGGCGAGAAATTTATGTCATTTATGTCACAAATTTATATATTCACATCGAGTATCTTTCCTTGGAATGTAAGTGTTCTGTTGACTGTCACGCGTGTTTTCAAAGAAATCTCCGCCAGGCCACGCGTGCAGCAGTACCAAGTGTTCTCTCCTAGGTGCTTCCATCGATATTTTAGTAATGCGAGTCGCCCAAGCGGTGGTCTCAAGAATGATCTCTCGTTTCGTTTGTTCGCAACATTAAAACCACTAACTGTTGCTGAATATAATGAAGGAAAGTGTGGTATAGATTATTCCGACCAAATGGTTTCTTATGCCACCACAATTAGAAAAGGAATCAAATGATACTGAAAACTTGGCATTCAACTACTTCTGGGAATTTCTGTTGTAAACGCTTTGACGGTTTACAAAATTACAACAAGGAAGGATGTAAATATTAGAATATTTAGACAATTATTAGTTGCAAAATTGTTAGGGTTGTCTGAAAATACAAAAAATCCTTGTCTTCGACGGAGTCAGCATAA
The DNA here is from genome assembly GCF_024542735.1 of Bombus huntii. Taxonomy (NCBI): domain Eukaryota; kingdom Metazoa; phylum Arthropoda; class Insecta; order Hymenoptera; family Apidae; genus Bombus; species Bombus huntii. The sequence continues at coordinate 4,348,767 of NC_066243.1, forward strand.
TATCGCCGTTCGGAAAAATAATTCCGAAAGAAGCATTAGACGCGCATGCAAACTATGTTATGCAAATAAAAGACGTCGAATAGACCGAACAAAGGCACGAAAGAATTTGAAGAAAACAACTTATTGTCCAAATTGTCCCGGACAACCTCAGCTGTGTATAGAATGCTTCAAAGTTTTACATTCTAAATAATTTTTTTAATAAACCATTTTCGTATTACTTTTATAACAATTCCACAGTTTTATTATTATGAAATAATATGAAATCTTTTCAAATACCTACGACGATCCTTCGCAAGTAGTCGAATAAGTGACATACGAGCATGGGTTACGCGGCCTGACCAGAAATTTTGCTGACACCCGAATACGGGTGTCGTGGTAGTCAACGTGTTAATCAGTGTTTTGTTTTTATCATTTGTTTCTGACGACATTGGATCGTGGCAGAACTCGACGCTAACTAGTGTCGAACGACGGCAGCGCAGTGGTTAGCGCCTTAGGTTACGAACGTTTGGGACCCGGGTTTAAATCCCGGCGACCGTAGCCCGATCTTTCTTCCGCGATTCTTAAATAGGAAGAAAATACAGCAGTACTCCAGCAGCGACATCTACAGCTAGCAACTATACTACCACGGCTTAATCACCTCAGGATAATCTCTTTAGTTCAGCATAAGGCTCCGTTACGTTCACATCTTTCAAATATAATTCTCTAGAAAGAAAAAAGAACATTTAGACCCATCATGTCAGCAAAAAAAGGATCTAATGTTTTGATGGTAATGTCGAGAAGTGTGGTACTATTGCTGATTGTGATTCGATAGATCCTTTTGAATATGTGAGTGAGGAGAGTGATATTATATTTCCTGTAAGAAAACGTCAACGAAGATTAATAATTGAAGATGACTCCGATGATGAAGACAGTGAATATAATATAGACTTCGAATAGCTAAAGGAATATTACAATCTGTACCATCGCAAAATTATGACAGACAAGGATCATTATCAAACGGGGATAATACCAATGAGGACTAGAGTCGCAACATTGAAGTCACTTTCCGAAACATATAGATCCCATGCCATTGAAAAAAAATCCAACAAGAGCTTGCAAAGTATGTATGAAACATAAGAAAAGGAGTGAAACAACGTGGGAATGTAAAAAGTGTCGAGTTGCGTTATATGTACCTAATTGTTTTGAAAGATACCATACAGTTGAAGATCACTAATTTTCATTAAATTAACTAAGTATTAATTTACAAATTACTAGTGATTATTCACTTTGAAATAATAATTTGTTTTTGTTAACTGATCGATTGACGTTGACGATTACGCCCTAGACGTCTTAAAAACACTATTTGTCCTCAAACGTTGTTTATTATTTCATAATTCCTTTTGTAGCCCCTAAATATACATATCATAAGAAGTATACATCTTGCGCCAGTTCGGGCACACGTCTGAACAGATGAATGGCACGGCACGCGACCGAACTTCTTGCTTACTATGGTTTGCGTAATCGGCAGATAGTGTGTAGGCCAAGGGGTTAATTAATCGCTATAAGATTGCTCGATACTCTCTAATTATAAGAAGGCTCGATACTGTAGTATCGTGAACGAAAGGCCTAAGAGATATCGGGCGAATTATAAACGAGCGGTTGCGGAACATGTGCGTGGTGGGGCTAAGGCAAAAGACATGGGGCTAAGACAAAAGACAAGGGGTTGCTAAGGGACGAAAACGAATTAACAGCCAGTGTTAGTTGAGAAGCCAGGGATTGTGAGTTGAGAAGTCAGAGTGTGCGAATTGCGTTGTCGAGAGAGTGTTGCTAGCGTTGTCGAGAGAGCCTTGGATTCGTGCTGACGAGAGTTGCAAATTAACTATCTAGTTGTCTTAATTATAATACATTATTGTGATTAGTTCACGTTAAACAGCCATCGTTTCCTGTTTAACCAACATCTATTTAATCCACTTATTGTAAATAAACTAATTGTAGTAAAGATCCTACAATACTGACTAACTGATGGTCTTAACGATCGTGTTCGTTTATTTATACTGATCGGGGGGGGGGGGCGGAAAGTTTAAATTCTATTTCGATTGACGGTTGCACATAGCGGCGACATTCTTTTGTCCGGAGTTTGTTTATCCTTACGTTTTGTACGTCAAAACAGTATCAATGTCCCGAGGCAAAACAACAACATGAGTCGCTCTCGATTCGCATCGTCCTCTGACTCATGTGCCGCTACAATAGTAACCATGCGATGTGCGATGTTATTATATATGAAATAATACGTGACTTTTCAAGCTTCTTGATGGTACATTGAGGAAGAGCAACTGCATGATATCCAGACAGCCAACGATACCTTTAGCTATTTTGCTAATGAAGATTGTATTCAGATATCATCCTTCTCTTGTTCAGTGTGAAGATTTAAACTGTTAAATAGTGAGATAATAGTGAGAATCAAACGGCGCCGCTTGTTCACTATATTTGGCAGCCAGGTTTAAAAATTAGTGGAGAACACTTTCGATATTACGGCTGTGAGATATACAAGATCATACGTACAAGATATACAGAACATATATATGTCGGAGATGAAAGAACAGGGCCTTTCTTTTGCAACTTTTGGGAAGATCCCCAATACTTTAGTCTAGACTTTTTATTATAACTGTGCTTAAATAATAAAACTTAGAAGTAGTTGTTTTTGATTTAATCCGATTATGTTTGCCCGAGATTTGAGACAGTAGTCTTGGGCTCGAAGTGACGCATCTGGTCGCTAAACGTAGCCACGGTCACGGGATGGACGTTTTTACCTAACAGAGGTATGAAGTAGTTGTATAGCTCTCCTTAAAAATATATGTGACCCGAGGGGTACAGAGAGGTACAAAGAAGAATATATAAGTGCAGTGCCACTTGGACTGTGGACCAGTAAGTTGAATTCTACTTGTACTGTGGACAAGTAAGTTCAGTTCGACTTAGACTTTGGAAGAAAGCGCATTTGAAATCCCGTTGACCGTGGATTCGTTATTGAACCTAAGATCATTGTCATTAGCATCTCGAGTATCTAATTACCACGGTTACTTGTCAAATTGTGTAATAATCATATTTGTACCAGTAAATATCATCTATATTGTATAACAACAATGGCTAATCCAAATGAAGATTCGTTACACGTCCCTAATTTCAATGAGAACTTGACATATATATATTCTAAAATATTAATGCAAATATACTTCATATTCTAAAATTGGTCCAACAAGGTGGAAGTGTAGCATTCTAAGAGCGTTCGTATTTTTGAAGAACTTGCAGGAGTCGAAGATGGTATCCCGCTGGGGGTAGCCATCCACATGTTATTTAGCAATTAAGTTAGAAAAATTTACTAAATGTCCAACTGGACAAATTGTAAAGTACAAATTAAATAATAAAAAAAAAACATGGACAATTGTACAATTTTAAGACAGTGTATTCGACTTTTACGTTGCTCAGTGGAGTGGCGCAAACGTATTAATTTCCAGAGCGTAAGAGAGGGATGAAAATAGACGTTATCAGCGCGGAATGACAGAAGCATGGAGTAATGAAAATACACAGTGAGCCTGGATAATTGGATCATCGTTCTCGCATCGGTAATCCAACTACTCGGTTCGTCGTGAGGATAATTCATCGGGTCCCCATCGAAGCTGACTTGCATTAATCAGCGTCTAAGTAAAGAGCGTTCGTTGTCCTACGGCATGGGTTTCAGGGAAAGACCGGCTTTATCAACGACTTTATCAGGATAATCGAATGGAGTCGGTCAACCGAACTCTTTGGCCAGGATGCATCACCCTGACGAAGTGCCGGACTGTGGAGCGACGAACTTGACGAAGTGACTATTTCCGTGCCTGTACGTTGCCATCGTAAATCACAATCGACAGAGCCAGCAATTCGGTAGCCGTAAAAATTGCTTCTTTCACGGCGGCCGTGAGCATTGTTTGCGCCTCACCGCGAGAACAGTGATGGATGGCGTTTTAGCGTAGAACACCTTTGCCGTATAATTAAACCGAGACGTCAATTACCAGCAGTACTCTACGTTTCTCTGTCGACCTAACAATTCACTAAAGCAATTATTTCCCAGATTTGTCAAATTTTTGAGATTCCGCGTTGATATTTCCGATATTTGAAATTTCAAAGTATCTCGGTCGATCACATTTTCGCCGCGTTATTATTTTAAACTATCCGAAACTGATAATTAGGTATTGCGACAGGTTTAGCTCTTACTAGGTCGTCGTTTATTTTTCATCAGTTTAACGTTCGAATTACTGACCTACAATGTGAATTTAAACGTATTATGTACACGTACTAATTACAGGAACTGCATTGTTTTCATTCATTGTTATTTAATGTTTTATTCTTAAAACCTGTGATTAGTAGCTATTTGTAACTTGGCTCGTCCATTTTCTGAATGTAAACAAATTTAAAAAGGTTTTTTATGAAAATGATCGCAATCATATTTCTATGACAATAATAAACAATTATAAGTGCACTAGCACTAAAATAAACCATCCGAACAATATCTTAGATCCTGATGTTTTTTTCGTATTCGCTACGTGAGAAAACGAGGTGAAGTACGAACTGAAGTGATTTATGAATTAAGATATGAATGAACAAAGATATATTATGATAAAAATAATGAAAAAAGACAAGCAATTACGGTGATCAAAATAATTTAAATTGTTGCAGTACAAATAGTATTTTTTTAAATAAAAAGAATGCTTGATTCTCCAATTTTCTTAAGAACATTAAACTAATTGTATAAAAATATCTAAAAATGTTCAACGTCTGTGTGTGTATGTATAAGTCTACAAAAGCTGTACATTATAAGCATATATACTGCAGAAAATCAATTACTGCAATCGTAATCAGGTCTTAAAAAATGAACATTTCATAAAGTCCTTATCAATTTTTAACCTGCACTCGTTTCTCAGTTCTGCATGTTAGTAATATATCCCTCGTTGTGAATTTGACACAATGGTGAAAGTCAGTGAAATGGGACGACAAATAATTCATTTCGAAAACTATTTTATTGGGATTTCGCACTTCTCGCAAAAAAAAAAAAAAAGAAAACAAATAGAAGACAGAAAGTTTCAGAAAAATAGTTCCACAAATGCGTAATATAATTTTTCACAAGAAAAGTGCGCGAAACTAACACGAGGGACATTCAGGGATTAAAAGTTTCGAAATAGAATAGGTAATATTAAAATCGGCAAACAATCGATCGTTTCCAACTATACGTTCGTGCCGGCAGAGAAAGTTGGAAAAGTTGAAGAAGACCGACATCAAAGTCTCGCAATTGTCTCTTCATCAGGTAAGCACGTCAGTCCACGTTTAAGGTTCCCCGACAACTTTATCTTTTTACCGCGGCACACGCTTCAGAAAGTCGTTAAAATAGTATTAAAAGCGGACTTATTATTCTTTCTCTTTCCTCGCGCAGGGAGCAAAGTTTATTATAGTTTTCCGTCCGTCTCGTGCGGATCCGGTACTATGAAAATCTCGGCATTATACGCGTTTCTTTGTAAAGCACTTCAGCTCATTAAAGGATTCTTCATTTCTGCGGCGCATCGCGTTTCCTCTATTCTTTGTTCTCTCAGTCTATTATGCAGCCGGATTATATAATCAGATATTACCTTATCCCAAGCCGCGCGCACGTACGTACAATTCCAGTACGCAAATTGCGACTTCGTAGCTCTCATTTTTAACGCGGCGGAATTACCTTAATATGCCTTCGCCAACCTCGAAATTAGGCATCGCCTGCCACCCGTTTTGCGATATTGGTCCACGAGAAAAATTTCATCGCGCCTTTTCGAACAGAGAAAATAAATTTCGTTGCGGAATGAACCGACCAGCTGGCAGGATGATATTCTGTGTAACTAAATACGTACGCTTCTCCCGGGGAAAATTTTAACTCGTACGTTGCAACGGAATCGTCAAGGAGAATATTTGCGAAAAGGTAGAAAAAGGTCCTCAAATTATACAAACTTGTAATCAAATTTTTCAAATAAGCGTGTTCTACTAACCCTTTTACAGGAAAGACTTAAGTATAATATTACAAACGTTATATGTTAAATGTTAATGTGGTGTCAAACATGATCCTACTAAGTATTTATTGAACTCTTTCAACATAATGGAAAATTGACTTAATTTTTAAGTTTAAATACTTTCATGATTTCTGAGAAATATATACTTCTATCTTGTATAGTATAGCTACGTAAATATCTTGTACATTTTATATTTATTTTCAAACATACTTCAAACCTGACCAGTAAAATCGTGGTAGTCAAGTCTCATAAGAGTATCGATAAAATTTCTGACATTTCAAAAAACCATACACACATGATATATCCATAAAAGGTGTCTGCAAGTATTAGAAACTTTCGTTAGCCTGTGTGGAAACAAAACTCTAGTAGAATAAAATTATCGTTCCATGTAAAATCTTTTCCTTAGAAATAATACCATTTTGAAAGAATTAATATACAATTGATATATTTTCTAAAATACCTGAATACGATATTCTACTTTAAGACAAGGAACATATACGAGCACGTATACTATTCAATAAGTTATTACAAATTCCTTTCAATTACTAGCTCTTTTGTTCAGTCTACTCTAGTTGCATAGGGCAAGCTTAGTTTATTGCTGCTTGGTTAATCCTATTGGTAACTTGTGTCACCTCCCTTGTAAGACGCCTAAAATAACACAGCTCCGGGCCACAGGCTAAGTTTCCTACTTTGAAACTATGTTGGTAATCGTCGAGCCAAAAATTTAGTTTAGCCTTAATAATACCGTATAACTTGGAAGTTAAATATCCACGCGTTTATATTTCAAAAATTTTATACAATACAATTTTAGTTACGTTTATCGTTACGCTCACGTAGCCGTTGATAGAACGCTGGAAGTTTTTATTTTCAAAGAAAGCCAAATCTTTGATCTGTCAATAACAGCGACATAAATTTCTTCCCGCGTTTAACTTAAAGAAAATGCGTTTAACTCGAGAGAAAATTTGCAGCAATCGTCACGGATGAAAATAACTGGAAGAAAGACTTTGGACACTGAAATTTCTAATCACTTTTTATGATTTTTATAAATTTTGTTTAGACTAACTACCAGTTATATGGGACCAAACCTTTTCGGGATGTAAATGTAAGGTTCAAGTACAAACGTAATTTTTTTATTTCAATTTTTCTCCTCTTTTAACAACATTTTTAACTGCCACGTTTAACAGTTTCATAAGCTGGCGCGCGACAGCTAAAAAACTAATTGATTAATCAATTTCCAACGAAGTTCATTCATTTTGTTGCAAATTTCTTCACTGATTGAACTTCAAATTTTTATTTCATGATCTATTAGTAATATTTTTTTAAGCAGTATAAATTTAATTTATCTATGAAAAACGTACATTTTTTCTGAATGCTAGAACTTTCCAATTTTTCATGTCTTTCTTCCAAAACCTAGCGCAAACTAATTACTTTATGAAACTCTACGAAAATTTCTTAGCTTTCGGCTAATTTTTTTCTGATGACTATCACAAATTCCGTGCAACACGCCAACAATGGATCGGAATCAGAAATACAGTGGAATATTCACGGATGAAAATATCTGGAAGAAAGACTTTGGACACTGAAATTTCTAATCACTTGGCCAACCGCTTTAAGCTTCCGCAGGCTGCTCCGCTATAATTTTTCCACACGATTTTCTCTCCAAGTATTTGTGCCGCCTCGCTTGATTGGTTGGTTGAAGCATGATAAACCGCTTTATGTTTAAGTACAAGGGTCTTAATAGTTCCTTTGAGTACAAGCCCGAGGTGGTGTTTCTCCATAGATTTAAGAAAACTCCACTCTGATTGATGCTATTACTGGTTCAAAGTGATTTATTTATTATTTTTTTTTTTTTTTTTTTTGGTAGTTCCTAAACTTTAACAGCAACGCTCCTCTTCTCTGTTTTAATAACTATAGCTTCCACAAAAAAAAAGCTAACGACATATTACGATGATTACAAGCGAAACAATCCGATCGTCACAGTCTTGGAAAATAAAAGGTGGAAAGAAGATTTCTGAAAACGAGTCTAATTCGTATTTCGCTTTCTGTCGTGCACCACAAATCTAGCTTATTCGCGAATGGGAACCAGAAATATTCAAAATATAATATGTGCAACTACGTTTCGAGAGCATTCCACATATCCCAATTCCGTACTACCAATATCAAAACAAAAAAAAAAAAAAAAAAAAAAAGGATAGGGAAAACGATTTATCTTGAAACACGATATATATATGCGCGCGTATATGTGTATGTGCGTGCATACTTCTACTAGATCGTAGCGTTGCAGGCACGAAATCTGTTTATAAATCACGCGGAATCTGTGCTTCGAAACCGAATGGAAAAAATGAAACAAAAAAGAGAAAACAAAAACGAGGGGAAAAAAGAAAAGAATCAAACACATCAAAACATGCATACAATATAGGTACACGTGTCACGCAATAAAATTCGAATGCCGACCATCCGCTTTTACAGCGCGTTTCCAGAAAACGACCATTCTCGCGCGAAAGGATGCACCCGCACGAAAATACAATATGATTTATTTGCTCGGCGCCGATCGTAATTCTGCCATGCTCCATTCGCTTTTAACGACTAACGACATTTCCAACAGCACTTACCGCCAGTTTCCTCGAATTCTGAACATATGTGACACGATCGGAGACCTTGCCCTGCAAATCTGACGACCAACCAAGCTTCCTCGAGATTCGTATCTGGACTTTATTTTCTCCGTTTTCACGTCAGAGAAGACACACTGGCGCGCAAAAGTATTTGGATACTTATATTACGAATATATCGTGTTAGACGAAATATTTTTCGTTTTAGGAATTTTGTTAGCATCGTAATCAGCGGACTGCGGATTCTTACGCGAGTTCCTATTTTTATAAATCCAATTTAAAAAATGAATCGTGGGCAGACATTTATTTCATGCTCTGAATGTTGAGACAGATACGCCGTACTTTCGATATTTGCTATTAAATAGTTTTTATATTAAATTTCCTCTAAATGCGTAAATATCCACGGTCTTGTATAATGAGACGCGACTATCACGATTATTATTTTATTTATTATTAGAGTGAAACGAAATTATATGCGCTCTATAGACTATTTCGACAATCGAACTACGTGCTTTCAGATGGTCGTGATGGTACATGGACATTGTTTCGCTATCTGTTACACCGGTTAAGATATATCGATATTTTTTCCGTGAGCCAGGCGGAATGGAATAGCGGAAACCAGACTCGAATATCATTGAGATGTAGACGGTGCTGATTCTTATCGCGCGCGGTACTAAATTTACTTTACGGCTAAGCCCTGTTTAAATGGTGATCAATGTACCCGATTTACGTTGTCCTTTGGGATAATTTATCGCTTGTATCGCATGATTTTACACGAAATGTTTATTCGAGGGATCGACTGATTAATAAGAGAATAGTCTCAGCTTGTTCTTTCAAAGAATACCATATAACGCGTCGTTTTAAACGTCTACGCGTGATTATTTCTGTAAATATCAGAAGCGCGAAAAAATGTTTCAGATGAAAGTTGTTTGACTTTAATGGGGAAACTTAGAAAAAGATATTTCGATTTTTTTTTTTTGCATTCTTGTTTAAAGATATTTCAAAGCCAATGTTACTTTTTAAATCAAACTATACACTTTTTTTGATAAGCTAGTCGATGCACTTTTTAATTCTCTGTGAAAAAGTATTAAGATATTTGTGACGAAAAATGACTAGTTTGAAAGACTTTTCAACTTCGATGTTGTGAAACTTATCGTATGCAAGAGAAAGGAAAAGAACACGGTGCTTTTTCGTTGATGCTTTCCTTGTCCTTCGTACGATACGTTTTGAAACATTAAATTTAAAACATCTTCCATTTAATTAATCATTTGTCGATACCTGACTACTTGATAAATACCTGACTACTTACTTGTACAGAATTAGAAAGTGCATCGAATGGTGTGTAAAAAAGTGAATAGCTCCATTAAAATAAGTCCCATTAGGATCTCTTTAAATAAAAATGTAAAACAAGAAATTGAAATATCTCATTAAGTTTCTCTCATGAAGTCAAACAACTTTAATTTGAAACATTTTTTCAGAATCATTTTTCATATTTACAGAAATAATCACGTGTTTAAACGCGTTTAAAACGTTCGGTATCATAAAATCAAAACTACACTCGCAAATTGTTAATTATAACGAAATTTCAATGACCTGTTGATGTAGTGTTATTTCTATTTGATTATTTCAGAAACTTTGCTATCACACTGTACATTTGCCAAAGTGTTGGACACTAAAATTCTTTCAAACAATTCCATACTATAAACACGCCTGGTAAACTGATATAAAACTTTGTATTATTATTTTCTAACGAATTCCAACACGATACAACAAATTTACGCACATTTTCTACTGCAAATAGTTATGTCGACCTTCGGAAAAATGCAATATGTTCCTCTTTATTCACGCAAACATATCGTAATCGAACTTGGAGAAATTAATTCAACAGTTGTAAATAAAATTTCGTTCGTTGATGCAGAGCGTTCCGATCGAGTTTCACAAAATTCTGTCCGAAATTTCAATATTTTAGGAAAAAATTATCGATGCACCAGCGCGTACAGTGGCAATTAAATCGCGTCCAAGTTCCGCACGTGTGAGCTCGCGAATTAATGCCACTAAATATGATCAAATTTTAATGGTATTTACTATGACCTGGCGAAAATACCACTTCCACGTTCTCATTACAATTTGATAATACCACCAACGAACGGAAACCGTACGCTAAAATACGTATAAACAACACATCAAATATGAAAGTTCGATTTTACGAGTGCCATCTGCTTTGCTCGTATCGTTTAAGGAGGCCCGTGACGGCGGTCTATCGTAAAATTTTTATAAACCACTTGTCCCGAGATCTTCTGCAATTGCATAAAAACGAGAGCATTATCTTTTTATAAACACTTCTCGATGACCCGACAATCTATAAAAAATTTTATTCAGACGTCCTGCGAAATTTGTTAAATATTTCATAATTCGTAAATGTATCATAGCTTCAACAACAGAGAAAATAAATAATAGTCAGTAATAAGAATAAATAATAATTTTGATGAAATGTAATTAAAATTTCTGCCCCTAGAGAATTGATACGATTACGATTGAAGATTTCTTGTAGACGGCACTGCAAGTGGAAAAAATAAAAAAAATTTTTTCTTTATCGTATAATGTGCCAATGGGAATACCGTAGTGTAGAATTTAGGAGAAATTTCATTATAATATAAAAGCATTATAACATATACTTTTCTGACAAAAATAAAAGCAACATTTTGAAAAAAAACGTATTTTCTGTTTCTATGCAAGTTATTTGGGGACAAATGGGATTGGTACTTACAGCACTTGCAAATTTAATAGCACGTTCAATTTTCTCTACAAAGAGAAGGCATCTCATTAAGAGATGGCGTATGCAAGCTTTTCTACAAATACAATTTTTTTTCTGATGAATCTGTATTAGTGCGAGAAATAGAAAATTTTGTAATTAAAATCTTATGATAATGAAAACAAATAAAATTTCGAAAGTAATTTTAAGTCAAGTTTCTTCACTCTCCTAAAAATTTTACGTTGTTTTGAAGAAGTTTTCAATTATGTGTATCCAAACAAAACAAAACATTAGCAGACGTATCGCTTTCAAACCAACAACATTAGAAAAAATTAGAAAATGAAACAAAAGATATTAGAAAACCTCTGCCAGAGAAAATTAGCGAGAAACTGTTTTATCAAACAAATGTTTCATCCTGATCGATGGTCGTCGCTACTCTTTTTTACCAAAAGTAAACAAGGGTCTTGCCTCATAGAAGTTGTTCAAGTTCAAGTCCATCTTTTCTTTGATTAAACAATCGCAGTTAGAGTTTTGGCACGATTTTGCAAGGAGGGCACTTTAAAAACGCTACCCATCTTTATTCTACCCCTGATTTTCCTAGTTTTGTCTTTATCTAGTCACATAATTTTCTGATTTGATCACATAGATAGTTCTCAGCTTTACCTTTTCTTCTTATTTCTGATTTACATTCCAATTAGCCTCTTTCATAGCACACAGTTGTCACGTGTAGTGATAAGTTTGTTTTTATCGCAACAAAGTCTTTTGTCTATCTTACCTATATTGTATTACTGATTCTCCTGCAGATTTTTCTTTGGTCCTTTTTCTATTTTTTATATATATTGAAATAATTAAAGGTATAATTATAAGCATAATGTACAAGTTTATGCTGATTCAGATTCCTACTCTTTTAGTGTTATTAGATAATGAAATGATAGGGAGCAAGTTCATATATTTATAGCAAAAGGACATTACCAAAAAAGTTAAGCTTATAGCTTTGGCTAGAGGTTACAGGGAACATAAATAGAAATCTGTTTATTAGTTCCTTTGTTCCTAGACCTTGTAACCCAAAACATAATGTATACTCAAGGGTACAATAATATGCACCGCTCCTTATTTGGAATATTTCTGCGTAATAGCAGTCTCCAGGTCACGGATATACATAAATAAAGATGTAGAGTCTTTCATGAAGCAGTTACTTCAACACGATATAATATATTTATATTTTTCTCACACTTATTTAGCTAAAAAAGCGAACCATATAAAATATTGAATATACAGGGTGGTTGGTAATTGGTGGTACAAGCGGAAAGGGGGTGATTCTACGCGAAAAAAGAAGTCGAAAATATAGAATGAAAATTTTTCGTTTGAGGTTTTGTTTTCGAGAAAATCGACTTTGAATTTTCGCTCGGTACGCTTGCGGTTATAACGTATCTCACTGTAGATCGTTGTCTCGATGGAAAAATTAAAAAAAAAATTTTTTAAAACTTTTATTCTATATTTTCGACTTCTTTTTTCACGTAGAATAAACCACCCTGTATATAATATAACTATTATGTATATATTGTAAAATTTATTCGTTCGCGCGCTAGTTTTGCTCCTTTTTTCTATTTAGTTAGTCTCGAAAGTGCTCAGGATGAAAAAATTCAACGGTGAACACGACCAGATAAACCGATGCACAATTTAACGGATCCTCTTTACTCACCTCACCTTCACGAGGGTAAACGTAATTACTTTGCGGCCTCGAACCCGTCCACGGTCAGCTTCGAATTTCGTGACCGTGAAGAATGACACAAGTGACTGGCCAACCACCAACCTCCGCGGAATGTCTGCTAATTAGCGAACTTTTATTTCGCTCGACTTGATTAAGCGCGATGTGCGACCATTTCTATTTGAACGAATAGCTGTGTCTTTTAGGAAGCATCGTTTAGTTTTACGATCGAAGGAATTCGATACGAGGAAAACTATTATACAGGGTGGTGTAGAAATCAGTCGCTCCGATTTTTCAAGTAAACTTTAGGTTAAACTAAAGCTTGTCGCGCGAAAAACGAGGAAAACGTAAAAACGGAAAAGTACATCTTTTCCTGTCTTTCATACGACAAGTTTTCCGACATTAAAGTTAAAATATCTTTTAAACTAATCATTCTTCCGCCTAAGTACCTTAATACTTTCTCGCAGAGAATTAAAAAAATGCATCGAAAAATAAAAAAAATACAGATCACCTTAACTTCTCATCGAAGTGGAATTTTTTTCAAGTCCTTAACACTGCAATTTGTAGCCGATCGAAAGCTGATTTAACTTTCGTTCGAAACATTCTTCCGCCGGAATCGTTTGATTATCTGAAGTGTTGGAAAAATCGTGGCGACTGATTTTCAAAAAGCAATTATTAACCTTAAAACTCCACTCATCTTTTACAATCTTTTGAAAAGTAGATTAAAAAATGAAATACGTGCATAATACAGGGTGGTTGGTAACTGGTGGTACAAGCGGAAAGGGGGTGATTCTACGCGAAAAAAGAAGTCGAAAATGTAGAATAAAAATTTTTTTTTATTTTTTTTTTAATTTTTCCATCGAGACAACGATCTACAGTGAGATTCGTTATAACGAGACGTGATAAGGTGTACGCGTACCGAGCGAAAATTCAAAGTCGGTTTTCTCGAACACAAAGGCTCAAACGAAAAACTTTTATTCTATATTTTCGACTTCTTTTTTCGCGTAGAATCACCTCCTTTCCGTTTGTACCACCAGTTACCAACCACTCTGTATATGTTCATCGTAATTTTAATAATATCTAGTAAAGCTTATCATAATTATACTGCCTATTTTCACTAACGTAAACGAATTTTTCCACTACATGCAAATAACTTTTTCAATTTTTCCGCTGTATTAAATTCAGAAAGATATTACTGCAATTGTAACTGGAACTACAGTGTCCAGGCTTTTGTATAGAATGTCTGACTATAGACGGCGCTATACTACTTGCCACTGCTATCGCTTCTTACTCAGTTATTGTCAGCATCGTATTTGCATCTTCTAGTTTATACTTCTCAAAATATAAATTCAAAACAAACAATGAAATGTTTAAACGCAAAGAATAAATATTAAACGTTTTAAGCTCGCATAACCAATTAATACAAATTACTCTACGCAGTCTTAATTATATCTGATACTGCATAACTCTCTTTGCACAGATAATTTGAAAAAAAAAATCCACGATTTATGAATTGTTTATATAAAATGCGCACACCTATTTAATAATATTATTATCGGTTAATTCCCTATATCGAAGCTTCCAGATTCGTATTCCGACGAACTAATATTTCGAGCGGAGCACAAATGCCCAGACTCTTTTACATTTCCTCCATTCTAACAAAAGTTAATTAATTTTTTCTCGCAAATTTCTATCCTCGTGAACCATTGCCCTACTTTCCGGCAAGAAACTTCAAGAAGAACTTAATCTCGTGCCACGAAACAGCCAAAAATATATAAGCAAGCAGCATCGGTGGCATTAAGAAGATAGCGTTCCTTGCGGAAGAAAATCCAACAAGATCCCTGCCGCAAAGAAATCCCCTGAAGCGTCCGCAATTTACTTTACAAGCGAAACGAAGAGGTCCGGTAGCAGCCGTCTCGTAGCAGCGACCGCGTCGCTGCGATCGATCAATTAGATAAATCGAGACATTTGTGTGAAGCTTATGAGCCTTGACGCTGTTCGTGTAATACGTCTGAAGTTAGGGAAGCTTGCAGACTAATGCCTCACGGGGGAATCAGGATGGGCAGATTCCAGTAATCGTACTGTATCGTGTTGCTTAATTGATGCTCGTTAAGGTTATCCCTTGTCCAGTCTGTTGGTCATTTTCGACCCGGCTCTATTTTTCTAACGTTGCAAGTGTTTCTGGGGTTACAAAACTCGAACAAAATATACGAAGATTCTTATTGGTTCGTACGATTTCTCGTTTTAATTTCATGTCAAACGTGAATGCTTCTTGTTTGATAAAATGGAAGCAACGTTGAAGTGTAGAAATTCGAGGATCGCGGAATTTCGTTTCGAAAAGGCGGCAAGTTTTGGTCGACTACTTCGATGTCCGGTATTTAGGAGAAATTCTATCGATTGTTCGGTTCCCGGTTGTTCAATAATTAATCTTACTTGTTCTAAATGTTGAACTTTGAATTATGAAAATTTGCAACCCAAAGAAAGATTAAGAAATTAGTGGAACGTTTAAGAATGATTACTTTATTCGAAACGTGCGAGTATAAAAATCATCTGCAAATGATAAGTCTTGATTACAATTTCTCCGAATATTCTTACAATGGAATATTTTCAAACACCAAGGAGTTTGCTGTCTTTGTCTTGAAAATACGAGAATTTTTCGATACAGAATTATTAAACTCGCATCTTGCTGGCAGAAGTGTATGGATTCTAATGATCTTTATTTCGATTATAAAAGCTTATATTCCGTGCTGGGTTACATTATCTCGAGGTTTACGAGTCGCTTTATGGCTAAGAACCGCAATTAAGTTCCCAGCAACCGAATATCTTAAATCTCGGTAAGGTTATAGGTGGATACTTGAGTACATCTGCCGCTGTAACATTAACTTTGTCCTTCTTCCTGTCATTCTTTTCCTCTGCAAGCTTAAAATTTAATATTTAATTTGCTTCTATGTATTATCGTTACATATGTATCCATGTAAATTCCAATTTTTATAGCTGAGGCGGTACAAAGTTTGAAAAATCTGTTACTGAGGAAATCTTTAAAAAATTTAAAAATCCCTTTAAGATTGCTCGATTTACAGATTATGTAAATTTAACAGATAATTCAAATTCCTTCGCGATTATTAATTCTTCATTAATTTGTACGAAGAGTTTAGCAAAATTTTCGTATTTTTGCTACAAATTGATTCGAGTGTGTAGATATAAGCGGCTCACGAGTGTGTCACAGAGGTTCCTGTATTCTGATTTTAATTGCAAAAATTATTAGAATATCAATTATCACATTTCTATAAACAAGAAACAATAAACGTGTGCCAACAATAGAAACATGATTTTTATAAATTGTGTTTCGGAATGTAAATCTAACAACAAATTCAAGTACAAACGTACATTTTTTTCCAATTTTTCTCCTCTTTTAACAAAATTTTTAACTGCCACGTTTAACAATTTCATAAGCTGGCGCGCGACAGCTAAAAAACTAATTGATTAATCAATTTTGAACGGAGTTCGTTCACTTTGTTGCAAATTTCTTCACGGATTGAACTTCAAATTTTTATTTCATCATCTATTAGTAATATTTTTTAAAAGCAATATAAATTCAATTTATCTGCGAAAAACGTACATTTTTTTCTGAATGCTAGAACTTTCCAATTTTTCATGTCTTCCTTTCAAAACCTACCGCAAACTATTTACTTTATGAAACTCTACGAAAAATTCTTAGCTTTCGGCTAATTTTTTTCTGATGACTATGACAAATTCCGTGCAACACGCCAACAATGGTTACAATGTCAAAGATGATCGCAAGACTCGTATAATATACAAGAAACAACAAGAACTGAAATAAAAAAATTATATTTGCACTTCAACACTATCTATCCATTCGCCTAGTCTCATAGAATCAGTATTTAATTTAGCAAATATTCATAAAAATCATTTGCTTTTATTGTTACCAAAAAATGAATAAATAAATATTAATAATATATAATAAGAAATAATGAAATAAAATAAATATTTTTTCTAAAAATCTCGCCTCCACATATTCTTTTCACATTACGTTTATTATTCGAATGATTAAATGTATTTCAAATATTTATTCGACAATCTTAAACATTCGCAGCAATCTCTACGGTAATAACGAGAACGAGTCGTCAGGCGAATTAAAATCCCGCGAGAAGAAAAATTTTAATCTAATTAAAACGAATTAATTAACGGAGAAATTAATTAATTGACGGAACTAAGAATTGCATCCGCTTCGAATATGGTCTGTCATTTGATGTTATTAACTTCAATGTGCAGATGATTGCTAGCTGCGATATCAGGATTTATATTGACGCGTATCGCTGCGCTGATTTATCGTTGATGGGCCTTCGTTAACATGAACGATACTCTTGTAAGGGAAAATGATTTTTGATTTCAAGGTTTTTTTCTATCCTTCTCAGGCTTCTAATCTTCGCTCCGACCATCGCTGTTTTAATATTCCACCCTTAATTTTCGATTTTCAAATTTTGAATTCCGAGAAACGTACATGTACATCATCTTCGATTCTTTAAAGACACGTGAGTATGTCGAAAACCATAAATTTTCTGCGTTTGATGAATTCACAATCACGTGTCATTTGACAAAAAAAATTTAACCTTCATCCTCTCTTACCTGAATATCATTTTTCTATTTTTTTTTTTTATTTTATATGTTATGCTTGTTATAATTATCACTAGAACTACCACACCAGTCAAACTGACTGGTTTTACAATTTTATTTTAAAATTCCTACTTCATGTTATATTTTTTCTCCGCAATGATGTAATGACTTTCGCAACGATAACTAAAAAAATAATATAATGAATTTTATTTTGTTTTTAATGTATTCAAACTCAAAATAATTTTGTATCAAAGCTACTCATACCAATACCAGTCAAAATGACTAGTACTTGTTAAAGTGTAAAAGAGTCCTGCAATCTGTTTATCGAACCCCAATTAACCAGTTTCCTTGTTTTGTACAACCTCCCACACGTTTTTAAATCTTTTACTGCGTATCGTTTATATGATGATATCAGTTATCAGAAAAATTCCGGATCGATTGCTAGATCGCTAGATGCTAACGCTAGAAATGCCACAGCAGTCAAAATAACTGGTTCTACAATTTTATAAATGTGTCAACTCTCTTTTAGGTCGATCATGATCCCAGATGGATTAACAATACCAAAAATGTACTACGTGATATGGAATTCTTTCTGTAAGAAAGCAATAAATCAATAACTATAAAAATATTCTATTATTACGTATTTTTTAAAGATCAGTCATGTTGACTGATTTTGGTACAAGTAACTTCGTGTTAACTATCGGTAGTTCTAGTGTTATATAATATGATTTTGATCGAACTAGATATTAATATGATTATAGCAAATATTAAATTACACGATACGGGGGCTTATTATGGAAACTTGTCCGCGACATAGATTAGAAAATAAACGTAATTTCCTCGACGTGCAGCGGCAAGTTCATTTGCAGACGAAGTCCCAGATTCGCGAATTTTTTCCCGCCCGCTCATTTGCCGGAACAGAAGTTTCTCTGGTAATTAACGACCGATTCGACTCCATCGTCGAGTTTTTGCTGGGCAACTTGCAACGAACTTTATTTTCAGACCGATCGGTTATTTACTTTATCAACGGCTTGAAATTAATCCGAGGATATTCACAGAATGGCACGCGTTTCCAGTTAATTTAATCTACCAGAATTTGGCGATTAATAATGCTGCCTGCCGTCAGATATTAAACGTTCTTACCGATTTAATTGCTACCATGTTTGTAACTCGTAGATTAACCAACGCTGGAGCTTTACTGCAGCGTCTCATAAAAAACGAGATCGAAACAGGCCTTACGCACATCGTTAAGTATTTCAGCCAAACGACAACAAACTATGATGAAAAATTGTAACAAAAATTTCATTAAGAACTGCAGTAATCCCTGTAAAATTATTCAACGAACGAGCGAAATAAATGTGAAACGGAATTTTCATTTCGACGTACCTTCGGCGAATAATTGGCAACGTTTTATTAGCGGGAAATTTAATTTGTACTTTTTAATAAACGCAATATGGCAAACTCAGAATCGTTGTTTTCCAGCGAACAGATACTTCGAATTGAGGAATTGAAGTAGTGCAAAATATAGAAAACAGTCTTTTAATTGAAAATGATGTAAATTCCACGTGGAACACAACGAAATTAATTAATTGTTTATGCATTTACGAGAAGTTTGAACGCGTAAAAACAGATGAATCGCGCACAATGCGTAAGGACATACGAAATAATCAAAATGCGATACTTGTTATAATATTTGTACAATTAATCAAATTTCTATTTAGTTTCTATTCAAGAACACATGGAATTTTCGAAGCAAATTCGACAAACCAGAAGTGACTACCCCGTTTGCCATAAAATTCTGAGATCGTAAAATAGCAGTCTATAAGCTACGATTTATGGCTTGTCAGTTCACTCATACGAGTTGGTAAATTATTGCGCAAAAGGATTCTAATTGTGTGAAATTGCAGTCGTAGATAACAGTTCGATATTAAAGCCATTGTAGAAACCAATCTACGGGACAGTTACTGTCGCGTACGAGCTGAATCTCTCGCGAGTATCTGGGTGATTAGTCTATGCTTCGAAACGAGTGTATTGCTCCCTAGATTCCAACTACGACGCAGTGACAAGCAGGTTAAATTGCACCGAAGCCTTTTAACACGTTCGCTGCGTATGTCCAGGATGTAGCAAGTGAATTGGTTGAGAATGCGCGTTCAGATGCAGCACGCAAATTAAAAATCACGAATTTTGGAAAATAGCAATCGAAGATTATTTGTAGATAACCGCTTAAGTGGCAAAAGTCAAATTTCTTAGCAGAGAGGGAGAGAGAGAAGAAGCTTCTCTGATTTAAAATTATTTTTCAAGTTTCATTTGTTTTGATTTTCAGAAAATCTCAAATGTATAAAATAGCCCTGGAGCGTCACAAAAGTTTCTATTTTTTGCACTAGTATAGACGAAATTCATCGGGAAAAGAATTGTATTTGTGAATGAGTCCGTACGTGTTTTGAAAATATATTTTTTCAAAACGTCCTTTTTATTTCTGTTACAAAGGTATATTCTAGCGTTCCGAGTTAAAATTGTTATAAAATTGGCGATGTTTAGTGCATATGTGTTCGAACACGTCTATCACTTAATGGCATTCATATTGTTTTATGCAGAAACATATTGTAACGTTAAAAAATGTGTACACGTACGTTGTTGCCTACATGAAATCTTCAACTAATCATCCAGAAATGGAGCACGTAGATGAAGTTGCACTTGAAATTAAAATCGAATTAATGCAAAATATATTATCTACGTATTTGTTTTGAATCGCTTTGAAAGTATGTGATTGTTTTTAATTTTATTAAGAGACACTCGACAAATTTCGAAATATTTGAAATATTCGAAGCATTTTCAATATCTCGAATAGCGTAACGTATTTAAATCGTATAATTCTTTCAACAGATCGGTACATATAAATCCTTCGATATAAAATTTCACTTAAAATTTCGTATGTCTACTCATGCGCATGAAACACTGAGTTATCAAATTTATCGCTCGTGAATCGAAGAAATTGACGGAAGAAAATTTTTAAAGAGATGAAATATCCACCGTTCTTCAATCGTTACGGTAACTTGAATAAAACTTTGGAAAAAATAAATTTCATAAAAGCAATCGCATATATAATCTTTGATAATTAATTACTCGTAACATTTTGCATTAATGGTAAATCGTATCAAAAATACACAGCTTTGTGATTGTTAAGCATGTGTACACGTATATGGATGAACGAAACATTTCGAATCATCCAAACTTACTATACAAACCAATATTAATTATGGTTAAACAGCTATCTATTGTTTAATAGTATACTGTTTGAGTAAACACGCTGCATTAATATGCGCGGGTTTCTGGCTAGGAATTGCAACTGTTATATTTAGATGACAGAGAGTATCTATATATACCGATTGTCAGTAATAACGCATTTATATTAATTAATTTGTAGTATATTAATATGGTAGTTCGGATAGATGTTTAACCGCATTTTTCAAAATTGCACATATGATCGTAACAGAAAGTCGCGATAGAAATGGAAGTAAGGAATGAAGCTCAAACTATAATTAAATTAAGAAGATTATACCGTACTATAACAGTCTCAAAGTAATTTAGAATTTAGAAATCTTCGTGAATAAAATCAAAGGAAATCAATAAATAAGTAACGATTAATAGCATTTGACGATTAATAGCAAAGACGAAATGTCTTTTCCAAAATTTTCATTAAAAGTACCATTTAAATTATTTAATATCTCTTAATATTGTGCAACTATGTGTTCACTCAGAGTCAGATGCCGAATCAATAAACGAATTTCTAACACATCGTAGAAATTTCTATTTCCAACTTATTACTTTTCACATGACAGACGCTGGCGTTCAGGTAAACGAGTTCAACCGGCAGAAGTCCAGTTAATCCAGCATCGACTGAAATTTCGCCCCAATAAACGAAGGTCTATCACACGTACAAACGTTGTTTACCACGAAACATTTTCTTAATCCATCTACTGAAAACCAAATATATCCAGTCCAATTGCGTTCCCGAGGAGCGGCATCAGAAGTCACAGCACGATAAAGGGACAGAACGATGGCACGGTTAACGAGAAATGGCTGATACGCCTACGCCTCGTCTAGGACATTCAAAGCAATCCCTGCAATTATCGAAATCCTGATTTGCATGTCGGCCCTGTCAGAAGTCAAAACAATGTCCAAACTACGACGATGATATAGATAGACGGAAAGGACTGTCATGGCTGTGGCTGACACTCGTCCTACAGATAACCGGCTTCCGTTTCGACCGTTTCCTGCCGCTCGACGAATGACGCATAATCCGACTCGAAATGGGGCCGAGTCTTCCTCCGGATAGAGATGCCAAAGCGAATCCTACGATACAAGCGAGGATTTGTATCCTGCATTGGACAAACCACCCTCGTTCCATCCAGACAGTTGTTCTTGCTGGCGAAAGCCAACTTCAAAAGGGTACGCCAGGCTTTTGACACCGAGAACCTTCTCGAATCGCCACGTGTTAAGACGTTTACGAACGAGCCTTGATTAGCAGAACAACGAAAAAGTGGGAAAGCTGGAGATGGCGTTTCGCAAGAAAGTTAGAATGCGAGGATAGAAACTGAAGAAGATCGTTGCATTTCCATTCGAAAGTTTCTATTGCTATTTTTAATACCAGTACTTGTAAGATAGTTCCTTACGAACGATCTTCTTTCGTACGGAGACTGGGCTATTCGACTAAGTTGAGATAATCGTGCGTGTAGTTAGTTTCCAGCTAACTTAACTTGGCAGAATTTTTTGCTAATTCTATTCGTTTCAGATTTTCTATACGCATTTTTATCCATTTCGTTCCATTTTCGAGTAATTACGAAAAGAATTCCTAATTTTCTAGAAATCATAACGAGTTTCAGGTTTCTACAAATCGATAGATACACTGTAAGCGGCAAGAAAAGAGTTTTTCCGGAGGAAAGAAAGCTTGTGGATTAACGCGTCGTGAATAATTAGAAACGCAACTCTATTTTCAGATTTTTCACAATATTGAAACAAAAATTGGCTAAATCTTTTATATAATTTCATAGTATAACACAAAACTGAAGTTTGAGAGCCATTAGATTTTTTCTTGAAATTGTACTTTTGCTTGCGGAAAGATGTAAACTCAATGTTAACGATGTTACCTTTCTATTCGATATTCAGTGGATTTCTGTTCATTTTTTATTACTTTTATCGATCCTTCAGGCATATTATCTACCAACTTATTTAAAGCTTCGTTTTGAATATCCGCTCACGCAGATTTTATTCATCTCCTAAGTTCAACGATATTTTCTATAGCTGGCTTCTCCCGATCGTAAACTTTTCTCCTTAGAATTTCAGGGTTCAAACCAGCATTTAACGTAGCTCATCGTAATAATTCCATTCCACGATTCTCAATGCTGCTCATCGAAATCCTAAAAGCATATTTTTGTATTGACATCTGTACGAATGGAAGCATTGCCGCGTTAAAAAATTGGTCCTTTGTCTGCAATCTCTCTCACGAAAGGCAATAATTAGCCATGTAACATCTCCTCATATCCTTTAGCTTTCAATTTACTTTCTATAAAAACAATTTCATTTAATCCAGTCACGATCCATGCAGATATTGAAGAAACAATGCAGAAGATGTGCTCAAGTCTACAATTACGTTTTAAGATTATTTGAAAAGTAATTCATTATTGAAATAATATACGTATTTTGCATAAACATCAATCGAGTCACTTATTACCTTACGAAACGTATTATTCGTTATTACATGGTATTTCTACTTGTTCTTTAATTTTGATCGAAATGATCGATCCGTAAAAATCTAAAAAAAACTTCTAAAAAGCGGAGGTGTCTCCTGATTGCAGAAACTCCTGCAATTGTACAATCCGTGTCATAAAGCACAATCAGAATTATTAACAAAAATCGCGAACAACCGAACTAACTACTCGCGTGAAAATTCGCGACGCAGCACGATATAACGTAACTATTACTGCGCCAGGAATATCTGACGCGAGGCTGAGATGCGCAGGATAAAGACGGAATCGTAGATTAAACAGATTAAGAGAGCTAGTAGGAAATAATTGAGCCGTTCTATGGAATGAATGGTCTCTTGCGTGACGAGATAATGTAGCGGACTATTCTTTCGGTACGAGCGTGCGCATGAATCTTAATGGGCGGTCGTACAATTAATTTCGAGAAGCCGTTATTGCGGGGGCGCGAGATGCTCTTCCGCTGGTATGTGGTACACGCATGTATTTGCCTGAACCACGCATTCCGTTGCAAAATTAAATTACCCGTCGATTTTCTAAAAATGGAGTCGTTAAAACGCGTACACGAACGCCAATAAGAATGTGGAATATCAGCCATATCTGTACGCTATTGTATGTATACGACTAAACATATTAGAATAGTGCCGCATTTCTATTTTACGTAGTGCTGTATTGTTATATTGGATAGGAATGTTTTATTACGAACGTGGATGTACCGAATTGTTGATAAAATGTAATACAAATACAGAGAGTAAGGATGAATGTTTGAAAAATTAGTGACACGAAGGAAGAAGAAGATTCTTTTATCGTAATATTATTATTGTAGGATCTTATGCTACAATTAGTTTATTTATAATAAATGGATTAAGCAGATGTTGATTAAACAGAAAACGATGGTTGTTTAACTTGAACTAATCACGGTAACGTACTATAATTAAGACAACTAGATAATTAATTTGCAACTCTCGTCACCACGGATCCAAGGCTCTCTCGACAACGCTACCAACACTCCTGACTTCTCAACTCACAGTGACTGTCAATTCGTCTATCGTCCCTTAGCAATCCCTTGTCTTTTGTCTTAGCCCCACCACGCATATGTTCCGCAACCGCTTGTTTATAATTCGCCCGACACCCCCAGGCCCCTTGTCCACGATACTACATTATTAATATTAATATAATTATTATTAAATTAAGTATTAACTCCATCGTAAACTAATAACGATCGATATGATAAAGTAGTACGAATAAACATAAATATAAATTTCAATTGTATTTCATAAATATAAATTTTGATTCTCTTTAGAATTAATCTTTGGGTAGAATTAAAACATACATTTATTTAATATAGTTCACTTGTATACTTATTTCAGCACGCTTTGGGCAAGTAGCTTCCATGAGATGACAGAGAAGCACAGTAGAAAAATCAAAGTTGCGCACACTCCTCATTGCATGCAATAGCTAGAGGGTAAACGAGTATTCAAACATATTTCACGTAATATCGTTTTCAATTTCTTTCAAATAATTCTCTTTCCCTGCGATATAACGATGCGAAGTTGACGTCGCAGTGGAAGTACGAATACAGAGAAACAACAAAATATTTACTTAGCCAGGC
Organism: Bombus huntii; assembly: GCF_024542735.1. Lineage (NCBI taxonomy): Eukaryota > Metazoa > Arthropoda > Insecta > Hymenoptera > Apidae > Bombus > Bombus huntii. Next base: position 4,373,889 of record NC_066243.1, read on the forward strand.
AGATTTCTAGGAATATCCTTCCACTTATATTATAATACTCCGATTTCCAGTCTGGCGTATTCAGATATGCATTAAACGTTCTATGAATAACAACAAACAACGTTGCCACGAATAAATCAGATGTGATCGTATTGACGAAGAAAAAATCGATTTACCTTATCTCCATTTTACTTGAAAAATAAATTAGTTGCCTTTTTCTCTCCCAAATAAGGTTTGTACAAAATAAAAGTCTAGCACGAACGTGAACCAAGTCTCGACTGTCGTCAGTAACATAATTAATTTTTATTTAACTCGCAACAACAACGCACCAAACAATATCTAAGGAACGAGATTAAAGTTCCAATCGAATTTGAAATATTTTCCCAACCAGGAGAAATTGTATTTCATTTCGATTTAATTATCCGACTTAACATTTAAGAACATTTTACTCTTTTATAGTTTATTTAAAAATCTTAATTATCTATCTACATATATCTAATATAACATTTTTATTTTCGTTCTATTTCAAAATCGCTTACATACATTTCTTCGTTCCACGAAAAATTCTCTGTTCAAACAATTCTATGGCGGAGTCATCGCTTTATTCCATATGAATTCTTCAATTGTCGTCGTATTTCAAACGGTACTATAGGAACGCAAAATCATTTGTTAAATGCAGACATATTTTTACCATATATCTTTGCTTGCTTGTCCTGGCAAAATACCAGAACAATAGGATAACAGTGAAAAAATACATGCGTCGTTCTATAATGGAGAATACGTACTCGCTGTAGGTTCGTCGTAAATCAGTGGATAAGATGGATAGTACAACAAAGAACAATGAAATATAAATATGAATGACATTGAAATAATTCACGTATCACGACGTAAGCGCACTTAGCAAACTATAATTGCAACTTCTTAATTTTCTAATCCTGTTTCATTTTCCCCATCGATCTTTTAAATAATTTCTTTCAGAAATATTAGGACTGATAAGTTTTCTAGACAAAAATTCAGGTTTCAATTTTATGTAGAAAACAAGAAAAAAAAATAGAAGAATTTAGAAAAGAAGAAGGACAAATGTACAATCATTCGGAAATAACTATCATAGAAAATTTTTATAAATATATCTGTCGCGCACAGTTTTCTCAAATCTCAGAAGCGCTATAATCATAAGCTTTATGAGACTATTTATATTACATTAAAAAAAAACTGAAACTAGTTTGAAAATGTATATAGAAATTACCAAATATTTGCTGCAAACGTACATTTCACCAAGATTTATCAAAGTATTTCATCACAATTATCGATCACATTAATAAACTATAATATTTAATTGGACCATATTTTACACTAATTTTCATGCTTTACTACGTTCGTGTTTGCAGCAAATGACTTGCAACTTCTATATACATACATTTTTAGATCTGTTTTAAACTTCATCGACGTAACCATAATAATCATACTTCGCTATAGCGCAATAGGATCTTGCACTGTTTTCTTTTTTTTTTTTTTTAACATACATAGTATATTCGTAGAACATTTCTACTGGTACATGTTCAAATACGTACTTTTTTAGCTTTTCAAATAGGTACACGTGAGTAGCGTTGTTTGCCGCGTGGCCGGGGAGAAACGAGTTATTTAAATCTTTATTCGTGATATTTTACACGCTTTGATGTATAAAAAATTCTCGGTTCGTGGAATAATTAAGAAACAGAAAGCTATTCGTGGTTATAGGTATACTTTATATCTCTGCAGGATTTACGTCAATTTCAACATCATTATTTCTACTATCACAAAGCAATTCATTTACAAACATGAGTTCAGTTTTTGTTCGATACGAATAGTTTTTTGACATGCACAAATACGTTCATAATTTGCTATGAGGAATAGAATGACAGATCGGTTGATATGTTAAAAAAATGTATAGTTCGATCAAAAAGAATAGAGTTGATCTTTGTTCGGTTTCATTCATTCACGAAGATTCAAAGTGACACGGGATTTGCCACACGGTTGCGAACGATTGGCAATTTTTCAGAGAGAGATTTAATCTTCTACCAGTTGGGTAGCAACACTCAGATGGTACACAACTTCGCAGTAATTTTAATAAACGATATGTATCTTCAAATATTTTTCTTTCGCCCTTCTTCGTCTCGAATCCACTCGCAATAGCATTTCCGTAATCAAAAATTTGTCTGTTAGTAGCTCCGACGTCGGGCTGCTTGTCAATACGCGCGCGACCGGTCACAAGTGAAAAAAAGCCCTAAAGCCTCTGATGCTACGGCGAATACTAACCAGCATGCTGATACGAAAGCGCATAAGCGCCATTTAACACCGTTCATAATCTGAAAATTCGTAGGTCGTACGGCAAAACTGATGAAGTCGCGTATGCTTATACGACTATAGTACTTGAAGCGTTAATCCACCGTAAGAGAAACTGTCGCGCGATTAGTTTCATGAGTAAAAACGTGTTTCATTCCGTAGTAATCTATACAAGTCCATGTAGAACAAGGGTCTCATGATCCGCGATAAAATCACGAGTGACAGGACATATATATATTACATACGCTCAGCTGGTAGACGCTCTTTCACGTTATATTCGTTGTTAGCCGATAGCAGTATACGGGCAGACTGGTTGCCAAGGCCGACATTCAGCTTTCGTCCGCAGATTGAATTGATTCATACCATCTGCAACTCAGCGAGAAACACTTGCATTCATAGCCGAGAGCTTTTTATAAATATCAAATGTCGCGAAGTAGACATTTTTTATGGTAGGATTCGTCAGATCGAAGGAATGTTTTTTGGTCAAAGCCGGAATCTACTTCGAGAGGCGAAGTCTCACCTCGAGCGTCTGCGTTTTTTATGTAGTATGTTGTACCGAAACGTGACGGTACTGCGGACGAGTCAATACGTCAACGGCTTTGACGCGACACAGCTTTTAATATTCCTCCTTCGGATTGGATTCGACTGTGTGCACGGTCGGCATGGCACTTCGACATTTTTCTTGTTTGCTGGAAATACTGACAAATTCGACAGTATGGTGCACCTTCTTGCACGCGATTTGAACTCTCTTATTTATTATTTGACGTTTTTAACTGTATTTGGCTATTCAAGTTTCGAGTATCAGTGACATGGATGCTCTTCGCTTATGTTAGAAAAATCTCATTTCACGCATTCTACGTATTCTTCGAAACTATACTACGCCACTTTAATTCAGTTTTATCTTTGAATAATAAATAATAATGTGAATCAAACATTATTTCATGAATTATACTGTGGCTACTTATGAAAATTCGTCCAGAATACCCATTTTGAAATAACAACGATACAAATGCACTTTAAAAAATATTCTTCATTCGTAACTTTAGTATATGTACCAAGTTATTTTACAATACAACCACCAGCCATATTCCAACACATATCGTAACGTTGTACAAGTTTTTGTATACATTTGTCATACACATACACCGTCAGCTCACGTAACCATCATCTCACGCAGTTTTTTAAATCACCGTTTCTTGTGAAGCGCCATCGATCCAAAAACTCCTGATATTGTGCAAAGAAATGGTAATCTGGTTCGTTCGATGCGTCTATCATTTACAATGAAATCGCGGGCACGTTTCTGAGCTTCTCTGTGCTGAAAAGCGGATGGCCCAAATGCCTGCTATCCCATGCAGTTTGGTGCAGATCGCATCTATCGTCTTGCAGATGATTCATCCATAACTTTATTATCGTAAACTGCTGCAGTTCGATGGTGAATTCCTTTTGGAAGAATATTTTCGAAAAACGTAAAAGTGCGCTAAACTGCACTTCGTCATCGGCGGGACGTCCAATTCGCATCACCGTTTTAAACGTGCGATACAACGACGATATTAAATGTTTAAATAGAAAACTTAGTATGACTTATGTCCATATATGAGTGAAGCTGCATGATAAGCTTCTATAAGTACATTGCATCGTTTCATGTGGCTTCTATAGATAAACCGGTAATATTTTTTGAACGATCCTATAAAAGCGTTTGTTCAACAACCTACAGCAACGTAAATTCAAAGAACAAAATTTGGAGCAGAAAAATTAAAAAACTATTTTAGTAATTTCATAAAACCAATAAATGAAGCTTCATGATCTTCTATAAGTATGGCTTCTATAGATAAACCCATAGTACTTTCTGGACGACCCCATAAAAGCGTTTGTTCAACAACCTACGACAACGTAAATTTAAAGAACAAAATTTGGAGTAAAAAAATTCAAGAACTATTTTAGAAATTTTATATAACCACATGTATTTACTGGCAATGTTGCATTAAATTCTATATATTTTTGCATACTACATCTTATTTACTATTGGTCAATAACATAAACATTGATATTAATATTCCATCAGATTCAATAACGCCATTTAACGTTACTTTCGATTTATCGTACCATTAAATCGTAGATCTTTTATCTCGTAAAGCAGTGTCTTTCGTATAATACGGAAAGCATTGCGGTTATAAATTTTAAAAGCAATAATGATCTCGTTCTCTTCAAGATATCGACTTCTATACGTAAACGAGTAATACTTTCTCAACGACGCTCGTATTTAAGAAAATAATTAAATAAATGGAATATAGGGGAAAAATGAAACATTACCGAGAGTAAACACTACACTTTGAATATGTCATATACTTTGACATATTACGTGCACACTGTGCACTTATACACTTTCAAGTTTCACACAAATTCATGCGAATCCGACGTAATAATTACGAATTAAATAACGACATTATCGTCGTATCGTTAAGAGTTAAACAACACGTCCTGTCTTTTTATTCGAAGAGCCACCTAAAATCATAGTTGCTGTGCACGGTTCGCAGCGGTGAAAGTCGATGGTTTTGACGCGACTGCTGCACGCCCCTTCAGCCTGTAACGGGACGCATATCAAAGAGCAGCGCATTTGAAAAACAAGCAACGTCAAGTGTTTACTCGTTAAATTCGCGGGCGAAACGACGCGGCGCGAAAACGGCGGCGATGTCTGCAATGGCGGCGGTGGTGAAAGTTCGGAGAGCGAAAACGTAAGCGCGACTCAACCCCTCTCGCGTGTAACCGGTTTCCAATTCGAGTACTTCCTGGAATTCACGGAACTAGAGATATTCCGCGGCTTTGTCCGTTCTTCCGCCCCCTCTTCACCGCATACTGGCGCTCTGCCGCACGACCTATCCACCCATTCACTGTCGCTCGCCGATTTCGCACGCACGAATTTAATCTACACGGAATTCCCGACCGGTACGCCGCGCACCTGCGTTCCATGGATGAATGCCTATATCAGATATCATGAATGCACCTTTGAACCGGTACGGCATAGCAGCCCGATTACCGCGTTCGATCGCCACCCACACCCTTTGAATCCGCCCGATCAAAACGCGATTATCTGTCTCTCGTTACGATGCACCGGCTGCCTGTGTAACGTCGCGGCCATCAAACATTCAAAATCGTGCAGCCTTCTACCAGCGACCGTTTCATCGACCTAAACGGCGAGATTAAGTAGGCGAATATTTGTTGTTGACCAGAGATATGCGAGAATGAATGAATGACGCTAGTAAATGACAGGAAGATTTATTAAGAGAAACAGAAATACGCCAATCAGAAGAAAGATGAAGAAAGAAGAAAAGAAGATATGCAAATTCAGAAGAAAGTCACTGTACAACTTCACCATTTTAGAAAACTCTTCGATACAAGATTTTATGAGACTAAAGGATATTGATATTTGTGGGGCTAGTTTTAAAAATAAGGTCAATAGTAACAATAAAAGTTGATTTAATATAATTATATGTTTTAGGGAAAACGAAAATATAATCGCAAATCACTAAGTTTCCATAGAACCTACAAATTAAGAATCGAATCGCTATTTTGAAACACTCTTCGATTAAAAGTTTTGTGAAACTAAAGGATATCATTAATATTTGTGGGACAATTTTCTAATAAATAATAACATTAAAAGTTGATTTAATATAAGTATACGTAAATTAAGTATACGTATTAGGAAAAAGGAAAATAAAATCGCAAATCGCTAAGTTTCCATAGAACCTACAAATTCAGAAGAGACCATTTTAGAAAATTCTTCGAGAAAAAGATTTATGAAATTAAAGTATGTTGTTAATATTGATAGGATTAACTTCAAATTAATAATGACATTGGAAGTTGACTTAATATAAATACAGGTATATGTTTGTTATATATTATATTCTATGTACTGTAGATATAATTTAAAAAGAATTTCAAATTTTTAGACAAAGCCATTTATTTAAAGCATCTCAAAAAGTAATTTTCTTGTCACATTTTCCTGGTGTTCCAATGTTTTATTACGTAGGAAGCCGGGAGGACTCGATGTGTATAAAAAGAACACATTTCCACTTAAAAAAATAATATAATTGTTAAATGCATATGTATCATTGTCCTTAAAAAAATACATTTGTAAATCCTGCAAATAGAATATCCTTGTAATATACAGGAATATATCCTTGCAAAGTGCAAAATCCTATTCATCTTCTTGCCCCGATATTTTTTCCTAAATGCACCGAGAACGGAATTACAACTTGAAACAATTGCGTGGGCTATCCCGTATACCACATTGTACAAAAACCATTAAAATGTTTTGCAAGCAAATTCATAAATTATATTTCACTGATTGTTGATAGAAAATTCATAAATTATTCATAAAGTAAACTCTCTACCTAACAACTCTATTCTGCAACATTTCATATTTATATCTACGAATTACATATCTTCTGTCATTCGTTCTTACGAAAATTACGCATATTACATTTTTCCATTTGATAACATAGCTTAAATCAAAATCGGCTTTTTCATTTACGACAATACAAATGCCACGAAAATTCAATTTTTTACTCGTGCCGTACTCGCGAGATCAATATTTACTCACATCGGCCGATATAATACAATAAAATAGCGCTGTTATTTCCATCCGCGCGTTTACAAAAACAAAAAAGATAACAGTAAGCGCATAGATTAAATGCAAACGTAACCGATAACTTACATCGATTTACAATCAGCGGAAATGTATGCAGTTTGTACGCACATGTACACCACCGGCCAAAAATTCCGATTTATCTACTTCATTTGTATTCCAAACTTTAAATACAGACTGTAGCTTTTTAATATTTCACCACACCTTAATCCATGTCCATTTTTTCGATGATTTTACTGCGTAAAAAAAGAGGAATACAAGGCTACGTATATTGCGTTATAAAAATACACAGCTTCAACTTGATTTCTATAGAAATTCATATTTTTACGGGCACAACTACCCGAAATCAGACACGTAAACGGATATTTGTTTCACGCTGTAAACGTTATAACGAACAATATACTTTTGAATCTCATACTTTCCATAAATGCAAATCCACAGTCTGTTAATAAGAGACATAAAACATCACAGGGAGAAATAAAACATTTATGCTGCACTGCTGACGAAAATTTTTCATGTTTCGCACAGTTGCAAGGACGAGTAGCTAAACTTTTGATTAATAATGCACAGGATTTGATCATCTCCAATAAGTAGTGAAATCTCACATTTTAACACTTTGACTGCCACGCCGAAATCACATGTTTCGCTCAGGACGCCACGGGAGTATTTTTATTATTCAAAGCATATAATGGCAAAATAAAAAATTGATGATGTAAGACAACATTCTTCCCCAATGGACCGTTTACTTAGTGGTGGTCACGGGTGACCACCGTGGCGCCTTGGTAACAGTTGATAGCGACATATCATAACAAGGCTTCGTTTATTTCAACAAACCATTCAAACGTCCAAACAAGCAAAACGTCCAGAATATATTGTTGAAACGTGTAGAAGATATTAGTAAACAGTATTTGCTTATTCTATACAGGGTGGTTGGTAACTGGTGGTACAAGCGGAAAGGGGGTGACTCTACGCGAAAAAAGAAGTCGAAAATATAGAATAAAAATTTTTCGTTTGAGGCTTTGTTTTCGAGAAAACCGACTTTGAATTTTCGCTCGGTACGCGTGCGGTACGTTATAACGGATCTCACTGTAGATCGTTGTCTCGATGGAAAAACCTACAAAAAAAAAAAATTAAAAAAAATTTTTATTTTATATTTTCGACTTCTTTTTCCGTATAGAATCACCCCCTTTCCGCTTGTACCATCAGTTACCAACCACCCTGTATATAATAGCGTTACGCCCCGAGGCTTACTATAGGCCGTGTTCCTAACCGTCTCCCTTGGTACTACAGTGTTGCAGACAGATCGTCTTACATGACCGGCGAGATATACACAACGTAGCGATAAGCGCACAGTTGTCGTCAAGCAGCAAGTTCTAAAAAACATCGATTCGCCTTCGGTCCGTTATTTTACCTACACAAAGAAGGTGGCGTACGTGATCATAGGCGCGAACTTTTGCGAGACCCGAGCGTGGTGGGAGTCGTTTCCAAGAGAAGACAAAGGACAAAATCGAAGGGCAGTCAGTATCATACGAGGATTCAAACCGAATGCATCGGGAAGGTTCAGAGAAATAAAATCAAGGTCGATTAGTCAAACGAATACGTCGAGAAATATAATAAAGTCGAGTCGAATTATAATAATAAACTAGTTGTATCATCGTTGAATCATTTGTAACGTGTTAATTATAATTTTAAATATTGTTAAAAATAGAAGCTTATATTAACTCTGTTAATTCAGTTGAACTACCTCTGTTATCCTAATCGAAACAGAGGAACGACTGACTCTCGGCGTCGACTATCAGAATCGTAGTGAGAATTTACGCCTCTCGCTGACGCGTTTCCTTGCGATCGCGTCTCCCAGTGAACGGTCGTACCAAATAGTAAGGTATATGCACACTTCTAACCAATTATACGATTATAAAGCAGCATTTACGATTATTTTCTAAGGTGTGTTTACAATAATATTCGTAGATTACCCCTCAAAGATATGGATACAAACACAGTGCACCGTTGGGTGCAAGATTTGTTCTCATTTCTTTTTATTGATGTTCTAATAAAAATGTTTAATTGTTCAATGGGACACTTTTTATTTCAAAGTATCTTCTATTTATCGATTATATTCAAAACGCCCTAACTGTCAATTTTCATACAATTTTTACAATTGTAAGAAGTTCAAGCGCTCTGGTCACCAATGGCCACCGTGGCGTCGCAGGAGAAACCGTGGCCGGTCATATATGACCAACGTGGCAGTCAAAGTGTTAATGTAATTCTGTGGCAAGTACTGGAATAATCTATCGATTGCAGTTTCCACATCATGTTACCTACGTCATTCGGATTGTCAAGTTCTTGACGAGGGATGACGAGTATTCCTGCAAGTGCATGGATATAAGAAACGTGGATGTGCTCGTAGTTCGATGTGAAACTGGCTCGTTTCGATGCAAATGCAACGCGTACAATCAGCCGACAAAGTGGTACAAAGAGAAATGCAGGAACAAAAACCGACACGCATAAACGCATTGTACGAATTAAACGCGTTCTTGTTCTGAACGAATGAATTAGCGGATAAATATTCGGATATTAGGCAACAAGCCGCCATATCCGGCATTGTACAGGTCGTTCGGTATTTCGATTCGTTTCAATTTGGACCTCGAGCGGTGGAGGTAAATTGAAATTGTATGAAGAGACGTCGGTCGAGAAGCAAAATTTTTTTTAACGCGGATGTTTGATGTTTGATACAGGTATGATTAATGATGTACGGTTTTAGGCGAGTTAATCGAAAATGTGGAACGTCGTGTGACGATTTAGTGATTATTTGAAATTAACGACCGTTTATTCTACGTAATGTGCGAATATTCAATGCTTCAACTTTGCACCAGTTAATGAAAAAGTTTAGACGAATTGGCGATTATTTGAAATTAATTATTGTTCATTCTACGCAATATCTGAATATCTAATGCTTCAATTTTAGACGAATTAATGAAACAGATTAGATGAAATAATTCAAAATGAGGAATATTGTGTGGCGGTTCAGTTAGTGATCGTTTGAAATTAATGACTGCTTATTGTACACAATATCTCGGTATTTAATATGAATGCAATAACAATAATTCAATGAATCAAATTAAACAAACAAATATTATATAAACATAAGTCATTTAAAGTTTCGTTTAAAAGTTGTAATAAAAATACGAAATACAAAGACAGCGATATTTTGGTCTCCAATGTCGCCTAGAATTTCATTGTACTTTTATGCGTGTGTAACTTTAAAACAGAAAGATATAACAATAAACAATATTAATACGCGTAGTGAACTGATACAAAGGATCGATTGGTAGAGACGAAGCAAAATTAAAATTTCTAGAATAATACTTAAATTTAATTTTTTATTTCTAACAAAGTAAGTCTATTATCGTTTCTTTCGCATTTCGTATTTTTGCTATAACTTTTCGTAAAGCTTCAAGTAACGTACGATTGTATAAGTATGATTATAGCGATAGAAAAGTTTCACTATTAAATTTGCAACGTCCCGTATAATTTATAGAGGAAGAAAGATATCGTATAAAGATTTTATATGTTTAGAAGTTTCGTGAAAGGTAGCAAAAGTCACTGAAAAAATCAACAGGTTCTAAAAACTCGAATAAATGTAAAATGCACAAGCCATAAATAAAGATACGTTCGAAAGATATAAGATGATATAGTACCTTGAAATTGAATCGTTTTCCTACAAATTGATTGCACTCATCGCTGCTAAATTACGTCTAATCCCTATTTCGAAGCAATCAAATACTATATATGCCTCTATGGAATGATCCGAGAAACTGGGCCAACCTGCATATCTATTTATATCAAGAGAAATTATTGCTAATAAATTATAAATATCTGAAATTTCAGAGCAAAATACACAGTACGCGATTGATCTTTCGAGAATAATACTTGCCAAAATTTCCACAATACTCAATTCGTAATTGCTGATTCCATTTTGGTACTCGTCACTGACGCACACATAGCCTACGTTCGACGTTAACGAGATAATTAAAACCGAATTTTAGACGGCTGCATTATACATACAGCCGGGCATTATTATCGTAATTAGCCAGATTCGTTTTAATTCCGACGTGTGTCTAAACATCAACGGGATTAGGTTTCGAAATTCACTGGCAGAACTGAATCTGTAACGATTTGGTACGTCATGAACAACGTAATACATAATAATAATTAGCGCTCGCGTTTGCACGTTATCATTGAAAGTGTACAATTAGAAAAACTGTTCTAGAAAACGAAGAACTTTTCCTCGTGAATTGCTCGTGGACACAGCTATTCAAATTATATTACATTGATGGCTGATGATTTAATTTTATATTGCGATCTGTCCACTCGTTGGAATAAGAACAATTTTCATAATTCAATATTCAATGTTCGATGTTCAATGTTCAGTAATGTTAAAATTAAGTTAAATCTTAAATGTCTTGTTACAGACAATTCACAATTAAAACTTGTTACTACTTTCGGGTTTTGATTTTCTCTTTTTCTTTTTTTACTAAGAACATGCGGATGTTTTTGATAGAATTAACGTTCAATTTTATTCAGTTCAAAATACGATTAAACACACCCATATTATTTTTGTAGACTTTGAACTGTAATTGAAGACCTCGGTGGAAAAATCGGGCAAATCCATCTTTTACAAAAATTGTATTTCTTGAATTTTTTATTTTACATAATGTTATATTTTGCCGAGTGATCGGTTTAAGAATGGGACAAGTCCAATGGGTTCGTAATGTTCATTTTGTACAACGCCGGAAGTTAATTGTTCTACCTTTGATGTTTAAGAAACGACATCTACTCGAATTTATCATTCGCATTCAAAAATACTATGAAATTCCCCACTAACCTAATAGTTTCTCGATTTCTCAAAGGTAAGTGAACTCGATTATGGATAAATCGACGCTAATAGCATGTATGGCGCACCTAAGAGCATTAGCAGCGTACAATTGCAAAGGTTGCTACGTTTGACGCGTCATCGATACTGAAATCCATTAATTTCACGCTGTCGTTCCAGCAACATCATTCGACGATGAATCCTTTCTTACGAGGCCGTGCGTTTAATTAAATTTCGACTGACCACGCCAGATCGATATAACCTATCTGAAATTTCAATCGCATTTCCAGCGGTTCTGCGCGAGGAATGCGTAATCGTGTTTCATTTGCTGGAACGAATTCATTCTGCATTGGCCGATTCGTGTTGGTTCGTTCGTGCGACCCTCTATCTAACGTTCTACGCTTGAAATTGCATCCTATTTTGTACATCTTGCCAGATTTAAGACAGAATTTTAAACGAGCGACACGATGCATTAGTGCAATTTTAAGTTGAATTATCGTAGGAAAGTGAAGTAACGTTTCGCTTTTTTATTTGTCTATCTTTTGCAGAATTTCTATCGCAGAGCTGCGTAATCTCCTTTCGTTCGACGTTTAAGAGATAGGATTATCTCGTCAATGATAATCTTTGCGCGACTTTCAATCCGTTAGCAATCTCCTCGTTGAACGGCAGGACATGTGATCGAATTCTTAAATGTAAAATGTAAAACGAATATTCTCCCTTTCTTTTTCTCTCTTTCTCTCTTTAACGACAAAAAGTTAATAGGAAGCTTTTGCAATATTTATCAAGGAAAATAATTTTATACGTTTTCAGATAATAAATAGGAAGTTGTTATTGAATTTAAAAGGAGGACAATTGATTTTGCTAATTAAACGTTCCATTCACGTTACGTATATTACATCAATTTTTCATTTCTTAATGCAACATAAAGGGAAAATACGTTCAATTGAAAATTAAGATGATTGATGAATCGAGAAGAGTTCTAATAACGTTGTGTACCGTTAGAAGTATCGAGTCTTTCGATATTCGGAAGATACTTTCGAGAAGAACGGAAAAATAGAAGAAAATAGATAGAAGAAACACTGAATTACATGAAATATCCTTCGAAGCAACGAAATAGCCTTTTCGATGTTCAGAATCATTACGAACCATAGAGTATCGACACATTTGGAAACAACTTGGCTCAATATCACGCGCGATTGCGTACCTGCACTATATAAAAATTAAAGCGACAACCATCGAATATTTACACTGTTTCTATACTATTGTCAAATATTTTGAAACCTTTTAAAACTGAATATATCGTGCATGTGAAACGTTGCTTGATTTCATCGTAGTTTATGGCGATGATCTACGATCTACAGCGCAGGATAGAACGCAATAACGGACGCTGCAGAGTCTGTTAAAATTCGTTGATCGAAGATTAATCTCGTCGTTATCATACTGTCAAACAAATTGGTCGAGCATGAAGTAAATGTTCGCTTGACATTCAAATCTGCAGAAACAGCTTGCGAAATAATTAAAAACTACGTGTTCCCTCTGGCACAAAATATGTACGCATATAAAACGAGTAAATGTATGAAGTGAAAATATTAGTTTAAAATTATGCTCTTTCGTGTATGTATTTTCTTTGCTGAAATTATTATCTTAGTAAAACCATATTTTATTTTTTAGCCGTTCAAAAATCATATTGATCAATCGCATACGTTAAAAAGTAAAGAAAAGCGATGGCTTTACAAATATTATTTAAACTTATAAAATGTGCTATTTATTAATTATAAAATTTGACAATTTACGCTATCTTCTCGGATTCATAGCAGAATCAAGTTATTTATTTTTTGAGAATTAAATACTAATTTTGACAAAACCGAGAATGTTACAAAAAGTGGAGCTGGTTTCACTAGTTTGGAATTAATTTAGCTTCTGAGAGACTCTCGTATTATATTCGCAAATATGATACGTTCCGAGTAATACAATATTTATAAAAGTACATTTATTTGGAATTTTGTGGATCGTACACCGTGCCTTCGTAAGTTACTAATGAAATGTATTTATTTTCGCTGAAGCTGGTGGCAACTTTTGGTAGAAAGTTACGCTATGTCTTCTTTACAAACCAAGAACCGTTTTCATTATCATCGGTTCATAATCGGTTCATTCATCATTGATTAATAATTAATAAAGAATAATCTCTTCCCATAGACTAATCGAATGCGATGGAGCTTCATCCAAACCGTATCCTCCTTTTTAATTTCTGCCTGCCTGATCTCTATACCCCATCTCTCTAAATGCATCCCATTTCCCGTAAAGAGCTGCAATGTCTTCGATCTACTTGATCGCCGTCAGAACATTCGCTTTATCTCCCTCGGCAACAACAACGACGAGGGCGATGACTACGACGGCGAGATCGACGTCGACCAAGAGGACAAGGAGGAGAAGAACGACAGCGACGACGACGACGACGATGTCGGCGAAGAAAGAGGACGATAACGGGGATCACGTGCCGTGTCGGGCTTGTGAGAAACAGCCATATCGATCGGGCATTGCGCATGGAACTCGTGAACATTTCAAATCATCGTGGACGAACAACCCTGGCCGAGTCTATCTTCCTCCCTCGCCCTACGTTTCTCTCGCTTTTCCAGCTCGTCTCTTTCCCTCACTTTCTCTTCTCCGTCCCTCTCCCCGCTCATTGCAACTCGTTCTTCCGCTTCCTCAACCGCTTAATTTCTCCGCCCTCTCGCTCACTCTGGCCGGCTCTTTCGTTAGCGAGAAAGGAAAGTTGCGACAGGGTTAGCCGGTTAACAATGCGCCAAACTCTGCGAGACCCATTGTGCGTTATTGCAAAACTTTTCTCTGCACCAACCTCTGAACGCTCTTCCTTGCCTCAACCCTTTTCGCGCGTCACGAGAAGTGGCGAACCCGACGACGTCGACGACCACCGACGTTGCTCCTCGAACCGAGAGTTATTAGACCGCCGTTCTAACGGCGTCGCGACGCCGTGCGCCGCGTCGGCAAGACGCGACAAACTCAGCAGTCGTCTTGCGCCTCGCGATTCCCGCGTTCCGTTTTTATCGCGCCATCTCCGCACTCGTGCTGCCACTCCTGCCGATTCGTTTTCCAACGACAGACGTCGCGGGAAAGAACGTTCGACGAGTAGGAGGAATACGATTAACTCCATAAGCATAGAAAAGGTGGCTGAGTTTCGTGGCACGTTTAATGGAAACGCCAGCTGAATGCCTTACAGATTGATAATATCGCGTATCTGCGATATATCGGGTTCTAAACGATCGTGAAAAATTTAGATTTTATTTGCGTAATAAGTACGGGATGAAGCTGCGATAAGCATAGAATAAAGTTGCGATAAATATTTATGTATCATATTTTGTCTGCACAAAATGTGATGTAAGGTATAAATTGTCTCAGAATGACGTTAATGTATTAGGTTGTCCAAAAAGTTTCTTTCGTTTCAATAAGGTGATAATAGATGAACAATTTGATGAATTTCTGTTTTATATTATTTTATTGAATTAGGTATGATGCATTTCGTTCTATTTCTGTTATTATGTTCGTACATAATTCAATAAACTAATATAAAACAACAAACATTGTGCGTCTATTATTTCCGTATAAAACGAAAGAAACTTTTTGGACAACCTAATACAAGGACTTTGAATTTTTTATTCTGTTATGTATTATTATTATATTATATATTATGTTATATCGTATTATTATTACATTATAAGGAAAATCCAGATTTTTCTTAGTATTTTAATCGAAAATATAATTTCAAAAATATATGTGCAAAACCCTATGGCTGGATTGCTAATATTAACTTATTTATTCTATTTGAGAGGCTTTTATATGAATAATTATTATTGGCACACAAAACTTTCAACGCGTTTTTATCAAATCTATGTTTTCTAACACGACGTTCATGATATTTTGAAATCTGCTCGACCAATTGACTAAAAATTTTGTATGCACCTTCAGCGCATGTACCGCTATAGCCTGAACTCGAATGAACTCGGTCCTTTCTTTTTTCTATTTTTCCAAGCCGCCAAAAGTTGAAAAAAAGATGAGAAAAATTGATAATAAATCTTCGTAATGCTGTTATCTTCTCAATTATCAAATTTTTTCTTTCTTTCTGGTACCTGCTATAGCCAAACCAATTTTAATTAACAATCTGTTTGAGGTTTTTATTTTGGATAAGTAAATCGGCCGGAGTCATAGACACCATGAGACACCATGCGTAGATGTAAAGCGCCGACACATGTAAAGCGCCGACATATAATACAGCATGGCTACGTCGTACCTTTGTCTAACATACCATTACAAAAATTCATGTTTATTGTGAATAATGTATTTAAAATCTGTATTTTCTGGACTCAATAAACTCCTTTGTAAAAAAAAAAACACCATGCGTAGGATAAAAATTGATGTCACCAATTTTGATTCTCTCACAACAAAAAAAAAAAAAAAAAACAAAAAGGAAGTAACAAATGTTATTAAAGTATGTAAAAATGTAACCTGAAAGTTTGGCTGCAAAAAGTGTCAAAGTTTCTTTGTAAACAAATTGGCTAAACAGCCTCGAACACGTGTTGTACGCCAGAATACATTCCTAAAAGTCATTTACGAGATAAAAAAATTAGCAATTACGTATCGATGCCATGATACGTTATAGTTTGTACGGCAATATCAATCATATGTTTAATATGTTTCTCACGATATAAAAATGTTTAAAAATAATCAACACTATCGAATCAAAGATGAAAGATTGTTAATGAAGAAAAGAGTACATAACAGAATTAATTTTTACGTCTTACTATTCTTATAAATTTGGTCGAAATTACCTACGTGTAGAACATCTGCGATACGATCGAACACTAAAAATCTGCATCGAAACAGTTTTAAATGCATTTGTCTATGTATCGCGCTTGCTTGTCGCTAGCTCGCATGACATCGAAATTGGAGGAAAAATAGAACTCCGTAAAACGTCAACAGAGAATACAAGAAGCAATTTGAACGTTCGATGGAATCCTAAACAACGTAGATTTAGGTCCTAGTAGATGGAAACAAGCGCCGGTGCGCTGCATAGTAAAATGATTTGCTCTGCAGCACGGAATAAGTGACGGTGAAATAACATGGAAACGAATGGACGAAGAATAGAAGCGAACAGTATCATTGGAAGTAAACACGTCGGACAAAATATTTTCGCGCTCGTGTTTGCACGTTATACTACGAAAGCGTATAACCGAATGAGAAAAACAGCCGATGAGATACGCGTCGCCGATCCGCAAATATTTCCAAGTTCTCCAGAGAAATAAAATGGCGAATATCCATCGCACGTGTTCATTCTCGTTTTCCTACCTTTTTCCCCAGATTTTTTCCCTTCCTTTCCCTTTACTGTTTCGTTACTCATACGATTGACCGATTTCATAACACGCACGCCTCAAAAACAAAATTTGCATTTTACGCTGCCACTTGCGATTAAATCGTAGCGTATAGCGCACACATTGCTGCTTTTACGACAGATTGACATCGAGAAGACTTCGAGTCGAAATGAAAATATGGCCATAGAAAGAATTTAAGAAAATAAGAAAATAAGTGGTGATTTCGATTCTCTTTAAGTACGATTCTCGTCAAGTGTATTTTAAGATAATAAAAAAATAAGAACAGACAATATTTGCTAAGACAGTGTGTAAATCGCTAATAAGATCGCGGATAACTGGTCACTTTACGATCGCGTCCGTTTATTTATACTGGTCGGGGGAGAGCCGGAAAATTTGAATTCGTCTTCGTTTGACGGTTGCACGTAGCGGCGACATTGTTTTGCCCGGAGTTTATTTATTATTACATTATGTGTATCCTAACGATATTGATACTCCGAGGCAAAACAAAAACATGATTTAAATTGTCCCCTAGCTCATGTGCCGCTACAGAGGAGGACTCCTACATATGTGTGTGACGAAAAGAATTTGCTATGGGAGCATTGTTTTGAATAACAGAAATATAATGATAAAAGAAAATAACAATGCAAAACTTGAATAAAAAAGCGACCATTTTGATAATACGATTAAAGACTAGATACGTGCGTCAAGAGTTAGCAGAGATAGTTCCGCATTTTTATTACAAATAGAAATGATAAAAGAAAATAATAATGCAAAAATTGAATAAAAAAACGACCATTTTGATAATACGATTAAGGACTAGATACGTACGTCAAGAGTTAGCAGAGATAGTTCCGCATTTTTATTACAAATAGAAATATTTATTACAAAATATTACGATATTAATGAGTAATATTGTCACCTTGAAAGTTTTACGTAAATAAACATTGTATTATATATATAGACCTGTAAATTTAAACTGTGATGTATGCCAAATAACCTCCGTGTAATAGACATGTACAATAAATGTTATTATATTAAATTATGCTGTCTATTATGTTGTTTCAATAAAAGATCAGAACTATTTAGATAGACACTTGTTAAATAGCGCCAGTGTTATAAATTATAAATTGCATAGAGAAAAATTCAGTGACATTAAGTAAAATAATTTCTCATTAATAGTTCACTTATACAATTTATAATATACAATAGACTAGACAATAAACAAAATCACTTAGACAGTCACATTTATGGTTCAATCAAATTTATGACCAAAAGATCAGAACTATTTAGATAGACACCTTTTAGATAGCGCCAATGTCATAGATTATAAACTTCATAGAGAAAAATTCACTGATATTAAGTAAAATTATTTCTCATTAATAATTCACTTATACAATACACAATATACAATAGACTAGACAATAAAGAAGATCACTTAGACAATCACATTTATGGTTCAATCAAATTTATGACCAAAAGATCAGATCTATTTAGATAGACATTTTTTAGATAGTGCTAGTGTTATAAATTATAAATTGCATAGAGAAAAATTCACTGACATTAAGTAAAATTATTTCTCATTAATAGTTCACTTATACAATTTATAATACACAATAGACTAGACAATAAACAAAATCACTTAGACAATCACATTTATGGTTCAATCAAATTTATGACCAAAAGATCAGAACTATTTAGATAGACACTTTTTAGATAGTGCTAGTGTTATAAATTATAAATTGCATAGAGAAAAATTCAGTGACATTAAGTAATATTATTTCTCATTAATAATTTACTTATACAATTTATAATATACAATAGACTAGACAATAAACAAAATCACTTAGACAATCACATTTATGGTTCAATCAAATTTATGACCAAAAGATCAGAACTATTTAGATAGACACCTTTTAGATAGCGCCAATGTCATAGATTATAAACTTCATAGAGAAAAATTCACTGACATTAAGTAAAATTATTTCTCATTAATAATTCACTTATACAATACACAATATACAATAGACTCGACAATAAACAAAATCACTCAGACAATTATATTCCAGACAAGATTGATCCTTTGAAGTATTGAAAATTGTCTGAACAAACTTTGAATTTTGCCAAGAATGTTAATGGAGGAATCGGTCGAGGATTGAAATCGGAATCAATCGACAGTAATTGAGAATAGAAAATTGAATAGAGTAGAATGAAGAAACATGTACGAAGCTACGAATAGAGATATGATAAGTATGATGATACAAAAGAACGGAGGACGAAGAGAAGTATGAATGATTTTTTGAAAAAGTATTTAAATGAAAGATATTTCAGATTTCTAATATAACGAATCCTACACTACGTTACAAAATATTATACACGTTATTGTTCTGTTATTAACTTCTGAATATTAATCTCAACATGAGACAAAAGTTTACAGACACAGTAAAAGAAATACGTAGTTACGAGTAGAGTTTCGCGGGTTTGTTGACTCGTAACTATACTTATAACTTGTAACTTGCGAAAGAGTGCAGAAGCCCTTTTTCAACCTGCAAACCGCAACCAGCCGCGCGACTAACGATTAACATTCGTTCTTTCGACGATATTATTAACTTCTATCTTGAATTTCTTTATTATTTCTAAAATCGGAGATTTTCACATTATCCTTGCAACGATAGAATAATTTAGCTTCCTTTGTAATACACAAATAAATAATTTTCAATATTTGTGCAAAGATTTCGAAAGATTGTTATATTTTCTACTTATCATGTAGTTCACGAATCGATTGCCTTTAATTTATCGAAATATTGATCGTAGTGAGTTAAAATATATGTCTCACTGGACCATTGTTATAGTAAAATTTAAATACATCACGTAAGTTCATATCTGTTTCACTTTTTAATAAGCTTCACATACGAGTGTTTAATATATCGAAACAATTAGTTTCTTGTTATTACGAACATGTTATATCAACATCTTTTATGTATTTACGAGACATTTAAAATCGCGACAATACGCAACATGCATATCTTTAATATGCAAAAAGTACATGAAATATCCAAAGTACAATAGTTGATGTAATATTTAATAGGCGAAACAAATTCCTTTTTAAATACCATTTTCTATTCGTATTTATGTTAAATAAATTTGCATAAATATCTGAAGGCCACTCGTTATATTGCTACATTAAACGGTTTATTGTTCGTGTGGAATGTCTCGTTGCGATGACTATAGTGTGACTGATGTGACATTTAAACAGCGAACGTTGGCGATTCAATGATGTAAAATTATACTCGTAATTTGCAAATTATTTGTATTATACTGTAACGTCGTGCAATAGCGATAAATAACTCCCCGATTTTCTAATCAGAGAAAGCCGAATGCCAGCGTGAAATTCGTAGCCCCTTTGTCATTAACATTGATCGTTTAAATGGTTAAATATAATATTTCCGATAGAAAGATACACGGAATAAATCACAGACCAAGATATGCACGTACAGTAGCGTAAATTGCAGCAATCTAGAAATTGCGATCTTATATGATTAATGTGCAGAATGCATGCATTATGAACTCGTAGTTAAGTGAAAATGTCAGATAATTTAATTGTTATCGCGCAAAGTTTCTAAAACGTTGTAGAATAAGTCGACATACTTTGCACCAATTCCGTAAGAAGCTACTTTTTTATTCTCATTATTTCCACCATTTCTAGTATATAATAACAATCTATATAATATGCAATACTTTCCACTTATTACAAAAAATAAATGAAAACCGAAAAGAAAAATAAACGTTAACAACATAAGCGTGGCAATTAAGAAAATGGCACGAGAAAATGGACCGGGAATTTCATATTTCTATGCAATTTTATATTTCTACGAATGGAATTAAACAAATGGAACCTATATAATGACGAGATCGAAATTTGTCCTTTCTAAAAAATCGTAAACACTTTGAAATATGCAAAGTAAAGTACTTGTTATTATTTCTCTATGTATCACGCGCTTCTATACGTCTTTACGCTTTTAACTTTTCCATGAATGAGTGAACATCCGCTGTCTCAGAGCTTCTCTCGGGCTATGGATACGATTCCAAGAGCCGAAAATCAGCCTACGACGATCGAAAAATTCTTCGCCCAAGCAAATGCGATAGGAACTCGTCGTGGCTTTCAGCGGTAACACGCTCGTTTCTCGAACACCGATAAAAGCCGGACGACTTTTAATGTCCGTATCAGTAGGAATCCAAACGTAGTTGGCGCGGAAATAACCGAAAATTGCTTCTCGTTCGACGAATTAATGCCAGAGTCGACAAAATTAACGTCCCCGCAGGATATTAATTTCGTCGTTTTCGTCGAGAAAAGAGGAAAGAAAATATTCCTTGCCGTTCGCCCGACGAACGAAGACTCGTTAAATGGACATGCTTCGAATACTCCGCCGCGGGAATCGCGCATCGTTAACCAACAATTTCTGACTTCACGCGGTCAATCGTCCTCTCCATTGAGAAAAGCATTCCCATTCTCGCAGCAGCGTCTATTATTATACACGCGGCTGACTAATTGTCTACGTGAAGATTACCGAGAAAGGAGACGACGAGTCACATTCTCCATTTTTCTTTCTTATCTTTTTTTCTATAGAGAAAGAGTTTCAAAATCCAGTATGTTCTCTACTAATCCTCGGATGGCGAATGCTTCTGCAGCGACGCCGAGGGCGGGTGCAGGGTCTGTATGACCCATAGAGGAAGATAGCTTCCCTCGTAGTGTTAAGGTGGAAATTCTAGTTCGAAGTATCATAGGCGTGTATGTATAATAATTATTAATGTCTTTATTATTATATTTTTTGTTAGTATATTGCGTTACCATATCGAAGCGGTTAATGTACATAAAATTGTTGTTCGTATTGCATATAAATTTATTACGTTCTTCTCGTGTTATAGTGTACTTTTTGTCGTTTGCTTACGTTCCCTATGTTTGTTGTACAGATATAGACGTAGTACAGATATACATATACAATCGAACAAGTATTTATCCAAATAAGAATTTGTTCGACAGTTTTTTTATTCGTGCAAGAATTTATCCGAATAAAAATTTAATGGAACAATTGATTCGATTAAGGATTTATTCGCATAAAATGATATATTACATATAGATATTTACGTGTTGCGTAATACATCGAGGATGGCCATGGTACTGAACGTGAGATATATTTTCAAGCTACATTGTCTAGTTGTTGTACATTGGCTTTCATAACTAGCTTTTATCGGATACCAAGTTGGAAAGTTTATTTCTGTTTGGTAAATTAATTATTATATTATTATATTATTATGGTACTCTATATACTTGTACAAAATTAAATGGCAACGAACCATTATTCGTATTATTATTCGAACAATTCCGTGGCCATTATTCGAATAAATATAGAAAATAATTCGTTACGGATAACGAATAATTGTTTCGCGGATGCGAATTTATACCGATAATCAACTTGGACAGATATTTATTCGAAACAATTGGCGCAGCGTCCAACTCTGACACAGCTTGATCAAAATATTCGGATGATTACGATAACGTAGCTACTCGCGTACTTGGATCGTAGAGAGCGGCAAAGACACGAACGGCGAACGTCATCTCCCGAAGCGATAGAATTCTCGCGAACGCCAACGCACAAACGAAAATGAAGTTTATCCTTAGCAGCGGGATCCATACGAACGATAACTGCGAACGGGACCTTTTTCATCATAAGACATCCCGTTTCTGCGAATATGAACGAGAATTGCATTTCCTTTATCGCGTGCTCGAGCAAAAGCCAGACGGTGCCGGCTCAATATTCACGCTCGATCGAAAACTCCTCCCGTTTAATGCGTCTACGAGCAAATCGGGAACGTTATTCCACAGATTGCTTATGCGAGTGTCTGCATAGTCGCGGGACAACGCGTTTTTCCTTCAATTTTCCAGTAACCACGTTAAACGCAAAACGCCAAGCCGAGAGAAACTTTGTTTCCGAGCGGAGGATGGAAACTCGCTTGAGTGCGTTAAGGTTGCATTTCCATTTGGTGGCATCGTCCAAAGCACGAACAATACCGACGAAACCAGCGCGATGCGAATATTCGTTACAATAACAACGGAAGGTAACAAGAATATTTACGTAACAGCGCGTTTTAATCAGCTTCGTTTAATTCAACAAAGAAATATCTGCCACAAAACCCTGATATCTCGTTAGTCTTATTGGAAGTAGCCATATCGTTCCACTTTAATACGGCTGAACTGAGGAATTTTAACGCCGGTATCGAGAAAGGTATTTTCATACAAACGCGTGCACGCTCTTCTTTCTATTACAACCGAGAAAATGTCTGATTTTTCTCCACGGAATGGTACGCGAGAAAAAATTTTCCGCTCTTTGAAAAAAGGAGAAGGTTTCCAAACGTGAAATTGAAATGCGTTTGGGACACGGACAAATTACGCAAACAAAGAATTAATTCGCTAAAAGATAAAACGTGGCATAAGGTTTCGATACGACAGCATGTGGTTTGCATAAATTTAGTGCTTTAAGTATGTTTTTATATTTTTATTCGAAACGGAGGTTTTATCTTTCGTTATCGAGGAAATATTGAAATAACCATTTTGGGCGACAACTGTTGCCCAAACATATTTTGGATGAACGGAGTTCTAATTCTAATTAAGCTGGAAAAATAATAAATAGACTGAAGAATTTTCCTATTATCTGACTATTATTCCTACTATTACTCCTTCCTATTATTATTTGACTTCAGTAGTCGATAGCTCACAGGAAGAAAAACTAATTCGAAGATAATTCCAGCAACATCGTTTACCTTTAATTGTAAGAAATTGTGCGCGTGTGTGATTTATAATGTCATAATTAAAATTTGCAATTGAAATCAGCGTGGATGTTGAATACCTATATGCGCGATTTCTTCTCACAATGTGATTTTTTCCCCAGTACAGAAGTCCGTTACGAACGATATTGGCAGAAAATAACCGAGCAACGTTTATATTTCATGGAAAGCTTTGTTCAAGGAAACTACATGAAATAAAAATACATCAACGGTATGGGTTCATTTATTTTACGAGAAGGGAATCCTTTAATGGAAAAAAACGTGATTACATGTCTTTGCGACTATTAAAAATCAAGCAAGATGGCCAATAATGAATTTCTCGTATCTTTATTATAAACCTTCTTAACATCCATTGCGTGCATTTAAATATAGGAAATCAATTTGTAGCAATTATTAATCTGCAGCAAACTTAATTTAATTTTATTATCCTATAGGAAATTTCTTCTTTTTCAATGAGATTGCGTGTATTTATGGCTACTAAATATCAAACAAGATGGCCAATAATGAATTTGTCGTATCTTTATTATAAACCTTCTCAACATCCATTGCGTGTATTTAAATATAGGAAATCAATTTGTAACAATTATTAACCTGTAGGAAATTTAATTTTATTAATCTACAGGAAATTTTTTCTCCTTCAATGTGACTTACGTTTGCGAATGCGTTTGATAATTTACAATAAAATAAAATATAATTGACGTTTTTGTATCATAAGACGAAAGCTACAAAGAAATCACAACGAAATGACAGATGCGACGTTTGTTAGGGGTAGTGAAAATTGAAATGCAAGGCCTGAAGATTGAATTGAAGATTCAATCAAAATTGATTGATTGTCGTCTTTTATTCTTCTCGGGAGAAAGGACTGTGTTCGATCATCTGTAGTAAACTTTACTTTTTTCTTTTTTCTCCAAACAATTTACAAGTTTCCTCACATTATGAATAAAATTCTAGCCAAGAGCGTTATATAAAACACAGACATTTTATAATCGCGCTTTACCAACGGCTACCAACGACATTACAAACGGGATCGCATTTAATCATCGCACGAGCATACGCTTTGTCGCAGGAACGTTCAAAATTTCCCTGTGGACCGCGGTGTCGAGTGATTATTGCTTTCATAAAATGTGTACGCCGTCTACTATAACAGACTATCACGGACGAAAATGTAAAAACTGTAAAAACTACCGCCGCGTACAACTCCGAGACATTTCAGCTTTATGCATAGATAGTGTACCGCCGCAACAGCCACTAGTCGCGAATGAAAGATGTATGCAAATCTAACCATCGTACGCGCTGAAAAATTCTATGCATTCCTGAACGATCGCGATGTTCGCGAGTTCCTTCGCCACTGCCTTTGTCTTTATTAAAATCTCTTATTGATTCGAAACGATCAGGTGTCGGATGGGCTCGACAGCGTTACTTTCCCATGACGAACGATGGGTGTCGTGAAATAACGTGGAGTTACGTAAAATGAAGTTTGCGTGTTTCATCGGAATTCAAAAGAAAATGAACTCCGTGGAATTTAAAAATATATCGATCAATTCTAGTATTGATATAAAACTAACTCAATTTCGATACCTTTCATCAAATTCGACGCAATGTTTCAATCTCTTGATCGGGAACTCGTCACGAATTTTTGAACGTGACATAACGCCGATAATAAAATTGTAGGACGACTCTTCAACGATCCTCAAATTTTCCCGCTTTTCAGATGACGACGCATTCCAGCACTCGGAAGCGAGAGTTGTAACACTACAGAAGAAATGTATGAAAAATAGTGATGGTGGAATGAAAATGTATCTACAAAATTTACCTACAAAAATAATCTTCGTTAAGGTTGTATTTTTATTACTAAAATTCTGTTTAGTAACATTAATAGACAAGAAACATGTTAATATTTTCTGTTACTAAGATTTTGTCTAGTAACATTAATAGAGATGAAGAATAGTGATATTTCCAAGTGTTCCATTATTTCTTCTATGGTTAATGAATGAATATTCAGTTCAAGCTACACATTGCTATGGACTATAGCAATCTAATTTGGTTTGTCCTTGTTTCATCCTGAAAACAATTTTCGTCGCAAGATTTACGATTTTGTTCTGTTACGATTAGAGATAACATTCACAACAATTGTACGATACGATGAACAAAAATATTGGAATAAATAAAATATTGGAATCTACTAGAAAAAATGCAGATGCTAATGTTGCTTCATTTTAATTGAGCAATTTTCAAATCGAGTTCGAGACATTAATGCAAAACTCGGGCAAGTTCACATTTTCGAAAAATTCCACTTGTTGAAGTTTTATAAGAATTTTTTGATCTTTGGGAAGAAGAATCGGCTATGTCCAGAACTCGCCTGGCTTTTGTTCTAAAATGTAACGTCAATGGTGACGTTAATCTGTCAGCCAACGTGTTTCAAACGTTCAGTAAACCTACTCTGTTAATCGCGTGTCTTTCTTCTCGTCGATTCGAAACGTCTTCGGACGAACAAGAATCACGTCAATCATGGGGAAGTAAATTCGTGTCAATGAGAGAAGATCTCAGTGATTTGTTTAGGAAAATCAAGGAAGAATAAACAGGCGAGAAAACAAAATATTTCATTTCAAATTGCCGGCATTATGATGCAGGTACCAGGCAAGTGGAAATATCGAAAATGATTTGCCAGGTACATTTTTCAAAAATATAAAGAGTATCGTTATATCATTTGTCACACTAGTGTCTTACTAAGTCCAAAATTTCAGCGTGATTGCTTGAACTAGTCGTAATTAATTCAGTTACGTCGAATGCCTGGCAATTTCTAAGATCAGGACTTGCCCGGTTTTTTCATCAAGACGTTCAATTCGGATCTCGTTCAATTGCTCCATAAATTCACCGCCAAGGGTTGTATTAAAAAAGGAACACGCTGTGTGCGTTTACGTCATAAACACGACGTACCTCTAACACTTTCGCTGAATTATGCATCATGATGTACGAGGATATATTATTTTCGATATTGCGTGCAGGTGCACGAGGGCATCTATCACGAATAAACTGTCTGAGTATCCACGAATACGCTGGAAATTTAATTACGAAGGTTTATTACGAGAGGAATGTTTGGCGAAATTTCACATACAGGTAAAGACAGATTAAATGTCAAAGGGAAAATGAACGTATTGAATTGGCGCACAGCTAGTGAGTATTATCGATTAAACGGAAATCAAGAGATTCGCGAAAGTTTTGGGGAATGCGAATAAGTTGCTTATGAATCGAGATTGAAACCCGAATCGAATCGCGTTTTAATTAAAAACAACGAACCTTGCTTGACGATATCCAATACGATCTTAATATCGCCGATAACAAATGGGAAAATCAGATCATTCGAAACGTGATAATACACTGAAATTATTCGTCATAAGCATAACTTGATACTCTGACCATGCACTAACGTCGCTATATATATATATATATTCACGAACAAAATTCTATAGCAGATAAATAAGATTAACGTGAATATAATACACGTCATCATTCATAAATATTGAGATATCGATTTAATTGATTTTTAATGACAATACATTTCGATCGAATATGATATAAAGCATTTGGGTGATGCAAAATATCGAACAATTAATAATTAGAAGGAACACTTACTATCTTTTTATGAATTATAAATTTACATTATCAAGAAACATATGCAGGGTGGTTGGTAACTGGTGGTACAAGCGGAAAGGGGGAGATTCTACGCGAAAAAAGAAGTCGAAAATATAGAATAAAAATTTTTCGTTTGAGCCTTTGTGTTCGAGAAAACCGACTTTGAATTTTCGCTCGGTACGCGTGCGGTACGTTGTAACGGATCTCACTGTAGATCGTTGGCTCGATGGAAAAATTAAAAAAAAATTTTTTTTTAATTTTTTATTCTATATTTTCGACTTCTTTTTCGCGTAGAATCATCCCCTTTCCGCTTGTACCACTAGTTACCAACCACCCTGTATAATATAGTACGTATCTCATTCCCCTCATTTCCATGTTTTTTCCATTTTCGATATGAATTTCGATTCGGATTTTTCGATAGTTTTGTGTTTTCGAGTAATTGTTCGTAAGAAATAGATTCGTATTGTTCACTGACACGAAGCTTGAAAATCCTGCCAACTATGCTACAAGTTCAACAAATATGTAAACTTGTTCAGAAAGCGCTATCAGCGTTGCGTCTTTTCGACAGCATACACGTTACGGCACACCGCTGATGCCTGTTGCACAAGTTTTAGTTTCTAAGCTTTTGATCTTGCCAGAACTATGCGGATAAACTGTTTCACTCTCATACATATACAAGCTGACGGCCGCACAAACTTTTATTATCATGTTCCTATTAGTTTGCATTTACATGTGTAGATTTGTTTGTGAACGTAAATAAACATATGTAATACATCTTGCAGTCATAAAATTATATACATAATAAATTAATTACATAGAAAAGTAAGTTTATTCTTTTTACAAGAACTGTTACAGGATTTGAAAATTAAGCTAACATCGTGAATGATTATAAACTCAATCCCATTTTCACATTTTTCATAATATTGAAACAAAAATTGGCAAAATCTTTTATATAATTTCATATTATAATATAACATTTACAATTGAAGATACAAAAAACTCAAGTTTCCTTCTTTCGAAGCTATTAAATTTTCTCTTAAAATAGTGCACCTGTTTATGAAAAAATATAAACTCAATGTTAATGACGTTACCTTTTCGTTCAGTATTTAGCCGGATTTCTCTTTATTTTTGATTACTTTCATTAATCTGTTAGCTACACTATCCACTAACTTATTTAAAGTTTCCTTTCGAATACTCTTTTACTTTATTCTCTTTTTGAGGTCCAACGATATTTTTTTATAGGTGGCTTCTCCTGATCGTGGAGTTTTCTCGCTAGAATTCCCCATGGGTTATCGATCGAGTTGAAATCAGGACTCAGTGCTGGCCATCGTAATAATTCTATACCGAAATCTCGAAACCACTTTCTTGTAGTGGCAGTTGTATAAATAGGAACATTGTCTTGCTAAAAAATTGTCCTTTTGTCTTTCCTATTTCCGTTACGAAAGGCAATAATCTGCCATGTAACATCTCCTCACATTCTATAACGTTATATTTATTCTTTACGAAAACAATTGTCTTTAACGTGTCCAGGCAAGATCAACAGTTTCTTGGAAATGTAGAAAAATTAACGCGCCAAATGTGTTCGAGTCTACAATTATTCGCAGCGTTGTATCTGTATGGACACGTTTTGTCGATTCGTATTAATAATATACGAATGTTACTGAAATATATGAATCGATGACAAACTAATGATCGGAGACAACATTTACTATCTAGATTGTGGAATCAAGAGACGTATGTATATCGTATTAAATACGATTTGTTCATCGGAAGCGTAATTAATGGTATACTAAAATTAAATCGACATTCATTCAAGTGTTACAATTAATTATGATGGTCTCTTTGTCCAGGTAGGATACGTATATTCATTCAGATATTTGAATATTTCTCAATATTATGATATTCATGAAATGTCACTAATTTATATTATAAGGAAATAATAATATTTTTTAAATCAATTATCTCGCTAGGCATCGAATATATCTTAAACCTAAATTGAAAATAAAACTAGAAGAAAAATTTTGTACATTTCACAGTAAATAGTAAAATTAGATACAAATTAACTTGGTATGTTCAGATGTTTAAGCATTAATTTAGTGTATTATTACTTGTTTATATATCGTTTACATGTTTCTTACGTTTATATTTTGTCTGCATTCCAACATCTTAGTGAGTGTATTAAATTTTTATAGGAATATATTTTCAGCCTAAGTTGAAAATAAAACTAGAAGAAAAATCTTGTACATTTCACAGTAAATAGTAAAACTAGATACAAATTAACTTGGTATGTTCAGATGTTTAAGCATTAATTTAGTGTATTATTACTTGTTTATATATCGTTTACATGTTTTTTACGTTTATATTTTGTCTGTATTCTAACATCTTAGTGAGTGTATTAAATTTTTATAGGAATATATTTTCAGCCTAAGTTGAAAATAAAACTAAAAGCAAAATCTTGTACATTTCACAGTAAATAGTAAAATTAGATACAAATTAACTTGGTATGTTCAAATGTTTAAATATTAATTTAGTGCATTATTATTCGTATATTGGTTACATGTTTCTTACGTTTCTATTTCATTTGTGTTCCACCATCTTAGTGAGTGTATTAAATTTTTATACGAATCACTTACCCTTTCGAACATGTATGGTCAAAATGGGTTCCCGTTTGGGTTTCTCGTTGCGAAACATTACGCTGCAACCACCTGCAAGGCAAATATAATTAACTATTAGAAAACACTAAAGTAGTCGTACTAGAAATAGAATAGTAAAAGTAATGAAGTTAAGTAGATACAATGAGTGTAAAGTGCGCTTCAAACATATCGTCTACATTTTTACCATTTGTATCTAAAGAATAAAAAATGATTCAATTCCTCTAAATTTTCAAATTAATCGATCGGAATTATGTGTTCGTACAAGATAACTGTTCAAGATATGCAGAGAAAAGATGCAGACAACAATGAATTAACCAATTGCGTATTGTTTCTTCCAATATTTGAGGTCAAACTCCACTGACGAAACGTTGCATGAATAAATAAGAAAGTCGGCAAAGTGTAAAAATCTGAATCTGACTCGCGAAGTTACTTATGAAATACGCGGAAGCAAAATACGATAAATGCGAATAATATTATAATAAAATAGCCACTGGCGAAGAAAAACGAATCTAGGTACTTGCATCCCGTAATTTGTACAATATACGTGTACATAATTTAATGCTACTATTTAAAATTAATGGAATCCCTATATTGTAATGCACAATACATCAATTCTTTATATCGCAAGATTACAAGCAAAACGGTGTCAAAGTTAAATAAATTGAAGAAATGCCTAATGATTTCGTTCATCTCAATTTCCATAAATGTCCTGACGTTCACGTACACGTCTGATTACACAGATTTTACATCAGAGTAATAACACACGGCGCTCTCTTTCAAGGAAACACGGACGAGCTTATCACTCGATGTGACAGATACGGCGATCACAGCGTCTAATCTGACGAGTAATAAACTGGACAGTTGGTAAGTTCAGTCTCGTACAGTCAGTTTACACGGGTTCGTTTAATTTTACGTCATCGCCACACGCTACATGCCACTCGCGTGCTCCTGTAATTTCATTCTCAACACTCCACCGACCGTTTAATCTCGCGGTAGAGTAACAGCGAGTACACGGTCTGCCATAAAAGTTTATTGTTTTTACACAAGCAAGGAAACCATTGCGCAACAGTAAATCAACGATTCGCGAGAGACACCGTGCACCTTGAGACTTGGCGCGATCGTTCGCAGTTCTCGTCAGGCAGATTCGGCGCGTGAAATCACGCGTAGGTGTGCGGAAAAAGGAAAATGTATCGGTATTGCTCCTGCAAGTCGAGGAATAGGCGACGTTAGATCGCGTCTGAACACTTCGCCAACTGTCCACCACTGAAAGAAGTAATATCCGCGTCTACGTTTTCCTTTTCTATGTTGTACGCGTATTGACAGTTGCGAGAAATTAATTTCCGTAGAAAGCCAAGATTTTAGATTTAGATATCGAAAGATGATATTGCGACGGCAGTAGCAAGAAATGAATTTTCTCTAATGTCGACGATTCGTTTGCCGGGTCCTCTGACACTGAGTAATTTACCAACTAATAACATTGAGTAGCGATTTCGGTTTCGCGTGTACCTAAAATATACGTCTACGCGTGTAATTAATATATCCGCGTTTTAATCCGTGCGCTTCTCAATGCACGGCTGCACGAATATTGAAATACGCGGGTATTGAAGTACACGGGTACACGTATATGTCGGGTTATCATTAGGATTTGAATCACGTAATGTTTCTTCATTTGAATTAGCCATTGTTTTACAAAACAGAGAATATATTTACACGAACAAACAAGGTTTTACAAAATATTATGAATAATGAATTTTGTAAAAGATATGATTGATAAACAAATGATAAATTAAATTATTAATTAGATTAAAGAATAATAAGTTTTATCGAACAATAAAAGAAACGAATAATATATCTTACGATTTACTAATTTAACGAATAATGAAAATTAACGATTGATAAAATTTACAAATATTGAATTTAATTTACGCTATAAACAATGATCCGGGGTTCAAACGAATCCACGGTCAACGGGAAAACTTTAAACAATTTTATAACACAAAAATACGTTTGCTGAATCACTCGGTAAATTACTCGATGTATCACTTTCCAAGGCAATCTCACGAATGAATATCTGATTAAAATCTTTTTCGTTATACGACTGCATTTGTTTGTTATGTTCTCGCTGGAAACATCGAGAAGGTTCCAAACGTTGTTGCTAAGCAATATCTGTCAAAAGTTTGTTGTATACTCTTTGGAAACATCGAGAAAGATCCAAACGCCGATACTAGGCAATTTCTGTCTTCATCAAGCAAAACGTTTATCCCGTGACCGTGGCTACGTTCAGCGACCAGTTGTCACCTCGAACCCACTTTCGCTTTTCACAAATGTCAAACAATTACAAATGGCAATTACTTAATTACAGTTATGATAAAATCTAGACTAAAGCATTAAAAGGCTTCCTCAAAATTGCATAGGGAAGGCTCCAGTTTTCATTTCATCTCCGACATATATGAAAATGCAGAGGCAAACGGATCATAATATCTATATATATTGTTAAGAATTGTAGATCTTAATTGCCGAAATAAAAGTAAAGGAACACTAAGGTTACACTTAGAATTCATATTAAAATAGTTTTAGATTTATATAATAAACGATTTCCAGAATCTTCGTCGATATACATTTGCACTCTTTGTCTCACCATCTTCCATAACACATTGCCAACGGATCACAGTTCCATTCATCTGTTTTTCGAGACGCTGTGCACACATATACTTCCACACACTCATATTCACATACGTGTGTCACTACTACGCGGCCAATCTAGTCTAGCGCACAAAATTATACGTATCTCGATATGTATAATATAGTATATACATGTGTACCGAGGTTCACGGATACACATATTGAAATGTATAATATCCAGTGTATTAACTCGTATCCGGCGTTTCATTTCAGAATTAAATATCGAAATATTTAGATATGAAAATTGTTTATGAGACTTCATTAACCAAAACTGTAATTTTTCTTATTTTCGTCTGAAAGCCAGTAAATTAAGTCTTAATTAATTAAAGTAAATTGAGCTTAATTTATTAACTTTTTGTATTCAGATGAGCTAAAGTATCAATATTTTATAGGAGTAACAGGTTTGTTTATTTGTTATAATATTTTCAGTACATAAACAGCACCGTATCGGCATGGCCGAGATTGCTGGAATTGTTAAATATTTTTTGGCAAGTTTGAAAATTGCTAGATATTTGTTTGCCCTAGTTTTCACCATTAGCATCACCATTCAAATGATTTTAAATCCATAGCTGAATAAAAGCGTAATTATGGCTCGGTCATATGTGTTTCAGTTTGAATATAAACATCATTGTTATCGATGATGTCGTCATATAAAAATTCAAGAGCAGATTTTTCATGTGATTTTAGTACATCCGAACTTTGAAGCAAACGTTTTACATCTTTCTACAAATTATTTCTTTTACGTCAGAGATTTCGTGCTCCAGATTTTTGTATCATTGGACCAAAAAAAAACCGGATATATGGTTTAATGAATGATTAAATGCCATCTTCGTTTCATTCAAGTCTGAAACGTCTCATAATTTCCGAAATTATAGTTTTTTTTTTAAATGTACACAAAACCGTGTCATCATCATTGCTTACATTTAATGGGAGATTGGCTTTCCACAAAAAAATGTTGTTATAATATTCTTCGTTGTTTTTCATTTATTTCCAGATATTATGTGTTGTGTACCCTTGTATTAGTAATGATTCTGTCTGCAATAATATTTGATATTACACATCTGTTTCTACATAAACTGTCTAACATGAAATACATGGCGTTCCAACGTGTAGAACAGCTTCGTATTAATGTGCTTTTTGGCAAAGAAATCTGTTTGTTCTTGCTTTTGTTCTAGTGCATGTTTCGCAACACTTGAATGTTTAAAATGTCTTGCCATTTTACTGCAAATATCGATTATTTGTTACATGGTGTTTTCTTTTAAATGCATGGTTTACATCTAATTGCACAGTATGTGATGCGCATGTTACGCTATAAATTTTGGTATCGTCCGATATTTCCGATAACAATGAGATGGTATTTACCATATTTTTGGCGTTGTCTGTTACGATGGCTACTACTTTCGAAGTAATTTCCCATTCTGCCAGAGTTCTGTGTAATTCATCTGCGAGATTTTAGGCGGTATGGCGTTCTTCCATTTCGTATACACCCAAAACAAAACTGTCTGCGTCCCGATTGGGATTAATAATACGTACAATTATCGTAATGTACGAATCATATGCTAACAATGACCAACACAGATGTATATGCTACGTTTTTAACAGCGTTTAATTGTTCTTTTATCTTTGTCGTGACAGTACTCTTTAAACTCATTAATCTTTTTTCCACTGCTTCGCCCTTGCATATTTTATCATTTCGCTGCGCTATAGACGTAAACTCTTGAAAATGATCGGATAAACAGAAAGAAATAGATAATTGTCTTCTTTTTTTGACAATTAATTTTGCTGTTGCCTGGTGTATTTTTTCATTTTTCGCAGTCGCGTTTTCGCATTTTTCGTGACGTAAACGAATGTTTAAAGTCTGCCAGTTAAAAATAAACTGTTTTTTACGTTACGTTTTTCGCGAAGAGAAACAGAACTATATTTTCTTCCACGCGTTCTGTACATACGAATTACGTATTTATTTCTACCATTCATTTATTGTCTTTCGTATTATGATATTTTAACGTTGGTACTTATCGTTAACATTTAACGAGGTACTTTCTGTTTAAATATTAGTGCTGCTAGTGGATCCTGTTGTTCCACTCGTATACGAAAATTCATTAGTAGTTTCTTCATCACACAGATTATACAAAGCTTTAAGCTTGCATAATCCCATAGCCAACTTTTACGTTTTGCCATTTGAAAATTGTATTTCAAATCATCGATAAATGTATAACATAAGTATACATGTGCTTGAGCTAATTATAGGTAAAATTCCTTTTTATTTTTATAGAAAATATTACAATATTATTTAGTATTATGATTATAGTATTATATAACGCTACATATATTATCAAAATATGTCTAAAGCTTATGGACTTGCTCATTCTTCATTTTCCAACATTCTTGCATCTAAAGTAGCGTTTCGATTCTAAAAGTCAGCACGAGCACAGCTCGAAGGGATGAAAATCAGACGTAACGAATATCACGAGTACACGCGATGTACACGTGTATTTTCAATAAACGTTCAAAATCAGAAACTCTAATATTAGCCCATTAAGGATTAATTACGAGAAGCGTAAAATGTAGTTCGTGAGAAAATTGTACAACATTCGATCAAATAAAGTAGCTCATTTTTCTATCAGTGCAAAAAAAAGTAGAGGCGAAACGAAAAGTAGAGTCCTCGGTAACTGGAGCCTCGAGGGGATAGCTAAAATCTTCGAGTTTCTATCGAAACTTCCGAGTAAAAGAATGCTTAACGAACGAAATGTTGACATACGAATGCACAATTACGCCCACCTTTACAAAAAGTGCTAGTATTTTAATTAAGCTTCTTCTTCGAACTCATTTTACTCGACCTGCATAAATGCAAATGTTAGAGACGCGTTAAATTACGCGTTCGACCGGCGAAAAACGATCAGCTTTTGCATGGATATGCAGGTGGTGGAAGGGCGAAGAAGCATACGGCTTGTACCGTCTTACGTTATTCGAGACAATCAGTCTAAGTTGGAAACAGTTGGAAGAAAGACGACAATATCGAATGGTTCTCACAATTTGATTCCAACTTCGAGTTACATGGGTAAAATAACATCCGGACACCTGGTACATGATTCGGGTTAAAGTAAGTTTTCTTGTAGTCTTGTAGAGGTTTTCGAGTTACAGAGGCTCGACTATACTAGAAGAATACAGCGATAACAATACCGTGATATTTCATCGTAGCAGTTCGAACAATAGGTAAATTAAAATATGTTAGTGCGGTGTCTAGCCGCGCGAGTGAATTTAGGATGTCTTGGAGTGCATCGAACGGTACGCACTGCGTGACCGGAACTCGATTACGCATTCTTCTAAATACGGAACGAGAAGCCGTTAAGCCTTGCCTCGCTATATCGACATCCACACGCTCTTGATTCTCATCGACGGCTCAGCCAGTCGCCACGGAAACCTTCTTCAACGTGTATCCACGGTGGAACATTTTTGAAATTATAATATTCACTTGGACTAGCAAATTTTTGGCTCGAACGCAATTCGTTATCGTATCCAACTGGGTTAGCGACTGGATGGAACTTTTTTAAATGCCGAAACGAATACTTTCACGGCTGCTTTGCATTCGACCGATTCTCATTTAATTGGGGTTATGTAAATTCATTCATTATACGAAATCCCAAGTTTTCTTACGTTCGCCGTCTATCCACGGCACCGTTAAATTTCTGACACAGTTTTGCTCCTACTGGCAAACGTCTCGAGGAAATATCGTCTACGCGTTTCCATTTGCATTGCATGATTTCTTTAATTTCCAACCTCCTTCGCATTAGTCCAACTGCTTCAATTCAAACAGGGTTCTTAATGAAAACTTGCTGAAAAAATACTTCATGAAAAATATAATGAGAAGCAGTTTTGTACATAATACGCTGACTCACGAAAGTATGTTTGAATATTTACCGTACAAAATTACCTATGTGTATATTATAAGTATGTACATGTTATACAACATATTTTGAGATTTCATTAGCATTGTAATAAAACAATACATAAAGAATACTTGAAAGAATCTCGACTTGAAGACTTGACAGCATGTTTTTAATTAAGCAGAAAATTCACATTATTAATAAAGTAAATCATTTGCAATAAAGCGACTTGACTAACAAATATAAACGTGGAAATTCGATAGGACATCTCGGGTGAAAAAAGGTTTATTTAAATAATTGTCATAGCACTTTAAAGTTTATTTTTTTTTAACGCATTTTTTTTAAACCCGCCAAAATTTTTAATTTCACATTTTTTTCTATCATTATTTAGTTCACTTAGAGGAAACATGTATAATAATTTAATCCTTTTTTGGTTTTTTGTTTCAGTCAAGAATTACGAAGTGGATCTTTCCCGCTGATTGAAGACTGCGGCGACAAGACGCCCATGAAATAGGCTTAGAAATCTGTTATAATTTTTTTTACTTAAAAAAATTTTTTTTGTATTCGTTAAATATATATATATATAACCATACCTTAAAGTTCAATAACTTCATTTCTTTTTTCCCTTGTAAAAAAAGTCTAATTCAGGACACCCCTTAATAAAGTAAATCGTTTGCAGTCAAGCTACTTGACTAACAAATAAACAACGATCCCACGTTGGTGAAATGGTTGCAAGTTATATGAGATTAAATTGCTTAGAATCTAATAACTTAACTCATCTGTACGAAGCTTCACGGTGGAAACGTGAAACATGTTTCAAAATCATTGATAGATATTGGACAAACGCGACGAGTAATTCGTGAAAGAATGAAAGTTCGTTGTGTTTTATTAAATTTGATCATTCGTATAATTGAATGGAAAATAAATTAAACAATATACGTATGTGGAAATGCTTGTTTGCCACTATAAAGGTAAAGCCAATTTTCCTGATTAAAACTCAAATATTTGCAGTGATACGATAAAAAAACACTGTTACGACAATGGATTTATCGAATTGCCCGGAAATTTTACCGCTACATTCTACGTTTACAATTTTCTGTAGCAATCATCGCAAATCGCAAGTAGTTGAAACGTACGCGTATGTATATGTACATTTTAATCATTGAGATATGATCTACGAGAGGTAATTGGGTTTATAATTGAAACAAATATTTTTGGGTTATAATAGAAAAGTAAATAATTAGGTTTATAATAGAAACAAATTAAGCGAAGACTGTCACCTGCTAATGGTGCAAAAGTTGATGCAACGTAAAATACAAATTAAATAAGAAATCAGTAAATGAAAATTAGCAAATTATACGCAGTTACAAATTAGATGGACTCATCGATAGTTTTTATATTGCATTAACGTTAATAAAAATTTGTAATATCAATACAAAATCACTACCTATCGTTAATCATGAACCAAACAACTATGAATGTAATATCACTGAGAAAATGAACTGCTATTGAGAATTTGATCGCTGAATACGTTCTATGATAAAGCGCAATTGGGGCATTATTTTTGTATGAGTGACGGATAAAGGAATTTGCAATGGAGGTAGCTTACGCAGTATCTTTTTGGTGAATTGGTGAATTGGTCGTTAAATCCGTAAAAAATTTGTTAACGCGAAAGAGATTCGATATAGGATCAAACTGTAGAGACACCGAGAGATTATTTTTGTAACAAAAGCGAACAACTCTGTGGTAACAGAAAAAATACATTATAAAATAGAAGACAGGTACAAATTAGAATGCATATTATATTGCAGACTAATTAATAAAAATTTCAGGGAAAATCACTTTATTTAATAATAAGTTAGTTAAATAATTTTTAATAATTAGATTATAGGAAAAGAAATAAGAGAGCTTTCCAATCGACTTGATATTTTTATACGATAACATTTAGCAAATTTTATCAATTATTATTCCAATTATTAAATACCACTTTTGTACTTCATCGATCTACGTATTATCATCGATCTATTCATCGATCTATTAGTCAACGTTGTTATTTAATGATGCAGAATATCTTTGAGAAGCTAGATATGTAGATAATTTAGAATAATACGGTACTGATATATCTTATTTAGGCTAAAAAGCTAAGATATAATAATCTATGTTTGATGCGTTGCAAAGTAACATATTCATGGGCTTTCCTCTAAATGCATTTTATCAATCCTGGATATTTAAAAATTAAAAGCAATTACGAAAAGATATATTACGAATATATTTTCAATCTTGTTTCAATCCCAAATGGTGTTTCCCTAGGAATTGATTGAATGGTTAATGCCTCTTTATATGCAAATTAATCACTTCGATCCGACGAATAAATCAACAACTTGTGATTCAACATATCATTTAACGTATGCAATTTGTAGATTGAAAAATTAATAAAAGTGCGTGCCAGTCTGAAATATAAATTAAATAATTGAAAATCAAATTTCGATAATTACATACGTATGTATACGTATGTATGTATTATTTGCAGTAGAATAAAAAGGATGTACGTATGTGGAAGTTTAACAAAAATATAGATTAAAATATCGTGTGTCGTATAAAATCGTAGAAAAGGCTTTAACAATGTGGTTTTGTACATGTATTTAAGTTGAATTAATTATTTAATAGATTGGAAGTTTAAACTTAATAAATTTAATAAATTGGAAGTTTATTGTAATACAGAAAGGTTTAAACACAACAATTTTC
The DNA here is from genome assembly GCF_024542735.1 of Bombus huntii. Classification (NCBI taxonomy): domain Eukaryota; kingdom Metazoa; phylum Arthropoda; class Insecta; order Hymenoptera; family Apidae; genus Bombus; species Bombus huntii. The sequence goes on from NC_066243.1 coordinate 4,413,530, forward strand.
GTATTTTTCGTTTTCATCTTATTTTGGCTCGTAGCATCTTTTGCCACGAATAATAAATTATTCATAAAACTATTCGAAAACAATTTACAATCAACCCTTTAAAAATGAAGATTGACTGCAATTTAAATATTCACGAATCGACCTCGCTCTCTCTCCAAAGTTAAAACGAGGACTAAAGAACAAATGAGTCGTTTCAAACCGCTTTTAATGAATAGAAAACTGCTTGTAGACAAAACTGTATCAGATATCAAATATTTTAGCAAAGAGGAAAATCTTCTCTGGCTTAAAATTATTTTCGAAATTTTATTTGCTTTTATTATCATAAGATTTTAAACGTACAATGATCCACATGCATCACATTTTTTTTTCTTTAGAAAACTGGATGTGCCATTCGTTTACACTTCCAAGCACTGTACCAATTTTCTTTGTCAATATTTCTTCAAGATGTTCTTTTTCTTTTTGTTACAAACGTGTATTTTATAACATTCCAATTAAAAATTATTATAAAGCTGACGATATTTAGTGTAAAGTATGTCTATCGCTAATGGCACTTACATCGTTTTACACAGAGGCAATGTTAAAATATTAGTAATTATTTACAAATGGAAACTGCTCTTAAATTCTACCATACCCATTGGCAAGTGGGACATTATACGATAAAAGAACAACATTTTTTAATTTTTGTACTTACAGTACCGTCTACAAGAAATCTTCAATTGTCTAAGACGGCGACGAACGAAGTGTAGCCGAATACCTCGATGAACCGTGAACGGTGTCCCGGTGCAATAAGGTCGTGAACAAACAGGGAAACTTCAAATGTCAAATTCCGGCAACTAACTATTCCCGAGTTCATCGTCGGTTATTTACCTCTTCCGATGCGCCTGAGCCGCGTCGACTCTGTCGAAGAAGGTAAAACGCGGACCAATTGATTGCACCGCTGGATCGATCGCTTTCGCGCTCTCCCATTCTTAATCCCAGCGGAAAGCAGATCCTAAGGGAACGCAGTAAGCGTTTCTGCCATACGCCACGATTGAACGTCTCGACTCAGCCGCTCGAGATAATCGGTCTTATTGTTACTAAGAGAATTTCGCCGACAGTTTGGAACTGGAAAGTTTCGCCGACTGCGAAGTTGCGCGAGCGACGATTTCAGCCTCGTATCTCGTACGTGGCTCGGCTTTCGAGCACCCGTAGAAAGTCTTCGAAGGAACAGCTGTACGAGGCCGGTAGCTAGAGTCGGAGTAAACCACGAGAAGGCTGTGGGGTGACGATGCTTCGAAAAGAGAGAGAGAGAGAGAGAGAGAGAGAGAGAGGGTGAAAGATGGGTAGACGAAAGGAAGAAGCGAGAGAAGCGAATGAGGACTCGGGAAAGCGTTTCCAGGTCCCCGGGAAAATTCGTTATCGAGAACTGAAAAGTCCTAGGGAACGTGCGCTAGTATCTAAATGAAACGAGGTACAGGAAAATACGTGTTAGCTGGCATTGTCAATCCCCGCGCTCTGCTACCCCAAGGCTTAGCGAAGCTCCGAAACCAATGAGGAAACCAGAAAGTTTCGACGAACAAAGGGTGGCAGAGCGAGAAATCAAGTGGAGCCGGTTCTCGCGTCACGTGGCAATTTTCTGGTCGTGAGTCGATAGTTTCGTGCGGTGTGATGTATGAGAAAATGTGTCGTAAGTTTAAAGAAACAGAAGCCAAGCGGCGAAATAATTTTTCGGTTAGAGAGCGAAATAAATATTTTCCTGGGGTGGTCTTCCTCCGTTGGATAATAAATTGTTGCGACCGGCGTATATTTTTCGCCCGTTTTAATCCTATTTTTAAGTTTCTTGCCTTTCTGACTATTAATTGCTATTAAGTTCTTGTATGTATTTGGCGCAGCCGGAAGAATCATTTATAGCAAGCTTTCGCCAATCAACGAACTGCTGCATTCAAACACACCGAAACGTGTGAAATTGGTATGTCGTCGTGGAAGAACGTTGAACTTTACGCGTCGTCGAACTTCGCTAAACATTTCACAGTTCATTCGTTTCTTTGTCACATGTAAATCGTATAGATCGTTCGTTCTTGTCTTTTCTTCAAAGTCGACTCTAGGCACCTAGAAAAATTCCTTGAAGAAATTCATTATTTGACTTGGCAAACTACTACTTGAATAGCAGGAAATGTACTGACGCAAACAGTCATTTGTGAATTCTAATAAAATTAATTAAGCGGTATAATGAAATATCTCGTGACAATTAATTTTTAGTAATTGGATCGAGATTCGTGCTTTGATCTACTTAAACGTAAGCAGAGTGTAGGGTAATTCACGGAAGATCGAGTTGATCTGCTTGAAACGTAGGAATTTTGCATTTACGCTGCGTATAAGCTGCGCTGTTGATCGATCGATGTCTTCTTTTTCTTCCCCTGTGCTTCTTTTGTCCTCAGAAATTTTCTGCAAAGTTTCCATCGGGCAAGAAACACCGCGTTCGGAAACAATGGCGAGAAAAGAAAGAAAACAACAGCGAACAGGGTGAAACCGATTCAAGTCTGAAAGCGAATCGCAGATATACGCTCACTCTTCATGGGCTGCACCAAAGACTCATTAATTAAGACGACCCGACGATAGCAGCTTGGATACGCGAGACGAAAATAATTAATGAGAGTAATGAATGCTCGCACAATGCGAGGAATGGGACGAATTCATTAAAGACAAAAGAATTTACGGCCGAAGAATCCCTAACAGACACGGATGATAATTAAAATAACGTATCGAGTAATGTAGTACCAACTATTGTCGCTCGAGAGTAACTCGTCTGCCGAGTAATTTTGTAAAACATTTTTTCATCAATTAAAGACGTTTTTACACGGTGCACTCGACGACAGATGGTAGAGAATATTTGAAAACGCCGTAGCAGAAAAAGGTCTTGCCAAGTTTCGTGACTATTTAGATAATAACGCGTTTTAGTAATCAGAAATGAAAATCATAAAAAGTGATTAACATACTGACTCATCGTAGAGTGACAATTTACAGAATCTTTGAAAACAACCTTTGTGACGAAATCTACGATTTAGGATTTATTGAAAGTAGCATTTATTTAGACTATTTATATTTTTATTTTGTGTTTTAGCATTTGTTTAGATAGGAAAATCTTCGAAAGCATATTATACGTGGATAACTTCGCTACCAGAGCCATATCTCGGAAAGATTCTACAGGCCCAAATCCACCAATCACAATTTTGAAAGCTGGCACGGATTTCGGGGAACGAATCCTCGTTCGAATCGAAGCTGCTCACTTCGAACAATACCTGTAAAAGTTGCGGATTATAACAACAACTGTGTAAATCCAGGCTTAAAGTTCTTCGTTTCTTTGGACGTGTGAACAACCGGTACAATACGAAAACGAGTGTAACAACAAATAATACGGACACGCATATATTTAGACGAACTTTGTGTCTTATTTTGCTATACTGCACAAATTGCAGTGCGCCTTCTAAATTGTTCAAATACTCGGAATTTTCGATTGTATAGTAGGCGAAGGTGAAAGTAATATAGTAAAGTAAAATAATAGCAAAATAATGTGCGAAGTTGAGTGACTAATTAAGATAAATTTGTATCAGGTTAGAATCTCAACGATTTAGTAATAACTCAAAAGGAGATTAAGATAACCTCAAAAGTATTTATTGCCTAATTGATGAAACTGTAGAAAAGCAAACTAGCCCCCGATCTCGATGATTTTGAATACGTTGTAGAAATCTATATTTGTGAATAACTTTTTCTTATGCGTACACGAGGTGAACTCGGTACCATCGGCCATGAGGCAGAAATTTACCGTAGCGGTACCTGCAGTATTTTGCGAATATCTTGGAAACTAAGCGAAATCGATGGTTAGATGTATAAAAGAAAATCGTTCAAAATTTGCAGCTTTACGACATATTAAAAAATTATCAAAATCGAGGGGTAGTTCACTTTCTTACAGTTTCAACTGTTTAGTTTTGCAAGCTAACTCTTTTATAAGCAGAAAGATTTCTTTTGGTGTACTGCAAAGACAGAACTGGTTCCTAGTTGATATTATACGATACGATCCTGAATGACGTATGCTCCATTCAACGAGTCGAGACGTCAACTATGAAGATAAGCGCGTGGTAGTATTTAAATTTTACGACACGGGCGTAGTCGTAGTTCCTAGACATCGTATTTACCACTTTACGTGCGGACAGAGTACAAATTTTGACGACTAACAAACCGTCCCTGATATACTAACAAACTACTGGTGTTTGACGATAAGTGTCAGCCAACAGTTAGGCTTGCTGTCTCTCTCGCCTGCCTCAGCACGTGAATGTTTTGTTTATAGCTGCTATGTCGATTCGTTGAATAGATTTTTAAATCATTACTAACTAACTATAACTAATACATTTCTAATTACTTGTTGCGGTTATCAAAGATTGCAAACTTCAACCTCTTACCGATCTTACATACTCGCTATACAATCTCCCATCTCGTGTACTATGCAGTAAACAACTTTACAGCTTCTAAAGAGTAATTTATTCGTCTGTTGTATCATCGACACGAGTACAGTGATTTTCTAATAAAACACAAAGACAGAGTCTCATGCTACTGTCCTTGTAGAAGGTGCTCTCTTCATGTTAAATTCAAGCCAGCGATCATCATTTCAGAGAAACTGGTGCTAAGCGCTAAGGCGGGTGTGAAAAATAACCATTGCCTTTGTTCCTCTTTGACGAAAATTTCACACACAACATGTCGAAAGACAACTTTGAAGCGATATAACAATGTGGTCAAATGGCGAGTAAAAGCGTCTAGTCGAAAAGAAAGAAAGTGGAAAGGAAATGATCGTGGCGATCGAAAATCGTAACGACGCCTCTGATTGGCGATGATCGTGCCGCTCGAATCGAACGAAATAAAGGGAAACGAAAGGTGTATCGGATTCGAGAATCCGCAGTCGTTCGTAGTTCGCCAGCGACGTTACGTAACGTGTTTCTCCTCGGGCGCAACCCGCCAGCGACATAGACACGCTTAACATTCGAGACGCGTAACAGGAAGCACGTAACACAAACTTGCGCCGATACTCGTGAATTTGATCCAGTGATCACCGTTTCGGGACGAAACAACGCTGGAGGCGAGGCAACCACCTGCCCCCGGATGAGTCGTTTCCTTTTCACGACAGGGCTATCTCGAGAAAAAGGAAAACCATCGCCCAGCCTCGGTGAATAGAGAAGAGCCCTGATAATAACGACGCAGCTGCTAATAAAAAGTGAAAATACACTGAAAATACACAGGCTACCAGGAAAGTAACGTCGTTATGCTCGAGACAGAGAGGACAAAGAGGTGGAACGACGATGGGGTAGAATGGCAGTTCTGGCCAGCAACAAATTGTGTCCCTTTTCATTCAGGTAGGCGAGAAAAAAATGGAGCACGAGAAAGCTAATGTAGAAATATAGAGTGCTTCTAGAGTTTGGATCAAACGTCAGGAGCTATTGTAATATTTACCAGAAGCGAAAACATGTTGATAAACGTGGGTCCAGATATTATTGAAGTTTTAGAGATGTAAGACGCTTTCAACTATGAGTCTGTAACAGCATAAGAAACTTTATTACGTGAAGAAGCTTTTCTGGACTACAGCTATATTATATAGCCAGTCCTATAAGTATCTTGCAACTGTTATATACATTTCCAGATTCTGCCAAGTTTTACCGATATAATCATGATAGTGGTATCTGATTGCAATTTTAATAAAATTTCAAAACGTATCACCTAAAGAACTTCATATATTTACAAGAAGCTTCTATTCTAAATGTTTGCACCCATTTAGAACGTGTATGTTGTACTTCAATACTTAAATTTTTATTTGCATATTATATGTTATTATTTATATCATATATATCATATAAATTACATTAACCAATTTTAAATTGCTTTCAAATTGTAGAATATTTCATGTACGCAGAGTGTATAATATATTCGTAGAATGATTCTCAAATATGTACTTTCGTGAATACGTTCTAAGTATTAGGTTGTCCGAAAAGTTGCTTTCGTTTTATCAGCAAATAATAGACGCACAACGTTTTTTTGTTTTACATTATTTTGTCGAATTACGTACGATCCATTTTGTTCCGTTGACATAAACACCGCGACATTTCACAGACTTGGTTTCACGTTTGTATGAAGCTGCACTGTTGTAAAAAACACGTTTGCGAAAGAAAGATACTTTTCGGACAACCTAGTATATAGAGCCGATATATGCTCCTAAAGCTTGACTCTACATTTCAGAAACAGCCTGTTTAAGAAGGCACGCGAGTAAATTCACGCGAATAGATTCCTATTTACGATAATCTTCGTCTATGGTCGTTCGTTTCAGTCAACTTGCTTGTTTATGATTCGTGCGACATTGGAAAGTAAAATTGGGAAATAAAATCTATATAGAAATGCTTATTGTCGAATTATGCTTGATCAATTTCGCTGATCAAACGAAGCGTGAAAAGTATTTCCGCTGCTGCCTCGCATTCTCTGATATTCTTCCTTTCGGTCGTTTGCCTGAGAAACGAATCCTTTTCTACGGGTAGACACCTCGCCCTCGAAACCAGCGGCCGAGAGACACGCCGTGTGTCTTGCAGCTCATTCTCGTACACTTTCATTACCGCCGCCACAACGCGCCGTGGCTTCTGCTAAAGCCTGGCCTTGCGCACATTGCGAAATATTTGCCAGTTGCACGGTGTACGAATTAACCCGGCGTTGCTGCTATGGGGATGCGATAATTGAGTTACAGAAGCTATTTCAGGGCGCGAATAAGAATCTCTGCTGAGAAACAGGCAACGCAAGAAGACGTAGAAGAAGTTGGAAGAGGAATTTTTGCGTTGAAAAGGTTTCACGAGTAACAGAAGCAGAACTTCAAGATGCTATCATTCGTAGAGGCTTTAAATGCTGGCAAATGTTTGAGGGTACACAATACCGGAGACTGATAAGGTAATTGTACTTTATGCAACCTCTCCGCTACAAAACACGCGTAACAAAATGTACGACAAGGAGGAAGTTGAAAATTGTTTGCTGTTTAAGGTATTTATAGTACTGCGACAGATGTAACATAATATTTAACTATGTACAGAGAAGAATATAATACTTTGTTGAAACTTCTTCCTTGTTATGCTATGAAAGCTGTTTTATGAACGAAATATGTCAAAAGACAATTGAAGGAAAAAATAGCTACTGTAGAATTACAGTGTAAGAGGAGAACATTTTTCGTACAGAAAGATAATTGAAAATAGGAATAATATAAACTTTTTCTATATTAAGAGCAGACTATACATATATATAATGATTTTTAAGATAGATATTCAATTTGGATAACGCTCAAACTTGATTAAAATTAGTTTTTAATTTACGAGGTTAATATCATACATGAATTTTTGTACGTAAATGTACATATACTTGTTTTAAATGTTGTTAGTATATATTTACATATTGTAATAAAACTCATTTTAATATAATTTACTTATTTAGGGACAACGAGTATATCAAGCCTGTGATACATTCGCAGCTTGTAATTCCCGAACGACTAATTTCCAATTCTATAAACATAAAATTAAAATAGCCGATGACAAATGTTATTCTATATGCGAGAAGGATTTAGAAAAACGTAAAGTCATTAAATCTTGAAATACGAACGCGACGAGAAACAACAGCGAATAAAATTTACATTTGATCAGGGAATTAACTTTCCAATTAATTTTCCAGCCCCAAAATAGCCTTCAATCTACACACTAACGACTCTCACATTAGTATTAACACGCACACAGCCGAATATAATGCCATCGTAAACAATATTTTAATCCTAGCTTAATCCAACCTCTATCGACTGCAATACCGCGTTAGTATCCAGAAAACGCAATTACGCGAAACGAATTATGCTAGGATAGAAATGTGAAAACAATTCGAGAAAAAGTTTCTAAATTAGCAACTGTGGTGGATTATTATACATGTTGGTTGGGTGTGATACGAGTAATAAAATTGTAATATTCAGTATATATTAAAATCACTTCAACACGTTGACTGACACGCGTGTTTTCAATAAAATATCCTTCAGGCCACGTGTGCCGCAGTACCAAACGTTCTCTGCTGGGTATTCCCGCCGATATGTTAGATAATTTAAAATCTTTGCCCTAATTCGTTACAATGTCAAAAAGAAAAATGGAAAACTTATTCTTTAGTGAGTCAAATAGCAGTGAAAAAGAAAGCTTTTACGAGGCTTACACAAATTTGGATAGTAACAATGAGAAAGAAATCAGATTTCCTAGAAATAAAAATATAAATAGAATTACATCGTCTGATTCTGATTCGGATATTGATAAGTGCAATCATAGTGATACTGAATGTAATGAAGATACTGTCGACAAGATTTTACAAGAATTGGTCACTGAGGGAGAAAGAAGAACTGACGATACCGAGGAAAGTACAATTCAATTTGGTGAATGGAATGAATTTAGTGGTCGGCAGAAGTCATTTTCTTCTCCCGAGACAGACGGCTTCATTAGGCAATTACCTGGCGATATTAATTCATATGATGCGTTTAAGCTGTTCGTTGATGACGAAATAGTAAACTTATTTGTATCAGAAAATTACAACAGGGAAGGATACAAATATTAGAATATTTAAAGAATTATTAGCTGCAAAATTATTAGGATTGTCTGAAAATACAAAAAATCCTTGTCTTCGATGGAGTCAGCATAATATCGCCGTCCGAAAAAATGATTCCGGAAGAAGCATTAGACACGCATGCAAACTATGTTATGCAAATGAAAGACGTCGAATGGACTGAACAAAGACACGAGAGAATTTAAAGAAAACAACAACTTATTGTCCAAATTGTCCCGACCAACCTCAGCTATGTATAGAATGCTTTAAAGTTTTACGTTCTAAATAATCTTTTTAATAAACCATTTTCGTATTACTTTTATAACAATTCAATAGTTTTATTATTTCCTCTGGAATATCTTTTCAAATACCTACGACGATCTTTCGCAAGTAGTCAAATAAGCGTCACTCGAATACGGGTGTCGTGGCAGTCAACATGTTAAGTACAAGTACAGAGACAGTGTATGTCGATCGTAATCGTCGCTCGTTCAATGCTACTGTTCAACTATACGCTTGCTATTCGACTGTGTGTGACTTACTATAATAACTCGCTATAATGACTGACCTAGAGAGCACGTTTGTCTATTTGTATCGACTGGTGTTATTATAAAAAGTTCAAACGTAACTCCGATTGATTACAAATAATATTTTGACCGGAGTTCGTTTACCTTTGAACCTGGCAAACCAAAACAACGTTGGTATTCCAAGGCACAATAATACGAGTCTCTCCCGATTCAAATCTTCCATTGACTCATGTGCCGCTACACAGCTGTATGTCGTTACAGCGTTAATGAAATGTCCAAAAGTTTTATATATGCGTGTCACACAACATGTATCGTAAGTAAAAGTTTCCTATTGTAAGTGTTTAAATACGAGGGTCGTCCGGAAAGTACCGTTTGCACATAGAAGCAATATAAAACGACGTACTCGTAATTTCGTTCATATGCTCACATAAATTACGTAACAATTTTTTGTTTAAATATTTAATACCGTTGTTGTATCGTATGTTTCAAACGCTGATGCGAATCGAAAATCTCGCCAATGACAAACTGCGGTCTGCCGTCTTCTACGCTTTTCCACCGCTGAAAACATTCTACCAAAAGGAATTCAGCATAAAATGACAGCAGTTTACGGTAATAAAGTTACGGATGAATCATTGGCCAGACGGTGGATGCGGAAATCACATCATCACGTCACAGAGGAGCCCAAGAACGTGCCTCCCATTTCATTGCAAATGATAGACGCATCAAACGAGCCAGATTACCAGCTTTTTGCAAAATTTCAAGAGTTTTTGTATCGATAACGCTTTATAAGAAACGATGATCTAAAATAAAAAAGATCTGAGCAAAGAAAATGATGTGCGTGAGACAATGGTTACGTGAGCTTCCGGCAAGTGTATGGCGAAAGTACACAAAAACTCGTATAACGTTACCATATGTGTTCGAATGGGGATGGTGGTCGTATTGAAAGATAGCTTAGTATATATATCAAAGTTAGAAACAAAGAAAACTTTCTAAAATGTATTTGTACTGTTGCTATTTCAAAACGGGTATTACTTTCTGCACGATCCTCGTACTTTCGCGAGTACACACATTACGCTGTGTGTACAGAAAAGGATCAACAAGATCAATAAGAAACGTAAAAAGATAGGCAAAGATACTTTCCTGGAAACATTGATTGCTTGCGTTGGTTTGAAATTCATGGGTTCGACTTGAAAAAGTTTGCCGAGTATAAGCGTGAAATCTCACGAACAATCCAAGCAATTAACAGTCTGAAAGGAAAGTATCTTAGGTACACATGGCACGATGTACTTGGAAATAATTTGAATTTCTTTTGACAGTCGTTCCGTGACGATCGCGCCGCCGAGTTTCTTATTAATGGGGATAACGATATCCCATAATTTGAAGCGTCTCCAGGTAGCAAGGGACAGTCGTCGAAGGAGCGAGCGAACCGGTAGACGAATGCAAAGTAAAGAACGATCTTTTAAAATAGTTTCCACGCGAACGAGTATAGAACGAGCGTAATTATAGCGAGCAGATCCCGCTCTGTCCGTATCTCCACGAGAAACCTCGTCCCTCGTGTCTTTTTGCTTGAAACAGTGGACAAACTATCGTCCAAGGTCCATTTGCTCCGCTCACTGGGATGAGATTCGATAAATTGAAACCCTATGTAGGCCAGCAACTCGAAGAAAACCAAAGGATAAATCTATCGACTTGGTTTACCGTGCAGAAAATAAACGGGTGCGCACTTGAAGATACAAAAGCGTCTTCACACTCTTCTTTAAGTCTTCACGCTGTTAGCTCTAGAAGGTTATTTTGCCATGCAGTCATTGCGTGTTTTATGATTGCTGGAACATTATGAACACATCTACACTCGATCAATAACATTGTTATATATTGCTGTTACTGATCATGTGAGATTGGTATCGAAGGACTATGGTCGAATACTGACGAAAAAGATATTTAGCGAACCAAACGCCGGTGATTATAGGCAACGATTATCTTATATATGTATGTATATGTCGGGTTATCATTAGGATTTAAGGCGCTTAATGATTCTTCGTTTGAATTAGCCATTGTTTTACGAAACAGAGAATATATTTACGCGAATAAACAAGATTTTACAAAATATTATGAATAATGAGTTTAATAAATGATAAGATTAACAAACGATAAGTTTAACTAATAATTAGATTAAAGAATAATAAGTTTAACGAACAATAAGAGGAACGAATAATATGTCTTACGAATAATAAATTTAACGAATAAAGAAATTAACGATTGATAGGTTTTACGAATAATGAATTTAATTAACGCTATTAACAATGTTCCGGGGTTCAAACGAATCCACGGTCAACGGGATAACTCTTTACTATGCGTAGAATAATTTTAAACACAAAAATACGATTGCTGAGACACTCGGTAAATTGCTCGATGTATCACTTTCCAAGGCGATCACACGAATGAATATCTGATGAAAATCTTTTTCGCTATACGACTGCATTTGTTTGTTATATGCTCGCTGGAGACATCGAGAAGGTTCCAATCGTTGTTGCTAGGCAATTTCTGTCAAAAGTTTGTTGTATACTCTTTGGAAACATCGAGAAAGATCCAAACGCCGTTGCTAGGCAGTTTCTGTCTGGAGATTGATTCCTAATACAACGTGTGTCCCATTATATCGACATCTCTAAAGTACAATTCTATGTGATTTCTAGGGAGAACAATACAACCGATCCACACCTTCGTCAGGCAAAACGTTTATCCCGTGACCGTGGCTACTGTTCGGCGACCAGTTGTCACCTCGAACCCACTTTCGCTTTCACAAATATCAAACAATTACAAATGACAATTGCTTAATTACAGTTATGATAAAATCTAGGCTAAAGCATTAGAAGGCTTCCTCAAAATTGCAAAGGGAAGGCTCCGGTTTTCCTTTCATCTCCGACATATATATATTAGGTTGTCCGGAAAGTGTTTTTCTTTTACAGACACGTCTTTTACAACGATGCATCTTTATACAAACATAAAACCTAATCTATCGAACGTTGTGATCTTTATTGTGATAGAACAAAATGGATCACACGTAATTCGATAAAATAATATAAAACTCCGTCCACTTCTTACACTCGGTACATCACAGCCATTTTTCGTTTGGTATCCTGGTGCTGTAGGATTCCGTGCATAGTAGACGATAGTATTCTTCGTCTTCGTCGCTAGGTTCATTATCCCCTGTCGTATAGATGTTAAAAGAACGTTACGACCGACCCTCACTGTCGATGTTACGATCGTCCCCGATCATGCTTCGAAATGAAATTATAAATTTTGCCAAGCACTTCAACTGCCATGTTGGTCATATACGACCGTCCACGGTTTCTCCTGTGACGCCACTGTGGTCATTGGTGACCCGAGCGCTTGAATTTCTTACAATTGTAAAAATTGAATAAAAATTGACAATTAGGGCATTTTGAATATAACCGACAAATAGATGATACTTTGAAATAAAAAGTGCCCCATTGAACAATTAAACATTTTTATTAGAACATCAATAAAAAAAAAATGAGAAGAAATATTGCATCTAATGGTGCACTGTGTTTGCATCCATACCTTTGAGGGGTAATCTACGAATATTATTATAAACACACCTTAAAAAATAATCGTAAATGCTGCTTTATAATCATATAATTGAAGTTGGGAGTGCGCACATACCTTACTATTATATATAAAATGAGCAAATACTGTTTACTAATATCTTCTACACGTTTCAACAATATATTCTAGACGTTTTGCTTACGACTAAATAACGAGTGCGAATGGTTTGTTGAAATAAACGAAGCCTTGTTATAATATGTCGCTATCAACTGTTATCAAGGCGCCACGATGATTACCCATGTCCACCAATAAGATAAACGGTACATTGGGGAAGAATGTTGTCTTACATTATCAATTTATTATTATTTTGCCATTACATGCTTTGAATAATAAAAATACTCCCGTGGCGTCCTGAGCGAAACATGTGATTTCGGGGTGGCAGTCAAAGTGCTAACGAGACGCCTGAAACTGGCAAGTAACGATCGCCATTGCTCGGAAGAGAGGCAGATGGAAGATTACAAAATAGGAAATGCAACTCCTTGCAAAGGAAATATTTATATTACAATTTTAAGTCAGTGAGTCAGTAAGAAAAAGTGACTTTAGCGTATCGAGAAGTTATTTTCTTTGCTACATACATGTTTATTGCGTATCTATATCGTCCAACATGGATGGACGTATTCCGAATGTGATGTTTCATCGTATATTCAAAATGTTATATGCGTGAGATATTCAACGTGTTACATTCGTCCTCCTGTTACTACAACCCCCGATCTACCTATATATATTTAACACTCTTTTACTTGTTAAAAATCACTAAAAACTTTAATATCAATTGTCCGCTTCGAGGGGGGAAGCGTTCACAGTATAACGCGCCAACGAGAGTCGTAAATTCTCGTTAAGATACGATAATCGACGCCACGAATCAGCCGATCCCTTATTTCCATTAAGATAATAGGGGTGGTTGAATAATTATAACACTGATTTACCAACTTAAACTCTTTATTTGCAACAACTTTTTCTAGGAGAATATAAGATAAAGAGTGACTAACAAGTTAAAATGTATTCTGTTCGAAGGGATGATAGCAAATGAATTATGTTCTGTGACGGTAGTATTTATATTTTACTGGATCGAACAATAACTCTAAAGAACTTTTCGACTTGTAAGACATTTTCTAGCAATTAAGGGCCTCGACGGCAAAGTAAAAAGTTGAATTTTATAACGGGTCCTTATGATTATTACGGGTCTGAGTTAATATGTTTGATTTGTTTAATATCTTGACCGAGGGATGCATCATGGTTTATGGCAAAATCACGGAACGTAATATCAATCATGCAATTATTGACTGGTGTAATATTAGTTATGCCATTGGTTTCCTATAATATTTTACGAACGTATCACCTGTTTCTGCAATGTATCGAAGAATATCGATGGTTCTTCCTAACCAGCAAACATAATAAAATGAACAACATGAAGATTAGAAAACGAACGAGAATGTTCTTATCGTGTTTTCTCTATATAATCTTCGCATGTGATTAATTCCCGATTAACTAAACTTTCGCCGATCGATTCCGCTCATCCGAACGTGAGATCTTATTACCCGAACGAAAAATAATAGCTAGGGAAAGGAAATTGACGAATTCCTGTTACACGAGTTTCAGTAAATTGTTCAATTTATATCTACCATAAATAGTCTGGCTACAAATTCAGATAAATGGAATTCCTCTGCGTATTACCATTTTCTTGTGAAATGAAAAGCACCAGTAGAGTGATTACCGCTCGCCAAAATAACTACGCTGCAAACCACTAGTGCGAAACCACTCTAATCGGCATGTATCGGGATAGCAAAGAATCTAGGAGTTTACGGATGCCTGGCGGAAAATAGCCGACCTGCGGATACCGATTTCACCTTGCTGCTATTTATACGGACAAGGGCCGGCGAATCGAATGCATTGTCCGACAGAAAGAATTAAAGATCGGCCTGGCGAACCGTGAGATCGCGCACGGATTCGGATCACCGACTATTTACGAGCAGAGGTTCCCGGTCAACGGTTCTCGGTATTCTCCGCAGGATAGCTTCCTCGGAATTGGATGTGTCCGATAGAAGAGCGTACAGGCTACGTTGTAGGACCGTCCGGTCCTATAGCCACGGACTTTTCTTAACGCTTATAACAACGTCCGCGGGGATACAATTCGATAACCCGAAAGCTGCCGTGAAAAGGAAAATGGATACGATCGGGGCCACCATTTTACGCTGGACACCCTCTCGATATTCTTCGAAGGCAAGTCCGATTTAAGCTGCTCGTGAAACGTCATGTGGATGAGCAAATCGTATAAAGACGGACATCTCGATGGATCCGCTTCGGCAGGGATACGCTTACGGGGTAGATCGGAGCTTTTATGCAAACACTTTGTGCACCGATTCTACGCTCACTGCTTCGCTCGGAGCTTCCTGAACGATATACTTTCGAATAAGAGGAATTTTATTACTCTTTTATGGAGCCACGTTTGGCAAAGTAATATCTAAATGCGGTGGATTTTCGAGAGATACTTTAAGCCTCAGAAGTCGAGAGTCTCCAAAGACTGCAAAGATCTACGTACTTACATTATAGGGAACAAAATATTCCACTGCGGGATACGCAGCGGCACGCGAAAGTGTCTGCACATTTACGGAGACCTTTCACGAATATGTTACATATATTGTTATTCATGTGCGTTATATGAAACACATTTTGAAATTTCATTAGCATTGTAACGAGATACGTCCGTCATGATTACATTGTTGAACCTTGACGCACAAGTAAATGGAATATAAGTTACAAAATATTTATCGTCAACACACTTTCCAGGCATCATCAAAACAGCTTTTAGAGATTGGAATAGTTTGGGTTCTTTTCGCTTTTCATTTATTATTCAGCACGTTTCTGCAAAATGCGGTACTATCGAGAAAGTCGTGACTTTTCATTTAAAAAAAAAAAAAATAGATAAATACATGGGAAATAAAGAATATTATTTTTTAAACAAGCTTCGTTTGCAGAAACAAATTTGTTTCGCAAATGTTCATATCTCGTATGCTAATTCCTAAACAACGACTCGATGGACATTGATTACATTTCCCCTTTTATTTGTGTTCATGTTTATAAACACGTTTAAAATTGTAGTTTTCTATCTATCATCCTGCCGATTTGTTATCGATATGAATTATCAGTACCTATGTATGTATCGGTTTATCGATTATAGTTTTTCGATAGCGGAGTTAAGTGTACTTCGCACCATACTTCGCACACATCCTCCGATTTATATCCTCGAAAACGAAGCATTATTTTAAAAATTGTATCCTTCGTTCCAACTTTATTTTGTAAATTTATGATGCTACTGGAAACTATGTCTATTAATCAAACTATTATACGTCAGCTTGAATGCATATTTTTCATATATTTGTTAGAGGACTCTGCGCTTTCGTATACGACAAAGTCTTTCCCTAAATTGAAGGTGCTCCAAATATTTACAAAATTGAGAACACGATCTCGTTGTTTGAGAACATATTGGGTTGGTAACTAAGTGATTGCGGATTTTGTTAATACCACTTAATGACAAAATCCGCAATCACTTAGTTGCCAACCCAATATTTGGAAAACATTATCTTGTCATTATAAGTTATCACCTTACGTAAAACTAATATCTTGTTGATAATAAATATCTCAAATAAACTAAATATCTTTCCAATTTTTCGTAAATTCATATTTTTACCTATCACTGTTTCTGAGATATTCGTTCTGAAATGTGAATTCGTCCAATTTCTTCATTTTCTCTACGTAACGAAAAACTGTTGTATAATGCACACTTGATTTATGTACATCGCATACACCCTGACGCGCGTATCAGATTCCATTAAAGCTTACAGTCGATCCTTATCGATAACTTCTCTCGTTCGACAACGTCGCTCATTTCTGAGATCACATTTTTTGACAAACATTTTTCGTACCAAGTTACATGCCCGCTTCTCTGAAACTCGTATTGTGTTAGAAGAATCTTCTTGATATCGGTTAGACGGTGAGTAATTTATTTGTTCGATTCTCTATAGCTTCTAGGAAAACGAAGGAAACTGACGAAAAACTGTCGTATAACACACGCCCAATTTACATGGAAATTATTTTAATTAACAGTGCTACTGTCGATCAAAAAACAGTTGTCTAAATATTTTGTACTCGCAGTCCTTTACATAATTTTTCATGACACGTTCTATTTTCTTAAACCGTCGAATTATCACCGTACAATGAAAAATAATAAATATTCGTTAAAAATAAATTTCGATTATTCGTAAAAAATAAAATGCTTTTCTACTGACGTACAATTTTGTATAAAGTATACTGAATAACGTTGCTGGGTACTTTTCTCATCAACTTTATATTAGTTTTTGATCTCTCAAGGAGAAGACAGATAATCTTCGAGTTATTGGAGAGGAGGAAGGTTAAAGTTAAAACACGAGACGATGGGAACAAGTAACAATCGTGAAATATCCAATAAGCTACGAAGATCGACTTCATTTCAATGAAACATGCTCTTCGTAAATTCGCCTTATTTTCTCCTAATCTAACGAACGGTATTATGGGTTCGAACTTTTTTCCTCCTTTTTTTTTTCTTTTCTTCGCAATCTACAGTTCTCTCTCAAAGAACACGACGAGCACAAAGAAAAAACTGTTATAGAAAGTGCAGTGAAATTCGCATTGTCTGTTGAAAATTTCCAATGTTCCCTTGCGAAGAAAGTTTAACTTAGAAATCGTGTTTGTACCGAAAGAAATTTCGAACTTTCGGACGCGTTTCAACTTTTTCAGTTTCGCAAAGCACACACCATTCGCTATGGCCGTGATATTTCTATCTCACGTTACGCCATCCTCCCGATATCCTTTACACGCGTCAGATACTCGTTCTTTCATCCCATCTTTTATATTTAATTCGTTTCTACCTTTAATTTAACTTATTATCACTGATCGCCCTGTAGGTAGAACATTTTTCGTGCATTTCAGCCAACAGATCCGAGGCTCTGATGCTCGGCATACTGATGTTCAGTCACCCTTTTCTTGCGGTCCCTACCATTAACCTGTTTGCCGAGGGGAACCCTGCCAACTTCAGAAACCCAGTCACCGATGTAGCACTTTAGGTCACTGGGTCAAGTAGCTCTTCCAACGCCATACATATTTGTTTCCTTTCTCATAAAGGAACTGATACGTAAGTTGATCTGTATCCCTATCTTTGAATTCATGATACGATGAACAAGTATTTGTGAATTTAACACCAGAACTACCGATAATTAACACGAAGTTATTTCTGCCAAAAACCAGTCAAAATGACTTAAATAAGGTCTTTAAAAAATACGTAACATTAGAATATTTTTATATTTATTGATTTACTACTTTCTTACAGAAGCAATTTCATGTTATGTAGTACATTTTTGGTATTATTAATCCATCTGACACCATGATCCCTAAACGAGGGTTGCCACATTTATAAAATTGTAGAACCAGTCATTTTGGCTGCTGTGGTATTTCTAGTGTTAGCATCTAGAATTTTCCTGATAACTGATATTATCATATCGAATGATACACAGTAAAAATTTGAAAAACGTGTGGCAAGTTGTACAAAACGAGGAAACTGGTTAATTGGGATTCGATGAACAGATTGCAGGACCATTTTACACTTTGACAAATCCCAGTCATTTTGACTGCTATTGGTATAAGTAGCCTTGATACAAAATTATTTTCAGTTTGAATATATAAAAAACAAAATAAAATTCATTATATTATTCTTTTAGTTATCGTTGAGAAAGTCATTACATCATTGCGGAAAAAATATATAACACGAAGTAAGAATTTTAAAATAAAATTGTAAAACCAGTCAATTTGACTGGTGTGGTGTTTCTTGTATTAAAGACCAACTAATAATTTTTTAGGGACAATTCATTCGGATGAGTATGACTGTATAATTTGAAAGCAACCACACAATTGATTTTTCTCGATTTTTTCGATATTTCAAGGCCTTCAATTTCCCTCTCAATTTTGACGGTCAAATAGTTGTCATTGATAAAAATTGTAGGTAATATTGAACGTCACGTATGCTAAAATTCCATCTGAAAATATGAAGAAAGATGTAAAACATTTTTGTAAATTTACTAGTAAAACGCACCGAAATTGAAGTAACAATTTAATTACATCAAGTGTCCAATTTCCTCCACAATTTCTGCCAATTACTATTTCGATAAGTAGCGAAAGTTTCCTTCTCCTCTCGATCTTTCTTCTTTTTTTTTTTTTAACAGAGGTTAAAATTTAATAACGTCGTTCGTCTCGAATTTCAAGAGTTTATAGAGGCGGAAGCTGCGGAGAGTAACTACTTGAGAAATAAGAGCCTTCACTGATACGACGACGAAACTCTCGCGGGTGTTTATGATTTCACAGAATCTCCTAAAGTCATCGTCCTAAAAGTCGTAAAATAAAAATCACATTTTGCAGCTGCAACAAGGCGATAAAAAAAAATTTCCAACGATCTGTCAGATTTCCGCCTAACGTTCTCTACGACCTCGTAATTTCCCAATTACCTGGCACAAATACAAGTACGCTTGGCCGGTTCGTTCATTATCGTAACGATCCGCGGCGCGAGGATCCGAGCACGCAAAGTTTTCGATTAACAGAACTCTCGACAGCGATTCGAGGCCGAACGCGGGTGTCTCTGTTCGACTTGTCCATTGAACGTCGGGTCTGATCTATCGCGTTCCTCGACTACTCAAAGGAAGAGAACGGCGAATCAAACGCGATCATACTTCCTCCTCGTCCATTACGAATTATTCGCATAAAGTCCGGCGTAGTTATCAAAGTTTCCCGGTCCGACGAAACTTCTCCCTTTGCTTCTTAACGACTCGCCGTTTATATTGAAAGCAACGTCGACACGGTCTACCTTTTATCAGACATTTCTCACGTTTCTGCCATTTATTACGAGATCTTGTACAGTGGCCATTGTTACGAAGCAGCATTCTGCATGCGAAAGCGATAGCACTGCTGTTACATCGATAATGATAGGAGGGGGAGGGAGTCAGATTTACCCCTTAATAAGGTGCTGGCCATATTTCAAACGTCGGGGGCGTTTTGTTACTAGGAAAAGTGAGACCATTATGCCTGGCAAGTTACGCGGCAAGGGCGCTTTCATCAACGTCTCTGCCGTACGCTAAAAAAAAAAACAAAAAAAGGAAGAAAGAAAAGATCGACGAATAAGACAAACCGTAAATCACGCGGCAGTTGCCAACGGTGCTATGATACGTCAATTAACTTAAATTAAGCTGCCTATGACGGTCATACGCGCACATTCCGCGGAGAATGGCCCGGACAAAGGAAGAAACGTGCCGCTTTGTTCGAAGCCAAAATGACTAACAGATGGATGGAAATTGTACCGGGCGGCGCGAAAATTTTGTTAAGAAACAATGATTCTGAAACAATGAACGGGAGCCAGGTTTTACGCGCAACATTCAAAGACTGCAGAAATTTTCAAGCGAACCGTAGTGGAGAAATATGTTTGATCGAGGTCATTGTGCGTGTGCTTGTATTATTCTTGTTATAACCGGCCACGTCATTTTAATCCCCCTCGTCGATAATAAATTTAAATAGACTTTCTAATGGAATTTATGATTCGAACAAGTCCATTCTTCTTTCTATGGATTATGAAACTGGAAAATATTTAGGTATAAATTTGATGGATTAAATTGGAGTATATATGCAAATAGCATAGATAAGTACATATATACATTTAGCTATAAAGTTTATGTGAAGTAAATTGGAATAAATATGCAAATAATAAAGATATTTGTTTGGTGTACACTTGAAAATTTTTTATATTAACGAGTTTTTCCTTTAATCTGTCGTTTCGATAAACATGTTACGAAATATTTAGTTCTTTTTATGCAAACTGCCTTCATTTGCCTTTATTCGCATTTCGATGCATTTTAATCATTGAATAGATACTTCGCTGACATGAAATTTGGAAAAAGTTAATATAAAAAGCCCAAATTTTATTCGAAATAAAGATAGAATACGAAAATATTATTTTAATGGATAGCTTCAATTATATTATGAGCAAATGAACAATAAATCTAGTTTTATGACAATAATTGCTCCAGAATTGTTGACATTTTGGTTATTACTCGCCAATAAATACAAATACTTCTGAAACTATTCTGAAATTCTTACAGAAAATATTTATTCCAATAAAAAGTGCAGTATAAAATTATTCCTTCCCACAGCCAAATAGTGAAATAATTTAGGGAAAAATCAGTTTCTTATTCAAATAAACTAAAATATAATTAGCCACAAAACACCTATATATTTCAATGTTATTTAAATCATTTTTTACGAGCAAACTGACTCTTAACAGTAATATCGTATTACAAAATTATTTCTAATTTTCCCTTGGTTGTCATCTTTTGCACGATCAAAGATCTTACAGCAACATAATCTTAACTCAATAATTAAAACCTCGATAAGCAAGCCCTAACTTAACGTAATTTACGTTTCAAATAAATCTATATATAGTTCTTTATATCGATTATGAAAGTGGAAAATATTCAGGTACAAAATCGATGGACTAAACTGGAGTGCGTAATAACCTAACTGAATAAACTCAAACTCAACAACTAAAACCTCGATAAATAAGCCATAAATCGTAGACGTAACTCGAGTTTCCTTAAAAAGCACAGTGTGCATTTCCTTTAAATTGCGCTGATCGCAGCCAACGGGCACGGAATCACGTAGAAAGCAGGGTTCTTTCGCCAAGGCGCAAGACAATCTCCGCCGTCGTTCTCCAGTCTAATTCGCTCGAGCCGAAAAAGAGGCAAGCAAACTAATCGATAGAGCGAAGCCAATAAAACGCATCCACAAACTAGTAACTTTGTTTTACTGTGGCGATTCCTGCGAGCCCAGGGAAATCCTATTCGCCGAAAATTCGACATTATTAGAGGAGCAGAGGAAGATAGAGCGAAACGGGGTAGGTTTCGGTCTGTTACTTCGATAATGGCAGATCGTCCAAGGATCGGCTATAATCCTCGCTCCCCTGCAAGCCTAGTTCCGTGGCCATTATCCTCCAGACCGTACGGATATGTGCGAGGGATATACTACTCAATACGGGAACTGCGTGACGTGATAAAACGTCGCCGGTAAGGGCTGGTCAAAAGCTTTTACGAGCGGACACGAACGTTCCGCGGCGGTCGGTCAATTGTCAGATTATGGGAAATTTCGATCGGCTACTACGGTCACCTACGCTGGAAATTACATCGCGAAGAGTACAAGGCTTGCAAATGTACACACTGCAGCCAGCTAAGCTGCAATTACTGCTACCAATACGCCGGTCTATGTCATTTATACATAGATACAACGTAATTTAACACTGTAGGTGACCACCACCGAACGAAGGGTATCGCGGCTAACGCTGTAGCCTCCAAATCGTGGCGAGATAGTCGAACGGAATACAGAAACACCGGTATAAACGAAATTCAATTCGGTCGGAACAGACTCGTCCCTCGGAAAATAATAGTCACATTCGAGGACCAACATGCTGGCATGCTCGAGTAAATTACTTGTGTGCCGCTCGAAATTTTATTGTACGGTATCGTGGCGGCGGTAAAGCTTTCGGAGAAGCTAAGTCAGTCGTTAACCTGTTAGCCGAGAAAATCTACTTTGACAAACATCCTCTGTTCTTTCAGTTAGAAGATTCTTCCTATTTCTTCGCTTCTTTTTAATCCCTCGAGTTATGTTGAGATGCTTAAAGTTCTCCGTGTATTTTACCTTTGAAGTGCAGTTATATGGTACAGCACGTTATGAAATAATGACTATATACTTGAAATTGAACGAAGAAAACGACGAAACTATGGCTTTTTTCAGTTTCGAAATGGTAATGGTCGAAAATTTCTATCTAAAAATTACAAGTACATCAGAGTATTTGAACAATCAATTATTGACTAATAATGCTCAATATTTAATGACGCGTATCTTTTACTTCTAATTATATGTATGTATATCAAGGTCAATTCACATTGCGTACTATTGCTTTTACTAAATGTATGTATGCGATAAATGTTTCGTAATGTCTATATCTATCTTAGAATTAGTCTTAAATTTTACCAATATAATTTATAGTCGTGTCTCATTACAGTGCTAATTTCAACAAGTTTGTTATAAGTGTTATAACATACAGTAAGTATAACATAAATAAGTATTATAAAATTTGTACTGTAGCGGTATATGCGTCTTAGGACGACAGCCGGAGACAAGTTCAAACTTTCCAGTACCTCCCTCGACCAGTATAAATAGACGACCATGTTCTCCAGACATCAGTATCGAGTCATCGAGATCATCAGTCGAGTGAATAAGTATAACGAATCAGTCTAACGAATCAGCATAACAATTAGCATCCGTACTGCAGTATCGCTCAATCTTAGCAATCGAGCAACGCTTGCGATTAACTTTGTATTCTACATTTCAGAATATCTGTAAATATAGTTAACGAAATCAACTCGTCTCGTTATTAATTTAACCAACAACACGTATCACTGTCTACCACAGTACATCTTTTAACATGGAAGTTGGAATAACTTCTTCGAAATTGGACCAAACGACTTGAGCTTTTCTGAGAAGTTAGAAGGGTCACTTGATTGGACGATGATGAAGGTCACCTTATGCAACTGTTTTATCCGAGCTCCTAATGAACATTTAAATAGCACATTTTCAACATTTATATCAGTTGAATACATGGTGAAAATTTCATCGAAATTTTTCGTCGGAAAATCGGTTAACGTCGCTATGAGCTACGAGCGGCTAAAAAATGATGAAAATCGCAGTTTTCCGTGACTTTCAACCTACATAATCGCAATAAATTTAAAGATCCCTAAATCTATCGATGTTTGTCTCTTGTTTCCGTGTCAACCAATTTCGATGAAATTTTCAACGTGAATAGAACCGATATAAATCTACAGAACGTATCTTTTGAACTTTCACTACAGGCTCGGATAAAAATCAAAATACAAGGTGACGTTTACCACCTTCATCGCCGTTCCTATCGACGTCAATTTTCACGAAACTCGTTTCACACATCGTCCAGTGAACTAGTCTGTCTAGTTTCTCGAAGAAGCTCGAATCGTTTGCTGCAATTTTAGAAAAGTTACTCCATTGTAAAGGGTGTACGAATACTTTCGTCATTGACTGTATATCACGTAATCAAAAACATGTTGTATGTTAAGTGTTTGAATACTTTCGTCAGCCACTGTATCTTACTTTTTCAATTGTGTTTCCATCGACCTTTACAGGCATAGGAAATCCCCGCATCTGCAAGTCATATGGATTGCTAGATTCGCGTTTCTGCACAGTCAATATCAATAGTCGGTCATAAACCCGAAACACTGCGTAGGGTTAATCAATGGACACGGTATTGCTCCCCTTTGGGTCTGACCCTCTCGTTGGTCCGCACCCCTAACTCCCTGTCCATCCTGACAGTCACTGATTTGCTGATCAGATCAATGCTTATCTACTACGTTTTAGGTAAAGCTTATAGTAAGATCTTTAGACGGGCATTCAATAATCAATCGACACGAACGCGATTAGATCGTAATATTCGACCAAGTTCAAACGTAAGCCGATTAATCCTAGCATTTACACTTGACGTAAGTTAGCACAATATCGTGCAATAATACAACTGAGCGTGTGGTTCAATACGTAGTGTGACGTGAAGGAAGCTCAGATGCTGTAGAAGCACTAGCAGTGGCTAATAAAGTTCAGTTGCAGCTATTATTTTATCGGAATCACATGCTGTGTATTAATTTTTTGTACACTGTATAGCGGTACATGAGCTAGATGACAATTCAAATCATATTGTCGTTTTGCCTCGAAGTATCAACATTGTTAGGACTGTAGATGATGAGGTATTCAAATATCAATAATATAGTCTAAGTGTCGTGAGCACTTTATTTGTAATGCTTTGATACAAAGCACAAGTCCTGGTATATAATTAATCGGAATAAATACGCGCGTGTGTCGAGAAACTTCGTATACACTTTGATGCGTTGATATCTTACTCCTCGATTGCTAAACTCTCTCGCTCGTCAATTCGCTCGTTTATTTATATCGGTCGGGGGGCAGTCGGAAAGTTTGAACTCGACTCGTTTGACGGTTGAAAGTAACGGTGACATTGTTTTGCCTCGGAGTTTGATTATTAATACAATATGTGTGTGTCCTACGATATTGATGCTCCGAGGCAAAACAACAATAAGATTTGAATTTATTAGCGTGCCGCTACAGGACATACATAATGTAATAATAAATAAACTCCGGGCAAAACAATGTCGCCGTTACGTACAACCGTCAAACAAAGACGAATTAAAATTTTCCGGTACTTCCCCGACTAGTATAAATAAAGGAACACGATCGTAAGGTGATCAGTTTATCAGTCTCAGTCTCGAGCGATTTTATTAGCGATCAATACACAGTCTTCGGCGAATCAGTTAGTACCGAGCGTCCTTACGAACATTTTCTGTATTTATTAATTGTTTAAAAATACATTTGACGGTTTCAATAGCGAGTTATTTCGTCATTTAAACCACACGACCAACCATCCTCCACACTGATTCGAATCGCTGAGAAGTTGTGCCGATTAGCTGCACAAAAGCTGGCAATTACAAATATTACGTTTGAGAAGAACTTGAGAGATTTCCTACGTTAAGAAATCCATCTTAGAATCTGCGATTACTCGCGCTATCGCTTTATGATAAGTGAGTTTATGAAAATAGGATTTCTTTTCTCACTTGTCTGATATTAACCCTCCGCCGGCAATATGCGAGGTCTAGACGAAGTTTTCATCGTTTAATTTCTTCGAAACGAAGAAGTCAAACCTCGTGGTTCCCGCGCTTAAGAAAGCTTACACCTACAGAGCTTTGACTGTCGAAATATTGTTTACTTGATTCAATTCTGTTCCGAATACCACGAGGTTAAAATGAGCAATGTGCCTTCTGCGACTCGTATTGCCACCCACGTCAGTCCTTTGCTAAGCAAGTGAATTTTTTTATATGAATAATCTTTTTTATTTTGGTGTGTATACTGATTTTTTGACAACCGCGTCAGTGTCTTGTATAGCTGCCATGTTTCTTATATCATAGTAAATATGAGATACGGAGATATAATCCACTCAAAAATTCCGCAAATTTAGATCTCAAAATCTTATGGGTAAAATATATAGTCTTATGGGTAAAAGCTTACAATAACTTTCTTTAATATTTGTTTAATACAAAATTGTACTTTCATACAAAGTTCCATTTTTTCGTAACTTCCCGCCAAATTTTTATTTTTACCGTAAAAAGGTTTAAACATTTGGCTACAGTATCGCTTGTATAGTTCATTAGAGACTATAATAAGTGCGTCAGAATTTTTCATATCTTTATAAAGCCCAAAACAGTAAGAAATCAGGCCAGGGACTGAAAGATCCACAATGCCCAATGCACAATGAAGTGAAAAAACATATTGCCGACGGTGGATTAATATAAATTAATGTAAAAATGAATGTAGAATTGATAATTGCATAAAAATTAGCATTGCAGCCGATTAGTTTGGCTTCTACGATTCCATAACGTGTCCATATTTATAAATTACCAAATACGTTACCATACAAACGCAAGGCATATCACTAAAAATTTATACAGAGAAAGATACATTCCTCACCTAAGTTAATTTTTTACGCAAGATAAAAAATGGGATGGAAGAAATACGGAGAAGAAATCAAGATACAGAATAATAGAGTACCTACGTACTAAGTGATGTAGTGAGATTCACCTTCACGTTCGCTTGGAACGATCAATTGATTTTGGACGTGACGTAAATACTGTAACTCCAAACTGACTAATAAATTTTTGGAAAGAACGATCTGAAACTAACCACAAATAAACTTACAAGTAACTTGCAATTAAATTTGTACATAGTAAATTCATAGCTTAGTTTAATATCTACTCTATAAATTCATAGTATCTAGTGACATATTAGTGAATTACTATAACTTGTATACTTATTTACAAGTAACTTGCAATTAAATGTATACATAGTAAATTCATAGCTTGGTTTAATATCTACTCTATAAATTCATAGTATCTAGTGACATATTAGTGAATTACTATAACTTGTATACTTATTTACAAGTAACTTGCAATTAAATGTATACATAGTAAATTCATAGCTTGGTTTAATATCTACTCTATAAATTCATAGTATCTAGTGACATATTAGTGAATTACTATAACTTGTATACTTATTTACAAGTAACTTGCAATTAAATGTATACATAGTAAATTCATAGCTTAGTTTAATATCTACTCTATAAATTCATAGTATCTAGTGACATATTAGTGAATTACTATAACTTGTATACTTATTTACAAGTAACTTGCAATTAAATTTGTACATAGTAAATTCATAGCTTAGTTTAATATCTACTCTATAAATTCATAGTATCTAATGACATATTAGTGAATTACTATAACTTGTATACTTATTTACAAGTAACTTGCAATTAAATGTATACATAGTAAATTCATAGCTTGGTTTAATATCTACTCTATAAATTCATAGTATCTAGTGACATATTAGTGAATTACTATAAACAATTACTTGCTATTGATTATTACTATATTATCCTAAAAAACAGTGGCTTTAAACGAGTAATAAAACTGGTGCACATTTTAATATCCTATAAAATAATATCTTTCACGTTTATTATATAGAACCTATAAAAATCATATTTTTAGACAATTAATAATTGCTGAACTTTAATGACTACTGACAGATTGCAAAGTAAATAGGAGATACATAAAAGAAATTAATTAAAATATTACTTTAAACAATTGTTTTAAATTGAATGAAACAAAATGAAACAAATTGTTTTAAATGTGGCAACAAATAGCACAACAATCAACGTCTCCACTGAAACAACGTCATTATCATTAACATCAGTCGATCTGGATTATTTGCAGATGTTTACTTGTTTACTAGGGTCTGCAGGCTGCATTCTTTTAAAGCTACACGGGATTTATTGATCGTACATGTTAATGACTAACATATTGATTAACACTTTGACTGCCACATTGATCATAAATGACCGGCCACGGTTTCTCCTATGACGCCACGGTGGTTATTGGTGACCGGAGCGCTTGAACTTCTTACAATTGTAAAAATTGAATGAAAATTGACAGATAAGGTATTTTGAATATAACCAATAAATAGAAGATACTTTGAAATAAAAAGTGCCCATTGAACAATTAAACATTTTTATTAGAACATCAATAAAAAAAAATGAGAACAAATCTTGCATCTAACGGTGCACTGTGTTAAAAAACTTTAAACATAAATGTGGCTCATCGATACAATCTGGACAATAGGTGGTCACCTTTTTGGTCCGATTCTTAGCAATTTTTGATCCTAACTGTTTAACATTCTTTTTTATAGTGCTCTCTGCAAAATTTTTGTGCCAGGTACGCTTACCCTTCTTTCTTCTGCATTTCATGTCGCAGAGTTAGAGGTGTGATCATACCTTACTATTATATATAGAATGAGCAAATACTGTTTATTAATATCTTCTACACGTTTCAACAATATATTCTGGACGTTTTGCTTACGACGAAATAACGAATGCGAATGGTTTGTTGAAATAAACGAAGCCTTGTTATAATATGTCGCTATCAACTGTTACCAAGGCGTCACGGTAGTCACCCGTGACCACCAATAAGATAAACGGTCCATTGGAGAAGAATGTTGTCTTACATTATCAATTTATTATTATTTTACCATTATATGCTTTGAATAATAAAAATACTCCCTTGGCGTGCTGAGCGAAACATGTGATTTCGGCGTGGCAGTCAAAGTGTTATTTATTATTTTTATTAATTTATTATTATTATTAAATTATTTCTTCCTTTATCGTGACGATGTTTAAATCCTTTCTTGCTTCTTCCTTTCTAACAAACCATAGAGCGGGAACGTTTCAGCGTAAGGTAATATACTGTTGGAACCTCAACACTAAACGCAAGTTGCCTTTTATGAGTCGAATAATTCTCATAAACGTTTAGAATCTCGATGTATGCGATTCATTTCACTGACTTTCGTACAGGATATCGATTGATGTACCATAACTCCATGGATATCATTGGTATTCTATATGGAGTTGGAGCACGTCTTGAATACTTAAGACTCGTACCCTTGGCATCAACCAAACGTATACAGGCAAGTTTGAAGAATTTTACTCGATAGTCAAACTTTTATCGAGGGTGTGAGAACTTGGTAGTAGGTCACCCATATCATTTCGAAATAAGAGAAATATGTACCGAAAACTATCATCCGTGTAGTAATGCTTTTAAAAAACACATCATTCGTATTTCAACTTATTTTTTTGTTTAAATTATTTCGTCAGTATATCGTTACTTGAGTCTGCGTAGCTGCTAAAATATTTGGAATAGCTATCGAGTATTCGAAATACTTATATTTATATACTGAAATAATTTTTTAAATATATTTCATTTGTTTTATATATTTTTATATCTTTTATATATTTTATATATTTTTTTTACGTTGGATTTTTCATTTAAATATTTTTTATTTTTATTTTATATTTACTTTATTATTTATTTAATATGCCAGAATTTTTAAAACGAGAATTAATTATCGTAATGTGTTCCATTTTATAAAAATATGAATTTGCATGAACAATCCAATTATTAATAATAACGTTAAAATGTAGACTGACTGTGAAGCTAACACAAACTCACTAAAAATAGAATAAATCCAGTACTTTCAAAACAACATTTATATCAATAATTAATAATAATATAAGAAACTGTTATTATACTATGAATTTAAAATTAGTACGAAGATTTTTCAGCGCAAGAAGAAAACGAAGAATATAAATATCGTGATTAAATTAATTAAGAGAACCAAAAATACAAGACAATTTTAGCTAACACTAGAAATAATGAAATTAGAATATTTACCATAAATTACCATAACTCATTTTGCGTATATATAAGTGTTACAAATATTACATCATTCGTAACTATTGTAATTTCCATAAGAAAAAGAACTGCAGCCAAAGACCAAAACAATTTGTCTGCAAGTTTTTAAATATCTACAAAGACAATCGTTTATTCATACAATACCATTTCGTAATAAAATTGATAAAATTTGTCTACTTTCCAATGCAAAAGTATCCCGCCCCTAGTTTTCCAGTGGAACATATCTTTCTCTATAAAATGTATCTGTATCAAGTACAGGATATGGCATGCACGGATACATTTTGTATTTTAATGAACGAATATTTTAACGAAGCAAAACGAAGGTGAAGCACGAATGAATGAAAAAAATAATTAACGTACATCTTCGTCGTACAGGTTTGAAACACGTACGTGCATAGAAAAGAAGAAATTCTGGCGTATTCGTGAACTGAATCGTTGCCACATCTGGAAATCTCATGTTTTCACTATTTATCTCAAGTTTCGTTTATACGAAGGCTAGCGACATTGCGAAGCAGATTCCAGGAAATAAAATCCAGCCTCCATAATTCTCCACGTTTTCTACTTATTTGCGAACGATACAGAAAATTTCGCGCAGAATATTTGACTTTTCACGTGGAATCTTATCGTTACAAAGAGAAAAACTAAATTATAGTGAAATAAAAGTTGAATTAATCGGAGATTCGTTTGAATAAAATTTTGTAATTAGACAGACAATTTGTGAGATTTGTTAGTTGACTGAAACGAAATAAATAGGAATAAACGATATTCAAGTATGAAACATCGAATATCTCCGTTGTTTCTTCTGGAGTATCAAAGATAATATAAAATAAAAAATTATTTTTTTCTTAGGATTATACTTTATTTTATATCAGTTCACGATATTTTAAAGCATCTAAATTTAAGGATACGTATGAAACATTTTTACGAACGTAGGAAGAAGAGGCATAATTAACGACAATTAAATATGCGTAACATAATTAGTAATAATTATACAAGTTACTCAGCTTTGAATATTGAATATTCACAGTTAGATTATCTACTTATACAGTATATTCGACCTAGATGTATAGTATGTTTCATCTATCACGCACGTCACAATGTCTTCGCTTCGTTTTATTCATCATTTCTGACAAAAAAATTTTTGAACAGAGATAAAAACACAATTAACATAATATAATAATATAATAATACGAAACAAGTTATATAATGCAATGATATATAATAATAAATTATTCAACTAATATATAATAATAGTTTCCAATTAGAGTAAATGACGAGGATGACAAAATTACAAATACAACAGTTTATATAAAAATTAATTAAACCTGCCGCCAAATAAATTTACTAAACGTTTCTTGGCAAAAGGAATTAAACCAATTCGAAAGATAGCAGCCAATCTAAAAAATGATTAATAATTTCAATAGATAAGTAGGTGGTTAAAGAATGACATTACGTGATACTGTTTATGACACGACACTAACTGACACGTGTGAAAAACGTTTGAAGTTATTGAAATCGTTTGCTCCGCCAATTACGCGATCAAACATTTGAGCCGCAATTTTCCCCAACCCGTGACCCCTGTGTACACGTAAAAAGTATACCGGATGCAAAAATGCTATCACTCTGATTATGCACCGACTCAGGGTCAACCAGCAGATTATGAGAACTGATGCCGGTGGTCGTTCCCCTTCGAAACCGATTCAACCATGCGAGTTCCTGCTTAAACGGACGCCGCTCCGCGTCCACAATCAAGCACACCCTAATATCATACACAAATAATCATCAATTCATAGCTAGCAAGGCAGTCTGAATGAACATTTAATCAACCGTATCGCGATCTTTGCCTCGATCGACTTCGTCCGTTGTTTGCACGCCCGTAGCTTTTCATTTCAGAGAACAAAGGGCTTTCGTTTGTACAAGTTAATTTAATTGGAAACCACGAGTCTACGATGCCGACCACTTGTTCCTTTTTATCAAACCTTCCTCTTTTTTCCCCTTTGACGACAAAGGATATTAAGAATTGTTGCTGCAAAAAGTACGACGGTATTAAAAACCAGGCGAACAACGTGCGTGACCTGTTCCTAGCAACTCCGTGAAAATACAAGCTTGTAGAGTGATGCTTTTTTGTAGAAATAATTTCGTAGCCTCGACTTTACCTCTGGCGAGACAATTTTTTTAAAGGGCGAATTTTTACTTGAAATAATTATCGAATAGAGTTCGATGATAACGATTTCGAGCTTTGCGATGCAAACGAAACGGAAGATTGCAAATTTTCATGTGCTTTTGGAGAACTTGATTCTTATCTTTTGTTTATGGGTTTGGTTGAGGTTTGATTTTATATGGCAAACATTATTAGCGCATACGCTGCGACGAATGCACGATTGTAGGCAGAATTCGCCGTAGTTTTACAGCTCTTTGCGAATATCTTGAAACCTAAGGCTGACTGTCTGTTATATACGCGTAAAGAAAAAAGTTGTGCAAAGTGTTAGGCCTAGGCGAATGTATAATTCTTGAGATAAACAATATTGTAATATTATGACGAGCAACATTTTTTTTAATTATGCGGAAAGTAGATAGATACATAAGTTTAATTTCATTGATTCCACTATATTCTATTTCGTGCGAAGGTTTAACGTCATATCGACAACCAGATGATAATGTCATTTCGTAATTGAAAACGAATATTTTACTATAAAATAGGCCAAAATGGGAAGAACTTGCTAAGTCCAGCCAAAGGCATAATTGTTAAAACGAACGATATTGTAATATTATGACGAGCAACATTTTTTTTAATTATACATAAAATGGAGAGATACATAAGTTTAATTTCATTGATTCCACTATATTCTTTTCCGTGTGAAAGTTTAACGTCACATCAACAACCAGGTGATAATGTCACTTCGTAATTGAAAACGAATATTTTACTATAAAATAGGCCAAAATGGGAAAAACCTGCTAGGTCCAGCCAAAGGTATAATTGTTAAAACGAGCGATTTTGTAATATTCTGACGAGCAACATTTCTTTAAATTACAAAGAAGATATTCATTCTTTCATTCTCTTTTTGGCATGGAAATTTAACGTCACATCGACAACCAGGTTATAACGCCGCTTTATAGTACAGAATAGCTAAAAATAGAGTGCCACAGGTATAATTATTAAGCAAACAATATCTTAATATTATGACGAGCAACATTTTGCTAAATTATGAACAAGATGGAAAAATACATATTTAATCCCAAAATCAAATAAAAAGACAGTTTGATAATATAAGATTAATTGATATTCTGCTCGATTTCAAAATTGCTGTCCTGTAAAAGACTTACCACGTTTCCTTGCCCTGTCGTCTTAAATTGCATACGAGTTACCAATCATGTTACTGCACTTTGTCTTTCAAAAAATCAGATTAATCGAAACCATAGCGATTACGAAGAATAAAATCATCACTACTTGATACGGTCATAATTTTATGATTAAGCGGGTATTCTAGTCTAGAGGCATGAATTTCGGGCGGTTTTTGAAGCTCTGTACAAGCGAAACAAAAAATATTTTTACCATCTATTTTTTATCATTTGTTTATTGATACTTTAAGAGTACATAAAAAATTAACTGAAAAAACTCAAAATTCACAGTTATGAACTGCCCAAAGTGGGGGGTCCAAAAAAAGGGTGTCCTGGCGTGCATGATTTCAACCTTTCTGGTTATCTGAAGCAATAAGGCCGAATAGATTCTTAATTAGTATAGATGCGGCTATAGCATGAACCTTGAAAAAATCAAAAAAATATTTTTTCGCAAAATGGCGGCCGTTTTAAAAAATTTTCCTTTTTGACATGTTTTTCGGCATGTTTTTTTGGCAATTCCGAATTTTTTAAAAATAGTAAAATTAAAAATTTTAATCTGAGCGTGGTTGAGGCGATAGAGGAATGTATAAAAAACATTCACACCAAATTTCAAATAAATCGGTTCATTAGAACTTGAGAGATCGTGCACGCCAACTCGAAAAACGTAGTTTCAGAAAAATGCGTTTAAGGTTTTGAGACAAGTTTACTCGGACAAGGTCTACTGTCCATTTGTTCCGGTCGGACCGGAGCAGATACCGCGTCACAAAAATGGCTGTAACTCATAAAATAATTGAAATTTCGAAAAATCCTTTTAAGGGCATATTCTTGAATGTCTAAACTTTGGAAATATGAAAAAAAATTTTCGATTTTTTCAAATTTGTAGACTAGAATACACCCTTAAAATATATCTTATTAAGAATAAATACTCGTGTCGCAATACTTTTGCACGATATGCATATTGTATACGATCGTAAAAGGAACAATTGGAAAACTGCGATATTTCCTTGATATCGTGGCAATCGCTTGGAAAAAATTTTACTCGGCCGTAGAAGAGGATCCGAGCATTAAAGGGAACCGGATAATTTAACAAAAAGTTCTTGCTGCAAATATGCATCGGAATAAATGCATGACACATGTGCAAATATTACGTGCTACATTCCGAACGAATAATTCTCGTCAAAAATGTTTCCTTCGGAGACTGGCGCGCGACACGATCGATAAATGCATTGCGATTAAATATGCACGATGGAAGTTTATACGCTTCTTAATTATTAGCGGCAAACACGCGGTATAACTCGATACTTTTCAGTCGTTGATATCGGCTTTTTTCTTCGTTTAGTTCGGATCGTGTATCGTCAGCGAGATGGTTACGGCGCATTTTTTAATTTGTTCATTATTCCATATGTAAAATAAGGAAAACGAGTAGCCGCGCTGCAATAATATAGAACTGGTGTGCGTGAAGTGCAAATCGAGGTAATCGAATCACGGCAGCAATAAATATCAGAGACAAGCTAAAAGCGTTTCAAACAAATATCAGCCGCACGAAACGCGCGATGTAGCACGTAATAATTCCTTCATTTCTCTATTAATAACCAATAAACCGATGTATAATTCCAATTATTTTTTATTAAACGAAACTAGCGAACGCTGTTACGTGCATGTATATTCCTCGTTAAAATTAAGAACGAGTTTTATACTTTGTATACTTACTGTTGCTCCTTAAAGTAAGTTAACGCTCGCGCTAGAAGTTGAAATATCAGATCGACAACTTACTTGCTCGGCTATGTATTTCGAAAGTTTATTTTCAAATATAAATACGATTGGTTGTTAAGCTACTGCTACTTCCGAGATTTTCACAACTTGTTATTACACATTATCCCGTCGTTCTTCATTTTCGTCTTATTTTCAACCTGACGTCACTTTCGTGCCATAAATTTGCGACCACGGTGTTTATATATACGTACAATATTAATATTAATTGTAGATCTGTCTTTGTAAGGTCTGGTAGTTTTATTACACCTGTGATCGTAAAATGAGCGGGCTGAAACTTTGTATCCACGTTCAAATGAGATTCGGAGAATTGAGAGTTTTGAAACTCGCCACAGTGGAACATAAAGCGATTAAATGGGATTAAACCGTAATGGAATATATTAATATAATTGTGTAATCCAAATGGACATGAAACTTTCCGTTTACGCATTGATGATCATCTGATCATCGCACGATGAATAGATATAACGATATCATGGTTACTATCGTTAATAATGAAATAATATTTATACTTCTAATGATACAAGGCGTGTAAGAGTGTGCGATTTTGCTGTTAGAAATACAAACCTCAAATGTGTTTGGGCAATTATTACTTTCTTTTTCTAAATTCAGTTGCTTATCTTACTCCTCGATATTAGAATTCATTCTACGCTTTTATAGTTGCTTAAAATACATGTGTAAATATGCTTTCGATTAAATGCATAGAGACTTCTATCGAGAAACATAACTGTGTATGTATATATACAGTGGCTCGCGAAAATATTCGAACACCTTCAACCTTCAAAATAAAATAACTTTTTTAAGATTGGACCAAAAGACTTGAATTTGTTTGAGAGACTATTTTGAGTTAGAGGGATAATAGTCGACGAGATGGTAAAAATTTTTGAAAAGAATACAGTTGATCGTTGAATGGCAAAGAAAAAAGTAAAAGTCAACTTTTACAACATTTTTATCTAGGCTTGAAATAGAAATTTATACAACGTGTTTTCAAGGATTATGTCAGCTAGATACTATAATTTTATCGAAATCGCTCGATGTAGAAACAAGCAACAGGCGTCGAAAGATGAACAGAAACGTAGATTTATTACAATTCTAGATTGAAACTGCGATTTTCATCATTTTTATCACAGCTCGTAGTAACATTAACCGTTTTCGATAAAATATCCAGTATGCATATGGCTGACATAACTCTTCGAAATGAGTCGCTTAAATTCTTATGACAGACCCACATAGAAAACTTGTGAAAATTGACCTTTCCTTTTCTTCGTCCAGATTCCAACCAATTGCAATTTTTCTAAAAACTTTTGACACATCATCTAGCCAACCAATCCTTCTAACCTAGTAAAAAAAGTTCAAGCCGATTGGTCCAATTTTAAAAAAGATACTCTGTTCAATAGACGTTTGAATACGAGAGCCACTATAAGTCCATATACAGGGTGGTTGGTAACTAGCGGTACAAGCGGAAAGGGAGTGATTCTACGCGAAAAAAGAAGTCGAAAATATAGGATAAAAAGTTTTCGTTGGAGGCTTTGTTTTCGAAAAAATCGACTTGGAATTTTCGCTCGGTACGCGTGCACTTTATCGCGTCTCGTTATAACGGATCTCACTGTAGATCGTTGTCTCGATGGAAAAATGAAAAAAAAATTTTTTTTTTTAATTTTTATTCTATATTTTCAACTTCTTTTTTCGCGTAGAATCAGCGATTTCTATTCTATAAGATTATTGATAAGATTATTGACAGATGGATTTATTTACAATAGCTTAAACAGGAAACAACGGTTATTTAACGTAGACAAAATACAGTAATGTGCTATAACTAAGACAACTAGATGGATAATTCACAATTCACAACTCAATTCTCGGCTCCTCATAACTCGACTCCTCACAACTCGACTCTTAGTTAACGACTGCCGATTAATTCGTCTTTCTCCCTTAAGCATCTCTTCGTCTTTTCTCATACCCCCAACACGTACGTGTTCCATAAACGTCCGCGATCATCACCACGCAGACCTTCTTCCGCGTGACTATTCGACTGAAGGACCGAAGGAACCGAAGATTTGACTGATGGGCCCCGCTTGGGCTATTGAAGTTTCCCGACCCTTTCGACCTGTCGGCACTTAGGCTTTCACGCAACATTGTTCATAGTTTACCCGATATTTTTTAGGCAATCTGTCCACGATACTACATATATATATGCAGATCAAAATGTTTCATATAATATGATTATATGAAAATATACGCATGATAGCTTTCATGGTAAATGTTCACGAACCGCTGTATGCATAATGTATTGGATTGGCAACTAAGTGATTACGGATTTTGTCATTAAGTGGTATTGACAAAAGCCGCAATCACTTAGTTGCCAACCCAATAAGATTGATAGTCTGCGTTTGCGTAGGATTTAATTGACAACGTTACTTAAGATATGGCTAACGCTGAATGCGTGAATCTGTTAGCCGCGCTTACGCGTGTGTTGATGAACCTCTGCAATGATTTTCTCGTTTTAATAACGATATTGTACCATACGATGTTGGCCTTGAAGTCTAGATTTCGTAACTTGCAAGCCACGACACTACAGGTCAACCATAAATCAGCCCCGCCAAGTACATATATACCGAACCATCAGCCCATACAATAGAACTTTCTTCCTGCGATCAAATAGTATACTTGTTGCGCAAAGTCTCCAATTCTGCGCTTGCTTTCCTCTATCGTCCCTAAGAAAAAAAAAAAACTTGATGAATCGTTCTACTTTCGTGCCATACCAGTTACTTGACGAGACAGATTTCGTAGCGAACTCGACCTTGACTTTATCTGGGTTAGATGATGATCCTGTCTCACGTGTCAATCTCTCGAAATTAAGGAAATTCGCTTAAACCACGTACGATATCAATCGATTCCATCCGATACGTACATCAAAGGGTAACGTATAGTACAGGATTAGTCGAATTTGCTTGTCATTAACACTAGGTTTACGGGACCCGCCAATTTGATGGATTTCGAACTTCGAAATGAAATATCTCAAAAACCATAGCATTAATTTTAACCATTTTGCATCTCAAATTAATCATTTCATCTAAAGAATTTATGCACAAAATTATTTTTTTCTAGGCTTTCTAATTTTTAAAATCTGTATGTAGTATATCTATCTCTACGAGACCCGTAATTTAAAATTATTATACATAATTGTATAAATATTTTTGTGTCACTTTAATATTACTTTTCCAAAATGCGCGGTATTGTTTCTTTTTGAAATAAATCAAACCACAGGGAAGAAATTAATGTGCCATAACATTTGTATTATTGCATAAATAATAATTATGTATAATATTATTATATATAATTATATAAACATTTTAGTATCACTTTAGTATTATTTTCCCAAAACAGACAGTACTGTTTCTTTTCGAAATAAATCAAACCACAGGGAAGAAATTAATGTGCCATAACATTTGTATTATTGCATAAATAATAATTATGTATAATATTATTATATATAATTATATAAACATTTTAGTATCACTTTAGTATTATTTTCCCAAAACAGACAGTACTGTTTCTTTTCGAAATAAATCAAACTACAGCGAAGAAATTAATGTACCATAGCATTTGTATTATTGCATAAATAATAATTATAAATAATATTATTATACATAATTGTATAAATATTTTTGTATTACTTTAATATTACTTTTCCAAAATGCGCGGTATTGTTTCTTTTTGAAATAAATCAAACTACAGGGAAGAAATTAATGTGCCATAACATTTGTATTATTGCATAAATAATAATTATGAATAATATTATTATATATAATTATATAAACATTTTAGTATCACTTTAGTATTATTTTCCCAAAACAGACAGTACTGTTTCTTTTCGAAATAAATCAAATTACAGCGAAGAAATTAATGTACCATAGCATTTGTATGCTTTGTAGCTGCATTCTCGTCCAACTAGAAAAAGCAATGACGATGTTCGGTGTCTCCCGTGACACCTGTAAAAGTACGACGTGCACTCGATCTGGAAAAATCGAGGCAGCTAGAGACGTTTACAGAGGACGGCAACTCTCTTGTTCACTTTTCCTGTTTCTGCTTGTCCTCGCGCTTTTCTCATTCGCCCCGAACTGAAGTTTCCATTTTCGCCGTTTTACCATTGCGTGGCATTATTCGGAGTGCATTGCATTATTCGGCAAAACGACCGTGCCCGTTTTCTCAAAAGGACCATGCTGAAAGTTTCGCGACTATTCCAAGCGATAACCATCGAATCTAGCGCCCAAGCACCATGTGTATTTATTTACCGAGTTTCTGTTTACCCGTGTCGCACTCTATGTACCACGATGTGCGCCGTAAATGTGTATATCCATGTTTCCATCCGGGGATATTCCATGCAAATACGACGCAGAAGGACTATTGACGCGTATATTTATACCCGTGGAATGATTTCGTTCTGACAAGTTCGAGAAAGTTGAGAATATCGTTGGAAAGTTGTATCTTCTGCAAGCTGTTAAAAACTCACGGAATTCTGAATCTTTCAACTTGCCGGGACTAACAGGACACGTGATATCTTACAGGCTAACTTTTAAAAAGATTATTACGCTATGATGATCTTTCCAGCAGGAAGCGTACACTCCGGTTCATAAATATTATGACATTAGAATTAGGTAAATTAAATAAAGAAAGCTGATAAGACACATTGTCAACACTTTGAAAAATTCTTGTTCGATTTAATCTTTCGATCGTGAATTTTTATGCAAATCGTACGGTTACAGACGCGAATACAGAATTTCAATATGAATATTTTATCCGGTGATGTCGCTTTTGACATTTTTACTTGTGTACTATTTTTTGTCAAACAGCCGAGAAATAACATTATTTATTTAACGAAAACATGGAAAAATTTCCAGCAAATACTTGTTTTGTGAGCACGATATTATATCCGTTGAGAAGAACTGGCAAAAATAAAGTTACGAGAATACAAGGTATCCAAGCTACAACTGTAGCTACGTATCGTCTTTCCGTTGCTGTTCAGAAAAATCCTCCGAATTTCACAAAATATCTCTTTCTTTCGCCCTGCCATTCATGCTACTCACATCGCATTCGCAACACATAAGAACTTCAATCAATCGTATCTTGTCATTCTTTCAAGTAGGGTAACAAATTCTATTATTTATCCTAGAATTAATATCATTAATATTAATAAGGAAACATTTTATCAAAAATTCAATTTATGTTGCTCGATCAATGCAAATGTTGTTTCTTCTGTGTCAACTATTTTAATTCAACCCAACATTACATTTAACCAGTTGACTGCGTATGCACGTCAATGCGGATAAGGACAATACTCGTCGCGTAAAATAAAGAACTAGCATTTTCTATAAAAACTCAAAATTTTAGTCGAAAGTAATATAAATAACATTTAGTGGTATGTTTCCTTTATACTTGCAGTAAAATTATTATGTTTTAATTTTATAAAAAAAAGTTTGATTATTTGATTATTCTCTTTGGTATATCGGTTATGCTCTGTATAATTTATTGCTTTTTATAAATGATTGATTATTTTCCACAATGCATCCCCATTTGTGTATTTTATTGCGTATATCGGCTATTCCCCCAATTGCTTTCTCCGCTTTACTTTATTGTATTAAGTTTTCAATAATAATACCTTTTTTAATAATAAATTGTTAATTTTTTATCGAATAGAAATGTAATTCTTCCTCGTTTTGCTTCACTTTTTTCGCAAAATTTATAATAGGCGTTTTTAAAGCTAAATTCCGCAGTTAACTGGTTAACAAAGCTTTTCTCACTTTCGACTGCGTCATTTTCACAATTTGAATGTTTCGTACCTGCTGTATTTAATGTATTCGTACATTTTTAAAATAGGAAATTGCACGACGAAAAGTTGGTAACTATTCTCAGATACATTTAACGTTACAGGTAATTTTCAAGTTGAACCAAATTGTAACTAAATGCGCTTTTATTTATTACTAAATGCGCATGAAGCTTTTCATGACTAGTAGAATGTATCGTGGTTCACGGAAGTATTTGCACTTTTAGAAACCTTTTACGAATATGTTAAGTGTGTTACACAAGACATTTAAATATTCCTTTGCGTAACTTACCTATTGCTTACCAAGACATTGTATAACACATTTGAAAATACAAGAAATTGAATAATTCATTGTAGTATACTTACGTGTTTTGTGATTCTCTATCGACAAACACTTTAATAAAGTAAAAAGTAATTGCAAAATGAACGTCGGTTTTATTTTAATAAATTAATTTCTTACAGATAACACCGTGAGTGCAAAAATGCTGTTGTGAAAAACAAATGTTGTTGTTTCTGATCGTACAATGTCCTGCATGCCAATATATACTATGCAGGAATACTATGGTATAAAATTTGAAAACAATTTCCATTTATAAATAGTTATTTATAGCCCAACATTGTCTCCGTATAAAACAATGTAAATACCATCAAGCAATAGACACGCTCCACACTAAACATCAGCAAATTTTATAACAATTCTCACTCTCTTTACTAGAATATTATAAAATACACATTTGTAACAAAAATGAAAAGAACACCTTGAAAAAAAAACATATTTTTTGTTTTTATATAAGCTACCTAGGTACAAACAGGATTGGTATTTACAGTACTTGCGAATTTAAATGAATGGCATATTCGGCTTTCACTACAACCAAGAGCTGATGATACATGCAAGCTTTTCTACAAACACAATTCTCTTTCTGGTGAATCTCGACTATATTAATGCAACAAATAGAAATTTTTACGATGCATTTGGATTATCGTACACTCAAGATCTTATATAATAATGAAAACAAATCAAATCATATTTCGAAAAAAATTTTAACTTGGAGGAACTTTTTCTCTTTGCTAAAAAAATTCGATTTTTGGCGTTTACAGCGTTGCCTACAAGAAATCTTCGGTCGAAGAATGCGGATAGGAAACGCTGTAATTGGCAAGAAAAAACTTTTCAAAAGGAAGAGATAACTTATGCATTAGTGTAGTTAAAATTCATTGAAAAGAAAAGTACATCTGTAGAAAGAGCCCGTAAGGAAACTCAATGCTCTGTGGATAGATGTGACAGACAAAAGTTAAAAAATAATTAACTGGCGTTTATTGCTGCTTATATTTCCTTCTATGTCTTCTAGCATTGTTAATAATTCTTTAGAAAATGAAATTGCGCTTAGATTCTGTACTACGGTAGGCACATTGGCAAGCAAAACGTTTTTCTCATAGAAAGACAATATTTTTTCATTTTGCCACTTACAGTGCTTCTACAAGCACTCTTCGGTTATGCAGATGCGCATAATATCCGGTTTTACTGGAACACGGTATCGCACAAAGGTTCCCTTTACGTGATACGAGTACA
Organism: Bombus huntii; assembly: GCF_024542735.1. Classification (NCBI taxonomy): domain Eukaryota; kingdom Metazoa; phylum Arthropoda; class Insecta; order Hymenoptera; family Apidae; genus Bombus; species Bombus huntii. Next base: position 4,455,803 of record NC_066243.1, read on the forward strand.
TAGTTATAGAGTAAATGTAATGATCGCGGGAAAGTTGCATACGTTTTGATAACAGTTTAACAAGTACTCGGTGAAATATAGTTGAATAGCTGCAGGCACGTTGTCATACAATTTACTAAGTAAGACCCTATATACGCGATGAATCACGTAAAACAAAGATGTTACTTCGCGTGTGTGTTCACGTACCTCGGTCACTGACAATCAGGTCTTGAACGAACGTTAGTCCGTTTTGTACGCCTGTACGTATTTCATATTTGAAGAATAAACGTCGATCGTATACGAATCGTTAAAAGCGCAATTAAAGAGCGCCGTTTCAAAGCGCCGTAAAACACGTAACAAAGCCTTCTTTTATCTCGTCATTTATGATCGTTTAATTTGAATTTAATTCACCTCGTTCGTTTATCAGAGCGAAATTATTTTGCCCCCTTTAACGCTTTGAGCCGGCTTTAATTTAACGAAGCGTTAGACTGACAGAAATTGTTCAAACATTTTGAAGTTTGCAAGCGACGGAATTTATACTACGGAATGCCAACTATGGCCAGTGTTATGAACAAATTATAGGTGCGCATGTACGGTATTTGGAATAGCTCAGCCAGCCAGCCTTACACTACCAACAATTCAGCATTGTTTCTCCATCGATCTTTCAACTTCCTCGCAAAAATCTAAAGCGTTAAACGAGTTAAATTGCGACCATGTGTATGAAGCACGAACAACGGTAAGTTTGGTCTCCTTTTTGCTTCGGAAGTATTTAAGAATTTACCGAAAGTATGGCCAAACCTCAAGCTATCTCAGAATGTCTACTATTTCTAGTAAATTGCATTCATCGGTAAAATGTATTCATTTACGATTAAGATGTACACCCTCGTGCATAATTATTTGTAGATTCGCGGAAAATAGGGTAAATGAGATAATTACTTAAATATTATCAGGAAACTGTTAAAACTATTCTACACTATTCTCTCATTTGGTATTTTCGATTGAGATAAATTGAGATTATAAAATCTTATTGTTAGATAGAATCTGTCTCCCGTAGGTTTTTTTATTTTCAATCAATTGCTTTATTATACATATAGAATATTGTAATATTATTGTATATTGTATATTATATTATATATATAATATAATAAAATATTAAGTAATATATACAATATCTTATATATATTATAATATTTATAATTGCTTTAGTATATAAATAATTTGCATAATATAAAATTATATTAATTAAAAATCATATTAATCTAATTACGCAATTGGTATAATAGTACTATTAAATTTTTTACACGTTGTTATTTGATTCCAGGTTTTAGATATAGAAACTTGTTTTGAGAGAGAGTTTTGTGAGAGTTAAGTCACATAAAGTTTTTTTAACGAATTGACGGCTGTTATAAATACAAATAGTTGATATAAATTTTCACGATACTTTGGTATTTTGCATGAACGCAACGTTTTGATCGATTAATATTTTCCTTCCTAATTTAGGTTAATTATCATGTTTTACATAAAATTTTAGGATACGTATAAACGGGGGTGTATATACATACATGATTAATAAAATGATTCTTGAAAAGAAAAAATAAAAGCGAATCTTATTTTATTTTATGAAACTATCCAAATTAAATGGACAGTAAAGGAAAGTAATAATCGATATCACGAAGATAAGATCGCGACAATGACAACAAACAAATCGTGACATTGTCCGCGTTTAAAAATACCGAAACAGAGGTTTCATAATTCGAAATTTCCAGCTAACACACGGCTACCTGATGTCTTTTCAAACTTATTTTTCTCAAAAACGAAGCCTTAAATACAACAATGTTAATCTCTTTTTTCGACTTACTTTTGCACTCGAACCATGACTTTTGACACATCCTGTACATACCATGTATCGACCAGCAAGTTGACTCAAATTCGCCGCGTACTCAGTGAATATTGGCTCCATTAAACAAGCTCACAACACAGAATAAACGATTTTAGAAGATCGTTATTAATGACGAAAATATATTTCCAAACAAAATTACGCAGCAGACCGATGAAAAAAAAAAAAAAGAAGGATGTTGCGCAGCAGACTACAAACGCGTTTCTTCAACGGTCCAAGCCAACGCTCATTAATCATTTCTCTTCGTATTATACGAAGGTCGGCGTTGTTGATGGCGCGGCAGGGCATGCAAGGACTCTGGAATCTCAAAGAAACCAGATAAGGACATCCCTGCTGCCTCGAAGGAAAGGTTAGTCGCGAGCACTTGTTACAAAATTTCTCGGAACAAAGGAGTGGCGCGTCATCGCTCGCAAAGGGCGAAATCGCGTCTCATTTCTTTTGTTTTCAACGTCTCGAAACGAAACTCAATAATGAAGTCCTATCGGAAGAAGGAGGGCGAGGAAAGGGCTGGGGTTACGAGACGTTCCCGCTTCGTTGACAAATTTTTCCCTTTAACTTACGGGAAAGTTTTCGCGAGTTGCGCGACCTGCCAGCTGGCGTGTGTGCGCGAAACAACGATTTCGTTTTTCCCATTTTCTTGATAAATTCCGACACTATCCAATGCCTTTATTACGTTGCGATAGAGCAAATGTCGAAAAACTGACTCGGTAACCTATCGGCGGTATTGCTATTGTCGACGTTGCTTGTTTGCTTGCAAGCTTGTTTGAACAGAAGATTCCTATTAAATTTTAATACACTTTTTTCTTAATAAACTTTCACATAATAAAAATTTATACGCGGAACTGGCACGTAAATAAATCGGTACGATGTTCCAGCCTATTTCGATAGTTCAACAAAGGAAGTTTCGATTTTCTCAGAAGATCCTTGACACAAAAGAAAGAATTTTCTACCGTGAAGGAGATTTCAAAAGCAAAAAGGTAAGAAGAAACGACATTACTTATGGAATTATTCGATAAGGATGTATATTATGAGAATAATGAAATTTGAATGATTGGATTCGGTGCCTCCGAAATTATGGTGCAAGCTGTCGGATAATAATTCTGAAAGCAAAAGTAAGTTGATAATAAAGAATAACATTTTTTCATTTAAGGCTTCGCTTTCAGAAAAAATGAGTTCGAAGATCGGGTGCTCATGCGCTAATTGTAAATTTTGTAGTACCCGACTTCTCTTTCTGCTCGTGTTGATGATAATTTAATTAGACGGGCAGAGCTATGTATATAGCAACGCAAAATGATTTTTAAAAAATAATACTCTTGTTCTTAATTATGAAACCATTTGCAGACACTGTGGAAATAATGTATACCAGTAACGATAGGAAGGAAATCGTGACATTGTCCACGTTTATAAATATTAACAAAAGTGCGAGGAGATGTCAAAGATCAGTTCAAACTCATCTTTTTTTCGAGAACGAAGCTTTAAGCGAAGAAATGTTATTCTTTCTTTTCGACTTATTTTTGCATATACAATCGCCACTCGACCGCTATCGCGATTTCGGAGACACACGGTATATCATTATAAAGTAGAATTAAATGTCGTTTTATTTTTTTTCTCTAGACTTGCTCCAGTTATAGTATCATTTTAATGATCTTGAATCAATCAATCGAAAATAATCTCAGTGCATTGAAACTGGAATTTTACGAGGTTAAATTACGAATGATTTCATCGATATGCCGAAAGTTTTTTCTTTAATTCTTGCTTCTTTATATTAATAAGAGTAGAGTGGTTTAATGGAACGTAATAAAATTATAATTCATAGCACTTAATACGGACAATGATAATGTATGAAATTTCGCAAATATATTCTATGATAATAAATTATTCACATATCGGATATATTTTATTACCTTCACTGGTAACATTTTTCGAAATACAATTTAACGATAGTTATAACAATAGTTCATTACTTTTTTGAATTTTTGATATCAATTGAGATCATAAAAGTTAGTATACAAAAATTACAAAAGGAACAATTAGAAAAGTCTGTAATTTTTTTATATTCCTCAATATACAACTATCATACAATTTGCATATATTGGCAAACCAAAAAAATCGATATTTTGACTTACCCCATTACCGATCCGATTTTCAATCTCTTAAACACGATGCAAAATATCTCGAGTGCGTATACAGGTCCATTGTTCAATTACTTACCTGAAACAGAAATATTCGACAAAAGATGAGTTTGTTTAATTTATAGACAAACCAACGTTAAAAAATAAAAAAAGGATGATAAAACGAATACACCGCAACAAATTAGAAAAATCCTTCTCGTCGATAATTTCGCTGATGTTCCATGGCGTGGATTTTACGGCTAAGGAAGGTTGTAACGGAATCGCATAAAATAAATTCAGATTCATCGAATCGCGGCCGTTTTACTACGCGCATAAAATACCAATTTGCGATACGTCAAGGAAGAGAGTATAAAGCAAGAAGGAAACGACGGTGGCGTCGCCGTCAACTTATCCCGTGTTTCGTGCGAGCAAGCGATATTATAAATTGCAGATGCGAAAAACACGATACCCTGTGCCTTGTATTCGCGAAACAAGTTCACGGAATTGGAAGTTGCACGTGTGTGACCGTGCGCGCTCGCGACATGAAAGGATGACAGGTAGGAAAATACATGCTTCCTGGCGACTACATAATTGTATATGCACAGTCGAAACACGCGAGACACCACGCCGAACGATTCTTCAGTCGTGCACAAGCAACTGACAACGTTGTCAAAAGCAATGGACATTCAAACGTCAATGTGCACGCTTCGTGTAACGTTTTCTAAATCATTTGCCACTTCTTCACTTGAGTTTGCCACATCGTTACTAAATTTCTGATAGGGTAAGGGTACAGCTATTTCGGTCATTTTTCATCAGAAGGGTATTTGAGGCAAGCTAAATAATTTGTCTAGATTTTGGATTCTTCGATCTGTCGTTCTTTTCTCATCGATGACTGTTGCAGCGCAACGATACGAACGTAAAGCTATCGAGTCTTTAGAAATAGTTTGAGTAATCGTTTGAGTATTCGAGTCGTTAGAAATAGTTTCTAAGCAAGGAAATCCCAACGACGCGCAGTTTCCTCAAATCAATGTGCTTTTTCTTTCCTTTCCTTTAACTTGGCGCGCTTTATTATTTTATTAACTGCGTTAGTTTTTAGGACGTTTGAACATCGCATGCGGTCACCTGAGGCTCTGTGGCTACTATGGTTCTCCATTTTCAAAACATGTATTCACCGATTGCTTACTTTCTCTCTTTCCACCCTTCCCATCCAGAGAAAATGCCGTATCAAAAAATTTGAATGCCCAGCCCCAGTAATTTGTCTAACTTCAATCATTTTCTTCGCCATCTGTCTGTAATAGAGTTTGGACGAGCAAGCGCACATTTTTTCTACAAATCCACGAGCCTGTCCTGGTCTTTTCCGAATCGTCCGTACGCTCCAAGCAGATTTGAATTGCATTAACACGTTGACTGCTTCGCATGTTTTCAATGAAATCTCCTTCAGGCCGCGAGTGTAGTATAGATTATTCCGACCAAATGGTTTCTTATGCCATCACAATTAGAAAAAGAATCAAATGATACCGAAAACTTGGCATTCAACTCCTTCTGGGAATTTCTGTTGTAAACGCTTTGACGGTTTATTATTAGCTGCAAAATTATTAGGGTTGTCTGAAAATACAAAAAATCCTTGTCTTCGACGGAGTCAGCATAATATCGCCGTTCGGAAAAATGATTCCGGAAGAAGCATTAGACGCGCATGCAAACTCTGTTTTATATGTCGGGTTAACATTAAGATTTAAGGCGCGTAACGATTCTTCGTTTGAGTTAGCCATCGTTTTACGAGACAGAGATTATATTTACGCGAATCTACAAGATTTTACAAAATATTATGAATATTGAGTTTAATCAATGATAAGATTAACAGACGATAAGTTTAACTAATAATTAGATTAAAGAATAATAAGTTTAACGAACAATAAGAGGTACGAATAATATGTCTTACGAATAATAAATTTAACGAATAATGAGATTAACGATTGATAGGTTTAACGAATAACGAATTTAATTAACGCTATTAACAATGTTTCCGGGGTTCAAACGAATCCACGGTCAACGGGATAACTCTTTACTATGCGTAGAATAATTTTAAACACAAAAATACGATTGCTAAGACACTCGGTAAATTGGTCGATGTATCACTTTCCAAGGCGATCACACGAATCAATATCTGATGAAAATCTTTTTCGCTATACGACTGCATTTGTTTGTTATATGCTCGCTGGAGACATCGAGAAGGTTCCAATCGTCGTTGCTAGGCAATTTCTGTCAAAAGTTTGTTGTATACTCTTTGGAAACATCGAGAAAGATCCAAACGCCGTTGCTAGGCAGTTTCTGTCTCGAGATTGATTCCTAATACAACGTGTGTCCCATTATATCGACATCTCTAAAGTACAATTCTATGTGATTTCTAGGAAGAACAATACAACCGATCCACACCTTCGTCAGGCAAAACGTTTATACCGTGACCGTGGCTACTGTTCGGCGACCAGTTGTCACCTCGAACCCACTTTCGCTTTCACAAATGTCAAACAATTACAAATGACAATTGCTTAATTACAGTTATGATAAAATCTAGGCTAAAGCATTAGAAGGCTTCCTCAAAATTGCAAAGGGAAGGCTCCGGTTTTCCTTTCATCTCCGACATATAAATAAAAGACATCGAATGGACTGAACAAAGACACAAAAGAATTTAAAGAAAATAACAACTTATTGTCCAAATTATCCCGACCAACTTCAGCTTTGTATACAATGCTTTAAATTTGTTGAGTTCTAAATAATTTTCTTAATAAACCATTCTCGTATTACGGGTGATGCGGCCCGATCAGAAACTTTGCTGTCATCCGAATATCGATGTCGCTTATTTGACTTGCGAAGGATCGTTGTAGGTATTTGAAAAGCTATTCCAGAGGAAATAATAAAACTATTGAATTGTTACGAAAGTAATACGAAAATGGTTTATTAAAAAAATTATTTAGAACGTAAAACTTTAAAGCATTCTATACATAGCTGAGGTTGGTCGGGACAATTTGGACACCAAGTTGTTGTTTTCTTTAAATTCTTTCGTGTCTTTGTTCGGTCCATTCGACGTCTTTTATTTGCATAACATAGTTTGCATGCGCGTCTAATGCTTCTTCCGGAATCATTTTTCCGAACGGCGATATTACGCTGACTCCATCGAAGGCAAGGATTTTTTGTATTTTCAAACAACCCTAATAATTTTGCAACTAATAATCGTCTAAATATTCTAATATTTATATTTTTCCTTGTTGTAATTTTGTAAACCGTCAAAGCGTTTACAACAGAAATTCCCAGAAGTAGTTGAATGCCAAGTTTTCAGTATCATTTGATTCCTTTTCTAATTGTGGTGGCATAAGAAACCATTTGGTCGGAATAATCTATACCACACTTTCCTTCATTATATTCAACAACAGCTAGTAATTTTAATATTGCGAACAAACGAAACGGGAGATCATTCTTGAGACCACCACTTGAGCGACTCGCATTACTAAAATATCGATGGGATTACCCAGCAGAGAACGCTTGGTAGTGCAGGACGGGTGGCCTGACGGAGATTTCATCAAGAACACGCGTGGCAGTCAACGTGTTAAAGAGAGTATTCTAGTGTAGAACACGTTTTCGAAGAGAAGCGTTTTTGTTATAAGGGACGTTCTTCTTTCTTTCCTTTGAAGCATCGTTTAATATCATGTGCAACTACTAAAGGAATTTTTACGCTTGTGTTATTAAACATAATATATCATATTTGGAGATTTGGAACGCTACTGTTAAATGTTAAGCGTTTGTCAACCATCGATCAGCAATCCTCAACATAGTCGGTTATAACTAGCCAAAACTTCGAAAAATTGTTAGTCTTACTTGTGTCGTATAAATGTATATTGGACCAATTGTTATCAACTTGCAAGTGCACTTAGTATTTTTATAAAAATAATGAGTTATTCACTGGCCGTTAATTCTGAGTTTGAAGCGAGCATCCACAGAAAGTTTCTTCCAACGTAGAAAATTACTTTGCTCACAACGCAGAACATTCTTCGTAGAAGTTTCTTCTTTTCTTTACGTCATTAAACTATCGGCATTGAAGAAAATTCGACCAACCAATCCGAATCCTACTTGTATAACCCATTACATACTTTCATTCCAAGATTGTTTAAATTTATTATCGCTAAAACTACCCAATCTCGGCCACAATTATATTGTATTTTTCGTAGTTACTTAAAAGATCCAAGTGTTTTGTATCATTATATTATTATATATTATTATTAATGTTATTATTGAGACATAAACACCGTCAATGTAAAGAGGAGTTTTCTGGATCGGAAAAATATTTAAATCCAGTTAATTAATTTCCTGCAACCAAGATCTAACTAAGATATTCAAAAATCCAAGTGTTTCCTCTTTGTAATAAATAAAATCTTTGAAAAGTGTTACGAAAGGGTGAAGAAATGGGATAATACACTTTATGATTGTCGAGCAACGTATCACGGTTGCAAAGATTAATTTAATCCCACGGGATCGCTCAACCATTATTGGGACAAAAGTTGCTGGCTCTTGAAATAAAAAGCAAGTCGTCCGATCCATTTTTCTCGTTCCACTCGAGCGACCAATATTTTAAGCACCATCGAAATTTCGTTTCAGAAACAACAAATCAGGAAACTTTCTACGGTCAGGCGGCGTTCATTTATCCCACAAGTTCAAATCAAATTTATTCTACAGGCTCTTCGGCTATACGTTGCTAGTATTCGTGCGACGAATATAGAAAAAACCGCACTTATACTTCCTTAATTAATCGAATGCTTCGGGACCGTGGCGTATCAAGTAGAATTAACTAGATTTCATAAATTGGTTTTCGAAGGGGATTAAAGTTATCGAAGCATAAAGCGAAGTGAATTTTCCTTCGATGTTTCCACTCCGATATATCTTTTTCCCATCGAACAATCACATTATGTAAAATAACTTATACGCGGTTGAAAGGACTTGAAAAAAATGCGATAGAATAATAAAATGTACATAGATAAAATAAATATCGGTCGTTGTAAAATTATCTCACGACGATGCACTGTTGAAATTATCTGATAGAGGAACGCGTGGATGAATTTGTAATAAAAAGATATATTTAAGTATAAATACAAGTATAGCGTATGTTGATCCAGATCCTCACTCTCTCAGTGTTACATTACAATAGAATATGATAGGGAGCACGTTGATACATTTATAGCAAAGAACATTACCAAACGATCAAGCTTGGTGAGTAACTCTAGCTGAAGGTTACAAGAAACAGCAATAAACATCTGCTTATAGCTCTTTTGTTTCTAGATCTTGCAGCCCAAAAACAACATTCGTATTCAAGGACACAATAATATGGACTTGTCCCTTTTTCTGATTTCTTTTTTTCTTTTTTTTGTTTTTTTGCTTCACTGAATTCTATTTTCTTCTTACCGGCGGTGTCCAGGTCACAGGTATACAAAAGAAAAGGATGTAGTGTTTTCCTTGAAGTAATTGCTTCAACACACACCAATCACGATTTAATATTATTCATCGCGCTATTTCGCGCGTTATAGTAGTCGAGCATTGTGGTATAATAACGACGCATCTCGTGCAGCGGAATTTAGCAAAGGTGCGTATATATAAATTTGTAAGGAATGGAAGATTTAAAGGAGCGAAGTTCCTCTTAAATCCAACTTGAGTTTTCCTTAATAGAATTCTTGGCAGTAACCCCAAGTTCCCTAAAATATTGAAAGCGAAACTACTTCTATCGCGCGATATTTCAAGTCTCGACGCTGAAACTATCTTTCATATACTTTACATAAGCTCTCAGTTCTGAGCAATTCTCGATAGCTTGCAACTCATCTACTGGCGCACTTAAAAACTTCAAAGCGTATAGACTTAACCTGCACAATTTCACTAACAAAAGATCCTTAAACTTCTTTTCTATCTATTGGGTTGGCAACTAAGTGATTGCGGATTGTGTCATTAAGTGGTAATGACACAATTACCACTTAATGACAATTACACATTACCACTTAATGACACAATCCGCAATCACTTAGTTGCCAACCCACCAATACAACCTACGCACGCAACGTAGCCTTACGCATCTACTTGTCGTTACGACTCGTACGCTTATTGTTAAGTTATAGTGTACGAATTTAACATTAGGTTTACGGGTGTTTCTTATATACCTATCACTACGATCACCCGTAAAATTGACGGGCTAGCTGATTTCATAAACAATCCGTTTTTCAAAGACAGTGTGCAAAAGTTTCAGTTATTGTAGACATTTCCCATTATTCTCTCCGCTTATTGTAAGTATTTACAATAGGGTAATTGCATTTCAGTACAGTATTTTCTTATTTTCTCCAATTTCCCTTTTCTAGCAATCATGAGCAAATCCAGGAGATATAATAAGATATTGAACAAAATTGTCAACATCAATGAAGATTGTTCTGAGGATACCTCCGAAGAAGATCAGTATGATAGACATAGATAGATAGCGATAGGTATGTGAAGGATTGATCTTTTCGGATATCACGAAATAATGTAGACAAACTGTTTTTGTGAGCAATTTGTTAAATACATATTTTGTGTGTGGAAATTAATTCAATACAAAGCACAAGTCCAGGTATGATAAATCTCACGAAATAAATACGCGTTATCTCTAGAAACTCCGTATATACTTCTTATGCGTCCGAATGCTTCTACTGCGATCGATGAACTTTATGCTCGTCATTTCGTCTGTTTATTTATACTGGTCGGGGGACAGTCATGATACTCCGAAACAAAACAACAACAGGATTTGAATTGTCCTGCTCGCGTGCCGCTACAGGTATACTACATACAGATTTTACAAATTAGAAAGCCTAGGAAAAAATAACTGTGTGTTAAATTCTTTGGGTGAAATGATTAATTTACGATGCAAAATGGTTAAAATTAATCCTATGGTTTTGGGGGTATTTCATTTCAGTTTTACATCTGTCAAAGTGACGGGTCCTGTAATCCTAGTGTTAAAAAGATAGTGGAGCATGTCGAAACTGCAGAAAGTGACGAAGCTATAAACAAGAAGACGCGCTAATCAACGATGGTTTATTAGTTTTCATTCTGGAAATATCTCGCTGGAAAATAAACAACAATTAAATAGCCGAACGTTTATAAATGAGAATTAAATCAAATGGGCTAGCGATGAATTCCTAGACTCCATGGAGCAACAATTGTCCGCGAGAGATGTTAATCGATTGAGCTTCTGATTTCTGTATTATTAGACCTGTTACGTGAAAATAAAATTTTTGCTTGTCTATTAAAAATAGAAGATAGCTTTAACAAGCACGAGAAGCATAATTACGAGTATAATCGTAATGTATAAAATCAACAGAATAAGTAACATCATAGCAATCGATATTTCTAAAATGTTCAAGAATAGACACAGTAGCCGGCTCGCGAAACGATTTTACGTTTAAGTGCAGGAACTTTTTAAGAACTTGTTGTGCGAAACATTAGGAAATTTCGTTAGCGTCATAACGGAAGACAATTATTGCGATGACATTGGAAAAATTTGAAACCAGAATGGTTCCAAAAATGTACACAAATATTACGAAAAATTTATTGCAAAATTACACTCAGTAAAAAATTAGTACGTAACATAAACAGTGGTCTCAAACACAGAATTAACGATAGAGATGGTTTCAGAAAATACTACACGTAGCCGGCAAAACTTCTACAGTCACTTAACAGTCTAAGAAAGATTGGCAGTGAAAAACAGAGGTTTCTTGCCACTACTGGAAGCTGATTTGCGGATGCTGAAGGAAGCAGCGGGTCTGCATGTTAATCATCCGGAAAACAAATCCGAAGATCGAAGTTGGCCGTCGAGGTGAAACGATAGACAAGAAAATCGAAGGCCGACAGCGAGACGATTTTCAGAAGCGGATAATTTGAGGCACAGAGCGCGTCAGGTGCATATGCGCCGGTAAAGACGTTACGACTTCCGACGGCGCGTATCCACGACAGCGAGTTAGAAGAGAACGTTTTCAACGAAACGTATGGACTCCGTGTTTCTTCTTTCTCTTTCTGATCAAGGCAACGTTCAGCCGACGAGTGTAGCTTTCGCACAGGCTGCAGCTCGCGGGGAGACGCGAAAATCGATGCCGGCAGCTTGCGAAAGGAAGGAAAGAGAGAGAGAGAGAGAGAGAGAAAAACGAAGAGAAGAGACGAACTGCTCCTCCACGTCGTCTCTCTTCCGTATGGTATCACGACCCCTACCCATCTACCTGTCCGCTGCAACAGAGGCTAAAGCACGCCAGCACAGTCCACCGAAAATCTCAAAGCGGTAACTTCGTTTGAGGTCTCGCCTCGACAAGGTCGCTGAATAGTCCGTGTCATAAGCCTATTATAGTGTTTTAATTGCATCCATTAGCGGTCCCTGCCTTCTGCTATATATTCTTCAACCCTGCACTTCCTCTTTCTTCCTCGTCAGCTTGCTTCTCCTTTCGTGCTCCAGGCAACAGACACAGAAGATACGTCGACCCGATGGTCGGCTTTAAAGGCACTGTTAACTTTAATACTTTCTGTCGCCAGCGACAGCTTTGGGAATTTCGATTCGACGCTAACGGTGGTCGATTTTAATTCGATCTCATCCTTTCTTTTACTTTTGAGGCTGCGTCAATCCACACGGCAGACTGCGGGCAACAATACTTTGACTTTGGAAAACTTCTTGTACGAAAATGTTACTTATCTGACATTATCGGGTCACAAGAGTCTCGCTGTATGTCAAGTAATGATCACGTTATTGAAAAAGAAATGAGAAAAAGAACAAGTGTTACAACCGTCCCTGACACCGAATCGGCTGTAACACTGCGTGGGGCGGATAGACACTCGTTTTAAACAATTTTCCAGAGTCAAATATTTATCGATTTAAGTTATGACATTAAGTTAAAACAAAAGGAAAGGTTGTAAGCAATTATTGGGAATCGCGATTGTGACAAATATAAGAAACATTTTGATCGGTACACTTTTCACGTGCCTAATCCTTACACTTAGCACATCGCAAGCATTTTTCGTTTGGCTTCCTCGTGTTATGGAATCCCTGCACACCTGACAATAGCATTCTTCTTTACCTTCTTCGTCGCTAGATTCATTATTCCCCTTTGTATATCTGTTACGACCGATTCTGACTATGTTTCGAATTTAAGTTATAAATTTTGACTAACGAGACGCCTGAGACTGCCAAGTAGCGATCGCCATTGCTTGAAAAGAAGCCAGATTGAAGGTTAAAAAATAGAAAAGGCAATTACTTGTAGAGCAAATACTTGTATTACAATTTAAAGACAGTAAGAAAAAGTTACTTTAGTGTATAGAAAAGTTATTGTCTTCGCTATATACATGTTTATTGCATATCTGTATTGTCTAACATGGACGGGTATATTCCAAATTCGTGATGAATTCATTTTTCACCGTATATTCAACACAAATGTTGACATCTATTACACGTTGTGAGATATTTCATCACCGTATGTGTCACATTAGTTAGCCTCACAAAAGGCGATGTACATATACATATGTACAATAAATTAACACTAGAACTACCGATAGTTAACACGAAGTTATTCCTACCAAAACCAGTCAAAATGACTGGTCTTTAAAAAATACATAATAATAGAATATTTTTATATTTATTGATTTATTACTTTCCTACAGAAGAAATTCAATGTCATGTAATACATTTTTGGTATTATTAATCCCTAAACGAAAGTTGACACATTTATAAAATTGTAGAACATTTTGAACCATTTTGACTGGTGTGGTATTTCTAATGTTAGCATTTAGCGATCAATCTGGAATTTTCTTGATAACTGATACCATCATATCGAATGATACGCAGTAAAAATTTTAAAAACGTGTGGGAAGTTGTACAAAACGAGGAAACTGGTTAATTGGGGTTCGTTAAATAGATTGCAGAATCTTTTTACACTTTGACAAGTATCAGTCATTTTGACTGGTATTGGTATAAGTAGCCTTGATACGAAATTATTTTGAGTTTGAATACATAAAAAACAAAATAAAATTCAGTTATATTTTAGTTATCGTTATTAAAGTCATTGCATCATCGCGGAAAGAAAATATAACATGGATTAGGAATTTTAAAACAAAATTGTAAAACCAGTCAATTTGTCTGGTGTGGTAGTTCTAGTGTTAAATAAAAATTTCTCGCGATACTTACGTAAAAAATAGAACAGTTAGATTTCACGTTACATATACATAAATTATAAATTAATGCGCTGACAGAGTTTAAGATGTTTGTATCGTTTATAACATCGTTGTATATGGCACTTGTTAATATTTATCAGATCCATTAATTTTTCCTTATCAAGTTTCTAAAACGACGATTACATGTGGCACTATTAATATAGTGTAGCACTGCTAATAACTTTAGCAATGTACTAAACTATAGTGAAAACCATATAGTTTGCATTCATAAATTGCCCTTAATCTATAACTTTCAGACTGTAGAACCAGGTCGCGATACCGATAGCGCAATATATAGACTGATTATCGATATATGGGCCAATTTGACCGTGCCTAACTCTTAATAGAGATCTAAAACAAACATGATATCGAATCCATAATTGCAACATATTAAACGCAAACAATCGTTGGCCAAACGAATATATTACGTATCATGTATTATACTATGCTTGACAGAGAGGAATTATGATAAGTTACTGCGATATCACTAGATATAATTCGTTAATTAATTTATATTTATTTATTTATTTATTTATTCGATAAGAGTAATTAGTAGAATATATTACCTTTATTATTCGTAACAGAAATATATTATACTGGTGAATAAATATATCAGTTTCATAATTGTGACGAAAATAAATTACCAAAGTATACTTATATATAAAGTTTAGTAAACGAATTTTTCAAGAAAACAAACAGTACAAAATACATATCATATACATATGGTTCGTTAATTTATTTCAGCAGAAATATGTCCATATATATTGTTAAATCAAAATATCAATGTTGAAACTGTAAAGAGAATAAATTTCTAAAATGTATATGCAGTTCGATAAATTAACCGTTGGAATAAATTTTATTTCAATGGAAAAACAATCGTTCCACATAAATCTTAAAATTAATCCTGTCGATATAAAACATGAAAGCTCGTTTTCACTTTTGACGGATATTTTTTACACCTGTGTTTCTTCCATTTCCAAGCATAAAAATGATCAATCGACAGTCAGTCGAAAAACTATCGTAAATGCTGTAAATCGACTACGAAGACAAATAATCTGTCGACTATAGCAAATCCTATCCGAGCATTCTTCGTGCATATGAAGCTATCCTCGTGAATAAAAGTTCGTGCCAATGGCTGCATATTACCATCGTTGGAAACGTAAGTTAAAAAAATGTCACGTACAGGGTAAACGATGGTGTTGCGTTTCACGAAACATGACCAGTCGGCGGGAAAAGTGAAAAGGCGCTCACGCGTGAGTACTACTTACACACTTTTCCTACCAGATAACATCGCCAAGTTTGCGAGATGTATAGATTGCAAATAAGCCATTGTTCGCGGAGTTACGAAGACACGTCATTCTCAAACAAAAGCCTTTGATAAACAAATTGAAGACCTTGGCGCAGAAACCGGATAACCGCAGATTTTGAAAGTTGTGAGAAACTGAATAAAATTGAATTAAATACGACTTGTTTAAGCAGTCGCGCTCGTATCTTGCTTTTAAAAAGGTATAATGCGACAAATGATATCAGAAATGATGTTCCTTACATTCTTGAAAAATGTACCTAGGAAATCTGTTCCGATACTTGGACTTGCCTGGTTCTTGTACCAAAATGTTGGGTCTTTGAAATGGAATATTTTATTTCGTCGCGTCTTTCCTTTGCTTCGCTTTCTTTCGTCTTCCAGTTTCGTCGATAGACCACTGACATCCGGCTGATCCTCTCTCGTTGCCACATATTTCCTTTCCAATGACTTTTACGACACTTGTTCATCCTGAGATATTTTGAATCGATGAGAAGAAAGACACGCAATTAACAGAATACACAAAATGTTTACTAAGCGTTCGAAACGCATTGGCTGACAGATAAACGTTACATTAACGCTATATTTTAAAACAAAAATCACATCTTCCCAAAGGTTACACTGCGTAGCTACAAAAACTGTCATGAACGCATTAGACTTGTCTAATTCTTCTACCAACCAATCGGCAATGTCTAAAACTTCAACAAGTACAATTTTTCTAAAAGGTGGATTTGCCTAGCTTTTACACCAGGATCTTCAACTGTAGAAACGAAACTTGAACTAAAAAATGATTGCTCGAATGTAAAATTTTGTGCAATTTAATGCCGAAGATCTTAGAAATAGCTAATAAGCTGCACATAATTGTTTTACTGTTATTAACCTGTTCGGGTTCTCATTTTCCAGTAGACACAGTAAATCACATTGTTCGTAGCTCTCTTTTAATTTGATCATTTCAAAGAATCTATATTTTTGTAGAAAACTCGTACACTACAAACCTGTGTATTTTATTATTATGTAACATTAATTTTCTCATATTATGAGCAATATGCTTTGTCGCGTTGAAAATAATTTTTCAATCATAGTTGCGTTCCACTTAGCTAGCAAATAATCTCATAAAATCTTCGGATAATTTACTTTGTTCGTAATTTCATCTATAAAAAATAAACCCCAGACGCCATGAGAAGTCACGCAGCTCCATACCATAACGCAAGCAACCTCCGTACGTTACTTTAAACGGTTTCTTCCGGGCTCTACTCAGTCGCTAAAACCTTCTCCTCTTAAAATTGTTCGACAGCTTTTTGCACTCACAATTTCATTACAGCATTTTACGGATATGTACTGTACACTTTTCGTCCGTATGGTGTTGCATTCTTTTTTATTTCTTAACAACTGTTCTTTCTTGCCAAGCGATAACGCTATCGAAGAATGTAAATAAACTGAACTACGTATTTCGTTATCGAGATACAAAAGATATATTAAAATAATGCAGTGCTGTGAATAAATTATAAATTCAAACACATTTCCTGCATTTTTTCTTCGATATTTCCAAGAAAGCGCTGATCGTGTCTGGATACGATAAGCGAAATTGTTTTTGTAAAGTGTAGATTGAACGCTATGGGATATCAGAAGATATTACATGACAAATTATTGCTTCTCGTAATCGAAATAGAAGAAAAGAAAACAGTTTTTCAGAAAGACAATGCTCTTATTCACACAGCTGCCATTACCAAAACGTGGTTTTAGGATTGCGGAATAGAATTATTACCAGACCAAAATCGAGTCCCGAGTTGAATCTTTCTAGCGAGAAAAATTTACAATCAGGAGAAGACACCTATAGAAAATATTGTTGATCTTTGGAAAAAGAATAAAATAAGGAAAATAAGGAATAAGGAAAATAAGAATATAAGGAAACTCTAAATAAGTTAGGGGATAGTGTATCTAACAGATTAATAAAAGTAATCGGAGATGAAGAAAAATCCATTAAATATCGAATGAAAACGTAAGAAAATTAACATTGAGTTTAGATTTGTTCATAGCCAGGAACACAGCTTTAAAATAAAATTACATTTTTTCCAGACGTCTTGTATCATATTATAATATGATATTATATAAAAGAATTTTTTAATTCTTGTTTTAATATCATGAAACATCTAAAAATAAGGTTGAGTTTATAATTATTCACGGCACTGTATATATTTTATAAAAGTTTATCACACAAACGAGCAACATAAGAAATGTTTTCACGACTTAAAAACAAATAGATATTTCAATTTCTTCAAACTTAAATTCAAAATAAAATTCTACATTATATTGATAAAGAAAACGTTAAACAAATTCTTAAAATTCCCTGTCGTAGCCGGCAGCGAAAAATAGAATTCAATAAAGTAAATTGCTTGGAAAAAATTTGTAAATGAAATGTTACAACATTCGCAGCGTGCAAACTTGAAAGAAACCACTTCCACCAGATAAATATTTCATTATGCAATATAAAAAGAATGTCTGTTTCATTCGAAAAACAGAATAAACGGCGAGGCTTTCTAAATTGTTGCATAAATTGCTCGGCAACGAGTGCAATGCGTCTCCTTGCTGCGTAGTCAACGCATTCCAATATATCAAGCGACTGTTTGAGTAAAAGTAAATATAAAAAGAATAATAAAATAATAATAAAAAGTAAGTGTAAAAGTGACTGAAAAAAGTGTCGATATCTAACATTATTTTCGGACGTTGTGCCAACCGGTAAAAACAATAGATGATGGGGCGATTCGTTATTGCATTTATTCGCAATTATTTCCTGCAGAAAATCGGATGGACTATAGCTAGTTTCCATTATATTATCGACATCATTACAGTCCTGAAACTCATACAATATACGTATCGTTATACGTTGAAACTTAGACTTCCTCTACTGTTACAATATGCTTCGTACACTCGATATTAACTTGTTACGTCGATGTGCATTATCCTTTAAATATTACGACAGACACTTGCATTTCCTTGCTCTGGGAAAGAATTTAAAGTAGTATTTCCTTAACACGTCGAGTCAAAAAGCTTTAGGTCAATTGTCACCTGCAATGTGGATAAAAGACTATCTAACGTAGCGTAAGATACCAAATTTGGTCGAAAGCTTTCTAGCATTTATCCAAAACTGAATCAATTTTTTAATTTGATAGAATTCGTATAATTGCAATGAGCGCTTGGTAACGAAGATTTGTAATCGATGTTTTATAAAAGTTCATACTAATGGAGTAACAAATATATAGGGTAAAGGATGCGCTTTTCAGTTGATAAAAAGCGTGTTGCTAATTTCGTTCCCCTAACTTTAATAAGAAAATGTTTATATTATTCGCTTTTTATGCGCTCCAAATATGTTTCATTATAAAACTATATACATAAGACTAGTCTTTTAATGCAAATTTTTTAGTTAGCTATAAACACAGCGTACATGTGCACAACTCATAGCATCATCTGAAACACGCGATGCGCCTAACCCACTGTTCTACCTTCGGATCGTTCGAAAATTGATCGTCAGCTATGAAACAGGCCACATTTTGATCTCCTTCGCTTTCACTCGATGACTCTATTCCGAATTCTTTTGTGAAAAACGTATTCGTAATTTCTTCCCCGGGTGTCTACGTAGGGGGATGGAATTAGTTAGACACAAAGGCATTTTTTAATATAATTGTCAGTTCTAATGGATAAGTAACGAAACGAAATGGCCATTTCGAAGTATGAAAATGGAAGCAATATACTACGTCTCATAAAAAATAGAGGTACGTACTTCACACACATGTAAGCAACGCACTACTCGAGAAGAAACAATGCTTTGCAAAAGACTCTGGAAACAACAATATTTCTTTGTTTCTGCCGTCACTTAACTAGCGGCATTTCTACTTTAAATTCCAATTGCCGTTTACAGACTGCATCGCTTGACAACAAAAGATTGGTCATGGGACGACATTTGGACCACTTGTCCTAATTTCTACATCGTATCACGTTATAGAGAGTTTTTAACGTAGACTTGTAATCGTGAAAATCTTTCTCTGCTGGATTGGCATGGAATTGTAATATAAAGAACGTAACTCGTTACTGGGCAGTGAAAAAATAATAGCAACTAGTGATTTACGTATCTTTTTGTCTTATGTATATAGTCTGTCACGCGAGAGCACAATGAATGCGCGGTGTCTTCGTGAAAATTTATTTCTCACTTAAAATGCATGTAAAAGCTTCTGATGTATATACAAACTACTTATTTCTGCAAAAATGTATCAACAGATTTAGCGTACGTATAAACTTGTTAGGAAAAGATTTTTCACTCTGGACAAACGATGAATTATATAAGAGGAACTTACGAAAAACAGATGATAATACAAAACGTTCATCGGACTAGATATCGTATAATATTTCACGGAAAGTACTTTTAAATTGAATGAATCAAACGCGCGTTTGCAGCAAATGTTACTGCTTCCCCTTTAGAGCTACGTCGTAGAAGGTAAACGTTCGAATTTTCTGGATTTGATGGCCGTAACGAGGCTACAAACTTGACCGATTTTCTCCTAAAGTTTTCTCCCTCAGAGGTATAATTAGCTAACACCCTGGCAAAGGTCAGCTAAAGCACCGCCTATCAAGTCACAACTTGGATGTAAGTCGATATCGTCCCTCCCATGCAATTTCAAACACCTTAATATCAATTAATTCCTACCTCTTATTAGTTAACCCCATTATTCCTCATAACGTTTAGAAAAGAAATTATAGCGTAGCTGTAATTGCTTTACTTCTCTACACTTTATTTTTTACTAACTTTTCCGTCTATTTTCGACAAACTAATACAATTCTGTGCATGAACTTGTAATAGAAAAATATATTGAAATAAATAAAGATATAAATATAAGTATAAGTATAAATATAAGTTTATGCTGATCCAGGTCCTCACTCTCATAGTGTTACAATACAATATAATCGATAGGGAGCACGTTCATATATTTATACCAAAAAAGTTAACCTTATAGCTCTAGCTAAAGGCTACAAGAAACATAAATAGAAATGTATTTAGAGCTTCTTTGTTTCCAGACCTTGTAATCCAAAACATAATTTATATTCAAGGGCACAATAATATGGACCTCTCCTTATTTAGAATATTTTTTGGTTTTACTAAATTCTGTTTTCTGCGTAACAGCGGTCTCCAGATCACGGATATACAAAAATAACGATGTAGAGTTTTCTCTCCAAGTAATTACTTTAACAAACATCAACGAAGTGCGTACGTCTGAAGCTCTCTATTGATCACTTTGTAATTTCTAGCCAAATGCAAAAGCGTTGAATATATGTCGAAGACTTTTTAAATTGAACAAAATTATCGTCAAATTATGAAAAGTTAAACGAAACAAGATATTTTAAATGGCGATTAAACTTCTATTTCAAGGAATTTAGCTTTCAGTAATTTGTAATTATAGTTCTACATTAATATAGGATACACTGACCCATGAACTTCATAAGCATTTAGTAATGATCAATCTCGTTTTGCGCTATAGGAATCAATTTGTCTCGTGATACGAATAAGCTTTTTGGTAATATAACTTCGTATTGGTAGGTTCAATCGTATTCAAAATTACTTACTCCAAACTTTCTAACTTTTCTAAGTGCATACATTGAGGTTAGGAAATAACTTATAATTAGACTCGCGTCATTATCGCTTATCTTTCTATATTCTATATTCTGCATGAAGCATGCCGCACTGCGTTTACGCTACTTTAAATTGTAATTAATACTTCGAAAAGCTGTGCTTAGGTTTGCCAGTAATCCCATTTAATACCCTATATCGGTAGTATATCGGTATATTAATATCAGTATGTTGATATTAATAACATATTGATATTATTTATTCGGTATATCAGTATCAGTGCATTAATACCCTTAATATAACAATATATAATATCTTCTTATTATTAATACTGTATATCGGCATTGGCAACTTCTTTACCAAAAAGAGCGTCTCAAATGATCAGGCGTCAAATGATTCGCTTATGACAAAGGGAATCTTAGTCTGATTGAGGTTAGGTTGGAGTTTGGTTAAGTACATACGTTGAGGTTAGGAAATAACTTATAATTAGACTCGCGTCATTATCGCTTATCTTTCTATATTCTATATTCTGCATGAAGCATGCCGCACTGCGTTTACGCTACTTTAAATCGTAATTAATACTTCGAAAAGCTGTGCTTAGGTTTGCCAGTAATCCCATTTAATACCCTATATCGGTAGTATATCGGTATATTAATATCAGTATGTTGATATTAATAACATATTGATATTATTTATTCGGTATATCAGTATCAGCGCTTTAATGCCCTTAATATAACAATATATAATATCTTATTATTATTAATACTCTATGTCGGCATTGGCAACTTCTTTACCAAAAAGGGCGTCTCAAATGATCAGGCGTCAAATGATTCGCTTATGACAAAGGGAATCTTAGTCTGATTGAGGTTAGGTTGGAGTTTGGTTAAGTACATACGTTGAGGTTAGGAAATAACTTATAATTAGACTCGCGTCATTATCGCTTATCTTTCTATATTCTATATTCTGCATGAAGCATGCCGCACTGCGTTTGCGCTACTTTAAATCGCGATTAATACTTCGAAAAGCTGTGCTTAGGTTTGCCAGTAATTCCATTTAATATCCTATATCGGTAGTATATCGGTATATTAATATCAGTATATTGATATTAATAACATATTGATATTATTTATTCGGTACAGTATCAGTGCATTAATACCCTTAATATAACAATATATAATATCTTATTATTATTAATACTCTATGTCGGCATTGGCAACTTCTTTACCAAAAAGGGCGTCTCAAATGATCAGGCGTCAAATGATTCGCTTATGACAAAGGGAATTTTAGTCTGATTGAGGTTAGGTTGGAGTTTGGTTAAGTACATACGTTGAGGTTAGGAAATAACTTATAATTAGACTCGCGTCATTATCGCTTATCTTTCTATATTCTATATTCTGCATGAAGCATGCCGCACTGCGTTTACGCTACTTTAAATCGTGATTAATACTTCGAAAAGTTGTGCATAGATTTGTCAGTAATTCCATTTAACCATTTGAGTTTCAAGCAACGCGATCGCGCTGTTTACATTTTATGTCGAAAAGTCCCAGTACATTTGAACTCTACGGACGACTGACGGTATTTTGTATTTCATAGTTATCTCCTTAATAATTTTTATTGAACAAAACTTGAAATGTTTATAAACTAATAGTACATATATATAATAATATAAATGTGTTTCATAAAATAACAAATATGACGAGCATTATTGCGCCGCTTGTTTCTCTTCGCAATCGATTAAAACAAGCGCTGTCGCACTGTTCAGGATTTTTCGACCCTGTTTTTTCAAAGACTCAAACGGTTAATACCTTATAGTATATCGGTATATTAATATCAGTATGCTGACATTAATAACATATTGATATTATTTATTCGGTATATCAGTATCAGTGCATTAATACCCTTAATATAACAATATATAATATCTTCTTATTATTAATACTGTATATCGGCATTGGCAACTTCTTTGCCAAAAAGGGCGTCTCAAATAATTAACTTATGACAAAGGGACCCTTTATCGGCGTGGAAGTTGTAAGCAAATGGTACAATACGTATTTATCATAATCGAATTCATTGATATAAAAGTCTACTTACAAACTTAAGCACGTTTCGTGCAACCATCTTTCAAAGCCACTTACCCAGGTAAATCTGGCGCCGTAGCGGGCACTTTAAAATGCATTGCGAAAACTTGGGCGTCTGCGAGCCCTTTGTTACCAATCCCTGCTCTATATAACAGTAACAAAACGATAACGTCTCTCGATAAATCGTATTAACAACGATACCAAAAATCATCAGAAATGAGACAATTTCCTGCTAATATAGAAGCTGGAAAGAAGCAGAAAGAAATGAAATTTCAGAACTACCTGACAACGGTGGCAAAATCACTGACCGCAGTAGCTGTCTATAGGAATAAGCAAACCAAAACTCTATCCGTTGCGTGTACCGATCATTCGAGTGCGTTCCGCGCGAAAGGACGGCTGTTCATCGATCACGCGCAGCTGCCGCCATAGCGCGAAAAATAGAGCCCGAGACATATGCCTCTTCTATCGTTTTGCCGGCGCCAGAGCGTTGTCGGGGCAAATATATTTTCAGTATCAGTCTCCAGGGCTGCGTGTCACAGGAGGTGCGCCAGCCTGGAAACTCCACGCAATGCAAATTCGGCCACAGCAATCGAATTCTCAGAAATTTTGCCGGACGACCGTGCGTGGAATTAAATTTCGACCCTGGTCCGCGACATGCTATCGATACATGCCCTTTCTCTTTCTCTTTCTTTCTCTCTCTCTCTCTCTCTCTCTCTCTCTCTCTCTCTCGCCACACTTCTTGCAGTGAGCCTGTCGACGTTCCCGTTTTATTCCGAGTGTCGCGCAGAGCGAAGAGCGCTTATCCTTCTTCTTCCTCTTCTCCCGGCCAGAGAAGGTATATATTTTACGGGATCAGGAAGGGTGGACACGTCGGCCTAAAAGAGCCCAGCTACTTTCCATAGCAGGCGGCAACAAGATCGGGTTTCGAGCCGGAGCAAGACAGAGCGGCCGGAAGAAAGGGCGGAAGAAAGAAGAGACAGTCTGGCCACGGAAGAAGGAAATATGGAGGAGAGGCAGACAGAAATGGAGTTAAAAAGGTAGAAAGAAAACTCAGTCGGGCGGAAAGCAGAGGTAAGAAACGCGGAAAAAAGGGCCGGGAGAGGGTGGAAAGTAAACGCGGAGGATGTGGGGTCGGAGATGGGAGAAACCGGAAGATACACTGTGTGTAAAAAAAAATGGGGGGGAACGAGGGAGATATGGATGAAGAAGATAGAAAGAGGGTGAGTGATGAAGCCACCTTGGGCTTCGGGGTATCGCAAAGAGCAAATTTCTACTGCCATTCCTGTCACTTCCGGACACGGAAACTCTGTCCGGAGTTCTCTCTTTAAGCGGGCAGCAGATGTTCTCTACGACATTCGCGCGCACCAGAACTTCTCTTCGAAGAGGAAAATGTGCTTAACTAGCCGTCACCACCCGATGCTGTCCGCCATTTCGACTGTCTCTTCCTCTCTCTCTCTCTCTCACTCTCGTTTCCCTCCTGACCCTAAACAAATGATTCACTTCTGAACATCTCCGATGCAGGAACCCTATGAAACTGAGTTTGACGAACTCTTTCTTTACCGTGCTGCAACCTCCTTTATCTAACGAACTTTATATTCACGCGTTACTCAAGAAGTAGACTCTGAGAGATTTAAAGAACACGAGAACTTTGACCGTAGAAACGACACCAAAATCGTGAAAGTTGGCGGATTAATCGTTCATTTCATTGAGATTTGGTGATATGAGAATTTTTATTGTCATGTTTATCATATACAATTATAATTATTTAGTAATTTCGAATAGTACGAACAGAAACATTGTAAGACAGCCTTGTGTATCGATAAATAGATTTAAATAGATTGTTGTTAAATGTAGTTCGATACAGGATTGACAATAGAACATTTAAAACGATGCAACGCAGAAACTTACATCGAGGAATTGAAGAAGAATTTCTAATTCTTATAGCAATATCTTCAATCGCATAATTTGAACATATAATCATGGAGATAAGACGGCTGCCAGTACATAGCATCCCACACCTATGTCTATTGTCCAAGTACATCCTCATTGTCGTAACCATATTCACGTAGGCTCAGTTTTCGCCTAAGATATTTTATTTCATTGTTATCTTATTTTTACTTGAATAAAATACTATGCAAAACTAACGTTCAATCCTATGACTGATAACGTTTCGACAAGTCGACAACAGCTATCATCCAGGTCTACCAAGATGTAGGAAAACTATGCAGACATTCCCAGAAACTTTCAGTAGTTACTGCACCTTTTCATCGCCAAACTGCGAACGTTCGTGCAATTTTACGTTCTTATGGACATAATTAAAGAAATGGGATTTAAATAAAAATTTGGTTCGTGCACTAAACATCACAATAAGTGTTCTACTTTAAATATCGTATATATTCTCGCATGTTTTAAATTTCACAAAACTGCATAAACATTCACTGTCACATTTATCGCGTTCTAATCCCAAATACTGAAATTATTTGTTGCACACCATTTAGAAATTTCCACGCAAAACGTTTTAATACAAGTTTTTTTGTGCTGTTTTTATACAATCGCATACACGACTTGAACCTTTATACTCATAAAAACCAGCCAACCGAGTGATCGACTGGGTAGCGCAAGGTTTATCAGCATTTAAGTACGAAATAAACTCCAAACAGAATCGATAAATTTCCTGCCATAAAATATTATGTGCCGTCCATACAGTTGCTTTCCACCCTCCCTGGAAACTTCCTGGGACACCCCAACAACCACCAATCACATGTTTCCATTTACCGCTTCTGTGCCTCATCTTATACGAGTTCGACCAGTCGATAATCAGCGGAATGTAGAGTATGTAAAAAAGTAAGTACAAAGCAGAATCGAAGACTTTGGTGCGAAAACTGGACGAGCGCAGATTTTACAATATAATATTTTCGGGTTTAGAAAGGCAATAATATGACGAATGATACAGGAAATTGTTGAGGTTGAGGTTGACTGATTGAAGAACGAGTGGATGAATTTGTAATAGAAAAGTATATTGAAATAATTAAAGGTATAAGTATAAGTTTATGCTGATTCAGATCCTTACTCTCTTAGTGTTACTAGACAATGGAATGATAGGGAGCACGTTCATATATTTATAGCAAAAGGACATTACCAAAAAAGTTAAGCTTATAGCTTTGGCTAGAGGCTACAGGGAACATAAATAGAAATCTGTTTACTAGTTCCTTTGTTTCTAGACCTTGCAAACCAAAACATACTCAAGGGTACAATAATATGCATAATAGCAGTCTCCAGGTCACGGATATACATAAATAAAGATGTAGAGTTTTCCTTGAAGTAATTACTTCAACAGAAATGATACTTTTTACGTTTCTGAAAAATACAGGGTGGTTGTTAACCACTAATATTCCACCATATTCTATATTTTCGACTTCTTTTTTCGTGTAGAATCGCCCCCTTTCCGCTTGTACCACCAGTTACCAACCACCCTGTATACCTAGGAAATGTTTTTCGATACTTGGACTTGCCTGGTTCTTGTACCAAAATGCTGGATCTTTGAAATGGAATATTTTGTTTCTTCACATCTTTATCTCTGCTTCACTCTCTTTCGTCTTCCAATTTCGTCGACAAACTACTGACATCCGGCTGATTCTCTCTCGCTGACACATATTTTTTTCTCGATGACTGATACGATTCTCGTTCGTCCTAAGACATTTTGAATTAGGAAGAAAGATACGCGATTAACAGGATACACAGAATATTTGCTAAACGTTCAAAACACATTGGATGGCAGATTAACGCTACATTAACATCGCCATTCTTATGTTTAATTCGTATTTTAGGCCAATTGCGAACAAGTCCTTGGCATAGTCGATTCTCCCTCTCACAGATCACGTTGGGTGAGTCCAGAGATTCTTATGGACGCGTTGGACTTGTCTAATTTTTGCACCGATTTTTGCACCAAGATTTAATTTTGCACTGACAATGTATGAAAATATACGAATCTTCAACAAGTTCAATTTTTCTAGAAGGTGGACTTCCCCGATTTTTACACCAAGGTCTTCAATTATTTGCTTAAACACTAAGGGTTCAACATCTTAAAACTCAGTCGTAAACTCCGCACAGAATTATCTATATAATAATAATTATATTAATATTATAAGATATTATCCTCTTGCATATTATTTTTCTTTTTTTTAATTATCGAGCGTATTACAATTAATTCTCGTTTGGAATCACAAGCAGTTAGACTGGTGTAATACAATAACATGAAAAGTAATTTTAAATTACTTGCAGTTGGCTTTTATGCGAGCGAATGTTCTATTTTAGTTGAATGTTAATCTATCGTGTAATATCTTTGGAGCGTTGTGTCCTTTTATTCTACATATGTGTTCCGCGCTGTTCAAAAGTGTATTATATCTTTTGAAAAAGTGTGATATTTCTCTTTCATTGGTTACGTAGCAAGGAGCGTTCGTGATTGTTTTTAACGTTTTGGATTGAAATCGTTGAAGGATTTCTATGTTACAATCGCTCGCTGCTCACCACGGTCGAATTTCGTAGGTCTAAATGGACTTTGATATTGCTTTGTAGAGCAATACTATGCTCTCTAAGCCTTAGCTCAATTGTCTGCCAACATTTGGTAGAACTTTTTGACTTGTACTTTCAGTTGCTTACACTTTGCTTTAACGTGTTGCTTCCACGTTATTCTCCTATCGAGTAACATGTCCAGATACGTAAGTCTGTCATGGGTTGGAATTGCAGTATTATTTATAGCCACTGGTGGGTAGCATGTTACGAGACACAGTTAGTCTTTAGTATAACAAAAGGATGAGGAAATATCGAGTAATTTAAAATTAGCAAGAAAAAATATGAAACAACGAGAAAATTATTCGATTAGAAAATGATGGTAGAATTATTTTAGAGTCAGCGAGGAGATATTATAGACAATGCCAGACAATTTTCTTTTATTATCATTTTTGAGTGTCTATTGCCATAAAAAATAAATTACAAATTCCTGATTTTTCTTCATATTAAATTACATAATTAATCTGCAAACTTGTGTAAAGCCATTCAAGATGTCGAATATAAGAGGATACAATAGAAACAGGCTTACAGTAAATACGAATTATTACAAGTTGAATTACGAATCACAGATGACGACTGTGAACTAAACGTACAGGAAAAAATAAATTTTTAAAAAATCGAGTATGAGGGGAAACACAAAACTAAGCTATTCTAAGAATTAAATGCTATTGTACAAAAATATCGCGAGTCTGGGTTAAGTAAATGTATTCAACGATTCCAATGAAAAACTCTAAGATTCTTAATAGATGCACCTTGGTATGTTACCAACGAAACAATACATCGCGACATTAAGATACCTACAGTTAAAGAAGAAACATCCAAATTCAGTAATAGATATAACATAAGAGTTAACAACCACCAAAACTCATTAGTTACTCAATTACTTGACACGACGGATCAGATCCGCAGGCTAGAAAGACATTACCCTCTAGATTTAAACGTTAGATTCAGCTATAATCAAATATACGATAATCATTTATTATTATTCACGTTATAGTACCACACCAGAATAATTTACTTATAATTCTCAATGAGAATTGATTGTAAAATTCTTCCAAATAAAAAAAATAGTAAATGTAAATGTAAAGAGTATAATATTGAATTAATTCAGTGAGGGTCAATTTGATCCTCTGACTTGGCTAAGTAAAAAATTTCGATCGCGCTACAAATTGATGCACACAAAATACGATAGAATTTAGAAAGATTTGCATTTCGAAAATAACAACGGGTTTGGTGAAAGGATACTTTTAATTACAATTATACCAAAGTAGAACCGATTGAAAATAAGCGCAGCACAGAAAAACAGAAGAACGTGAAAAAGTTCGCGCTATGCGTTGTTTTAACTAAAAGAAAACAATATCTCCTGAGGAGTATTGCAAGAATGTGGAGAAGCTGAATGTGACAAATAAAAGAAGGTATCCAATCCTGACAAATAGGAAACGTATCGTTCACCAGCATGAAAATTCCAGATCACGTTTGTCTTCGATGACCAGACAGAAATAGAATGAATTCCGTTGGGAAATTTTGTCCAAACCTAATATCACTCAACAAAGATACTTGCTAAGGCTGCACAATTTCGAATTTTTATCTATTCCCATCGCAATAATAATTTCACTCGCTCGATACCAAGACGGTGATTTGCAAGTTTCCACTTTTTGATACATACAACGAACAAAGAAAAATTAGATACGCGTGTAACGCGAGAAATGTAATTGTTATTAAATGAACGCATATACGAATGAACAAATTAAATGAACTTTGGTGATATCGCACAAAAGAGACTCGAACAGATCGACCAATTTTTTTTTATTATTTAATTTGTACTTTACAATTTGTCCAGCTGGACATTTGGTAAATTTTTCTAACTTAATTGCTAAATAACATGTGGATGGCTGCCCCCAACACGATACCATCTTCGAGTTTGACTATTTTATTTCCTTAGTGAGGTCAGTGGGGTGTTTTCAGATCGTCAAATGTACTATACATTTCATCGTTGTTGTCACAAAGCCATAAATTAGCGATAAAAAAAACCACGGGGGCTTAACGAACATCCTGCAGGTCATGGAAACAGCAACGTAGACAGTGTTCCAGGATCAAAAGACAGTAAAAGCATGGCCACCTCTGACTTGGGCCGCGGCGACACTCCCTCCATAAGAGCCAAACCCATAGTATTGGATTGGCAATTAAGTAATTGCGGATGTGTTCATTAGGTGGTACTAACAAAATCCGCAACCACTTAGTTGCCAACCTAATATATAAACCTTCCCAAAATCAGCTCTCGACATTCTCTGTTCCAACATTCTTAAGCTTCACTGTTGAATTCAAATAATAAACTCTGCTAGCATATCTAAAGTCTGAATTTTTCTTACCTTGCTCGTGAAACCTTTAAACCTAATCATTGGAAGGACGCGAAGAAACGACAAGTGATTTTTTAATTTCACCACTCCCGTGTCTTCGAAGTGACACTGTCATAGATGTCGTCGGTGTAAATTTCGTCTGGAATTTCCTAATATTATATGACAAATAAATAACCAGGAAATCTCGAGAATAAAAATAGATCGCAAGAGAATAAAAATAGATCGTCGCGGAAAAAACTGCAGGCATCTTCGCGCTACGAAAAATCTCATCTCAGCAACGATAGTTTCTTCCACGCCACCTGCTTATGTTCAGTGGCGTTCAAGACAACTCCAGTCTGCTATAACAGAATAAGCCAGCTTTGTCCGCTGGTGCGGTGTACTTTCTCGTTTGATTAAGTGTTAAACTTCAAAGCAGATCGGGAACGTGGCATGTCACGAACATTCGTAGGTGCACGGTGCGGTGTAATTAAAAGGCCGACTCGAAAAGAGCATAAATGTTGGAGCGCGGCAAGAGTGACCCCTTTTTCCATCGCAGAGTCATAGCTCGGGTTAGCAAAAATTATGCGTATCAAGCGTAATCGGGCGTGGAAAGGGGAACGGGGGCTAACAGTAGGTTAGCACTCGCTTTTTGCGACCCTCGTACTCCGAGACCCTAAACAAAGCTCTCGAGCGGCAACCCTTCCTCGAGCTTAATCAAGTTTGCTCGTAACTAAAGGTTACGAGCGCATACTTCGAACGTTCAAAATGGAAAGTAGCTTTCAAATATCGCCGTCACCCTAATTTTTACGCAAATACTTTGAGGAACGTTTAATCTACGATGAACGGCGCATAAACGTCGTGTAGCGTGTCGTTGAGTGGCTATCGTGCGTAAAACGACGATCTCTAGAGAGCATTCGTCGTTGGATCTTCAAATGAGAATTGCGCTAATTATGTTTGCACGCAATAGCCGTAATATCAAGAGTATTTACAATGTGAAACTATGTTACAGCACTATGTATGTATATGTATGTATAACGCTATACGTACGTATACAACTATGTATGTGCATATTGCGTATATGTTTGAAATGTGTATATGTTTAAAATTGTATAAAGTTAGTTACAAAATTAATTATTCATATAGAACTATGTGTATATCATATAGAACAAGTAAACGCATAGGTAAATATATTCTCGTCTCTGGAGAATTAATTATGTTTGTTGGTTAGAAGATGGTATAAACAGAGTATAAAAATGAATATCGTGTACCAAATGTTTGAATAAATATTATTACAATATTCTTATGTATGAGTACATACGTGTATTATATTATAGGATTGATGTGTACGAAAATGTCAAACGCTTTATGCAACACATGACTAGAATTAACTTAAAGATCGAGGGACAAAGACACAATATCTACGAGTAAGTGTCATCTATTAGCGATCGATTTAAACAATAGAATACATACAACATTTATAATTTAGAATTTAGCATTTTACAATTTGTAATGTATATTTCATATACTGTTTACGAAACAAAACACAATAAGTGAAACATTACATACAAATATAGATTCATATCCAAACAAACAATAACAATATCCAAACAAAGAATAATTTGGAACATGAAATTCACTGGGACTTTAAAACACGGGACATATGCAAGAAGTCATATTTTATGTAAAATTGTTAAATACACCATACAATCGGGGGCCAGCTTCTAGATCAATGAATCGTGCCGCAAAATTAATTTGACGTGAGAACACGGTCGAGAGGAG
Source organism: Bombus huntii (assembly GCF_024542735.1). Taxonomy (NCBI): domain Eukaryota; kingdom Metazoa; phylum Arthropoda; class Insecta; order Hymenoptera; family Apidae; genus Bombus; species Bombus huntii. The sequence goes on from NC_066243.1 coordinate 4,487,714, forward strand.
TTCCCTACGCCATCGTATTCATGTCGCAACAGTTAGTTTATTACACACTCCGCGCCTCTCTTTCTACATCGAATTTTCCAGCCGAACATCTCGTTTTTCACTACGACACTCCACACTTTCGATCGATTTCACGTTCATCCGATAACCAATGACAACCGAATCTTTCGAATTCCAATATCTTCACCCACCGAAACTTTACCAATTTTCACCTTTTCTAAAAAAAAAAAAAAAAAACTGTTGCTCTAAATAACAACCTAAACGTATGCATTGTTACGCAAATACTTCGATCGTTTCTTTTATTAAAATTCAAATTTTGTTTGCTGCATGAAATTAATGCTTCGGTAGAGTAAGCTGGCCAAATTTCCTCCACCGAGGGCTTTTTTAATATACATCGAAAACAAATCGATCGTTTAACTTGACAAAATTTGTATAATTACATCGAACGCTTGGTAACGAAGATCTGTAATCGATGTTTTGTAAAAGTTTATACAAACGGATAGTTGACAAACCACGTGTTCCTAATTTCGTCCCCTTTCTTTCTAAAATTATATATATAAAATCATATACAAATTTGTTAGCTTGTGACATATATATTCTTTTTTATTATTTAATTTGTACTTTACAATTTGTCCAGCTGGACATTTGGTAAATGTGTGACATATATGTGCACGGCTCATGGAAGCAGGCGGTTCACCTAACCCATTTTTCTGTCCTCGCATCGTTCCAAAATTGATCGTCACGAACATTTTGATCTTCTTCGCTTTCGCTCGACGACTCTATTTCGAATTTCTTTCTCAAAAAACGCGGTCCTAATTTCGTCCTCGGGTATCTACGTACAGAGAGACGTAATTAGGTAAGAAAGATATCTTTTAATATAATTGACAATTCTAATGGATAACTGACAGTACGAGATGGCCACTTTGCAATATGAAAATAGAAGCAATATATTACATGTCACCAAAAATAGATGCTAAAATTACGCACTTCAGATGTTGAAATACGACTTCGAATACTGAGAGATAACGTGATGTTTTAGTCGGGCAAAAACAGAACGTTGCAGAAGACTCTGGAAACGAGGAATTTCTTTGTTTTTGCCGTCACTTTACTAGCAGCGTTTCTATCTTAAATTCCAATTGCCGTTTACAGACTGCATCACTTGACAACAAAAGATTAATCAGCGGACGAAACTTAGCCCACTTGCCTTATAATCGCGATAGTCGAGTCGCATTACGATGTTGATGAAACTTCAAAGTGTTTTATCTATATAAGACACATAGCTGATATATTCGTAAAGAGTTTTCACGAATATCTGAATATTTTCATGAAAGACTGTATAATGTAACTACGAGATTACGGTTTGAATGTAGATTTATCTATGGATCTGTTAACACTAGAACTACCACACCAGCCAAATTGACTGGTTTTACAATTTTATTTTAAAATTCCTACTTCATGTTATATTTTTTTCCGCGATGATGTAATGACTTTCGCAATGATAACTAAAAGAATAATACAGTGAATTTTATTTTGTTTTTTATGTATTCAAACTCAAAATAATTTTGTATCAAGGCTATTTATACCAATAGCAGTCAAAATGACTGGTGCTTGTCGAAGTGTAAAAGGATCCTGCAATCTGTTTATCGAGCCCCAATTAACCAGTTTTCTCGTTTTGTACAACTTGCCACACGTTTTTCAAATTTTTACTGCGTATCATTCGATATGATGGTATCAGTTATCAGGAAAATTCCGGATCGATCGCTAGATGGCTAGATGCTAACGCTAGAAATACCACATCAGTCAAAATAGCTGGTTCTAGCATTTTATAAATATGTCAACCCTCGTTTAGGGATCATGCTCCCAGATGGATTAAAAATACCAAAAATGTACTACATAACAGTGAATTCAAATATTCAAGAAAAATATTCTATTATTGAGTATTTTTTAAAGACCAGTCATTTTGACCGGTTTCGGTAGAAATAACTTCGTGTTAACTATCGGTAGTTCTAGTGTTAATACTTGAAAAACAGTGAATCATATTAGTCGATCTTTTTATGGCTACATTTTATGGCTAATTAACGGATAAATTGGCGGCCGCGTAAGCCCGTATTTTAACGGAGACCTACGTTTCTGTGCAACACGCTATAGCAATTTCAAGTTAACGCGGATGCGATTAGAAAGATAATTTTCTAAATACCGTCGGCCCCGTCAGCCATGAATATTCATAGGCAAATTAAACGACGAATCGAACGACGATAAGAAAAATTGACCACCCTCGAGAATTTAATTAATTCTGTATCGAGATAAACTGTACATTCGTTGCCTTACCGAAACGTTACACGCCACGAAAGGACGTACACGTACTACGTTTTCAAGTATACCGTAGTATAGATACAAAGCGTAATCTCGGTCTAAGCCACGGTAAGAACCAGCCAGGACCAAGTGATAATGTCTAAAACCGAAGAATTAAAGCACTGTCGCCGAAACGCAACAAATCCTGTTCGCCAACACGTAAGTACACCGCGCTATTGTAATTCGTTGTCAACGAAGGAAATTGGAACAGCTTCTTCCTATTTTGCTCGTATTTTATCGAGCTTAAAACGGTGTGTCTTCGTGAATGGAATTTTAAATTCGAGAAACGTGGATTAATTTACGTGATTGTTATTAATTGCTTGGCACGATAGATTGATTGGTTTATGGGCAACTGGGCAATTTAGCGAGACAAGAGAGAACTTGACGCTTCGAAGGAAATTATTTTCCTTTCGCATTTGACATATTTCTTTTCTGTTGTGAAAACATGACGCGGAACTTTCTTCGTTGCCTGATGGTTGAGTTAAAAATATGTTATATTCGATGATATATATGATGATATATCGTTGATACCCTGTCGTTGAATAAAGTAAGTCAGGTGAACTAATTGATTCTAGTGTGAAATTGAAATACAGTTGAATAATCAGCGTACGATTAATTATGAGCCACTTGTTTTTGTCATATACTTAGGTTCAATTTTATATGCAATTTTCCTTGTTTCGTTTGTATGAAAAGTTTGAGCAAATAGAAATGCATAAACAATCCAACAGCATTTTCCATAGTACGCCAATTGTTGTTTCCCTGTTAGATTTTAATTGCTTTTAATTCGGGTAAAATTTTTAAGCGTCTTCACTAAAAATATTTGTCATATTTAACTGAAAACAAGGAGAATTTTTAGAAAATATTGATTATAAATGGTCGACTATGTATATCACTGTATTACTCATTAAAATTATCTCTAATTACGACTTAATTAGCTACAGCTGATATTCGATTATTGGAAAACATCTAATACAAGAAGATTAGAAAAGAGAGCTAGAGAATTGGAGAAGATAAAATGATTATTATACATTAAATTGGCAATAAGAATCTTATTCAACATCGGGATAAGAAGGATTTCAAGCAACGCTGGTTAGAGTCTATGTCTGATGCATTCTTGAAATACGTACATAGGATATTCCAGTACACAAATTCTTAGAATGCTTGAAATTTTATCACGGAGAACAACAATGTGATCTAAAATTATTTTTGCACTGATGATAGAAACACCGCGTATAATTTTTATATTCCGCGTTAAATTAAATACAATTAAATACTTTGTTCGCGAATCGGGCAAATGTAACTGTTGCATACTGTAAAAAGCGCCGTAATAAATGTTTACAATTTTCACAAGTATAAATAAATGCAAAGTAATTCAAGATAATCAGAAAACACAACAAATCTTGAAACACATATATCACAGATTATGTTTCCATAACCACAATCCAATGCTACATCCATCGATTTTATCTAAAACGCTATGTATTGGGTTGGCAACTAAGCGATTGCGGCTTTTGTCATTAGGCGATAATGACAAAATCCGCAATCACTTAGTTGTCAACCCAATATTCTACGAATCAAGCTTTTGCGAATATTTTATTTCAGAGTACTCCGTTAATTTAGCGATACATTGTACGTATTTCGCGCAAATTATGAAAACAAAATGACCGCAATTGTATGCTCGTTATTGTATACTTTCGGAATTGAAGAGCGCTCGTAAAAATCACTGCAAGTGCCAAGAAGCAAGATTTTCAGGAGGAACGAGAGCTCATGCATCAACGTAGTCCAAATTTATAATAAAGAAAAGTGTATCTGTAGGAAACCTCGTACGTGCTAACTGTTAGTTGTAAAGAAAACTCAATGTTCATGTTCGTACATTTAGACAGATGGCATAACCAAATTCCAAAAAACGATTAACTACTATTAAGAATCGATTAAAACTATTAAGAATCGAAAATTTCTTATAGACAACATTGTAAGTGCAAAAATTTACAAATGTTGTTTTTTTATCGTATAATGTCATATAATGGGAAAAGTGCACAGAATTTAAGAGTTTGTAAATAATTACTAATAGTGTTAAAAAAATATCACCTCTTTACAAAGCAATGTAAGTGTCATTAATGCGGTAGACATGTTCAAACATACGGACATTAAATATCGTTAATTTTCTAACAATTCTTACGAACGTTATAAACGTTACAAAATGTACATTTGTAACAAAAATAAAATATATTTTTTGTTTTTATGTAAGTTATCTAGGAACAAACAGGATTTTAACGCGAATTTGAGCGAATGGCACATTTAGTTTTCTCTGCAACTAAGAGGTGACATATATAGATTTTTCTATAAATACAATACTTTTTCTGACGAATCTATATTAATGCAAAAAATAAAAAATATTGTGATACACTTAATACTTATTGTACGCTTAAGACTTTGTACTAATTAAAACAAATGGAATTTGGAAAATAATTTTAAATCAAAGAAGCTTTCCCTTGCTCCTACAAAATTTAATGTTTGGCATTTACAACGTTGTCTACAAGAAATTTCCAATTAACTGTGAGTATAAGCGCTTGTTGACGCTTATATTTTTTCAATACAGGCAACGTTGTAACACCATCTTCTGATATTATTAATAAGGGTCATTATCGATTATGTTAAGGCATATTAAGAGCATTAATTATTAAACTATTGAGAAAGGGAAATTGCACTGAGATTCTGTACCGCGGTATTCTCATTAGCATGTAGACAATTTTCCAATAGAAAGATAAAATTCTACAATTTTCACACTTACAGTGTCTTCTACGAACACTCTTCAATTACTATACATTTGTTAAGGTAACGCTATTTTCTCTCAGTACATATAATTAACGCCGATAAAATTTGCAGAATCATCAGGCAACGAAGAATCATACGTTGCACAATTGAAATTTCCTTCTTCGCTGTACATTTCCTACAATATCGAAACGCACATTCAATTACTATATGACTAATTAAATTACACATGACAATACCAAACGTAAATTGAATATTAAAGGTAAAGTCATAGCTTCAAAGGACTATCAACCGCAAATTAATTCGTACAACATCATTAACTATCGTGCCATTTCTAAATGGCGTAATAATAAACACAGACATAATATACATAATTCGTTGGTCGGACGCGAATTAAACAATCTCTCTAGATAAACGTCATTGTTTAAATATCCATCAACAACGACAGCGATATCGCCGTGAAATTAATTAAAACAGCAATTCATTTCTTCGGATCTTTGTTAAGAATAACTATTGGCAGCGTCATGTCCTCGCGATAATTTGACTTTCGAACCGATACCGACGCAAGTCATTCATTCGGACGTCACGGCGAATCATCGAGGGAAATGAACTGTAATCGAAAAAAGGAAAGTGAATGGGCAGCAAGACTGTTCGGAGATGTCGGTCGCGGTCCGCGAAAGACAAAGAGAATCGCTCGTATCCACGATACGGCTTGTAACCAGTACGACGACACGAGCCAGAGTGCCCTTCGTTGAATTTCCCCCGAGAAAATCACCTTACCCTCCAACCTCGATCCTTGTTCTCGTAGACAGGAATGAAATATCTATTTGCATACGAGCACAGATCTTGCTGCAGACTCGGAACTCCGCCGGCAAGGTAAATAACGATCCGAAAATCGCGCTGCGTTCGATCGACGATGCTATCGTCGTCGAGCTGTCAGCTTTTTCTAGTCCCGCTCGTATCCAGTCAGACTAAAAGCATAATGCCGCGCCGATACTCCGGCGAAATGCCACACGGTGAAAAAACAAGCGAATTTTTATTTCGCATTCGGTCCAACTATTTTCACTGCGATACAACCGAATGAACAAACTCTTGCGTAAACACGATCGATACCTTTAACCGGGTTATGTTTCTTCCTACGGATTACAAAGCGGAATTTCGTCTGGAATAATTTTATTCTGCGAAACACGAAAATTTTGTTTCACCGTTTAATCAGTCTGTCTGTAATAGAATGTAGCCAACGCGTCCGGATAAAAATGCTTTTATAATTTACCTGCCATAAATGGGGTAAGTACGGTTGACTAACTATGAGAATTCTAGTCTATCGTTTGAAATGAGGAGAACCAGAGAATTTTCCTTGACCGCTGATAGCTAAAATCTGCCGTCATCGATACGCATATGATATTTTTGACAACTCTTAACACTTAGCCAACCGAATAGGGAGATCTCCTCTCTGTAAAGACGAGGGAGAGATGTCCTCTCTTTTTGACTTTTGAAACGCGTTTTTATTTCTTTTCTTCTTTTTTGGTCTTACTTTTTTTTTTTTTGTTATTATCAATTATAGTTTACCTGGAATTATTCCCAATTAATTACGTCACTTTTTCTGCTTTTATAAAGTACAGTATATAATAAGATACAGCAATTAAAATTAAAGTTAATTAAAAGGTTACACTATCAGTTATGACTAAATAAAGTTATAATCGAACGATCGAAAGTTATAATCGAATAATTTGTAATTTTACATATATTTTTATACTTATAATATATACTTTTAATTTGATTTTATTTGTATAAACAATACGTGAAGTCGTTAAATAAAATCATTACCGCAAAATATAATTGACCACTTACATAATTTTTAGACTTCTTTATTTTTTAAGTGGTGAATATTAGTCCTCGATACTTGAAAAAATACGCGGTGGACAGCGTACAGGTTAGCGATGAAAATGTCACGTAAAATAACAAAATAAAAAAGGAATTTGAGGTAAAAAATAAAAAAAGAAAACTTTATTTTTTTTCTAACATCAATACACTTTACAATCTACTTCCCAACTCTAGGCGTGACTTTCTAAGACTGACTCTTATGATTTTACTTTCGATCGGATCCGATTACTTTCTTTTGTCATCCCTCAACATCCCCACCGTCCATGCATTTGCTAGGCGTCCGCGATCGTTGCCACGTGCTCTTTCTTCTAGAACCTTCGGTGGAAGGACCGTTGGGATGTTGATGGTTCATTAGGCACTTCAGCGATATACATTGTCGCCGAGTGCCGCCACATCTTTATCTCTATCGTCAGTCCGTCGAATTTGAAGTATGCCGGTCGTGACAAAAACATAGCTCGCTGTAGCGCGCGCGATTGGCTAAGTGTTGAGTCACTTACGTTTTGGAACATTTGGAATAAAATTAGCCAACTATCGGGTATTAATTGTAACCGTAATTGGATACTATTTTTAACCAATTATTTGAAGCCTCGTTCAAATTGTCAAATGTGCGAATTCAAGCAACTTGAAACCATCTTAACAACGTGAACCTATTATTATTAACCTTCTGTCGGCAATATAGGTCGTTAAGATCCAGACGATATTTTTATTATTTATTTTCTTTGACACGAAAGTGTCGGATCCCGTGGTTGTCGCATCTAGGGAAACTTACACCTGCAGGGCTTTCATTGGCAAAATATCGTTTACTTGGTTCAATTCAGTTCCGAATACCGGGAGGGTAAAATGAACACTGTGCCTTCGGCGACTCATATTGTTATCCAAGTCTTTTGCTAAGTGAGTGAATTTTTTTATATGAATATCTTTATTTTGGTATGTATACTAATCTCTTGGCAACCGTCTTAATGTCTGGTATAACTCCTATGTTTGTCACACGATAGTAAGAGATGCGGAGTCTTTCTATTTCGCCGCGAGTCTCAGATTATATTGCAATAAGAAGTAATTATGCTTTTCCATGGATTAACAAATTTCTTTATACCTTTCCCGAAGACCATAGTCTTGCGGGTAAAATCGTACAATAACTTCCTTTAGTATTTGTTTAATACAAAACTGCGTACCTTGAAACAAATTCCCATTTTGTCATAACTTCCCGTCAAATTTTTATTTTCACCGCAAAATCGTTTGAACATTCGGCTAAAGTGTTACGTGTATAGTAAATTAGACACCATGATAAGTACTCGGCAATTTCTTCAGATTTTTTTGAAGTCCGAAACGGCAAGAAATTGGGCCAGGGACCGAAAGACCCATAATGCCCTGTCCACGTTAGTAAAAACCGTATTGTCAGCGGAGAGTTAAATTTATTAATTTGAAGTACGTACGTGTGTATATATTCTCTTTCACTTTGTGTCTCTACGCTTGTCGTCATTCATCAAATGACTTGCAACTACCCCGCTAGTGTGGTCCTGTTATTTTATTTCACTTGGAATATTGTTTCAAGTGAAACTGAGATACTATCGACTATTCTTTGACCTGATACGAAATACAAACAGATGCCAGTTACATAATGTAATGCGGTATTTCTCGTTTCCTGCTTAGTTTCATCTTATCCAACTGACTCGACACTGCACATCGCCTCTGTCCTAGAAGAAATCAGGCGATTTTCTAACAAACACAAAACCAGGGTCGAATCTCACGTAAATCATCCAGTGGGAAATTGTTATACCACTGCAGTTAGAAGGTTGAGATGAAAATATCCTTTAAATTTAATATAATTCCCTGCTTAATATAATTTTGCTCTCATCGTACAAAAAACACTACTACTGTAAATATCAACGCTCAAGTGACTCTTGGGGCCCTTGTCGCTCATAGTAACTAAAGCCACAAATCTCTTTGTACTATATATAATATACATGTCGAAGATGAGGGGACATCGGGGCCTTTCTTTTGGAATTTTTGGGAAGATCCCCAATAGTTTGGTCTACACTATTTATTATAGCTGTACTTAAATGATAAAACTTAGAGATAGTTGTTATGATTCAATCTGATTATGTTTTCCCGAGATTTGTGACAGTGGGCTTGGGCACGAGGTGACACAACTGGTCGCCGAACGTAGCCACGGTCACGGGATGAACGTTTTTACCTAACAGAGAAGTGCTAATATTGTGGAACACGCGTTGTATTAACAATCAAAGCCCGGGCAGCAGCAATGTCAGCTCTACGCGGGTCTGCCTAGCAACGGCGGCTGGAATTTTGTTAGTATCCCCGGCCAATATGCAACGAACAAACGCGATCGTAAGGAGAGGAAAATTTCCATCAGTCTTTTATTCTTGCGATCGCCTTGGAAAGTTTGCACATCGTCTTTACGTGTAGTATTATACCGAGCGTCACAGCAAACGTTACTTTGTGCTTCAAAATATATTCTACGTTTAACAAAGAGTTACCCCGTTGATCGAGGATTCGTTATTGAACCTAAGAACATTATCACTAACATCTCGAGTGTTTAATCACCAGGATTATTTGTCACACTTTGTAAAAATCAATATTTATACCAGTAAATATAATCTCTATTATACAACAACGATGGCTAGTTCAAATGAAGATTCGTTACACGCCCTTAAACCTAACGATAACTTGACATATATATTGTAGGATCTTATACTACAATTAGTTTATTTACAATAAATGGATTGAACAAATGTTGGTTAAGCAAGAAACGTTGGTTGTTTAACGTGAACTAATCACAATAACGTATTATAATTAAGACAACTAGATAGTTAATTTGCAACTCTCGTCACCACGGTTTCAACTCTCTCTCGACAACGCTAGCAATACTATCTCGACAACGCAATTCGCACTCTCTGGTTTCTCAACTCACAATGACTGTTAATTCGTTTATCGTCATTTAGCAACCCCTTGTCTTTTGTTTTAACCTCACCACGCACATGTTCCGCAATCGCTTGTTTATAATTCGCCCGACACCCCCCAGGCCCCTCGTCCACGATACTACAATATAATTTGTAAATATTATGTAGATAATAGGTACAAATCGATATGGGATTGTTGAAGTGGGTCTCACTTGTAGAAAAACTCTACATCTTCTCTAGTGTTTAGTTTTTGGCACAACGATTCTCTTTACAGCGGCTTCTTTCGTCTCTATCATAGTACCGCGGAAAGATCACCGACATACAGACAATGTCGACGATAAAACGCAAATGCCGACAAGCCAACAGGATCGGAAAACTAATAGGCCTAACGGTCATCCATATATTTCAGCACCGCAGCTGTTGAAGTTCGGTTAGCCACCGGAGAGTCAAGAGTCAAGAGTTGTCATATCACACTACTGTATTAAGTTCAAGTTAAATAGTCATCAATTCTCTGTTTAATCCACTGTAATATATCCATCTATCAATAAATTATTATATAGGATAGAAACCAGTGGAAATTCTATTTTCTAACATCTCTGATAAAGAAATCCTATAATACATTCATCCACACGCTTGCTCTCTCTATTCAGAGATATTAAACCTCAACAGGGATTATAAAAGAAAGAAATTTGACTGTCTTGAATCAGCTGAAATCGAGTCGATTCTATCAAATATACCTCATCTAATATTTTGAAAAAATCTTTATCCATAAAATTGACGATTCTTTCTTTACCGTTAGGCTCGACACACGTTTTAACGATAGAAAAACACGATTAGATCGAAACATGTCTAAGGAGCGTAACAGAGTTAAGATACAAATTCCGATCATTTGGAACTCGCTTGGAACCAGGAGAAACGAAGTTGCCGTAGGACAAGGCCTTCTTCGTTCCAGGAACACGCGTAATCCCCATCATAATTTCCATTTACAACGCCTCAGCAGAAGCACGTGCTACGTGCGTTCCTATGTCCCAATGTTCTGTAATCATCCGCGTATAATATAATAAACTACAGTTTTTTTTAACAATCACCACTCGTGTGTCAGACACGCAACGCATCGCGCTGAACAAAGACACGAACCTGGAAAACAAGATGGAATGTAACCAGCGATGCGCGTCGATGCTGCACCGTTCCATACTGCACAGCACTGTTATCTGCCGCCTATTGTGCTCTCCTTCCAGCAGCCTTCCATTCGTACAAATCCATGGGTTAATTAATTAGCCTCGCAGTATCGTGAAGTTGCATAAGTGAACCTTAACGTTGTAGGCACGTTGATAAGGCAGACGTCTTAATTAATGAAGAAACAATATTGCTAGCGACGCGGCGCGCCACGTTTCTTGATAGCCGATTTAATTGTATGTATCCCGGTTTACCGACAGCTATTCATGACCAAGAGGTGCAGTCGCTGGAAACTGTCGTCTCGAAACCTATAAGTTACGAGAATGCCTCCTTCCTGCTATCAATCTCAAAGCAACGCGCGCCAATATCAAGCCGAAGGAATTGTTCTGTTCGAAACACACACAACAGGACTGCGTGCGTACTCCCAAAACTTACAGCACGAGAGTAAAGGAGGTTACTTTTGGCTATTTTAATCTTCTAATCACACCAACTAGAATGACAGAACTAGAATTCTTTAGAATTCCACTTTGTTTCGCACTTGGTAGCCTCAGAAAAAAGACAGATATACTGGCCAACTAGTCGAAACTCTAAACTCGGCATAGAAAATAAACTAAAAATCTGCAAAACGATAATAAAACCAATTTAGACGTACGGAATATCGCTATGGGGAACAGCAGCAGTGAGCCACATAAATAAACTAGAATCACTACAGTCGAAGATTCTGAGAACAATAGTCAACGCCCCATGATATGTCAGAAACGAGGATAGACTTAAAAATACCAACGGTCAAAGAAGAAATTGGCAGATACGTAGAAAAATACAAGGAAAAAACGACAATACATCCAAACCAGCTGGCTGCTGAAGCGAGCAAAACTCTCATAGAAAGAAGACTAATAAGGAAACGCCCCACTGACCTCACTAAAGAAATAAAATAGTCAAACTCGAAGATGGTATCACGCTGGGCGTAGCCATCCACATGTTACTTACAAATTAAGTTAGACAAATTTATCAAATGTTCAGCTGGACAAATTGTAAAGTACAAATTAAATAATAAAAAAAAACTTGGTAGCCTGACTCGGGATTTCCGAAAGGTAATTGGAAGACGCGCGTGGCAGTACGAGTTGCCAAAGCCTACAGCCTGCGGGAATACCGTGACCTTCTCAAAAAAGCGAATATCTCACGGAAATTCGGGCCCAGTCGTGCAAGAAGACACATTACGAGCGCACAGAAATAACATTCTAGTCGATCGTCGATCAGCAATGATCAACAGATTCGTTGCAACCACCGAAAATTTGTGTGAAATCGTTAGTCTTACTTCTGTTTCACTGATGCCGTGAATGATCATTGTTAAAATGGGTCCCAGTTCAAGGAAAACTCCACATCTTTTCTAACGTTTAGTTTTAGTCCTCGAAACCATTGAGTATTGTTTAGCAATAAATCAATTAGAAGGGCCTCATAGTTTTCTAGGAACATAGTTTTCTTTTGCATAGATGATGCAACGGGGTACAGATAGGCCAGTTTTCGTAATTGTACAAATATTCATAGACCCATGGTTTCGAAGCTCTTTCGTAAAGTAACGCTGTCAGCGTGCAAATCTGGACTATCACACCAGTCAAATTGACTGGTTTTACAAATTTATTTTGAAATTCTTACTTCGTGTTATATTTTTTTCCCGCAATGATGTAATGACTTTTGCAACGATAACTAAAAGAATAATATAGTGAATTTTATTTTATTTTTTATGTATTCAAACTGAAAATAATTTTGTATCAAGGCTACTTATGCCAATAGCAGTCAAAATGACTGGTACTTGTCGAAGTGTAAAAGGGTCCTGTAATCTGTTTATGGAACCCCAATTAATTAATAAAATTCCAGATCGATCGCTAGATGGCTAGATGCTAACACTAGAAATACCACATCAGTCAAAATGACTGATTCTACAATTTTATAAATATGTCAACCCTCGTTTAGGGATCATGGTCCCAGATGAATTAAAAATACCAAAAATATACTACATAACATTGAATTCCTTCTGTAAGAAAGTAATAAATCAATAAATATAAAAATATTCTATTATTACGTATTTTTTAAACACCAATCATTTTGACTAGTTTTTGGTAAAAATAGCTTCGTGTTAACTATTGATAGTTCTAGTGTTAAACTTGCTTAAATATAGTTTCATATTATACATTCATCCATGCATTTCCCCCCCCCCCCCCCCTCTCTCTCTCTCTCTATTACGAGATAAAACCTTAACAATCATAAACTCAAGCCTATTTTTAGATTTTTCATGATATTCAAACAAGAATTGACAAAATCTTTTATCCAATTTCATATCATAATATGATATAAAAGTGAAGGTGCAACAAACAGAAGAACCTGTTGATCAAAACAACTAAATCTTCTCTCAAAATTGCGTTTTTGGCTGTTAAAAAAATACAAGCCCAATGTTAATTTTTATTACCTTTTCATTCAATACTTAGTAGATTTTCCTTTATTTTCGATTACTTTTATCAATGTGTTAGGTACAGTATTCACTAACTTATTTCAAATTTCGTTTCGAATATTCTTTTACTTTATTCTTTTTTTAAGTTCAACGATATTTTCCATAGTTGGCTTCGCCTGATCGTAAACTTTTCTCGCTACAATTTCCCGCACGTTCTCCATCGGGTTCAAATCAGGACTCGATGCTGGCCTTGGTAATAATTCTATTCCGAAATCTTGAAACCACTTTTTCTAGTGACGGCTGTGTGAATAAGAGCATTGTACCGTTAAAAAAACTGTCTTTCTGTCTTCTATCTCGGTTACGAAAGACAATAATTCGCCTAATTAAAAGTGTAACATCCCCTTATATCCTACAGCATTTACAAAAGCAATTTCAATTAACATATCCAGGCACGATCAATGGTTTCTTGGAAATATTGAAGAAACAATGGCGAAAATGTGTTCGAGCTTCGTTCAGTGTCCGATGAAAGCAATGAAATATTCGCTTGCCGTTAATTCTACGTGTGGAGTGAGCAGTCACGGAAAGCTTCTTTCAACGTTCAAAATTACTTTGCTCGTGACGCAACAAGAATTAAAATCGAGCGACTTCACAGACGTAGGATTAAGACTTCATTTCCATAACGATATTTTCGTAAAGCTCGCAATTTCATTCGTAAATTTAAATAATGGACGAAGTTGGAAATTAATTAAAAGAAAATCGCGCGATATTGAAATGGATCGAGTAAGACGTCTAGAAGAGTCTATGAGAAATTCTTATGATTGATCTATACTACCGTTCATAAGTATCTAGACATTTTGATCAATCCGTAACAATATGTTAAAAATGTTGACGTTAGACGTGTATTTTTCTAGAACACTCAAAAGATGTTAGTAACATTAATTATGTATATTCATATCTCGATTAAGGTACACCGATATAATTGCCTCTCAAAAGTCAATTTTATCTTGTTATACGTTATTTTACTATTTACAACAATGTACTGTTAATTAATTGTGACAACGATAGAGGACAATGGATGTCCATAATTTCGTAATTATACTATGTTTCTGAAACTAAACAGGGGCGCAGATAAACTTTCGAATTTCATTTTTTAATCTCTTGTATGTGTATCAAATTTATGCTCGAGAAAAGATTTTAGAAAACCTGAGATTCTATTGCTTTTTCCCGTAAAGAAAGATATCAGGACGTCGAATCTACGATCGTAACAACGATAAACGTTAACAGTACGTAACGGTAAAGCTTGAGGACGTTATAAATTTATGACGTTTGTCTCTAGAAAACTTGCGGAAAGCACGTCGGAAACTGTATTTCGTAGAATACGTGGAAAAAGTGGAATGTAATATTCGTAATTCATGACGAATGAAAGAACCATTCGCAAATCCTTAAAACTCTGTAAGCACCTTTAGCGCAACAACGTATTCTCGCGTGGTTTCATAAGCTCTGCAACTTGGAAAGTTCATGCCATCCGGCTCTATGAATATTTGCATTTCATATTTTTTACCGTAACGAGTAAATATGTCGCGCGATAAGTCATTAAAAATTACCATAAACGGCTGCTAAACTAGAAGTTTCGCAACAAAGTGGTTTCATGAGAGTTTTACGTGAAACATATTGATAATGCAACGATCCTTGGTGAATAAATCTCTGTTTGCAAACTTCTTTCTAGTTTTATAATTATGCAGCTAAAAATTACGTCTTTCAATTTTTAATATACAGGTGCTACGGAAAGTATGCAGCAACAAAATTTGGTCATACGTTGGTGTATCCAATTACGAAAGAATTATATTGATCCTTTTCTTCGAAAGGCACACAACCACTTATTGTACTTTGTACTAGTACTTATTGTACTAAATTGCATATTCGTATTTATTATAATTTATAATTTATATAATAAAATTTTGTATTTAATAATCATAGTAATCATTTCTTTTCTTTAATAATTTCCAATTCGAACAACAACTGTGTAATTTTTCTTCCACGAGTAAGTAGTAATTGTAAGTAAAGATTGGTACGTTGGTGTATTTTGGTATAATTACGAAGGATTATATTGATTCCTTTATCGAAAAGCACACAAACGCTTATTGTATTTTTAAATCGCATACTCGTACTGTTAATTTAAATAGCAAACTTTTGTGTCTAATAATCGTCGTAGTCGTTTCTTCCCTTTAATAATTTCTAGTTAAAATAACAACTGTGCAATTTTTCTCCCAAAAGTATGCAGTAACAGAAATTGATTACACGTTGGTGTATTTTGGTGTAATTACAAAGGATTATATTGACTCCTTTTTCGAAAAGCACACAAACATTTACTGTATTTTTAAATCGCATACTTGTACTGTTAATTTATAAATACATTTTTGTGTCTAATAATCGTAGTAATCATTTTGTTTCTTTAAAAATTTCCAATTCAAACAACAACTGTATAATTTTTCTTTTAAGAGTAAGTAGTAATTGTAAGTAAAGATCGATTATACGTTGGTGTATTTTGCTGTAATTACAAAGGATTATATTGACTCCTTTTTCGAAAAGCATACAAACATTTATTGTATTTTTAAATCGCATACTTGTACTGTTAATTTATAAATACATTTTTGTGTCTAATAATCGTAGTAATCATTTTGTTTCTTTAAAAATTTCCAATTCAAACAACAACTGTGTAATTTTTCTTCCAAGAGTAAGTAGTAATTGTAAGTAAAGATTGGTTATACGTTGGTGTATTTTGGTGTAATTACAAAGGATTATATTGACTCCTTTTTCGAAAAGCACACAAACATTTACTGTATTTTTAAATCGCATACCTGTACTGTTAATTTATAAATACATTTTTGTGTCTAATAATCGTAGTAATCATTTTTTTCTTTAAAAATTTCCAATTCAAACAACAACTGTGTAATTTTTCTTTCAAGAGTAAGTAGTAATTGTAAGTAAAGATCGGTTATACGTTGGTGTATTTTGGTGTAATTACAAAGGATTATATTGACTCCTTTTTCGAAAAGCATACAAACATTTATTGTATTTTTAAATCGCATACTTGTACTGTTAATTTATAAATACATTTTTCTGTCTAATAATCGTAGTAATCATTTTGTTTCTTTAAAAATTTCCAATTCAAACAACAACTGTGTAATTTTTCTTCCAAGAGTAAGTAGTAATTGTAAGTAAAGATTGGTTATACGTTGGTGTATTTTGCTGTAATTACAAAGGATTATATTGACTCCTTTTCCGAAAAACATACAAACACTTATTGTATTTTTAAATTGTATATTCGTATTTGTTATAATTTATAATTTATATAATAAAATTTTGTGTCTAATAATTTCTTTCCTTCTTTCTTTCCTTTAATAATTTCTAGTTGGGAAAAAAATGTGTAGTTTTTCTCGCGGAATAGAATGGAGGAGAAAAAGAGGGAGGAAAGAAGAGAAGAAACACAACACGCAGAATGTAACTCATATCGGGCAGGTGTTGCCGAACATATTTTCGATTAGTTTGTTTTCGTGAGGCATTTCTCCTTGGCGCTACAAATGGATCTGTCACTTTGAACGAACCATTGACCGACAGTGCTATGGTAAAAGTATTCCCAAGAGGAAAGAAAAACGCACCTTCTAATAACAAGGGTCGAAACTCCAAACGCCCAGCGAATTCGCAACTACTTTCCGCTTGATGATTCTGTGTGTGGACTATGTAGGGATAAAGAAAAAATAGCTGCGTGTCAATATTCGATTTCAGTATGCAGAGTGGTTCTGGTAAGTGAGCCGACTTATGCTCCGTCTCCTAAGTGAAATTGGCAAAATATTGTAGACAAAATCTTGCAATACTTAACAAATTATACGATTTCTTTCACAGATACATCAGTGCAGGATACGATTGTGTCCTTTTTAAATAGAATGCTAACGTTAGTATACAACTTTTACATTTACTAATATTATTTATATTTATTCTTATTGTCAAGTAATAATACACACATATACATATTAAATAACAATACCAACAAATGTAAATTGTTATATTATTTATATTATATAAATTAATATTGTGTAGTATTAATACAAAAGATTTACATCCTAAGATCATCGAATACTCCACATTTCTCGAGATATTTTACTTTCTTAAAAATTCACAGCTATTCGAACGTTTCACTGTAAGAGAAACCGCAGAATATTTGGAATATCAGCTTGTTCAAGATGAATAAAAAATTATAGCAGCGAATGGCAAGCAATAAAACTGTATAATATCGTAGGGAAAGTAATAAACTTTTATATTTCAAACTCTCGGCAATAGCGGGAAACGAAAAGTTTCTGAAACTTTGGTCCGATCAAAAAATGACATAAAGTAACGATTTTATTACGGTACAGGTAATTTGAAAGAGCGATATTGTTAAAAAAAATAGATGTACATCTGTACATCTGTATTGTACGAGCGAGCAATGAAAAAGATGAAGACAAAAGGAAAACGCCATGAAACGAGCGTATCGCGTATGTGTTGAATGAATGAATGAACGTGCAATAAAACAAATTCATTCCTGTTTGAGATGTACAAGAGAGATGTAAAACTTGTATTACTTTAACAGATATTCCAATCTACCTTCCTTATTACAAATAAAGTTAAAAATCAAGTGGAGAATAAAATTATTTTCTCTTACGATCCAATCAGCCACGAAAATCACAGCACAGAAACGATCGTCTTAGGTAAATATCAATTCTATCTTACAATTTATTTGCGATAGTTACAGGCGTAACTCCTACAGACACAACCAACACGCTCACGATGCACTCACGTTTCACACGTGAGACACTGTATCCACTCTTCTCCACTTTTACCTTCGCTGTACTTCGCATTGCGGAAGAGGCACACAACATCCGCCTCGAATTCCGAATTAGCAACACGCCATTAAAACCGAAAATTCCATGTCACATTTTGTACTCATGATTCTGGACAGAAGAATGACATGGAAACGACACATCGTAGATAAATCCAAACAACTGAAATTAAAATTAAAAAAATTCTACTGGCTCATTGGCAGACGTTCCAACTGAAGCGTGCAGAGTAAAATAATGCTATATAAAGCCGTATTAAAACCTGTTTGGACCTATGGGATTCAACTATGGGAAACAGCGAGTAATTCCAACATAGAAATTCTTCAACGATTCCAATGATAAACTCTAAGATCCTTAATAGATGCACCTTGGTATGCTACCAACGAAACAATACATCGTGACCTTAAGATAAAGAAGAAATATCCAAATTCAGTAATAGACATAACATAAGAATTAACAACCACCAAAACCCACTAGTTACTCAATTACTTGACACGGCGGATCAGATCCGCAGACTAAAAAGACATTATCCTTTAGATTTAAACGTTAGATTCAGCTAGAATCAAATATACGATAATCACTTATTATTCACGTTATAGTACCACTCCAGAATAATTTACTTATAATTCTCAATGAGAATTGATTGTAAAATTCTTCCAAATAAAAAAGAAAACATTTTGTTAGCGAAATCGGCGCGAAACCATAGAATTAATACACGAACGAATAATTCAAAGGATTTGCTGCAAACTTTTGACATGTTTTAACCGCGATTGCAACGATCGAATACTTGCGGAAAATCTTTTACAAGTTGTCGCTCTTTTACCGTACAGGTCGAGTGGAAAATGTCGAAATTATGGTTCGTTCACAACTTTCATTGATCGACAGGTCATCCGCCTCTATTGTTCACGGTGTTACAAATTAGATAACGTTGGTAGTTTTCCAGATATTTCGGTATTCCAAATATCCTGCGTTTTTTAAACGTTTAAAAATGCTTTCACCAGAATTAACGTGCAATAAATTATAAATGCAAAATTCGATGAAACAATGTACCGAGAGCTGTACTTCATGTTCAAAAAAGCCGTTGTCACAGAAAAAAATGAAGTTCTTAGACTATAAAATTGTCTGTAAAAAATGTCTCGCCCGTTGTAATCTGAAACGCTGGCGGTATTCTGAAAAACAATTTCGGTAAGCAAGTAAATTCCCAAGATTTATAACGGGAGAAAAATTCCAGCCATATTTCCGTTTCCTAAGAAATAATCAAGCGTATGAATCTTTCTTGCAACGGGGCAGTGAATAAATATCCATAATCGAAAAGTTTCATAAATTATTCAGGCGGGTGTAGCGAGCACGCGAAACATTTTCCCATTTCGTTCGACTGCTATCATATAATTTGCAAAATGCTGTATATCATAATGCTTCAAACTTCCATCGATTAAACTAAAGTAAGCGGCATTATTTGAATTCAATTTCACGCTCGGCGCCAAAACTGACGTTTAATTGGCCGTATTGTTATTTGTTTGTTAATGCCAATTTGCAAGTTTGCTGTCGGTAAAATGTTAGCCGGCTGTGACATTTTAATTCCGAGTACGAAATTCGTCGAAAAGCGGGTTAAGAGGCTGCGTGTATACACCTTTAAACAGGTCAACACATCGACTCTTTTCGCCTGCTTTAAGAAAACGTGTTCCATATTTCTCACGCTTAAATTCGATGAAATGGCAAAGCATATGCGTCGTAATATGCAATTAAAATT
Source organism: Bombus huntii (assembly GCF_024542735.1). Taxonomy (NCBI): domain Eukaryota; kingdom Metazoa; phylum Arthropoda; class Insecta; order Hymenoptera; family Apidae; genus Bombus; species Bombus huntii. The sequence continues at coordinate 4,507,883 of NC_066243.1, forward strand.
TTTCGTTTTCTTTATTCCGGTGGAGGTAATAATCGTGTTTCTATAAATCAAGATATTAATATTTTTCTGCTTCAGACAGATACCCCATGAATCATGCAGATCGCACAAAATAACACGTTACGGAAAATATGTAATAATAATAATAAAATAACGACAAGGATAATAAGATAAAAATTAGGAATGGCGGAATATCGGCGGGTATCTTTATCTTATAGCAATCTTTTGTTGAGCTGCTCTCTGGTTTCAATCCAACTACGTACGCGAATAAAGAATTGCTACGTTTCTGTTATAATTTTTTGATGTAAATTAGAAGCCTTAGTATTTCACTGTTACTTTGTTACTTTAACTTACTATTTTCCTTTCAATTTTTAGATTACATCCAAAAGATAATTTTACTCTGTAGAAGCCAGCAAAAATTGTCCCATTTTAACGAAATAGTTTTATTGTATTGGTATGGCGAAGATTTTTCAGATTATCTGTCAGTTTCTTTGTGCTTTTAAATACCGAGAAAGTGGGTTTGAAAATGAAATACAGGAAATTGAAACGAATTGAATTTTCTTTTAATATTACATTTACGAAGAGTTCATTCTTGTATTTTTCTTTAATTATGTGCAACAAGTATATCATGTGATCGAAGCAATAAACAAAATAGTTCTTTCGTTAATAATTCTACAAGTAATTTTGCTTTTTCAATTTATTAAATATGGTAGAAAAATTGATTGGTGTTAGCCCATACATGGGATAATATTTTTTTACTCTTCGTTCTTTTCGATGATTAACTTGATTAACTTGATTAACTTGCCTATGTGTCGTATTTTATCGTCATACAAAGAACACATTAATTTGCCCATTTCAACCAGAATTTTTAAATTTGACAATCCAAGTTTGTTTTCAGGGAACTTTCTTTAGGTGATCGATTTTCCCCCGCTCTTCTCTATATATTCTCTTGAAATGTAACCAAACATGTACGAGAAACTTTAAATTCCTTAGTCTGTTGTTAGTAGATCGTGGATGTTTATGCGACTTACGTTTCCATGAATTAAAAAGCATGGAATCTCTAAACTAAATATAAATCTGTTCCACCAACTATGCAAATACTATAACGAACGCTTTGCTTTTTACATATTTTTTTTAAACTGTGCTATAAACGCAGAAATATTCCGATTCTGACAATTTTTCATCCTGATAATGAAAATGTGAATGAAAGTGAGAATCGTTTAATGAAGAGTATCGCTTTAGGGAGAGCGCAAAATTGGTAACGAAACGAGAAAAGAGATTGATCGTACGTGTCTAATTAGAACTAACGACACACTCAACTACCCTAAGTTTCGATTAAGCAAATCTACGGCATTAGGGGCTATCGTTTATAATAATTACAGACTGTCGTTTATCAGACGTATTGTCATGAGCAGACGATACTTGGACGTCAAGAATTTCCTTTCATAATTCATAAACTTTATTGACGTACGTCGTTCACAGGAATAAAGCTATTAAGGTGTCAACAGCAGCTCTGATTCAGCCGAATTCTGCAGGAACGACGTTGAATAATAACAATTACGTACGAGTCTTTTACTTGAAACGATTCCGACAAAAATTGTACAATATCTCTATTTTATAAATTATGCAAAAAAAAGATAAAGAAAATTGTAAGCGACCATTAACGATTCTATTCTTCCTCGTATTTTAATATTAAAATAAGTACGTGTAATATTGGTGTATGAATATATTTTACACGCGTAATTATAAATGCACGCGAATAACTTAATAAGAGCAAACTTTGTAACACATTATACTATACTATACTATAATAACCTAATAATAACCCGTCTTTTTTATAAAATCTGTTCTTGTTATTTTTCATTACGTTTTAGTTTTTTTCTGACAAACCGTATTATTTACTATTCTTAATTTTCGTTTTTATCGCATTGTGCTGTACTTTTTAAACGTTCAACCGATGTATGTAAATTAATATTTCCCAAGTTTTGATGGTCTACAGAGTGTCCCAGTTTTTTCCGGCCAAACGTCGTCGGTATATTTTGTAGGTCAAGATAAGGAAAATGTCATATAAACGTACGTCATTAGAAGAATTGTCAAAGAGTAAAAGGCAAAAACACGGTACACGAATCGAGCGGTAACGAACGTGCGTTACTACGGTAAAAAGTATACATAGGTCAGGAATATTTGCGTCCGGTAGTCAGAAAGTATCATAATATGAAAACATTCGATAACTACACAGAAATCGAGTCCATGCAATTATGTGGATGTAGAAACGATTCCATGTCTGAAAACTGAGAACTTAGACCTGCTGAACGTAGAAAAGGACAACGCGAGTGAAATAGAAAGAGGAATCGAGAGTGGAATCGTTCGGCGAACATTGAACCTTTAGCTCAAATACCAAAATTTTGTATTTTGCATTCGTGACCAACGATACCTTTATCAACATGTTTGTTACATTTTTCTGATTAAAACGACACCAAACACGATATAATTTGACGCATATTTGCTTACTCGATGAATGATAATTAAATACGTATCAACAGGTAAATGTAATTCAAATTATATCGTGTTTGGTCTCATTTTAATCGGCAAGATCTCACAGATACGTTGGTAAAAGTTTAATTTTAATGAAGTCAAAGATAAAAAAGTTTCGAATTAGTACCTGGATACATTATCTCGGCGATACCCGACATTGGATCATGTTACACCGCTCGATCGCAGCAGACCATCGAGCTTCGTGCAGAAGAATTTACCCTCCGCAGTGAGGACGACGACTGTGTATTTATACAGAGAATTTTTTTGTGCAATTATCGGATGTTTTCTTACTTTTATCACTCCAACTTCGACGAGTAACAAGCGGCAACTACGAAGAGTAGTAAATTCAACTTTTTGCCGCTGCCATCTATCGACAGGAATGACGAACATTTTAAAAGGGAGTTGTAGTTGGAATTGTAGAAATATTATATTACCTTCTGGCTACAACTTGACGTAAATATTTCTGATCTATTCATACCTTGTACCCTTGTACTTGTTGTTGTAGTAATGCACGTCCGTTACCTCTCATTTCATATATTTTTCTTTCTTTCTTTTTTCATTATAACTCTTCTGTTATAACTGTTATAATAGTCTCGCCAATGATATATGTTTGTATGACATTTTTGCCCTGTCTTGACTTATAGAATATCGATAAAGGCTCGTCACGCACCTGCTTCCCTTGCCACCCGTTGTTTCGTGCAATATGTTCATTCGTCATCAAAGAAACCGCACCACGCTAAGAAGTCAAACATAATAGACTCGCGTTTTCGTAGAAAAAAACGCATAGCAGCTTGACAAACGAAACGCGCGACCTGTTCGTTAAGGCAATGGTGGCGGCGTTTGTCTCTCGGGAGGCAGCTTTGGATGGAGGTGGACAACGTTTGACTGAAGGAAACTGGGACAGCCTGCATATTAAGATCTTTAACGACCTTTCGCAAGTTGCAACGTGACATGGAAAATACCACCTTCCTCGAATCTTTAATATTTTAATACCACGATGGGCAATATTTCTGGAATGTTGAAGAGCTTGAAGCTTCGAGAACACGTTTTTAGCTGCGAAATCAGATAAAAAGGCTACTGATTACAGTAACGACGCAATGAATTTTAAAACTGTCTCCCAGTAAAAACAACAGATTTGAATCGTAGTCTTCAATCATAAAAACGCAGCTTAAGGAAATGGTTTTTGAAATAACTGCAAACAACTATAAAATTATCTAACTATAATATTATACATAAAGTTCGCTGAATTTTTAATTACTTTTCATCCTAAAAATCAAAATCTAAAAATGATATACCGCCAAATAATGATTTCAGCTTTTACGTTCTTTTTCGCTTCTTGCGTACGTTGCGGCGCATCTAAGTTCCATCATCGCGGATAAATAACGACGCCCGTAAATAACGATTCTGCGCGTGCTGTGGCTCCATAGGAAAAAATATCAAGTATCAATGTTAATGGTTAGTCGTAAACCACGCAACACGAAACTCGGGAGAGAAAGAAACGGCCAGGCAAATTTAGTTCGTATAAATCCGCCCCTTGTACTGTAGGGGCAGCGAGCAATTTTATTCCATACATTCGGCTTTACGTCGAATCGCGTTTAGAGGCGTGGAAAGAAGGAAGAATTGATTAGCCCACGTCGAAGACTATAAAACTTTTTTCTCGGAATACCGGCCGGTATCAATCTTTGAGAAAAGTGAAATTTATCGTACACCGTAAAACACCAATAAACCGACCTTCCGGGTCAATGCCGGTGCAAGAACAACGGGGCACTGTCCTTATAGCGCCGCCACGATAAATCTACCGCAATAAAAAGAAATTACGCGGTGTAACGTGCAACGTTAACAATGTCCACAGCAACTATCTATCGGAGACGTTCCACGACGTGCTGCGACTGTACGGTGTGTATTGTAATTTTTTATCACGTTTAATTATCGTCGTTAAAAGTACAATACAAACAGGATAAGGAAACATGGAACAGGACAAGGACTGTTCCATTCATACGGCAAAATGCCAAAGCAATTTTGAGAGGATAATCGAGGTTGGAAAGGTTTTCTCAGGGGGAATGGTATATACTTTTTTATCTCTATGGGTAGGTAACTGATTTTATATTTTGTGCGGAATTTGCTGTGGGGAAAATCTGATTTCAAAAGATGCAAACATATACAGCGAATAACCGAAGTATTTGAACGCTCGCAGTTTCTTATGAATTTTTTATCAATGTATTAAATACATTTTGCAATTGCGTTAGTAATATGAGACGATTGCTACGATTATATTGGTCAAACTTGCGACCAATCTGAAGATGCATATTACGAGAGTCGTCCAGGAAATAATACCCGTTTTGATAAAATAACAGTACAAATGCATTGTAAAAAGCTGTTATTTCTAACTTTGCTATATATACTAAGTTATTTCCCATTACAACTTACTCGAATACATATCGTAAGTTTGTACGAGCTTTCGTATGGCTTCGTCGTATACTTGCGTCGCCAGTTCACGTAACCATCGTCTCACGCAGATCAGTTTCTTTACTCAGGCCTTTACATCATATTTCTGTATAGAAGTTTAACAATATTAAAATATAAATTAAGCTTCGTCAAGACTAATATCATTCGACAAATGAACGTTAGGGATTTTTATATTCGTTAGCAGGTATAATAACAATACAAAAAAATAACAATTAACGAGTACACTTTGACGAGGTTATTTAACCAAAGATAGACAAAGGACGAGAGATAGACTCGTTAATAGACGAACAAAAAGAACAAGGTGTCGCTCGGTTTTCCTCGTGCACGTTAATGTTAATTAATGATAATCATCCACATTTTACCCACGCGTGTCATAATCTTTTTATATGTATAGTGGTTGATGCGACTGTAGATGGCGAGACAAAGAAAAGAGGAAAAGCATTCTAGATTAACTTCGCAAGTACAATTAGAATGATGTTAACCGTTTATTATCTTCTATCGTTCAAGTTAATGCTATAATCAAACTCATCACAGAGTTAATATTTCAAAATGTTGTATATATACGTGTACAACACGTACAATATGATCACAAATGTTTCCCATGGGACGAGAATTAACGTAGAATTTAATTAAGAAACGTTTGTGGTAAACAGTTATTGAAATAGCAATAGACAAACTTAAACGGCAATAAAAATTGCTTCTCTAAATACGTAGGACGTTCAGAAAGAGATACCCATTTTGAAATAGCAACAATAAAAATGCATTTTACGAACTTTTTTCTCATTTCTGACTTTGATATATATACAGAGTTGTCTCTCTATACAACCAGCAAGCCTATTCGAACACTTGTACACGAGTTTTTCCATAACTTTGTCATACACTCGCGCCGCCAGCTCACATAAACATCGTCCACGCAGTTCTTTAGATCACCGTTTCTTGTGAAGCATTATAGACCCAAAAACTCTTGAAATTTTGCGAAAAGGATAGTAACCTGGCTTATTTGGTGCGTCTATCATTTGCATTCAAGTCGCAGACACGTTCTTGAGCTCCTGCGTGATGAGAGACGATCGCCCCGAACGCTTACGATCGCATACAGTTTCTCTATTCGTATTGAATTCTCACGCCCATCGTCTTACCAGTGATTCATCCATAACTTTATTACCGTAAACTGCTGTCATTCTATGGTGAATTCCTATTGCGAGAATGTTTTCAGCGTAAAAGGTAAAGCGTAAAAGGCCGGCAGACCATGCTTCGTCATCGCCGAGATTTTCGATTCGCATCGCCGTTTTAAATATGCGATGCAACGACGATATCAAAGATTCAAACAGAAAATTGAATATGACTTATGTGAACGTACGAACGAAACTAAGTGACATTCTACGAGAACATCGTTTTATGTTGGCGATGTTTGTTATATTATGAATTACATGGCTTTTGTACGTAAACGAGCAATACTTTCCGGACGACCCTCGTACATAGAAGTTAAAAGATATTTACTGCGAGCATATGAACCGTTTAATGCAAAAGTGGTGTAGGTCGATTTTTTGCCTATTTGCTTTAACATCGCGTCTCGAAAGCGTAATCTTCGTTCTATTTTGTGCGCAAGCGGTGCAAGTATATCTTCATTAGTTTCTCGGTGGATAGCAGAATAAATGAGAATCAGCCACTCTGTCCCTTACAGAATTTTACTTTATTATCCCTCATTATCCAGTAATCAACTTTTTTTACTTACACCACTTTTGCATTAAACGGCTTATATATTTATTTAAAAAAAAAAACTAGTACACAGCCACTTTAAGCGTATAATAAATGTTAAAGATGATCCCTATATCACGGCTAAAATATTAAGTAATATAATTAAAATATTACAATATCAGATAATACAAGGTAATATCCGTTCCTAAATATCAAGGCTCGTTGATATAACTGTTGAGAATTGTGGATTGTAATTACCGAAATAAATATGTAGCAACACTTTCATTACATGTAGGGATGATAATAAAATAGTTTTGTATTTACTTAATATGTGATTTACAAGATGTTCATAGATGCCCACTACACGTGTTTCAGCACTCTTCCAGTCTCACGTTTACCATGCGTACGGAACAGTGACATTCTTTTGTTCTACGAGATGCTGCGCACCCACATACTCACACATACTTACACACATATTCATACACATATATGTGTATCACTACTGCTCGGCTGATCCGGTAGCACACAAAATTGCATATATCTCAATAATAGCAAATATATGATTGTTTAAATATTTTTGTGATCTCTACAAAATATATATACTTGCACTAAGTATTATATATCAGTATGATAATCGAGTCTCATTACGACGCTATTGGGTTGGCAACTAAGTGATTGCGGATTTTGTCATTACCACCTAATGATAGATTTTCATTCTTTTGGGTCTTCTTATTTACTACCTAATGAACATATACTGAACTTTTTGAAATTTTATTATTGGATTGGCAACTAAGTGGTTGCGGATTTTGTCATTAGGTGGTAAATAAGAATACCCAAAAGAATGAAAATCTATCATTAGGTGGTAATGACAAAATCCACAATCAATTAGTTGTCAACCCAATAACAAAATTTCAAAAAGTTCAGTATACACGCATAATACAGTAGAACCTTAATATTTCATTAATGTTCATATACAACATATCATTCCCCTTATTCGACCGAGCAAATTCTGATTAGAAGAATTTGGTATGAAACCATCAGCGTTCTAACTATCGAAACAAAATACGACAAAATTAAAAGATCCGAAAATGGTGTAAGTGCAACAGAGTTGGCGAAAACACGCGATATTTAAAAAGCCACAAAACAAATTGATATTTCAAATTATCCAAAGTAGGTAGTAGATTCTTCAGATGTTGAAAACACTGGGAAAACCTTAAATATTCTGATGTAATGAAATGACTTCATCGCGGCAAACACGACGATAACGACGATTTTATTCAAATGGAAGCAACAAACGAAAGCGTTAACGTAGAGGTGTCTTTTCAGTGCGAAGCATTCGTTGCATTCGAAAAAGGGTTTCGATGGTTTGAGGTAGAAGAAGTATGTAACTCCATACAGTTACTTATGTCGGGGGAATTATGTGACTTAGCAGCCAAAAATATATGAGGTCCATAAATATTCGAACAACTTGTCAACCGAATTTAGTCGTAAATATTTAAGCATCCTATCGACTAATTTTAATCATTTTCTGTGTTTAAAGAAATAAAATTTATAGCATAACAGTGATTGTTCTATTACCCGAACAATTGTATTCATACAATTTTTCTATGGTAAGTGTTGGAATATTTTCGTCGGTCATATGTACATGTACATTTTTTTATTTGGAAGATACGCTATGTTGTAGTAGCTTAAAATAAGCTGAAAAAATGTGTATTTTTATGATGATTTTACAGGATTTGTACCTTTATAAAGATTTAATCACGTATAACAGACATGTGAGTGGTGAATAAATAAATACCGACGCGTTACTGTATTTACTTCGTTTCAAAATGTATCGCAACTTTTTTAATTACCAATTAAAACAGGAAATTACATTCTTGCAAAAATTAATTCCCGTACTAGGAACAGTAAATGCGTTAAAAAAGAATGAGCTTGAAAGAGGCAAAAGGTGGGAAGGTTTGTGAAACATAGTTTGATCGAAATACGTGGAACGATTTAATCTGAAAACTAAAACGAAACAGAAGAAACAGTCCTGTTAAGAAAATATTTCAACTATACTTGAAAAATATTTTTACTCGCGAGCTAAGGATCCCTTTAATTTACCCCTCTCGTCTGATGAATATAAAATAAAATGATTTATCCTACTTGCAAGATGATAAAATGTCTTTTTGTGCCGAATAGAAAAAATGCAGCTGTTGCATTTCACTATGAAGCATAAAATACAATTATCGATTAAACGAATTGCTTCAACTCTTTATAACTTAAAAACAAAAATAAATAAATAACGATGATCTCTTTGCCTGAAATAAATCGATTGCTCATTCATGACGATGACCAACGAAAAAAATGTTCCAATGTCGTTGGACAAAGCAGCGGAAAATGCCGAGTTGCATCTGCTTCCGATTAGAAATTTCCTTCGATTTTCAACAAGGACGATACAAAAGTCTGCGAGTTGCGACGCAAGAGAAGCGGTAGAAGGAAGCAAGTTCCGACGATGATAGCGACAGGAATATTGCGCAATAAGTAAATTCCTAATATTGTAGTTCTGATCGTTTCGATTCATTCGCAGCTTCTTGCTTCGTCGTGGAGACATAGATTCGTTAATTTTCGTAATGTAGAAGATGTAGAAAACTTCGTTTCAGTGCCAATGAACCGTAGTGATTTAATAAGTGTTTTGCCTCTGTCGTTCGAACAACCATCCTTAACCATCGCTTCAATTTCTCATCACAATTTTTAAAACGTGCATAGAAAATAAAAGAAAAGAAAACCAGATAATATGTTTTTTATTTCGTATCGCGGTAGAAAGTCGATTATCCTGACGCAGACGGGGTCTATCTCGAATAGTCTAAGACTGGGAATAACACGGAAAGGTCGATTAATATTCATAAATCGTATAATGATCATAAAACACACTTTGATAACGTAATGTTGTGAGTATATTTAGGTTGAGTTAATTATTCAGTCGGTCTGAAGCTTGATTAAATGCTTTCACAACACCAGATATTTTACATTTTCCTACTTTTCGTGTGGAAATTTGTTATGGTAAAATTTAAAACACTTCGGATAACTCCGAACACTCCACTGTAGTTTGAAGGCTTTTTTTTAAACATGTTCTAAAAAAGAAGTTCGATTCTTTGAAATAAAATTACTTGTATCCAGGAAAACGTTTCACGTTTTGTTACGTTTGAATCATGTTAAAGTGTAACTGTTGCGATCCGAAGTGAATTTTTGTAGCAGTATTTAAGAAAGATAATTGAAGTGTCATCTATGGGTCAGATTTGTCCCAAATTTTATCTATATACAAAAAGTAGTGTTGATCAACTTGCATTTTACTTGCATTGTACTTGCATTTTATATCTTGTACCTTTCCTATACGTTTTCAGATTTGTTTCAAATTTCGTTTATATAGTCGAGACTCACTGTAATGTTAATTTTTCAAAATGTTCTTTACGATACATGTATTATATCGTTAAAAATACCTGCTTACAAACTGTCTCGGATGTTCTAATAATATTTGCTATATTTCGCCAAATGTCCGTCTCTTCTTGCGTAGTGATGCAACAATTTGTCTGTCTTCCGAGCGTAGACTGCTGACTGTACTCAGGATTTTCATTTAAATTTCCCAATTGTTATTATAAATTGAATATCTCCTGCTAAATAGACTTATTGTCGTTCGATTAATTCGTAGCACCACCGTGTTTGAATGTTCGTCTCAAATTAATATCCGCAACAAATTCAACATCGAATCGTTTCATATTCATCTTCTCAAGTATCGTTCGAGTTTCGAAAGTCTCGTGGCCGTTCGTAAATCGAGTGTGAGTGTACATGTAACTGTAAGCACAACATTGAATTGTAAGTTATTTACTATCTGTAATATGGTGCGATAATCCATCGGAAAGCTAGTCGTCTTAAACTTATCTTCTCTGCTATAGGTTTTCCAATAAACTGATGTAGTGTAATTGCGCAAGTATATACAGTGGCTAGAGGAAAGTGTACGTTTTATTAAAATCGAAAATACGTAAGCAGTTAAACGAGCAATTATTAATACCTAAAGAAGAGCTTATATTATTTTTTGAAATTTGCTCGTGTTGAGCGGTAACGTACTATTTTTATTAATAACTAGACCGCGGATATTTATGCAAATTCGTATTTTTGTTCGTGTAATCCACAAAATGGAGCTTCGATAGAAATATGTTTTATCTATTGAATATCGTAGAAGGTTCTTTACTTTGGACATTTTATGTATTTCTGCATATTGTGTGCATTCTGTGCATTTCTGTATCTTCAATTGTCCCATTAGTGTTTAAAGATCTACGATTATTTATTAATACTTTGACTGCCACGCCAAAATCACATGTTTCGTTCAGGACGCTACGGGGGTATTTTTATTATTCAGTGGATCGTTTATCTTATTGGTGATCACGGGAGACCACCGTGGCGCCTTGGTAACAGTTGATAGCGACATATTATAACAAGGCTTCGTTTATTTCAACAAACCATTCGCATTCGTTATTTCGTCGTAAATAAAACGTCCAGAATATATTGTTGAAACGTGTAGAAGATATTAGTAAACGGTATTTGCTCATTCTATATATAATAGTAATGTATATGCACACTTCTAACTCTGCGACACGAAATGCAGAAGAAAGAAGGGTAAGCGTACCTGGCACGAAAATTTTGCAGAGAGCACTATAAAAAAAATATTAATCAGTTAGGATCAAAAATTGCTAAGAATCGGACAAAACAGGTGACCACCTATTGTCTAGATTGTATCGAAGAGCCACATTTATGTTTAAACTGTTTTAACACAGTGCACCGTTAGATGCAAGATTTGTTCTCATTTTTTCTTTATTGGTGTTCTAATAGAAGTGTTTAATTGTTCAATGGGGCGTCTTTTATTTCAAAGTATCTTCTATTTATCGGTTATATTCAAAATGCCCTGTCAATTTTCATTCAATTTTTACAATTGTAAGAAGTTCAAGCGCTCCGGACACCAATGACCATTGTTAATAATAAATGATCAACTAAAACAATATTAAAAACCATATTATGTTAACAAATTTCCCTAGATATACATAAGTACAAATTTAACCTTTTGTCTTATTGGCATAGGTTATTGGCCATGCGACTGACATTTTGATGTCAACTCCTCATTGCTGTCTGGATAAAGTGCACCAACTCTTTTGCTTCCTGAATGGTTAACGTTTAAATGTTATATATATGTACATACATATATACATACATACATATATATATGTTGAGAATTGTGGATCTTAATTGCCGAAATAAAAGTAAAGGAACACTAAGGTTACGCTTAGAATTCATATTAAAATAGTTTTCGATTTATTTAATAAACGATTTCCAGGATCTTCGTCGATATAAATTTGCACGCGTCTCAACACTCTTTGTCTCTCGGGACAGTTACATTCATCTGTTTTTCGAGACGCCACGCACACACATACTTCCACACACTCATATTCATATACGTGTGTCACTACTACACGGCGAATCTAGTTTACACGCAAAATTATACATATCTCAATAATATACACAACATTCGATCACAAGCAAATGATGCAACTTTCCCATTCAACTGCCACGAAATGATGTTAATTCGTTCAAAACGAAAGCAAGATATTCAGAAATTGTACATTTTTGGTTGTAAAATCACCCGTTTATCCGAATAAAGGAAATAATATTAATAAATTTCCTGTGAAAAGGTAGCAGAACGTTCTAAAACAAGTACACACGGAGCGCTTACAAAATCAAGGATATTGGTTATACAAGTAGAACGCGAGTTGACTGTGAGTCCAATTTCCGGCTAGTCTTGCATACAACCCTTCTCGTAATATTTGTGCAACTCGTCTGCCATTGCGAGCTCCGTATTATCTAAAGGCAAAACACCGTACAAAGAGGGCATTTCGTTTAAGAGTTTGTAATTAGATGGTAATCCCGATCTATTTTGCGGCTCTGGTTCTCGTTAATATCGCGTGCGATATCGGCGCGCCGCGATTTTAGATCATGTAACGCTTCTCCAAGTAATTAACGATATTTTAAATAATGTTCGCCGCGCAAAGCGTACTGTATAAGGAACAAAGTTCGGAACGAGTTGAATGTAACTTCTAAAATATCGACTCGGAAATTTCAGCTGTACGGCAGCCATTATTTCCTCGGGTGAAAGGCAAAGGGTAGGAAAAACTTGGTAACTCGTAAGAAACCGCGTAATAGATGTTCGTTATTACGGTTTAATTTACGGGATAGCGTTTCTTTTTTATACCTGTCCCCTTCTTTTTTTTTCACTTAACGGATGGCCACGGAGCAGAAAAAATTGTTTGTTATCTCGCGAGTCGAGATTCGTCGCGCTTTAATTCGCTCTTCATCTTCGGACAAAAAAATCCTCTTAAGCAGATAATATCGAAAGTTTAAGAGATTCGCGAGGACGAAAACGCGTGGACTACAATGGAGGCTGTGGCTTACTTAGCTTTCTTTCTCTTTCTTCCATCTCCTTTGTTTCATCTAACGCCATCTTCTCCTCCTCTACCTTGTACATAAGCTGATCGTATCTTTCTAATTCCTTTCTCGCTGCAAGTATCCCATTTGCCGAAGCTGATCATTAACGAAAGTCGATTGGTCCATGGAAGTAATCAGACCGGCAGCGATTTAATTTGTAAATGTTCGAGTACCGAAGCACGCCGTGATAATTATTGGAAAGTAATAATTATTGGAAAAATCGTTAAGAAATGTGTGCGTCAAAAAGTAGCGGAACAGCTACATCAAAATTTAATAAATCAATGATACAAATACATACAATGCTATGCGTGGTGTTACGACTCTGAATCTTCGTCATGATCGAAGGCATATAAATATAGATTTAATTAATAATAATAAAAGTTGGTAATTTAATAATTATTACTCTTGCTAATGCGAAAAAATTGTATGAAACACAAGGAAGACGTAAACAGCACAATACTACTTTGTATTTTTCTTTTTTCTTTTTTAACTGCGACCTTAGGCCTTCTAAGATTCTTAGTGACCACGTTAAGAATGATTAGTGTTGTATCATTATTTTTCTTTATTATTTTATTCTATACTATACGTTATTTTTATCATTATGTATTATTTATACAATTGCAAAATTATATATATGTCGGGTTAACATTAGAATTTACGTAACGATTCTTCGTTTGAATTAGCCATCGTTTTACAAAACAGAGATTATATTTACGCGCATATACAAGACTTCACAAAGTATAATGAATATTGAGTTTAACGAATAATAAGATTAACAAACGATAAGTTTAACTAATGATTAGATTAAAGAATAATAAGTTTAACGAACAATAAGATTAACGAACAATATGTTTTACGAATAATAAGTTTATCGAATAATGAGATTAATGAACGCTACTAACAATGTTCCTGGGTTCAAACGAATCCACGGTCAACGGGACAACTCTTTACTATGCGTGGAATAATTTTAGGCACAAAAATACGATTGCTGAGACGCTCGGTAAACTGCTCGATGTGTCACTTTCCAATGCGATCACACGAATAATAATATGATGGAAATCTTTCTCGCTGAACGATTGCATTTTGTTTATTATATGCTCGTTGGAAGCATCGAGAAGGTTCCAATCGCCGTTGCTAGGCAGTTTCTGCCAAAAGTTTGATGTATACTCGTTGGAAGCATCGAGAAAGTTCCAAACGCCGTTGCTAGGCAGTTTCTGTCTGGAGTTTGATTGTTAATACAACGTGTGTCCCATTATATCGACACCTCCAAAGTACAATCCTATGTGGCCAGGCCCGTTCTTGAGGCCGTATGCCGCCACAAGCACATTTCTAGAGAGAACCATACAACCGCTCCACACCTTTGTCAGGCAAAACGTTTATCCCGTGACCGTGGCTACGTTCGGTGACCAGTTGTCACCTCGAGCCCAATTTCGCTATCACAAATCTCGAACAATTACAATCAGATTGAATGACAACAATTGCTTAATTACAGCTATGATAAAATCTAGGCTAAAGCATTAGAGGACTTTCCTAAAATTGCAAAGGGAAGGCTCCGGTTTTCCTTTCATCTGCGACATATATATGTCGGGGTTGCGTCGGGAATAAGGTTGTGGGCGTTTGATAAATCTTCATTGGAATTAGCCATCGTTATGGTATAACAAAGGTACGGTTTATTAACACAAGTATGGATACTACAGACTTGACAATCAACCACGGCGATTGGGCACCCGCGACACTAGTGACAATGGCCTTAGGTTCGATAACGAATCCACGGTCAACGGGATGATAGATGTACGTGCTCACAAATCTAAGTCGGACTCTTTGTTAATATTCACTGTTCGTAAGGCGTTACTCTTTTCGTCGATGAGATCGCAAGAGAGAATGACTTTTCGTCCCGATAATGCCACAGAGGAAAACTACATGGGGTGTGTCTAAGGACACGAGATCCTCGGATTCGTCGAGGAAAGCCTTCGTTCGGAAGGTGAGGGAAATTGACGTTGCTGCTAATTGGTCAATCTCCATATCGATGATTAGAAAAGATGCTAGCCGCCCTCGAGGGAAAGCTGCACATGTACTGCAGAAACACATCGACATCTGGCAATCATCTTACTCGAAAAATAGGGTCTGCAAGTGGCGAGCTACGGAACGGAGACCGTTGCAATGTTTATTGTCGAGTGTTACCACTATTTCCTTTTTAAGGAGAGCTATAGAATTACTCCATACCTCTGCCAGACAAGGCGTTCATCCCGTGACCGCGGCCTTGTCCGGCGACTGGCTGTCGCCTAGAGCCCAAGCTCACTATCACAAGTCTCAAACAATTACAATCGAATTGAATAACTACAATTGTTTAATTACAGCTATGGTAGACTCTAGATTACAATGTTGCGGGATTATCCAAAATTCCAAGGCTCCGGTGTTCTTTCATCTCCGACATATATGTAAATTCTATAGAATTCAAACTACCCGCCAACCAATATTTTTTATTTTTGTTTTGTTTTGTTTTACCAGTCATTTTACTGAATAGATTAGATCACGAGAGAAGAACGGTAATTTAGGACTTGGAAAATCGAGAATCGATTTTCCAGGTAAAATTTGTAGTAGATTTGTTATTAACTGTTGTTGTATTTACTTTAATTATTCCCAAAATAAACTCAATTTTCCTAAGGATTTACATTATTACATATATGTGGGATGGTGTGACGTTAGCGAAAGACGTGGCTGATTGTTTATAAACGTTGTTAAGATATGTTAATGTTGTCAAGGAGTGTTGTGAGCGTTACCAAGGTTTATTACAGTAATGGTAATGCTGTCAGAGTTGAATTAATCGTGATCGAGAGAAATTCATCGTGTTGCTGTGACGTAGAAATAGTGTTAAGCGAATTCGTGAAGTGCGATATTATATTCAATTTTGTGAGAGTGTTACAATATTGTGTTTATCATACTGTCTTTTCTGTTAATTTATTAAACATTCCTACATATATATGTATATAATTTTGTAATTTTATAATTCCTGACTGAACGTCGTATTTGTTCAATAAGAATTTGAACGAGAATCAAACGTGTAAATAATTCAAAATACGATTCAAGCGATGCTTCAGTGCATCACATCTTCTTAACCTCTAGCAATAGATGTAACGTTCCGAAATAAAAAATATCGCAAAATTTGATCGCCTGCGCACGTAGATAGTCAGGTAGCGAAAACAACGCTATGACAAATTTCTTGTGGAAGCGTGATAAGAAAACTTCAGGTGCATTTCTAACGTAACATTTTCTCGGATACAGTAGGCGACAGAAGAAAAGGAGAAATGATATCGCTGAAACTTCATACGCTGCTTGTTTCAAACTTTATATACGTGTCATTAGTTACGAAACTCCGAAAATGTAAAAGGTCACCAACAAAGTAAAAAACTATTAGGTACAGTAGAAAGTTCTCTCGTGCTAACCGTACGTTACATCTACGACGGTGACAAGAAACAGCGCTTTGGCACGCTTCGCGCGAAAACTTACGCGCCTCCTATCATCCTCGAGCGAAAAAATCATGCGAACGATGCTTTCACGTCGGAAACACCGTAGAAACTTTCAACATTCATAAAAAAGAAGATGACCTGCCTGTCTCTTATTTTTTTAAAAACAGTCGGACACAAATTAATTCATCGATAAAACATTGAATGAAGAAAAGCTAGACACGTACGTTACTGCACAAAATTCTGCGAGAATTTCGTCACGAATTACAAGATGACCATTATCTTTTCCAGCAATGGTATCCAAAGTCCAGTAATTCTAATTTCCGAAATAATTCACAATAAGTCCGTATAATAAGTTCCAATAAATTTTGCGCGGGGCTGTTTCTCTGTACGACAGAGTTTGACGCGAGTTACACGCAAATGATACAGCACTGCAATGTATGACGGATAATGCTGTTCTCTACGCAAGCACATTGGGACGAAGTGTTTGATAACTAAATTATAATTTTTCCTAAAGACTTGAACTTAAATAATTTACTTTAATAATTAATAATACAATTGAGTGTGATATATTTTAAAGCACGGTACGACACATAGACCCACGTCACAATTTTCACACTCATAGCGCGATAGTTGTTACGACCGTTCGCGGAGAGACGCGGTCGCTAGGAAAACGCATCAGCGAGAGGCGTAAATTCTCGCTACGATTATGTTAATCGACGCCGCGAAATAGTCGTTCCCCTGTTTCGGTTAAGGTAACAGAGGTGGTTTAATGAATGTAACACTCTATTAACAGGTTAACATAGAATAATATATTTTACAATAAGATGATGAATATGTTACAGAAATTTGACTCGACTTTGCGATATCTCTAGATAAATTCGTTTGCTCGTCAGATTTGTCGAAGTGTCACGTTAGACTCGTCAGAAGGAACTGATCGCCCTTCGCTTATTCCTTTGTCTCATTTGGAAGACGACCCCCACTATGCTCGGGTCACGCCACCGCTCGCGCCTATGATCACGTATGCCTCTTCGTGTGTGAAAAACGTAACGGTCAAAAATCGACGTTTCTAGAGCTCGCTGCTTGGCAACAACTATGCTCTCGTCGATACATTGTATATGATCCGGCGGGCAGATAAGACGGTCTGCCTGCGACACTGTAGGACCGCGAGCGACGGTTAGAAAATACAGCCTGTGGTAAGCCTCGTGGCGTAACATTAGTGTTTTTCAAATTGCTCTTCGTTTTCTATTTTCAAGCGACATTTTGAGCTTGAAGATTCTAAAAAATTATAAGAATACGGATCGGCATGTTAAAAAGAGCATCTAACGATGGTCTATTTATATTAACGAAAAACAGCAATTGATACCTGACACTGGCGTATCAAAAATAAAGACTATATATTCTGTCTGTATATTGTTAACACTTTGACCGCCACGTTTGTCATTTGAATATAATCGATAAATAGAAGATATTTTGAAATAAAAAATGCACCATTGAACAATTAAACATTTTTATTAGAACATCAATAAAAAAAAAAATGAGAACAAATCTTGCATGTAACGGCGCACTGTGTTAAAAACACTGTGACATCCTGGGCGAAACGTGTAATTTTGACGTGGCAGTCAAAGTGTTAACATTGTTATAAAACCTTGCTAGGACAAAAGTAGTATGAAACAAGACAAATGAAAAAGATCATTTAATTCAAACGGTGAGCGAAAGAGTTGGTAGAGCAAGCCACTATAGTGGCGCGTCGTGATATAAGACGACATCCGCGAAAGCCACTATAGTGGCCCATCGTATCTAAGAGTTTAAGCGAGTATGGCATTGCAGGTTTTTACAAATAGCTACAGAAAGTACAGTGGCTTGCGAAAGTATTTGAACACTTTGTATCCTATGTGTCATGATATTGGTTCTTCGGCAGCAATCGTATAGCTGTTGCACTAGCACATTGCGCCAACGTTTCCTCGACATTGCAGTTTACTTCCGGAGACCTGTTTCAGGTGCGACTACACAGTGCAAGTGCAAAGTGCAAGTGCAACAGCTAAACGATTGCTGCCGAAGAACCAATATCGTGACATCTTACTGCCGTGAAAGTTTCCAAACTATATTGGATACGCTTCACCGAATGTTTTGGAATTTTATCAGCGGTACAATGAAACACGATTGTCACGGCTACATTGATAACACTTGATATATATACAAATTACGTAAGTAGAAAGATATTTGTTACGAGCATATATTTACTAGCAAATTAGTATAAGTGCTTACACTAATTTCAAACGTATATGTGACAAACGTAGTAAATGTAAAATGTTTATACAGGGTGGTTGGTAACTGGTGGTACAAGCGGAAAGGGGGCGATTCTACGCGAAAAAAGAAGTCGAAAATATAGAATAACAATTTTTCGTTTGAGGCTTTGTTTTCGAGAAAATCGACTTTGAATTTTCGCTCGGTACGCGTGTGGTACGTTATAATGGATCTCACTGTAAATCGTTGTCTCGATGGAAAAATTTAAAAAAGAAGATCAAAAAAAAATTTTTATGCTATATTTTCGACTTCTTTTTTCGCGCAGAATCACCCCCTTTCCGCTTGTACCACCGGTTACCAACCACCCTGTATAAAGTAAGATTTGTGGAGGATGTTTGGTCCTGTGGTTTAAATGACAAGATAACTCGATGTCGAAAGCGTCAAATGTATTTAAAAATAATTAATACATACAGAAAATATTCGCTAAGATGCTCGGTGCTAACTGATTCGCTAAAGACTGTATTGATCGCTAATAAAATCGCTCGAGACTGAGACTGAAAAACTGGTCACCTTACGATCGCGTTCGTTTATTTATACTAGTCGGGGGAGTACCGGAAAATTTTAATTCGTCTTTGTTTGACGGTTGCACGTAGCTGCGACATTGTTTAGCCCGGAGTTTATTTATTATTACATTATGTATATCCTATCGATGTTGATACTCCGAGGCAAAACAACAACATGATTCGAATTGTCTTCTAGCTCATGTGCCGCTACAGATTCATTGGATGTTAAGGCTTATTATATACATATGTAATTATTAGGTTGTCCGAAAAGTCTTTTTTGTTTTATAAGGAAATAATAGACGCACAATTTTTTTATTTTATATTAGTGTATTGAATTATGCACAAGCATAATAATAGAAATATAACGAAATGGATCATACCTAATTCAATAAAATAATATAAAACAGAAATTGTTGTTCATCTATTATCACCTTATGAAACGAAAGAAACTTTTCGGACAACCTATTATTAATACAAATAGTTATATTAATATAGTTATTATATATATACGAACAAAAAAGACAAATTTCATAACGTGGAATTTTCAAATTGTTCGTCTTGGTTTCTCGCGTGGTCATCAAATTGCCCGAGATACGACGCACGGAAAATACAAATTGGAGCCGCTCGTCGAAAACGTTTGGAGGCCAAGAAAATTCACGATTCGTTAACGTTTATTAGGAAAACGGAATTACTCGATAAATGAGTATAACGTAACGATATTCTTAACGAGATCGTGGTCGATGCGACATTAAACATCAGTTAAAAATAAAACGAAGAGAAGAGCGAAACGCGTTCTCCTTCCTCGCAGTCTTCTATCTCCCAGCGATATTATTTCGACCAAGAGCAAGAGATTAAATTTGCTTTTCACTTTCGTCGAATTAAAATCCATTCTTATAAGCGCCGCCTCGTAACTCCGGCGCGACGTTTAACTTAGGCGACGCAAAACAGGGAATCGTAACTTTTGATTAAGACGTCCGACGAATTAAGTCTTTCGCGGCGAGAGAAGCGAACGAACGAGCGAAAGGACGAACGAACAGGCGGGCCAAGAGCCGCGGATAAAAGGAAGTGGCGCACAGCGATAAAGAAAAAAGAATTACGTTCCTTCCACGTTGGTGGAGTAGAAGGATACGAATACAGAGCGAGAGGAATGAAACTTGAGAAACTTCATCTCTGTCTCTCCGCCGATGGAAATTGCTTCTGTCGCAAAAGTCACAGGGAAAACCGGTTTCCTCCGTTCGCGCATTCTACGCTCGCTATTCGCTACTATACGGGCCGACTTTCTGACCGTGCGATTGAAACCTGCGCTGCGCGAATCACGTCCCTCCCTTTCCTTGCTACCAAAACCGAACTACCTCTGCGTGTTCGTGTTTTGCGTATTCCATCAGTTCGATAACGTTCGGAACATTCTCCGCAATGGAATTATTTTTCGTCGGCCGACCGGATTAAATTTTGCGGAAAAGTAAGACGAGCGGGACGAGTCGGTGAAATTGTAGATTTCGAGGTAGTCGAATGAATCGAAGATTTCTTGTAGACGACACTGCAAGTATAGGAATTCAAAAGTGTTGTTTTTTTATCGTATGATGTGCCGCGTGCCAATGGAAACAGAACTTGAGAGCGATGTCTATTTATAAGTAATTATTAACACTGTTCGAAGATACTAAATATCAACAATTTTATAACACTGGGAACGTTATACAATATACTTTCTTGTGACAAAAATAAAAACAACGTCTTGGATAAATATACATTCTTTGGTTTTATAGAAATTATTCGGGGACAAATACAAAATTTTAATGAATAGCATATTCAATAAAAAAGTATTTTATATAAATTTTTATATAATTTTATGTAACTCTGCAACTAAGAGGTAGCACATACAGGCTCTTCGACAAATACAATTCTTTCTCTGATGAATTCACATTAGAAAATTTTGTGACGCGTTTGGATTATTTTGTGCGCTTAAAATCTTATCTTACACACGATCAACGAATCAAATCAAACTTTGAAAATAATTTCAAGTCAAACAAGCTTCATCTTTGTGCTAAAAAGTTTGCTGTTTGGTACTTACAGTGTTGTCTACGAAAAGTCTTCAGTTATACATGTGTTAGATTATTTGATATGGAATCATCTGATAATTAGATTTGTGAAAAATAATCAATTTAAAATAATTTTAAAATTGTCGAAACTAATCTCTTCAAAATATCAATGAAACCCTTCTCGTAACTTGATTTCCTCGAATTTTTTTTCTCGATCTCTACTTCTTTCTGTTACTCTTTTAATAAACGTGATTTAATGAAACTTGATAAAACGATGATTCATAGCGATTAACATCGATGACAATAACGCATAAAATTTGGCAAATTATTTTCGCGTAATATATTTTATTACCTTTTTTACGAAATATTTAGAAATAAGATTCGACGATAGACTATAGAATTCAGTTCAACGCCAGCAGTGAAAGCGATTACTGTTGAAGACATTCCGACATGTGCCACCAGAGAACCGAAGAAAGTGTCGGTGAGAATAGATTGATTGATTACGGCGATAAGAAATATGCAGGAATAAAGAACAATCGCTTTGCAAGGGAAACGAATGATTTGATGTGTATCGATTATTTTCTAATTTTGCATAAAATATCTCTAAAGAAAGTCTGTGACTGTATCGGTGTAATATATCCCTGGGACACATGAAGCGAATAGGAATTTCCATTTTAGTCATTTCTAAGAAAAGAAGAATCATGCAATTGCAATAACCTTATCACAATATAACAAATTCATAGCGAAATCTTCTCCATCTCATCAACTGTGATAGAATTTATTTTCTTATATAATTTAAATTTGCCACTACTTATCGCCTTTTTTTACATTTTCTAGCGTGAATCTCGTTATAACGATTAGCATATAACATGGAAGAGAAACTGAATAACGTTGTTTCGACTTACCGCCACCAATCCGATTTCAAATATTTGTTGAATACGCTCTTAAATATCGCTAAAGTCCATTACTTACCTGAAACAAAAATATTCAACGGATTATTATTATTATTATTATTATTGTGAATTATTATATTATTATTACGTATTATTATTATGAAAGCATTTATCAAGAAAAAAGCATAAATATAATTTACAATATACTCTACTAATCTAATTTACTAAATAATAAAAGTAGATATTAGCACATACGCGATCAGCTGAATTGCGTTTAATTAATTGTCAACTAACGTGTTAAAAACACGCGTACGAAGTAATTGAGCGCTATTAAATAATTAAAGTGTAATATACGAGAAAATACTTGTAGGAAATAGTTACGGAGAATACGTTAATTTATTGTCGTGACAACATTATTAAAAGAATATTTTTCGTGTGCAAAATGTTCTTGTACTTTCGCGTATACATGCTTATGAATAATGGAAAACACGAGAAAGAAGAAATTATGCGTTTCAAGGCGTCGAAGAAAACGATCATGTGTCACGGTCTCTCGAGTGAGTCAAGCAATGCCTAAACACATTTACAACAGCAATTTAACGTCGCCTTGTTCACTAATTAATGACGTAATGATGTAGTTTTCGTACGACGCGTGTTATACTTATCAAGAAATAATATCTTGAAACATGCTTCATACAAATATTATATCTCTGATGCAACGAATCAAAAGTAAAGTCAAAGAGAATGTTGTCAACAGGAAGAAGAATATAAACATTTTCGTAAGGTTTACTGAAGCAATTTTCGAATATAAGATGTTTATACACGGGATGAATGGCTTCTAACATTTCTTAACCATAATCTCGTACGATTAAAACACTTTCGTACAGTCCGACAGAAAGTATCGACTAGAAAATATCAACATTGTTTCCGTTGTTCATTTATTACTAATAAATAATCGTAGATCTTTATACACTAATGGGACAATTGAAGATACAGAAATGCACAGAATGCACACAATATGCAAAAATACATAAAATGTCCAAAGTAAAGAACCTTCTACGATATTCAATAGATAAAACATATTTCTATCGAAGCTCCATTTTGTGGATTACACGAACAAAAATACGAATTTGCATAAATATCCGCGGTCTAGTTATTAATAAAAATAGTACGTTACCGCTCAACACGAGCAAATTTCAAAAAATAATATAAGCTCTTCTTTAGGTATTAATAATTGCTCGTTTAACTGCTTACGTATTTTCGATTTTAATAAAACGTACACTTTCCTCTAGCCACTGTATATACTTGCGCAATTACACTACATCAGTTTATTGGAAAACCTATAGCAGAGAACATAAGTTTAAGACGACTAGCTTTCCGATGGATTATCGCACCATATTACAGATAGTAAATAACCGACAATTCGATGTTGTGCTTACAATTACATGTACACTCACACTCGATTTACGAACGGCCACGAGACTTTCGAAACTCGAACGATACTTGAGAAGATGAATATGAAACGATTCGATGTTGAATTTGTTGCGGATATTAATTTGAGACGAACATTCAAACACGGTGGTGCTACGAATTAATCGAACGATAATAAGTCTATTTAACAGGAGATATTCAATTTATAATAACAATTGGGAAATTTAAATGAAAATCCTGAATACAGTCAGCAGTCTACGCTCGGAAGACAGAAAAATTGTTGCGTCGCTACGCAAGAAGAGACAAACATTTGGCGAAATATAACAAATATTATTAGAACATCCGAAACAGCTTGTAAGCAGGCACATTATTTATAAATTTAGAAAAAATGGATGGAGGAAGAAGAAAGATGGACCAGCGCATCCACTGCTTATCCGAAAAGGATCATTTTCGAATTGCTATTGATTCTTAAAACGAAATCTGCGTTACGAATGATCTGAATATTTGCGTGAGAATCGTTCAGAAGTATTTTCGTGATTTTAGTCTCGAAGGAGCTTCCAAAGAATCTAATATTCAGTCGTAAAAATCGGTAACCAGAAATTGCTTCTGCTTCCGCAAGCACACAGGCACTGGACAGTACAAGTACGGACAGTACATTTTAATGGAGTGTTGTTTTTTGATGATTTAAAATTTAATAGGCTGTAACAGAGTGGAATTCCATAGCGAAGGATCGCGAATTTATCAAAGAGGCAGTCGTTTTAAACTGTGGCGGCAACCGACGACGGAACTTTCTGACGGCTTCGCGACACAAAACGCTGTACCATCGAAGCGTAAGGCCGACATGCCTAATGTGTCATCGATATCCGTGCGGTTCTTCCGCCGAATATTCGGAAGAATGCATACGCGACAACGGTTGCGGACGTCCAACAAACGCGTGCGTAGTGAGAATATCGAGGAGCAACAAAGAGAAGAATCCGTTTGGTTTTGAACAAAAAGATTCCGTTTCGAACAGCGAAGCGCAAAGGGTCTAGCGAAACAGCGAAGTGCGAAGGGTCTAGCGTAACAGCGAAGCAAACACATTCGAGAAGCGTGATCGTTGATCGTTGATCATTGATTGTTGGCTGTTGATTGTTGGCTGTTAATTGTTAAATAAACTTTTTTGTTGAATATCGAGAGTATTTCTTGGGCACCTACAACCAACACCACCTTAAAACTTTTGTCCGCTACTGTACATACATTACATATGTATGACAGTTGATCCATCTCGTGAAAAGACTTAACTCGAGCAAGCATCAAGTTTTATTCCGTAGAGTCAAGAATCAACGCTTTCGTGCATGTAGTATCGACCGCATTTTATAGGATCTGCGGATTCTGTCGGGATTTTCTTTAATCCCCGTTTACGTGCAGGATTACCAAAACATGCAAGTACGGCTACATCCGATTTCTGCGGTCCTCTGAGCGAATTCAGATGCTATGAATGCAAGAAATCAGAAATAGTTGTAAAACATTACTGCATTTTTATGCACATTTTTCGCAGCTCTACGAAAGAAATTTCAGTAAATTTTATCCTTTAATAATTTCGAAATATCAATTGTTCGTTGTAAAAGTATTTTTCTTTTTTATTTATGTTCCTGTGATAAAGAATATAGTTAATTTTTAATATAGAGATACGTAATCATTGCGAGATATTAAAACAATTATTACTTTGAATATAGTTAACTTTTAATATAGAAATACGTAATCATTGTGAGATATTAAAATAATTATTACTTTGAATATAGTTAATTTTTAACATAGAGATACAGCATCATTGTGAAATATTAAAATAATTATTACTTTGAATATAATTAATTTTTAATATGGAGATACGTAATCATTGCGAGATATTAAAACAATTATTACTTTGAATATAGTTAACTTTTAATATAGAAATACGTAATCATTGCAAGATATTAAAATAATTATTACTTTGGATATAGTTAATTTTTAATATAGAAATACGTAATCATTGTGAGATATTAAAATAATTATTACTTTGGATATAGTTAATTTTTAATATAGAAATACGTAATCATTGCGAGATATTAAAATAATTATTACTTTGAATATAGTTAACTTTTAATATAGAAATACGTGATCATTGCGAGATATTAAAACAATTATTACTTTGAATATAGTTAACTTTTAATATAGAAATACGTAATCATTGCAAGATATTAAAATAATTATTACTTTGGATATAGTTAATTTTTAATATAGAAATACGTAATCATTACGAGATATTAAAATAATTATTACTTTGGATATAGTTAATTTTTAATATAGAAATACGTAATCATTGCGAGATATTAAAATAATTATTACTTTGAATATAGTTAACTTTTAATATAGAAATACGTAATCATTGTGAGATATTAAAATAATTATTACTTTGGATATAGTTAATTTTTAATATAGAGATACGTAATCATTGCGAGATATTATAATAATTATTATTTTGGATATAGTTAATTTTTAATATAGAAATACGTAATCATTGCGAGATATTAAAACAATTATTACTTTGGATATAGTTAATTTTTAATATAGAAATACGTAATCATTGTGAGATATTAAAATAATTATTACTTTGAATATAGTTAATTTTTAATGTAGAAATACGTAATCATTGTGAGATATTAAAATAATTATTACTTTGTATCACTATAAGTACAACAAGGATCGTTGTTTAAAGTCTTCATTTGTACGAGGGCAGAATACGAAACGGACACGATCGATGCCATTAACTTTAGCTTCATTAACCGACGCTGTATTTGACTTTAATGTACACACTACATTAACTACTTAGGCGATAAAAGCGAATTACCAGCATGGAACTGAACACAAAATATTTGCGTATATAATATCGCTTTTTACTACAGAAATTCTTTCGTATTATAGACATGTTCTAGCGAAAATTGAAATCTCAGACAGAGATTAAATGCCAAACATATACCACAAGTAAATTCCAACATAAACTCCAAAAAATTATACTTCAAACGAAAGTTAGTTTACGAGTGGTTTCTCAGCGATTCGTTTAGCAGAAAGAACAATCTTCCATGTGAGTTCATCTCCTTTCATTACCTTCGTAAAAATAAGAATTTCTAGAAACATTCGCAGTTTACGCGTCATGCGAAGACGAGAGTATTGCTACGAATACGAAACAAAGTACGAACAAACTGGTATCCAGGAGGACGCGATGACAGCACAAACAGATCGTAGAAGGGAAAATTGACGCAGCGATTCGCGCCACGTGATTCGTCGCGTGCGCGAGTGCCGGTAAAATCACGACCAACGAGACGTTTAACAGACAGCAAACAGTTTAGCAAGATCTTGCTTCCATCTTCGCGTACAGAGGAACGATTACAAGCTGGATTAGCGAAACACGGTGACAAGGTTGCGTTACGTCGCTCCTCGGGATGGGTCAGGAAATTTGTCTTTCAGGGTAAGTGCGGGACTTAAGGTTGAGCTCGCAGGGTTATGTACATACTCGTAACGGTACAGTAGGAAAATCCAGCCGGGAAATCCAGCCAGGTTCAAATTTCATCGAGTTATCTGGACATTCGAGAGAATTAAAGGATCGCGCGCTGTATGAAAAGGTGGAGGGGATAGGCTGGATCGTGAAAAAATTCTCGATATCTTCCTAAGCCCCTACTTACGCTCGTCTCATCACGAAGGATTAAAACTTCCACGACTTTCCACGTCATCCTTGTATTCGCAAACTTTCCAACTGGGATTAGTCAAAAACTCCGGGGCACAAACGCGAATCCCTTTCACGCCATAGCCAGGAACTTACGAGTTTACTACTCGGCCAACAACAAGTGTTCCGGTTAATTTCCAGAAGACGAATTATCATTTCGTATCGCAGCGATTGTATTAGGTCGTTGGAAAAGTTTCTTTCGTTTTATAAGGAAATAAATAGATACACAACATTTTTCGTTTTATATTATTTTATCGAATTACGTATGATCCATTTTGTTCTATTAAAACAAAAATCACAACGTTCGACAGATTAGGTTTCATGTTTCCATAAAGATGCGTCGTTCTAAAAAACGTGTCTGTAAAAGAAAGACACTTTTCAGACAACTTAATAAGTCCAGTCGCGATGTTTCGTTCGTTCGGGCGACCGAACTTCTTGTTAAAGTTTAATCAATTTAAAACGTGGTGAATTATTTCAATGCACCGAAGTTACAAGTCTGAATGCATAAAGTTAGACAGAATTTTCTATCGAACTTTTAATACACGAAGCGTTAGATCGTGCAGCAAGTTCCCTCGCGTCTTTTAAAAATTCGTCAAAAATTGTTACTTCCTGGAGTGAAAAATTCAAAAGATTGCTACTTTAAGATTTATTTGATCGATCGTGCAGATGTTACATATTTTGTTCCATTGTTCTTTGTAAATGGATTACGCGAGTGATTTACCCCGACACTATGGAAACTTTGTGTTTTTATCAGCAATTTCCCAAATATTTATTGAATAAAATATTTATGATTTCCTAGTTATTTATGAAATAATTGTTATAATAAATATATGTATTATACGTAAACGTATGTACTATATCTATATCGAATATCTGCTGTGTGATGAAAGAAGCCTATAATCCAATATATATAGTAACAATTCTTTTACCAAACGCTCATAATGTTCGTTTTGAATAGGACAAGGATCGAAGATGGCGAAAAATTTTTGTTGATTTTCTAATTTTATTATCATTCATTCATTTTATTATCAAGCGGAAGAATTTTAATAATCCAAAAAAAACCACAGACCTGTCTTTTAAAAGTCTTTTAAAGATAACTGATAAATTGTGCAAATTTTGTGCAGATCAAAGACGATACTGTTATTAAGATAATTATTATTTTATTCCAATATTATAATTATTACTCTGACAAAGTAAGAAGATAATTTTGTTAAATTGTGATTGGTTGGCAGCATGCTGGATTTTAAAACTGCTTGCCTGTAGAAAATACGAAGCGTGATTTGATTTTTAATTATAAACGACATTTATCGATAATACTAATACGTATATTCGTCGATCTCAGCTGTCGTAAGTAATGTTTTTGTGACAATCTCCAAAATGTAATACCAAAAGGCGAACACAATCTCATTACACGAATTTACTAATTTAATTAATCTTCTTCCATGTTAAATACTCCTTGGGAAGAAAAGCGTGTTTAAAGACAAATTGGAGAAGACTTGGCGTAAGGAGATTCGAAGATGTCTCGTCCGATGAAAGGATTATTCCTGCAGTGCCATTTGCAAACAAAAATTTCGGAAGAGAAACAACGTCGAAAAATGTTTCATGCAGTTGCACGCGCTTCGATTGTATGCCCACTCTCGACGAAAAGATGCAAAGAATTCTATATCTCTTTGTATGAAGCTGTGCACTTGCAATATCCATCGCCTGAGGAATTACGAACTAGCAAAGCTTTTCCTTTGGCCCTTTGTCCATATCGTTCTATCATGTAGATAATCCGTCAAAGGTATTTCATCAACTGTTACCAAATTCTATCGAAACGCGAATCACGTACATGCCCTTTGATCAAAGAAACAACGCTCTCTTCTGCAACGACTTATTCCGGTATATACGTTTCGATTTAATCGCAAAAACGGACGACGATAATTCGGATGAAAAATAAATTTCGAAGCATACGACGAACGACATATGTAAAATTCAGCGAATTATATCTTGAATTTGCTACGCGCAGATAAAAATATTATTATAATCGGCGCTACATTTTCGTTTAAACAAATCGCTTTCGAACTTTCATCTTCGCATATCATGAGAATTATAACTGTATGTAAGAATGAAAGTATATATTTGTTAATAAACGAAAAATATAATTCAAAGAATGTAAGTAACGATGTGATAATTAAAAGCATAGTGACATAATCTGTACTACAAAATTCTTTACAATTTTCAAAAGTATCAATACGGGAAAAATCGATTTTTCAATTTCTGCTCATTCGTTAACTTTTGATGTACTATCGTGTGCTCTTTAACGCATATCATAAACTGTGCATATACATGAAACCACTCGACACAATTAAAAAATTGCTTATTCAGATAAAAACCTTGCAACAAGTGAATGCTTATCGAGCACCTTTTATTTCTGTAACAGTGTATCGAAACTATACAGACATTTACGGAAACCGTCATTTATACGAGAAAAGTTGGATAATCTTTTCGAGTATGTGGCAGTGTCCTGATTTTATTGATAACAACCACTTGTTGGAATATTTGTTATAGCTCACAGTGTCTCTCTCTCTCTGGTCACAAGATAAAAACAGAACTATCTTATTTATATTTGTCCCGTGCGGATTTCATATATTTCGTATTGTGTTTCGTTCCATGAATACTGCAAATGATTTCATAAATCAGCCCCGAATTTTCACCAGAGTTTCCTATCTAATTACATACTAAATTTATTCGATGAATTTTATATCAGATTGTATAGCCAATGCACAATTGTTAATTCATTATTGTTCTATGTTCTGCGACTCTTGCAAACAAATTCTACCAACCTTTGTTATATATTTTCGATTGTTATTCTACATGGATACAAAATTCTGTCTGATCAATCATTTCCCTAACATTCTAATACAGTTTCGCCTCGAAATTGCAAACTAGTTTCCGACTCGAACTAAGCAACTGGTTCCTAACATGAAATCAGCAATTGGTTTCTCAACCCAAAATGAGCAAATT
Organism: Bombus huntii; assembly: GCF_024542735.1. Taxonomy (NCBI): domain Eukaryota; kingdom Metazoa; phylum Arthropoda; class Insecta; order Hymenoptera; family Apidae; genus Bombus; species Bombus huntii. Next base: position 4,538,462 of record NC_066243.1, read on the forward strand.
ATTTATAACTGGAAATGAGTAACTACTTCCTGGCTCGAAATCAGCAACTAGTTTCTCGCTCGAAATCAGCAATCAGTTTCTGATTTGAAATCAGCGATCTGTTTCCGACTCGAAATTAGCAATCAGATTCTGAATGAAAATCAACAATGAATTTTTGACTAGAAAACGGCTATCGGTTTCTGACTCGAAATCAGAGATCTGTCTCCGACTCGAAATTAGCAATCAGATTTTGAGTGAAAATCAATAATGAATTTCTGACTAGAAATCAGCAATTAGTTTCTGGCTCGAAATCAGCAATCAGTTTCTGACTCGAAATCAGCGATCTGTCTCCGACTCGAAATTAGCAATCAGATTCTGAGTGAAAATGAGGAATGAATTTCTGACTAGAAAACAGCAAGCGTTTTCTGACTCGAAATTAGCGATCAGTTTCTGAGTGAAAATCAGTAATGAATTCCTGACTAGAAATCAGCAATTAGTTTCTGGCTCGAAATCAGCAATCAGTTTTTTATTTGAAATCAGCGATCTGTTTCCGACTTGAAATTAGCATTCAGTTTTTGAGTAAAAATCAGCAATGAATTTTTGACTAGAAAACGGCTATCGGTTTCTGACTCGAAATCAGCGATCTGTCTCCGACTCGAAATTAGCAATCAGATTCTGAGTGAAAATGAGGAATGAATTTCTGACTAGAAAACAGCAATCGTTTTCTGACTCGAAATTAGCAATCAGTTTCTGAGTGAAAATCAGTAATGAATTTCTGACTAGAAATCAGCAATTAGTTTCTGGCTCGATATAACCAATCGTCTTTCTGCGGAAATAAGCAACTCGCTATTCCCTCTTCTTTGTTTAAAGTCGTTGACAGAGTGAGAGATTCGAGAACGAAGTCCATGAGTAAGAAATCCATTAAAGCGAGAAGCCAAAAGATTTGATGGCTAAATAAACACTGACATCGTTTAGTAGAAAACAAATAGAATATGTATAACGTCTTCTCGCTGTATTATTAGCGATTCTGACACGTTATGTACTGCTCGATTGTTATGTACTTTACAATTTACCACAATCTCTGGTCTTTCGCTCTTTCGCCATGTTCCTTTCTGTCCCATTCGCGAACAAAGTCCCATTCGACTTTAGTCGAATAGTATATGTCTCGTAAATACTCGTAACAAGCAACTTGTTGGTTCCAAGCGTGTTGCTTATTTCCAGGCAAAACTGTACGTGCTCGTCTTTTACCGAACGACATCACAGTTCATTCGGCTACAAAAATTTATGACTGCTCTCTCTCACGAGCCTCTTACTCGTTCTCAGATCTCTCATTTTGTCGACAACTTTAAATAAGAAAGAGGAGTGAAAGCTGTTTAATTCAAGTCAGAAACCAGTTGTTTACTTCGAGCCAGCAACCAAGTGTTGATTTTGTGTCAGAAACCAATTGCTGATTTCGAGCCAAAAACCAGTTGCTTACTTCGAGGCAAACCTGCAGCTGCTTTTGAACAGGCATGTATAGAACTACCACAATTCCATAGTATCACTGACCATGACCACTTCTCAAACGAGCAATTACTATTACAAACGCGAACATATACATGTTTCAAAGACGCTTTTGAGTCCGTTCCATTGAGTACGCGCGATGCATCCAATTCAGAGCGATCTGAATCGCAATCCGCGCACCAAACTACCGCCACCGACCTCGGCGTTCATGCAAAGACTGTATTTAATAGTTCACACCAAGTCACCAGTTTAAATTTCATTACGACGATTATGCGTGGTAGGCTATAATCCTCCAAGAGGATAAGGAATTTCTCAGTGTGCCTAACAGCCGGCGTTCTACCAACAGTCTCCCGCTATTTAACCCACGAGAATTTAGTGAACCAAGTGATATTACCAACTCGCGGATTATTTAGAGCCGTACGACCGCAAGGCCCCGCAAATTCCGCTGAACGGGCTACAATGAACTGCAGGTGCTGCGGAGAACTGGAACCCGCGTATTTACAGAGACACGTCGAGAATCGATGAAGCATCGGAACAAATGAAACGTTGATGCTTCCCGCACTTGCTTGCGATTCGCTCGCGTTTAATAAACGCAGCGAATTTTCTCTTTCTTGCGCTAATATTGTGCATAGCCACGAATGTTCCGGACAGAGTAGCGTCGTGAAATTCGTTTGGAAGATGAGGAAATAAGTTACGTCTGTGTACAAATAATTCCGATACTCGGATCGTGGGCCAATCGTACTCGAATGTTTCGTATTCAGCTTTTTGAGCTATTTTTTGGTGCTATTATTCCATCAAATTAATTAAACGGTATTAGTTCTTAGGCGAATTTTATTATTATATAGGCACGATAGGTTGAAACAGGTTTATTTGAGTTGGCTGAGCTCCAAGATCTTACAATTCAATCCTTGAGTCAGAGTTGAATTGTAAGATTCATTATGTACATTATGTACATTAGAAATTTTGTATCTTTAATGTAATAACAAAAGGATGAAGAACGCCAAGAAACAATGGTAAGAAACAACATTGAAAACGAGAGAATAACTGCAATATTCTTACAAAAAAATTACTCACATAATTGGAAAGGTATTACATGTATAAGAACTAATAGAATAAATAACAAAATAACTTGCAGAAATGAAGTAATACGAGCATGCTACTGAGTTATTGTAACAATTAAAAATGAAATTATTAAAATTAGATGTACTTCTTGTTGATAATTATACAGAATATATTTCATGATTGATTATCGGGCCACTAATAGCAAGTGAGATATCGATCACTCAAAAATTTTCTGAGTTACAGGGCAAATTGCATAGTTTCACTGAAGTTAAACATTCTAATGAATCAAATGAGCATAAACTTTAACCATTTTGTTCGTTCTTCGTTCCATCGTTGTAAAATAAGCATTCGATTAGTTGGTAATAAAAATGATCCAATCTCCGCTAGATATATATGTTAATAATAAGCAATATACGTAACTAGGTTGCATAAAATATTGCTGCAATATTATCGTAGTATACATACAGTGTCGTGAATAATTATAAACTCAACCACATTTTTAGTTTTTTCGTAATATCAGAACAAAGATTGGCAAAATAATTTCGTCATGTTATAATACAAAACTGGAGAAAATTAGATCTTCTCTTAAAATTGTATTTTTTACTGTGAAAGAGTATAAATTACACGCTAATTTTGTTACGTCTTCATTCAGTGTTTAGTGGATTTTTTTTATTTTCATATTTGATTACTTCTATTAATCCGCTAGATACACTAACTTATTTAAAGTTTCGTTTCGAATATTCTCTTATTTTATTCTTTTCTCAAGTTCAACTTTCTATAGGTGACTCCTCCTGATCGTAAACTTGTCTCGCTAGAATTCCTCGCAGGTTCTCTATCGGGTTCAGATCAGAACTGAATGCTGACCATCGTAATAATTCTGTTACGAAATCTTAAAACCACTTTCTTGTAGCGGCGGCTGCATAAATGGGAACGTTGTCTTGCGGATAAAATTGTCTTTTCGTCTTCTATTACGGTTACGAAAGGCAATAATTCGTCATGTAACGTTTCTTGGTATAATGTTCGATCTACCCTTTAGAAAAATAATTTCACTTGATATATTCAGACATGATCAATGGTTTTTTGGAAATATCTTCCTTGAAAGAAATAATGCAAAAATCGAGTTTATAATTACTCATAGTACTGTACGTAGTATGCAATAAAATATGAATATTAATGGCCAATTTTTAATCCCACTAATTGCAATTGCGATACAAAGACAGAAAAATGTTTCGTCAATGATATTACGTAGAATCTAAAAATGTACGTTTTAAATAATCCTTTTAAATTATCCAACAAAATGAAACGTTGTTCATGAATTTTAATAAAATTTAACGAGCTCGTAAAAACAGCCGTGTTTTGGCATTTTACATTTTATAAAATATAAGAGAAAATTCATGCTTCGTGTGTTAATATCTTTTATAATATATGGGTAAATTTTTTCTAATTACAAATCCAACCAGTGTATTTAAAGAATAGATTTCTGACAATGAATGTAATTCGATAATTACGTAATGCTTTTATCTTTATCAAGAGTCACAATTCAATTATTCGATCGGTTTTAGACGAACTATACAACTGCACATTTGATATCCTTCAAGACTTTTTCAATTTTCTATAATGTTTACAGTGAAGCACGATGGAATCTCTCGTCAGAACTGATCACTCGTCATTATCGGATAAAGGAATATTTTCCCATATTTTCTCATAAAAAGTGAATATTTTACACCGTAGAAAAATAATACCGATAACGATGACAATTATTTATAATATAATATAACAAGATACAATGTCTTTTAATTACTTTTACTACTAAAAAATTCTCTATACGACTATATATCACTACATTGTTAAAGCCAAACTATGTCAATAATATTTAACGCGTGGATTTATAAATTATAATTTTATAAACAGCCGTCTAAACTATTAATTATCCAAACAAATATTTGTGCGTATGTATATGGAACGAGGAGCAAGTATCCTTCGTTCCTCCATGTAGCTACAAAATTTTATCGAAATCTCTATTTTAATAGCACTTTATAGCGTTCCCTTGATAGCAATGAACGTCCACGTGTTTACGGCCATACGGGGTGAAAACGCTTTTAAGAGCGATCAACGTATTACGAAAACAATGAGGAACTAAAATATAGATTGTATTAAAATATAACATGCTTCATCCAAAGCGTTTAGAAGATCTCTTATCATCCTTAACATTTCAATTATAAATACCCGACGTAATTGTAGCGGCACATGAATCAACAGAAGATTCGAATCGGGAGAGACTCGTATTGTTGTGCCTTAGAATACCAACGTTGTTTTGGTTTACTAGGTTCAAAGGTAAACGAACTCCGGACAAAACATTATCGCCGTTATTTGTAATCGTGAACCGGAATTACATTTGAACTTTTTACAATAACACCGGTCGATACAAATAGACGAACGTGTTGTCTGGGATGAGGATTATAGCGAGTCATACAGTCGAATAGCGAGCGTAGAGTTTTTTTTTTTTATTTAAAAATTTCACATTCACAATTTGTCCAATTTGTACATTTGGTAGAATTTTTTATCTGTTTGATTATCATGTGGGTGGCTACCCATATCATGGGGTACCATCTTCGTGTTTGTTAAGATATACCCTTTGTGAGGTCTGCTGGGTGTTTCCTTTTTAGTCTCCTTTCTATGGTTGTGTTGATCGTTTCCGCTGCCAGTCGGTTCGGGTGCGTTGCTAGCGTAGAGTTGAACAGTAGAATGAGCGAGTGACGATTACAACCGGCGTACACTATGTCTGTACTTGTATTAGGTCGTCTGAAAAGTTTCTTTCGTCTTATAAGGGAATAATGGATGCACAATATTTTCCGTTTTATATTGTATCGAATTACATATGATCCATTTTGTTCTATAAAAATAAAGATCACAACGTTCGATAGATTAGGTTTCATGTTTGTATAAAGATGCATCGTTGTAAAAAACGTGTCTGTAAAAGAAAGACACTTTTCGGGCAACCTAATATTTAATATACACTGACTATTACAATTTTATCAGTCGTATTTTTAATAAATTAACACGTATAATAATTCACCTCATAAGTTATGAGTAACTTATAAATTTACGAGTAACTCATAGATTACCCGAAACATAAGCAACCTTGTGATAAAAAATATTCAGCTCAAGCATGGGAAATATAAAATAATATGTATAAAATCATTGAATAATTGTTTCCCTGTAACACGGATAATCTCACAACGAAAAATATTAAGATGGAACATGGAAAATGTAACGTTGTAGCTTGAACACAAGCAAAATATTTAAACGTTGAAATGGATAAAAAATCAAATGTCACGACCGTTCTGCGTGACAAAAACGTAATTCTCGGCATTCCCTGGACGACACCTCGTGTCCGGGGTGGTAATGTATCTGTTAAACGAACAAATTAAATTTGTTCAATTCACGAACGTATGTATTCAGTCGTAAATTTATAACAAGCTCACGGTACACAGCGGCATTCGTGCCCTCGTGAAAATATTTTCAGTTTTTTGGAAGAACTGCGTAAAGCGTTTAACTATGGAACATTCCCCCTGAACGATTAAAATAACTATCGTTGAATCTCTATCTGTGATAACGTTTATGCGAGAAACAAAATAGTCGAAAATATTGTTTAAATTATATTAATTATTCACTGTCTAGAAATAATACGTAGCGTTATATGGATCGTTATTATTTCAAAATTAATTTACTGCTGTATTACCATAAATTATACATTAATATTTATATAAATATTTCCCGATAGAGCAATTTTGATTGTAAAATTAAAATGCTCGCTTAGCTCTTGCGAATAATTGCTTCAACATCGTTGTTCTTCGCGCTTATCTCGTACAAAATATATCTGCGTCTGCATCCATCTAACGAATTGATATGCGCGAATTTTCCTACGTTTCGCCTGCCCTCAAAACGATTGAAAATAAAACATTCTAAAAGGCTTACAGCATCCGAATCAAAAGCGCAACGTGAAATTTTATTTCAAAATGGAGCAACCCCGCTATGTTATGGCGCGCACCGATATAAGGGAAAAATATTTTGCATCAAATACCAGGTAGAGCTAGTTTCCCTGGATATTAACGTGATTTAGTGACTATATCGCGTTACAACTACATTTCCACTAAAATTTTATAACGTTTCGGTAGTAGCTAAATGCACACCATGTACTGCAGGTATAAACTTGGTCTGGAAGCAGTGGCAGAAATTGGTGGAGATATTTCTCCGCGACGATGTTTCGTGAACTAGAAATTCGTGTTCGTTCGCCTGTAAAGCGATATCGTAGACACGCCGTTCCTTGCATTTTCTTTGCGCTCGATCCTCTGAACTCTTGCAATGGCAGAAATTAGAGTGAAGAGAATAAGTAGACAAACAAAATTCAGGAATATCAGCGATGCCATCGATTGGAAAATGTTCCTTAAAAGAAAGTGAATTGCATGATTCTTAATCGTGTTTGATCGGATTTCAAAGTGAAAGAAAAGTTTATATTAAAGAAAACTTTTATTTTATTCGTTATTGGCTTTGTTACTTTACAAAAATTTGTTATCTTAAGTAACATTGCAAGTGCGTTTGGAAAAGCAATCAGTGCAATATTCATCGATACGTGCTTATTCTTGACAAAATATAACTGAAATATCAAAATTACGAAAAAAATCTTCGCGATTTGTGAGAAATCCGAACTCCACAAAATGCACGTAGTAGGAAAAAATATAAAATATTAAAAAAGTATAAAATATTATATTATAATATAAATACTTGCTAGGCGAAACAACCTTCTACCAAGCTTCTGCTTTTTTAATTATATTCTCAAAAATATGAATTTGCGTAAAAATCTGCGGTCTAGTAATCACCATAGCTACGTACAACAGCACAAGCTTTGTGACTATTTAAATTGATGTTTAAAAGTCGTTATATAATGACAAAACTAGCGTCTATAATAAATGTGTACAAATGTTTAGTAACAAGAGTAATAACAAGCTAAGAATAAGATAATATTTAGTAACAAGCGCAATATGTACCTTCTAATTGCTAATTTATTATTATGTTGTACGTTCTGGTGAAATTCACATGCTGTTAATTGTAGGCACAGACGTACGTATATTTCTCCATCCGCTTCGTAACCTTGAAAATATTTACATATCGAGAAATATGAAAATATTTCTTTTTATTTATTGCGTATCGTTACATACCCTGGTGAGGTATCAGCGGCTGCAATTACAAGTATTCTAAAAATATATAAATATTGAATAATATTCGCGTGCTTAGTTTGGTACAGTTGCCTAAGTTAGTGCTGTTATTTAACATTAGAACTGACTGGTTTTACAAATTTATTTTCAAATTCCTACTTCGTGTTATATTTTTTCCGCAATGATGTAATGACTTTCACAACGATAACTAGAAGAATAATATAATGAATTTTATTTTATTTTTTATGTATTCAAACTGAAAATAATTTTGTATCAAGGCTACTTATACCAACACCAGTCAAAATGGCTGGTACTTGTCAAAGTGTAAAAGGGTGCTGCAATCTGTATATCGAACTCCAATTAACCAGTTTCCTCGTTTTGTACAACTTGCCACACGTTTTTCAAATTTTTACTGCGTATCATTCGATATGATGATATCAGTTATCAGGAAAATTCCGGATCGATCGCTAGATGGCTAGATGACAACACTAGAAATACCACACCAGTCAAAACGACTGATTCTACAATTTTATAAATGTGTCAACCCTCGTTTAAAGATCATCGTCCCGGATGAATTAATAATACAAAAAATGTACTACATAACATGGAATTGCTTCTGTAAGAAAGTAATAAATCAATAAATATAAAAATATTCTATTGTTACATATTTTTTAAAGACTAGCCATTTCGACTGGTTTTGGTAGAAATAGCTTCGTGTTAAGTACAGGTAGTTCTAGTGTTAATAAGGAATTAGTACTAATTGTTATGTTACATTCTTGTGTAGCAAGTGTTACGTAATTTGCCAATAATTGGTTAGCTAACGAGTTGGTACCATTTTCAAAATTTTGTATAAAAATTTGTATCTACAGCGGAGGCAAAAGGTCTATCTTTTTAGAAAGCTTAGAACCTTTTTGACATTGTATTCTGTTAATTAGAAGCGATCGCGTACTCTTGGGTATCTTTTAGTTGAGTCTTCGAGTTTGATACAATGGCAAAGTAGATGTTCGATGGTGTTGTTGGTATTGCAGTCTTCACAGGCTACCAGATTCTGTCCCAAAGAATTGTTTGTCTTAACAGTTGTATCTTTGACTTCTATGAAACTTCGCCGACTACACCTCTAGACCCAACAGGTTCTTTTCATCAAAATAAAGAAACCGACAGAAATGCAGCGTTCAGCGCCGATCGTTACATCGTTGCCAAGACACAAAAGAAATTCTTCTCTCACGCAAAACGAAAGTTATGTATACAGTTTTTTAATCAAGCTCGAAGCTTCGATTCGATTCGCTCGATAAAGTATGTTGCGCGGTAAAAGTGTCGGCGGCGGTATTAAAATTAACCGTAAGCGGAAGTCTAGTTGGCCAGAAGCGTTATAAAAAATGAAGCAGGAAAAAGAGGCGAAGCAGTGACTACGTCGCTAATGAGTTAACAAATCGATTCCAACTCCGGACTGTAACTCGCGACGTTATTTTAACTCCATTAGCTGGAAATTACGTTATAATTTCTCGGTGAGCCCTGCTGTACACGTGTTTTAGCTAACCTCGCTGCTTGTAGTTCGAGCCAGCTCTGGTGTAACTACGCCGGCAGAAATTGATGGAGAATGGAGACGTTCTGGGAAGTGACATTTCACGAACTCGAAATTTTCCCTTCGTCAGCCACTCACACATTCTACGTGAACGTACGATATACATATACCTACGTGTATGTTTGAGATACAGCAACGAGCTTCTGTGTGCTTCGATGCGTGCTTCGCAATAATAGAACAGAAATCGATGGAAAAATTCTTAGATCTCGTGCAACTTCGCAAGTAACTTCTTTAGTTCTTAACTGTTTAGAAGCATTTCAATCTCGGATTTAGCAAATCCTCGTTTCATCGATGTCGATCGTTTCTGTTGAGAATTGTGGATCTTAATCGCCGAAATAAAAGTAAAGGAACACCAAGGTTACAATTAGAATTCATATTAAAATAGTTTTAAATTTATTTAATAAACGATTTCCAGGATCTTCGTCGATATACATTTGCACGCGTCTCAGTACTCTCTTTGTCTCACCATCTTCCATAACGCACTGCCAACGGAACATAGTAACATTCATCTGTTTTTCGAGACGTTGTGCACACACATACTTCCACACACTCATATTCACGTACGTGTGTCACTACTACGCGGCTAATCTAGTCTAGCACACAAAATTATACATATCTCAATAGTTTCTGTTTCTGATTCTTTCGATCGTTGTCACTAAATTTGGACATTCGTCGCGAGATCTCGCCTCAAGGTTTCAAGATAAAAAAAGAAAAGTAAAATGAAAGACCAATGACGAATAATTCGAAAGATAAAACGAGAGATATCTGAAACGGTTAGGCTAGTCACGAAAATATGTACCTATGTGTATAGATGCTAAGTCAAATATCACGCAGCAATATACAGTGTGGTATTATTTATTTCGGACGTGTGACATTTTTCCTATCTCCCGAAGAATTTTCCAGATTCGCTTCACTCCGTCGGATGGAACGTTTTGCGTGGTAAAAAATTCAACCACTCAACGGTTTAAACATCACGAAATATGTCAGACACCGTGTAACGAAGCAACTTCGAGCTCATGGGAAGAACATATACAGGGTGGTTGGTAACTGGTGGTACAAGCGGAAAGGGGGTGATTCTACGCGAAAAAAGAAGTCGAAAATATAGAATACAAATTTTTCGTTCGAAGCTTTGTTTTCGAGAAAATCGACTTTGAATTTTCGCTCGGTACGCGTGCACTTTATCACGTCTATCGTTATAACGGATCTCGCTGTAGATCGTTGTCTCGGTGGAAAAATTAAAAAAAGAAAATTAAAAAAAAATTACAGGGTGATCTGAAGATTAGCCGCTGCGATTTTTCAGACACTTCCGACAGTGGGAGAAAAAAATATTTCGAAGAAAAGTTTATCAACTTTCGAGCAATATTATGAATTTCAAAAAGAATTTTACTTCGATGAAAAATCATGATCACCTCTACTATTGCTTTAAGTGACACGGAGACACGTTTTTTATACTCCATTCGATACTTTTTGTTATGTTTCATTCGATACATTCTTTAATTCTCTGCAAGAAAGTATTAAGACACTCGGATTTTAGTTCAAAAGATACTTTAACCTTAATGTCGTAAAACTTATCGTACGAAAGTTAAGAAAAACTAAGAAGAAAAAAGCGCTGCGTCATCTTTCCCTGTCTTAACGAGGAATTTTACAACATTAAAGCTAAAATATCTTCTGAACTATTGCATTGTTGCGTTACAAAGAATAGGAATTACCTTAACTCCTCATCAAAGTAAAATCTTTTTCAAATTCTTAACACTGCAATTTGTAGTCGATCGGAAAGTTGATCGACTTTCACGCGAAATATTTTTCTGTCGGTATCATTCGATGATCGCAAGTGCCAGAAAAACCGTGGCGACTGATTTTTAGACTACTCTGTATATATTATATATACGTACGCACATACATCTATTCTCAGTTACATGCGTATAACGTACGCATAATGTATACATAAAATACAAACACGTATAGCCTTTCGTCGCGTATTGCTCCCCTAACTTCTCCAGGGACTTTCAACGCGACAAGGGTGCCACTAAAGGAAATGTTGGATAGAAAACGTGACATATCGAAGTCACGTTTTATTCGGCGCTTTTCATTTATCCGAACAAGTTGAAGCCAATACTCGGATAGTTCGATCTCTCAAACCATCATCATTTAAGAGTTCGACGAACTATTATACGGTGAAACGTATCGAGAAATTGCTCACGTGCATGCACGTTTCTTCTTTTTCTTTCTTTTTTCTTTCTTTCTTTTTTTTTTACCTGCTATTTCGCATACTCATTGTAACTTTCGGATATATCCAAGAACAGATTTTATAACGAGCAAGCGTTACGCTGCGTCAGCTTCGATATCGTATCCTGATGTAATGCATTTTGTATCAGGCCGAGTATAAGGTGGAATTTGTAAGAAATCATCTGTATGCGGTTGAACATTTTTCCAAAGTAGTTTACGTCGACTATGAATATCAAATATAGATGCGTGAGAATGTAAAGACGTTCGACGAAACGTACGAATGCGAATGTTCCAAATGAAATGTACCAAATGTGAAAATGGAACGAAAGATGGTAGTAATGATTAAAATGATATTCATGAAATAAAATAATAGTAACGAATGAATATCAACATTTTAAAATGAGACGAAATATATTTCTCATTTGCATTTCGAGGTATCGTAAATTATTCTATCGCGATGAATATTCTACGATTGAAGTGCAAACAACGCTGTAAACCGTCAAATTTTTTAACAGAGAAAAATTCCATTTATTTTGATTATTATAAAAGCTTAAGCGTACAATAATCCAAATGCATTAGAAAATTTTCTATTTTTTGCACCGATATAGATTCGCCAGGAAAAGGACTGTATCTGTGAAAAAAGGCCTGAATTTGCATGTTAGTTGCAGAGAAAGCTGAATATGCCATTTAATTTTGCAAGTAAATAAGTGCCAATCTTGTTTGTCCTTAGATAACCTGTATAAAAAGAAGAAAAATTTCAGAATGTTCTTTTTATTTTTATTACAAAGATATATTTTATATGGAGTAAGAATTGTACATTGTTTTATACAGAGGCAATGTTGCACTGTCAGTAATTATTTACAAATGCAAAATGCTCTTACATTGGCATATAGGACATTATAGGATAAAAAAAACATTTTTTAATTTTTGCACTTACGGTGTCGTGTACAAGAAATCTTCAATTGTAAGTTTAAACAGATATCCTTCCACTATCGTCGTTTATTCTAAATTAAAAAACTTCTTTGAATATTGTAACTAATAACAGCGAAATATAGCACACTATGCATAACAATAAATAATTTTCTTAAATTTCGTAAGCAGTTGCTTTAGTTTCCCTTCTTGGTAAAAACGAACTTTCCCCTGATTTTTTTACAGATACAGTCCTTTTCCTGGTGAATCTATATCAGTGCAAGAAATAGAACATTTTGTAATGCATTTGAATTATTGTACGCTTAAGATTTTGTAACGATCAAAGCAGACGGAAATACAAATTTTGTAATAAAAATTGCGTAAGATACCGAATTTTAATTTTGCAAGATTGAGAATCTGTGAAAATGCAGCGCGTATATTTTCAAAAGAGATTAACAGTACAACCATTCGCATTCCACGGCTTAATACACTGTATCATATTCTACATAGATATATTTAATGCAATATAATACCATAGTACTTAATATTGCACAATTCCATGAACGAAACTGTGTTCTACAATTCTAGAGTAAAAGTCATTTCTCAAAAAGGACATTATGTTGAAATCCTCGCACGTGAAATATCCTTTTACTAGCAAAAAACTAAATCAAATCTATCGCTATGAAAAATGCGTATTCGTGCGGATTTGAATATAGTGGAGGCTCGGTTATCCGAGTTCCGTTTAACCGAAATTCCGTATTATCCAAGATGCTTTGAACTTTACTATAAATTCAATTTCTTCGAAGTTTTAACACTAAGAGTAAGAGTGTAAATAGCCAGCTATTGCGAAAGCAATTAATCAAACTTTCAGCCGATTAATAATTAATTTAATCCAAATACGTATACGCCATTAGATCGTCAACGTTTTTCTACAATGTTATCATACGATTTATGAGCACTAACAGACGTTTCCGTCTGTTATCCGAGGTAGGTCCACATCATTTCGAATAATCGATATTTTAAAAGCGTTCGTTACAACAACCCATGTATGGGACAGTGTGTTATTTTTTTGTTTCGCCTCTAATTAATAGACGCGTAATGAATGCACGATTTCTGTATAACAGCGTAATACGGTTACTTAATTGATGCGATTAAACTGCTAAGAATATGATAATAACGTTAATGGTATGCACGTGGAGATCTCGTGGTAGAGGAAAGTGGTCCGCGCGGAGATTTCCATTTAACGAGCATAGAGCACGAATCGTCGAGGCAAGTAACGCGTCGTGGAACTGGCGAAGAGCGAAACATAGTTGGCCATTGGAAATAAAAAAATTTCATTTCCGCCGCTTCCAGTTTCTAATCTGTAACGCTTGTCGCGGAAATCGACGCTACGAATTAATCCGTTCGTCGTATCGTTTTCCATGAAGCCGCGCTCCGTAACGGGGAAAATAACGGTCCGACCAACCACTCGCGTCCGTTTTAACTGGCTTCTGTGGCAGAATTTGAGCGCGATCGTGCCTAGAACTTCTAACACCTTGGCCGTTTACAAAATTTATATGCGTAACAGCTATCGCCGCAGCTAATGGAAGTATTTTGAGCAAGTGACACGCCCGACAAACTCGAAATTCGCCCTCCTCGTTCCATCATTGCGCGTCGTCTCGTTCGAGAAAGCTGCTGCTTCAAACACGACATCGCCGATTTCTAACGCGAATTCTGTGCATGGAACGAGTAAAACGAGACGAGGGAATACTTGCGATACGAATATGGTTGACGCAAGGATAGCTATATATGTATACGTATATAGATATAGGAAGCGAAGGATCAGAAACGTGACACGTCGAAGTCACGTGTTGTGCATTCGTGACTCGTAGCTTTTCATTTATCTCATATAAATGATATAATGGAGTAGCAGCGATTCGCCCGGTGACACGTACCGATGTTACGCACAGCTCCTGTCGGAAGGAAACTAAAAGGAAAGCGAAACGGAAATCGCTATCTATAAAGTACGATTACGCGAGATTATGTATAGTTCGATCTTACTTTTCCCGATGAAATCCTGACGAGTTATGCACAGGTAGGGATTATTTGGATGAGTACATAAACAGGAAATTACGTGATGCGATTTCGAAGCAAAATTGGTCGAATAAAATGTACAAATATTTAGTCCGATTTAGTTCGTGTACTTATTGCAATTCAATCGAAATATTCCGATCGAGATAGCGAATTTGTGCAAATATTTCGTTACGTAAAGTACGTGCGAATTATACAAGATACTGAAAAATATAAATAAATATACATGGAGTGAATTGTACTTCTCGGCAAATGAATTCAAATGAAATTATTAAACGGTATTTAAACGAAATTGTTATTGAGTCAAAATTGGTCTTCGTGAAACTATTTATATATCTACGCCAAACCGAAAATGAAGATTTTTCGTAGATAGCACTGTAAGTTGAATTGTAAAATGTAAAAATTAAAAAGTATTTTATTGAAAAATAAATATAAATTTTCATTTGGAAATAATTACTGTATAAAATACAGTACGTTGATTCTGTATAAAATAATGCAAATGTCATTAAGCAACAGATAAGCTCCACGCTAAATATTATCAATTTTATAACAATTCTTACTCGAAACGTTATAAGATATACTTTTGTAACAAAGATAAAAACAACAGCTTGAAGAAATATATTTTTTGATTATATACACGTTATTTAGGAACAAACAGGATCGTTTCGTATAGTGCTTGCAAATTTAAATGAATGGCACACTGAATTTGCTCTACGACTGAGAGACGCATATAGACTTTTCTACAAATACAATTCCTCTTTTGATGAATTTTGACTATATCGGTGTAAAATTTTAATCGAAAATGTTGTGATGCATTTGGATTATTCTTAAGATCTTATAACAATCAGAACAAATGATATTTGGAAAGCAATTTCAAGTCAGAGGAGCTTTTTCTCCTTGCTAAAAGACTTGATTTCTGTATGTAAAGAGAAATTATTAATGAAACAGGAAAATGATATTTGGAAAGTAACTTCAAGTCAGAGGAGCTTTTTCTCCTTACTAAAAGATTTGATGTTTGTACGTAAAGATAATTTATTAATGAAAGAGGAAAATAAATAACAAAGTCGCTTAAATTGTGTGTACGTATAAATTACATTTTGCTACAACTTTCTAACGTTATACTTGATAAAAATATGAATAATAAAATATTGGGTTAGCATCAGGTTAGGGTTAAGTTAGGTTTAGACGGTTTATACGACATTAGGTTGCATAAGATTTATCGCAAAGTATAGTCTACGTTATTCTATAAAATAGTAGAATAATTACAGAATGATTATTTAATCTACAATTGTTTGCACTCCCGTGGTCTAAGATGTATATTCTTTATTACTATAGAAACATCGTGTATTGATCAATGGCACTGTTTTATTCTTCGTAGCAATGCAATAGCCGGCCATACGTTCACGTTTGACACTATAAAAACTGAATAACTTCGAGTATGAAATTCTGCCCTATTCGTCATACTATCCAGATTTATGTTCTACGCCACATTGCTTCTATTGAAACAATTTTCTGAATAAATTCATTTCCATTTTTTTCAAATTTAGATATAAAAAAACGCTAGGATACAGTTTATAACTTTGATACTCGAATAATCGATAAAAGCTTCATCGTGTCGTCAAAATGAAATATATAAATAGAATGATTCATTGTAATTGAAAGACGATTGTGATATTAATTTTCTTTAAATCGTCAATTTGTACAATTATTCGGCCTCGATTATCCAAACGATATTTCACGTAAATTTTACAAAGAAGAAGAACACATTTTCTTTTCCGCATAACATACTCCGATACGCGCAATTTTCATTACAATCACGCGCATCGAATTAATTACGATTTTACAATTATAGCTGATAATCAGGCTGCTGATTTTTCTGCAAATTTGCATTTTTATTTACGCAACTGTATAAATCGAATTTAGATGATAAAGGTTTCTGTCACAACGAGAATTTTCCTGCGAAAATTTTATATATCTTTGGATATCCTACATACACATTGTTGTACATGTAAGTTTCTCATAAATGCACAAAAATTCGCAATTTATCGATTGATACGACGTACACGGCGCCTGAGATGTTTAAAAACGAGTAAGGTTTCGAAATTCCTTTCCAAAACTAATTATTGTATATAACGAAAAATTCAGTTTTTTGCAGATCGTATTAATCTAGTTTGTAACTTTACCTTTCCATTTTTTCCAGAAACGTTACGAAACGGCCAAATTATTATTCGCTATATATCTGAAGCCTGTTCCGCTAGAACATCGATAACCAGCCGCCACTCCCGGCGATACGATGCTCTACAGGTTTAAAATAAAAAATTCTGTTTGAATCATAAACTAGTATCTTTCCTCTAAAATGTAACGTGGAATTCCCAAAAAAATGTTGGCGATGGAGGAAGTGACAGACTTGAAAAAAAAATAATTTTTTTTTTACTAAAAAAGATAATCAACTTTAAATGTTTTTAAAGGATTAAATAATTGAGATGCGGAGAAAGTTATACGTCGGAGAATACATTATGCAGAATATTGCTTCGAAATTTGAAAAGAATCAGACGTATCGTTCGAGAAATTTCGTAACGACCGGGTTGAAAAACAAAGTTTTAAGAAAAACGTAAGAGAAGTTTCGGGATACCAATTTTCCCTCCTGAATTTCCTGTGTATTCGTCCCTGTAACTCCGTCGAAAGTTTGAATTTTGATAACACGATATTCTGCGCGCTTAAAACTTGACGAAAATAAAGGAAGAAATTCGATTTTTCGAAACTATCAGTGTATGCTTCTCAAACAATGTACCGATTAAAGGACAGCAAATTTGTTATTCCATGGCACAGCAATATACGCGTATAACTGAAAACTTATTTTTAATTCGCAAGATTCCTTTTAATAGTTACGATATAACGTAACTAAAATGCGATATTAAAAATGTTGCACAAAATTAACGCTGTGCTAGCGTGTGCGCGTGCACATGCACGAACCCAACAAGAACAAAAAGTTTGGAAAACCGTTTTTCCACCGTATACCTACATCCTTGCATCTCAATTTCATATTATGTACTTCGTTACTTGCCTAAATTGGAGACTGTTTTTAGCAAAACAGAGGCGCGATTAAGTCCAAAAAAGAAAGAGGCGAAAATGCCAGGAGATTTGAATAAAATCGTGAAACTCGTACAAAACTCGAACAATTTAGAGACACCAAATATATCGCCAAAGTATTTTCGTGGATTTTTCAAGCTACTGGCAGCGTCCTAACGAAGAGCAGAAATGTGCATTGAGTCGGCGACCGGTCACCGTATCGTTGCGCATTCTCGCGCTCGAAACGCAACCGTACGACACAGTGAGAATCAAGCAACGACGCATTATGACTGAACGCGGTTGTACGAAATTGCATGTGCAACGACCGGGCCCGGTTGAATCCGCTTCTTACCCGGCAGATGCTCGTTTCCAAACGAAACGCCTAACTAGACTACGAGGAAAACGCAACTTTCCTACCCAGTATACCTATAGCTGCAACTTTCTAACGCGATTCACGATGCTTCCCTATCCTCGTGCAAGTGTTTGCATCGCGCGTTGGGACACGCTCGATTCTTCTCGCGAGTAAAAGTGTTCCATGTAAATGACCCAATCTCTCTTTCTTCTCTCTCTCTCTCTCTCTTTCTCTCTCTCTCTCTCTCTCTCTATCTATCTATCTCTATCTCTCAGCGTACGTAACTACTTCATCGCGTCTGTTCTATTTGCGATTTTTCGCAAGTATTTGTCAGAGTATTTTAACGCGTTATGCGAAACGCACAATATTTTGTTTTAATATTTTAATTATTTGAATTTGAATTTTAATATTAATTTTAATATTTCATTAGCTAGGATGATCATATCGGTAACGGTCGAGATTAATCTGAAAATTAGTTGGGAAATCCATCTTAACGGAAAATACAATGCGCGTGCTCCGTTTCGCTTCAACATGCTGTAATAGTTGCCTGGGCAATTTATTTTTATAACCTGTAATGAGGAGATGGTAGAAATTGCGAAATGTCGAACGAGTTGGCTGTACGTGCATTTAATGCTTCAGACAAATTCTACGCTATATTCTCGTTATATTCTAAAAGTGCAACGGTTTGATTTGAAAACTACCCTCGTCAAGTTCTTTTTCCTTTTTCAGATTCTGAAGAATATTCCAATAGAGGTTTGATAAGAAGATGGCAATAACTTCAAAATTTCGAACAAGTTGGCTGTATGCGTGTTCGATGCTTTATGTCGACGGTAAAACAATTCCAAAAAGATTTGATTGCATGATCCTTTGCTTTTGAGAAATTCATAGAGAAATTACTTTTTTTTACGTTTTTATTCCCACTCGGAAAATTGTAAAAATATGCCTGAGCACTGTAATAAATGAAAATAATTGAAAGTTTATCGCGATTAAATTAAATTAATTTGAAAAGATTTAATATTAAAAAATAAACACAATATTAATATTGATATTAAATATTACAAGAATTTTATTAAATTAGGAAGAATTTAGAGATTAATATTAGTGTTAAATTGATATTGTAAGAAATTTAATACATTAAAGATTAATATCAAAAGAATTTATAAAGTGAAATATATAAAAAGACATATTAATTTCTCGAAAACGAATAGCCAAGCACTCGTTTGGCGGCTGTTTTACCATCAACCTAAGGCATCGAATCCACATGCAGTCAACTCGTTCGAGATTTCGCAGTTCTTGCCATCCGCTTCTAAATGACACTATTATATAACTTTCAATTGGGTCATTTGAATTATTTATAACATAATTTTCAACGATTTAATTAGCTGTCTATGCCATCGGCAGAAAATTTGAGAATGTTATTTACATCCCTTTGTTCCTAATTGTATCTCGTACATCCTTTGAGATTTAGATGGAAAAAGTGCGAGACAAAGTCGATAAGTAAACGAGGAAAAATTGTATAAAATCAAGAAGATCAATTTGGAAAAAGTATTCAAAACTAATGGAGCGCTATTACGAAAAAGATGTACGATAAATCGACGACTCTGCGTAAAAAGCTTTCGTACCGGGACAGTCAAGGCAACGAGAACACGTTAACCCTTTACATTCCGAATTTTATTTCAATTTTGTTATCAACGCCTGTAAGTGTTTTATTTGAAATTTAATTTAACTAAAAAATAAGACAATTTAAATAAATAAAGGAAGAAGCAAATTCACTTAAATACCAGTTTTATTCACGCTATTGTTGTATTTTGTAATTTTTAAGTGTATGATATATGTTGTAGCAATTTCCAGGATGCAATCCTGCTTTTCTTTCGCACGTTTCATAAAAAAAGGTGAAACTGAAAGAACGTCGAGTGAGACTCGACAAAGGAGCTCTTGAGATAAAAACTGATGTCGAGTATGACTCGACATAAGAGTGCAAAGGGTTAAAGTACTTTCAACAAAAAAAAAAACTTTTATAAATTACGACAAACTTATCACATTTTTTCTTAAAAATTTGTGATGTACAGTTTCAACTTTATAATTGAATACAAATGAAATATTACACTACATTTTCTTAAACTTCGGCTGGTTACTGACTTTCTCTGGGTAGCGAAACGTTATTTAACTAAAAAAATGATGAAGATTTGAAATTAATTCGCCGTGAAATTCTTGCTTAAACGTTATTTCAAATTCAAAACTTCCGCACGCCAATATTTGATTTACTTCGGTCAGCAATGAAGCAGAAAAAGCCAGCTAGCTAATTACGCGTAATTTAAAAGGCAGCGAATTTTATCGCGAAAGCCGAGCACATAATTTGCATTCACGCGCACGATGCGCGTTGTTTCGTACTCCCATAAAACGTTGGTAGCGCAATCGATTAAGCAATAAGAACTTTTATCATTAAATCGTAAGCGTCGAACATGTTTCCACGCAGATCAGGAAATTTCAATCGAAAGAAATCAATTTTCCTAGAATTATTTAGCAGAATTATAATTCGCTCTTTGCGCATATACGACGTGCTCAGTTTCTTGCGTTTCGTTATTTTCTATACGCAGTACGATGGTCTGATCATGTTTTTTATATTTTCCTATGATTTCTCCGCGATAACGAGATCATGAACGTTTTTAAATTTCTTATGTTTTCCATGTTGTACGAAAGACACTGCCAAAACGAGGTCAAAAATCCACGATATAATAGTACGATAAATGGAAAGTAACGTTAATTGAGGCTATTGAATCTGATTGAATGTTAATATTAATATTGATGTTGTTTGAACCGATGTTTGATTGGTTTGAAATTGAGCAATGCAAAAGAGTAGAGAATTTAATGCAACATTACCGGCAAATACATTTGATTTCATAAAATTTTTATTTAATTTTTGTTCTGCAAATTTCCTTCTTTAAATCTATTCCGTTGTAGGTCGTTGATTTCTTCTAAACAAACGCTTATAAATGATACGGAAAAGATCACAAGATTTAATGTAAAAATCTTCATAACGTCACTATCGCGTAAAAAGTGTAATAAATTTAAGATAATTAATTCCGGTCGTTGTATTACGCAAGGAAATATTAAAACATTGCCCTCTTCCAAATGTAAAAATCTGATAAAGTATTCTTGTTTGAAAAATAGAACTTTTTACGTGCATCCTTGACTGGGTAGATTTCGTGTAAAAGTACGATAATAAAAGCGCGTGGTAAAGTTTTCATGAAATACAAACAAACTTATTACTCAACGTAATATGTGGAATATGTAATACATATACATTAATGCGCGTAGTGTTAAAAGCGGTGTTAAGACACGAAACGAGCGCACTCCGGAAAGAAACATTTAATAAACAAATAATAAAAAAAATATAAGTTAATATAAGATAATAACCAAATAAGAAACAAAAAATAAAAAATAATAAAAGGCAATGATGAAGTAAAATTCAAGAATTTGTAAGCAGTACACATTTAAAAGAAACTAATTTACCAAGAAATGAGATGACAAAATTTTTACTACTTTTTAGTGCAATTTACTGTTTATATAAATTAAATATACAAATGTACATTAAACGTACATTGAAAAATAAGTCGAAAGAAAGGAATAACATTTTTTCGTTTAAAAAGTTTCGTTTTAAAAGTTTTGTTTTCGAAAGAAATAACTTGTATTAATTACAAGTTTCAAGGCACGAAGCTTCTGTTTCTGCTCGTGTTTGTATTATTAAATCCAAAGTATACTCCAAGAATGATAACAGCGTCGAAGAATTAAAACAAATGTCGTTTCGACTTTCGAAGATTTAAAAAATACGCGTAATTCGCTACAAGAAGCGCGTGATAATTTAGTTAGTAAGGATACAGCTGTGTATCCAGCAACATAGACAACATTTCGAACGTTTGTTACGTTAACCAAAGGAAACCATTCAATTAAATCGGAGTAGAGAGGAGTAACATTACACGCAGACCGATATCGTGGAAGTAGATAATAGCAATAACAGGAAGCACGTCGTGGCATTGGCCATGTTTGACAACACGCAAGAAACACGAGCAGAAACACGAGTTTCACATCTCGAAACTTTTCCAACTCTTCCTTTTTTTTCTCGAAAACGAAGCCTTAAATGAAAAAGCGTTGCTCCTTTTTTCAACCTACTTTCGACTTCGAGCTGTTGCAGCACGATTTTGGGGACACCCTGTATATGCATCCAACGTATCCCACGAACTCCGCGCATCTGAAACACCTTCGTTATTCCAAGCAATACGCGAAAATGTTACCAAAGGAAGTCGTGGAGCTTAAAACATACACAACGTGGTAATAATATTAATAATTTCTTTTTAATTAATAATTTTTTAAGAATCTTCCCTTTTCTTTAGATGAAACGTCCAATATTTTGCGCTTGATTTCGACGAAAATGAACAGCGAATTCCGAGCATAAACGCGCTATTCTCCTCTATCCTAAAACTTAGCGCTTCCGAGATACTTGATTTCGTCTGATCTATCGCTTTCCTTATAAAACGAATGGAAAGACGCGCGTGCATGGGACACAGTACATTCTTCGAACATAAACAAATAACAGGGACAAAGTAGCATTGTTGTACTTCTCGCACTATTCGTTTACAGAACGAACGTCATAAAACGAACCAAGTCAAATATCTTAGAAGCGGTAAGCTTCAGGATAAACGTAGCTTAGCGCTTTTATGTTCAGAATTCGTAATTCCATGGAAATCAAGCGTGAAAAATTGAACGTCCCATTTATACAAACGAAATTGACGTCTGTGTTTATCTTGTCGCATCTACCTGTCGAGAAACCACTCCTATTATTATCATGTGTTTTTTTAAGATTCTTTATCACTAGAACTACCACACCGGTCAAATTGACTGGTTTTACACTTTTATTTTAAAATTCCTAAGTCATGTTATATCTTTTTTCCGCAATGATGTAATGCCTTTCACAAAGATAAGTAAAAGAATAATATAATGAATTTTATTCTGTTTCTTATGTATTCAAACTGAAAATAGTTTTGTATCAAGGCTATTTATACCAATACCAGTCAAAATGATTGGTACTTGTCGAAGTGTAAAAGAATCCTGTAATCTGTTTATCGAACCTCAATTAACCAGTTTCCTCGTTTTTATACAACTTGCCACACGTTTTTTAAATTTTTACTGCGTATCATTCGATATGACGATATCAGTTATCACGAAAATTCCGGATCGATCGCTAGATCGCTAGATGCTAACGCTAGAAATACCACACCGGTCAAAATGACTGGTTCTACAATTTTATAAATGTGTCAACCTTTGTTTAGGGATCATCGTCCCGGATGGATTAATAATACCAAAAATGTACTACATAACATGGAATTGCTTCTGTAAGAAAGTAATAAATCAATAAATATAAAAATATTCTATTGTTACGTATTTTTTAAAGACCAGTCATTTTTGGTTTTGGTAGAAACAGCTTCGTGTTAACTATCGGCAGTTCTGGTGTTAAGCCGCCGACGTTATTCCGCGACGATCGTGCACAGAGCGCTGACTTTGCCGTTGTTGTCTTCGTAACAGTAACAATCGTCAAACAGCCTTTGCTGATCCGATGCCGAACAATCAAGTTCGAACACGAATTACAAAACGTATTGGCAAAAATAACGAAGATAATTGAGATGCGCGAAGCTCCATGGGACAGGCTGTTGTGCGCGGTTGAAAAAGCGCTCAGCGGTAAAATTAATTCCCATCGAGAAACGCAATTTCGATTACCGTTTTCCCTCGCAGTGGAGTTACACATTTTCAGAATTCAGAATTTAATTAGATCATAATTAATTAAATTTAAGATTTACGCTATTTCTCCTCTGGAAACGTCGGTCCAAATTCGCTATGCCACTATCCACATACATTAGCAAAATACGGAAGTATATAAAATATGATATATTTATTAGGTTGTCCGAAATGTTTCTTTTGTTTTATAAAGAAGCAATAGACGCACAATTTTTTTTTAATTTTATATTAGTGTATTGAATTATGCGCAAACATAATAATAGAAATATAACGAAATGGATCATACCTAATTCAATAAAATAATATAAAACAGAAACTGTTGTTTATCTATTATCACCTTATGAAACGAAAGAAACTTTTCGGACAACCTAATGTAATGGAAATCGACGCGATACTTAGAGGATAATAGATATTAGTTATATTAAATATTATTATTAGTGTGAGGATAATCTGTTGAAATTTTATTGAAATCGAAAGGTACACATCCAAGGTAGAATTTCATTGAAACCAATGGCAAATCTAGTGGCTCACAAAAGTATCGAAAATCTGACTACGTTTCGAGAGATTAGAGAACGTAAACAAAGATTACTCGTAGCCAACTGAGACAGCTTAACTTCATAAGCTGAATTTTGCGCGGGGCTGTTTCTCTGTACGGCAGAGTTTGACGCGAATTACACATAAATGGTACAGCACTGCAATGTGTGACGGATAACGCTGTTCCCTACACAAGCACACTGGAACAAGTGTTTGATAACTAAATTATAATTTTTCTTAAAGATATGATGCATATACATTAACTTAAATAATTTACTTTAATAATTAATAATACAATCGAGTGTGATATATTTTAAAGCACGGTACGACACATAGACCCACGTTACAATTTTCACACTCATAGCGCGATAGTGTTTTTCGAATTGCTCTTCGTTTTCTATTTTCAAGCGACATTTTGAGCTTGAAGATACTAAAAAATTATAAGAATACGGATCGGCATGTTAAAAAGAGCATCTAACGATGGTCTATTTATATTAACGAAAAACAGCAATTGATACCTGACACTGGCATATCAAAAACAAAGACTATGTATTCTGTCTGTATATTATTAACACTTTGACTGCCACGTTGGTCATTGCTGACTGGAGCGCTTGAACTTTTTACAATTGTAAAAATTGAATGAAAATTGACAGTTAGGGCATTTTGAATATAACCGATAAATAGAAGATACTTTGAAATAAAAAGTGCCCCATTGAACAATTAAACATTTTTATTAGAACATCAGTAAAAAAAAAAATAAGAACAAATCTTGCGTCTAACGACACACTGTGTTAAAACACTGTGACGTACTGAGCGAAACAAGTGAGTCAAAGTGTTAACATTGTTATAAAACGTTGCGAGAGCAAAGGAAAGTGTGAAGCAAGACAAATGAAAAAGATGATTTAGTTCAAACGGTGGGCGTGTAAGTCAGTAGAATGAGCCACTACAGTGACGCGTCGTAATATAAGATGACATCCGCGAAAGCCACTATAGTGGCGCATAGTGCCCAAACGGTTAAAACAGCTAGTCGGTAGAAAATTCCGTGTAGAATTGTCGTTGTAATTTCTCGCAGATCGAGTAACCGTACGGTTGATTCGGGAAAAATCGAGGCAGAGTAGGGCGGGAAAAGAATCAAAGACGGTGAAGTAAAAAGTAAAGAAGGGAAATTTATAAGTGAAACTGCAAACCTCGTAGACTAACGCATTAGCGTAATTTATTCCATTACATATATATAAACATATCTTAAGGAAGTAGGAAAATGAGGAAAACGAATTGAGAATAAATCTCGTTCTGGGCTACCAAATAGCTAACGCACAGAGAAGAGAGATAATTCTTACTGAAGCACAATATTGTTCTCCGATGAGAGTAAATTTGACATTTTTGGGAGCGATGGTCGTAAATCTGTATGAAGGGGAAAAAATACGGGACTAAATCCGAAGAATCTACGTCCAACGGTGAAATATGGCAGCGGATCGGCAATGGTGTGAGGCAGCGAGCTCCGTTGGAAATCTTGTTTCTATCGATGGGATTTTAGATAAGGCGGAATATTTGAACATTTTTATGGATAATTTGAAATATAGCGTGGAAAAATTAAATTTACCAAACAATCAATGCTTCCAAGAGGACAACAGCATTCGACAGAAGTCGTTAAGTGATATTGTACATCTCACACATATTACCACGTCCATTACAAAGTTTTCACCTCAATCCCATTGAGCATTTATAGGATAAAGTAGACAGAAGATTGAAAAGTAGGAAAATTACATCGAAAGAAGAACTAAGACAAAAAATCCATGAAACGTGGCAGTCCATCGTAAATATTACATTAAAGTTAGCAAAAGCAAAAGAAAGGTGGATCGACATGCTAATAAATAAACCTTCAGGAATATCTTTGTGAGCCATAATTTACTATTAATTAAAATACCAACATCATTCTATGTGAAATGTGTGTTGTTCGATTTCGATGAAACGTATGTACAATATCTCCGCATGTATCGCATTCTTCACACATACGGGGAAACATATTTGAAATATTTTCCTGTATATATTGTTAAGATAATACCATATAACGTTTTATTAAATACAAAACTTATTTAGAACGGAATAACTATTTTATATATAACATAATAACTTGAAATATTAACGAACAGCGCTGTATTCTCATGTACTTCTCAAACAGGAATAAATTGTTTTATTGCACATTCATTCGTTCAACACATTCGCGACGCTCTTGTCTCATGATGTTTTCCTTTTGTTTTCCTCTCTTTCATTCCTCGCTACGATACAGATGTGCATACATCTATTTTCTAACATATATAATTAGATTACATTTGCGAGTGAAATCCGCTTAATAAATAACGTATTAAGTATAATTCTCTCGATTGGCTCGGTGGTTCGGTTCCATCGACATTGTTGAGAATTTTGGATCTTAATTACCGAAATAATGGTATAGGAACACTAGATTTACACTTAGAATTCATATTAAAATAGTTATATATTTATTTGATAAACGATTTCAAAGATATTCATCGATACAGACTTGCACGCGTCTCACCTTGTTCCGTACCAGACTGTTAACTGACTGAACAATTTACATTCCTTTGTTTTCGAGACACCGCGCACACACATACTTCCACACACTCATATTCACATACACGTATCACTACTACGCAGCTAATCTAGTCTAGCACATAAAATTATACATATCTCAGTAGACATATATTCGCTTCGTTATCGTTGAATCTGAAAATACGACAACTATTGAAAAGTTTGCCGGCAAGAGTAACGTTGCTACGGCGATGATTTCGTATCGGGTACGTAAATCGCACGGTAAAAAGAACGTCGTGTCAATAGCGGCGAGATAGAGAGAACAATGAGCTGTTCCGAGCACAATGAACGGTTTCCACAATTGTATCGCAGAATTTCGAGAATTTCGTCGGCTCCCACGTGCGTATGAATAGAAGCGAAATCTTGTGTGTTGCGCAATTGAGGTTCGGAGATGGCGGTGGAACGCTGCTGTCGTTTCGCTGCGTTTGAAAAACGAGAGTTCAAGTTAATGAGGAAAGTTGCGCACTCGTCTTCTCTCTGCCCTGGCGCGGGAACACTCGCGTCTGCCTCGCCGCTAATTTCTACGATAATCCCACTCAATCTTTAGCTACGCGTTTGGTCATTGTTACGAATACCTTGGTAGATTGAAAACCTTGACGCAGAAGCCGGGCAAGTGCAGATTTTTAATGTTATGGGAAATTGAATAAAACTGAATTAAATACGCTGATGTCTTGCACTTAGAGAGGAATTGATGCAACGAGCGATATGAGAAACGGTACTTGTTACGTTTTTTTAAAAATTACCTAGCAAACCTTCCTCGGTATTTAGACCTGTCTGCTTCCTGTGCCAAAATGCCCGGAATTCGAAATGGAATATCTCATTTTCTCGCGTCTTTATTTTTCCTTGACTTTCTTTCGAGTTCCAGTTTCCTGGGCAGACCATTGACATCCGGCTGGCCGTCTCTCGTTGGCACGTACACTTTCTTTACTTTCCGATCACCGATACGATTCCTGTACGTTCCAAGACATTTCGAATCGACGAGAAGAAAGACACGCGATTTAACAGAGTTGGTTTGCTAAACACGTTTGAAGCACATTGGCTGATAGATTAACGCAACATTAACGCTATAGTTTAGAATGAGAATTTTATGAATGATAGTCTTCAATTTCTTCAATTTAATTCAATTGTGCGAGAATGAAAATGACACGAATAATAGTTTGGCCATTAATTTCTAAAGTCTACTGTTTTATTCGTCTGACAACGTTATATCAGGATTCTGTAGTGGCGGACGAATGTATAAAAATATATAAAACTTCAATTTTGTAAAAAGTGGACTTGCTCGATTTTTGCAGAGAGGTCGCCGAATTAATCTATTGCATATGTATGCGTATATTTGTAAAAACTTCTTGGATTTTGAACAGAGAATTTTATGCTAGCAATTATAATTTCTCAACCTTCTCTGAATATTTTGCGAAGGTTGTTAATTCACAATTCTCTTGTATTTTTTTCTTACAATTATGTACCTTTTAATTTATCTACAGTTAGAAAGTGAAATTATTTCGTGTAAATTAACATTCTAAGAATACTGAAAACGCACAAATTCGAAAATATTAACCGTCTATGAATGAACGAACGAATGAAGTATGTTTTAGAGAAAAGTTTCAGCAATTACAGTAAACTCCTTCTCTTAATAAATATACTTTCTTACTTTTATAAGAGCAATAGAGTTCCATTTTACGAGGTACTTTACGTAACGTGTTACCTTGTAGCCAGACAGATTTGAGTTCTACTTCTCAACAGCAATTCTATCGCAGTTTGATAGAAATGCTCGTGCATTTATTAAAAAACTGTTCATTATTTTTCCACTCATAGAGAAAGTTAAATCCACAATGAAAATATATAATTAAAATAATTTCCAGCTTTCTATATATGCAAATAAGCAAACGTTGTAAAATAAATTATCGTTCACGAACGTATTTTAACGGGATAAAATCTTCGAATCGTAGAATTATCCAATTTCGCACGAGACACGTGTAACGTGGCTGTCGCGTATTTTCATTCCATGGAAAAATAATAGGAAAAACCGACTCTCTTGTAAAAACGAAACGAACGCAAGAAGAAACGAAAAAATATTAATTCAACACGGTCGCAACGTGTTCTTCTAATGAAATATCGTTGCGTAACATTTTAACCTAATGTTGGAATTTCTCATTTTCGCGCCGCATGAAATGTGTTAAGCCGAGTTTCGCCCTTGCAGGCCGTCCACAATTTCTTCGCTTTATCTTGACTTATCCCCGCGTTTACGCCGCATTTTACGCGCTTTGCGGATCGCACTAGCACACCAGACGACTTTACAAATCTATGTCTCTGATCGGACAACGTTTAATCTACGGCAGAGCGGCTAAAACAAAACGACACCGAAAGGCGACTTTTCAAGGGAAATAACGAATTTCTCTAATCACATGGCGAATTACGTTTCACATCGTAAGCGACATATTAACCGGAACCGAATCACTGCTATTCTCCACGGGGACACAATTGATACAGTCGCGCGGAAAATAGGTAGAAAATACCGAAGCAAGGGGTAATTTGGGCGAAAATAGGTAAAATCAGTTTTTCCGCGGTGCGCGCTCGTCAGACCGTAAAACAGAGAGACCGTTAATCGATTGATGAAACCGTTAACTGTAACGACGCTTTTTACTAAACAGTTGAATTCTCTTGTATGTTCGTACAGATCCGGGTGCATCCGGTAACTGCGTACCTATAGGTTATTCCGTCCCTTTTCCAATTTCATCTACGAACAATATCGTGCCAGCGATTGATAACAAAACGAAAACAACCGCGAGCTGGGTTTTCCGGAAATTCGCTTATACGATCGTCACCAGCTAGTCGTTGCTGGCAATCGGTTTTCAAATATATTCCACGTTGACCTCGATATTAGGCAAATAATAATTTCGGTCGCGCATAGTGACTTTTAAATCTGACTTTTAAACCTTCGCCAATCAATTTCACGCAGGCAATCGGAACGAACGGTAACGTTTTCACGCGCCGAACGCATCCGATTTTTTAACAAATAATTCGGACAAACTGCACGGACGTGGAAGATGAAAGAGAACGGTTTGTAACTGCGTAACGGTGAAATTATCGATTTAGCGAATGTACGGGTTACTATGTAATATACGCGCACAGTTATTGTCTGACAAACTATTGTACTTACTTATTCATTGAATATTATGTTTCGTTATTAAATAATATTTTTGAAAATCTAATATCCACGTCCAATCTGATTTCGTCAATTTTCATCATTTCTAAGTAACAATTGTTGTTTAGATAGATTCTCGCGTAACTATAAAGGAACAAGAGATTTAGACGAATTTCTTGTAGACCAACTACTGTTTATAAATGGGACTTTTCGGGATGCAAATGTAGTCTTCAGGTACAAACGTAATTCTTTTATTTCAATTCCACTTATCGTTTATCGTATATCGTTCAAGTGTTGCGATCGTCTTTGACAATGCATCCATTGCATGCATTGACGTGCTGTATGGTACCTGTTACAGTCATCAGAATGCAGAAGGAATTTTTATAAAGTCAAGGGTCGAATCTATCTTTGAAAGAGGAATAAAAAAGATTGGAAGGTTCTAGCATTTCGAAGAAAAATTTACTTTTTCCCGCGGACAAATTCAGTTTATAACGTTCAAAAGGATATTATAAATAAATGATCAAATAAAAATTTGACGTTCGATAATTGGAGAAATTTGTGACAAAGCGACAGAGCTGAAATTGATCAATCTATTAGTTTCTCAGTTATCGCGCACGCCAGTTTAGAAAGTTATTAGACGTGGCAATATAAAGAGTTAATAAACGCTGAGAGAAATTGAAATTAAAAAATTACGTTTCTATATTTATTAGAACTATATTTACATCCCAAAAAGCTGTAATACCACGTAATTAGGATTTCTATATTTAATATTTATATAAATATATTCCTATATTTATTAAAACTATATTTACATCCCAAAAAGCTGTGATCCCGCGTAATTAGTAGTTGGTCTAAGAAAAATTCGTAAAAATCTCTTGCTTTTATCGTTGTTACGCGAGAATCACAATTCATACTCTTTTCTATCATCTCGTTCGTTCTATCGTTCGTATTTGAACGTTTGCTCTCTCGATTCATGTTTGCCACACGATGCAAACATATGACGTACGAGAAAAGTAAAAATAAAGAAAGTATATGTAATACAAATATAAGTAAAGTAGCTGTTAAAATATTGATATAATACGGAAGATAATAAAAGAGAATAATGGATCTGTATTAGGATGATATACAAGAAATACATACAACACGTATTACGTTAGATTGTAATGTACGTTTGCTCCGTTTTATCCACTTGGTGCTGGGACATCATTTTCAATCCTTCGCCACCATAAACGTTATATATCATTTTAAAAGTTACGTTCCAGCGATAACCTTGATAAAAATTTATTATGATCGATGAATCCCAGCAGTTTTTGCGAAATCATATCGTATATATCGTAGACTTTCCTATTCTTTTTAATGATGTCATATTATACTTTTCTGCTAGCAAATGGCCATAAACATGTGACAAAATTGCGTAATTAACCCCTTAAGGGGGTATTGTGGTCCAGAGGCATGAATTTCGGGAGATTTTTGAAGCTCTGTACAAGCGAAACAAAAAATATTTTTGCTATCCTTCTTTTTAGCATTTGTTTATTGATATTTCGAGATTACGTAAAAAATTCACTGAAAAAAAACTCAATATTTAAAAAGTTACGAGCTGGCAAAGTGGGTGCTGCCAAAAAAATGGGGCGTCGTGGCGTGCATGATATCAACCTTTCTGGTCATCTGAGACAAAAAATGCGAACGGATTCTTAATTACTATGGATGCCGCTATCGTCTGAACCTTGGAAAAGTCAATACGACATTTTTTCACAAAATGACGGCCGTTTGAAAAAAAATTTCTTATTTCGCACGTTTTTGTGACAATTCCAAACGTTTAAAAAATAGTAATATTAAAGATTTTGAGCTGAGCGTGATCCGGACGATACAGGAGTATATACGGAATATTCAGACCAAATTTAAAATAAATCGGTTCATTAGAACTTGAGATATCGTGCACGCTAACTCGAAAAAAGTAGTTTCGAGAAAAACGCGTTTAAAGTTTTGAGACAAGTTTACTCGGACAACGTCTACCGTCTACTATTCATTTGTTCCGGTCGGACCGGAGCAGATACCGCGTCACAAAAATGGCTGTAACACATAAAATAATTGAAATTTTAAAAAATCCTTTTAAGGGCATATTCTTGAATGTCTAAACTTTGGAAATTTGAAAAAAAAAATTTTTCGATTTTTTCAAATTTCTAGGCCAGAATATCCACTCAACCTACAACTACGGGCATAGCCCGTAGTACGATGATCGAGCCAAATATAATATATAATATAATATGTAATAGCTTGTTTACGTTTTCGACACAAAATTCTCGAACGTAAATCGTAGGTTAAGGACAAAATATGTATACAAAATATATACACAAAATATGTATATGTACACGTATGTAAATATGTAAAATATGTAATGTACGACTGAATACGTGTCTCTGTATCATCGAGCGAAATAACAATTACATCTTGACGATCTAGTACTATAATTCATTATTCGCCCATATTCATCATCTTTATGTTCTTCTCAGAAGCCACATTAGTCAACTTCAAAATTGGAGGACAGAGAGATGCGATTATATTAAAAGCATTATTTTTTAAAACTTGTCTTGGAACTACCTATAAATAACGAATGAGCGAACATTAATCGTGTAATATGACAGAACCTGGATAATTGGAACTATAGTAAATATATTCGGTCATAATTGTATTATAATTGAGATTATAGAAACTGAGGTTGATCGCTTAGGCTTCTGAGAAACTCGTACACCCTTTATAATTTTATACTTATATATTGTTACTGTTTACTATTTTTATACCCATAATAAATTTTTCAAATCATCTTCTGTATATATTTGGTTGGCAATAGTAGGAAATAGTAGGAACAAATACAGACGTTAGACAGATCGAAATACAATTTCTGGAAATTAAACCAGGCGTTTTCAAAGAGCATAACAAGGGTCGCTAAAACGCAACGCAATAAATCGACTACGAAGCGGATGCAAACCGTTCGAAAATACACAAATCTTCAAAGATTCGATCTTGGAAGATTTCTAGGCATCGAAATGTCACGGTCTGCTTTATGCTTCCGGTGCTTCTTCACACGGCAGAAATTGCAAATGTTCGAACAAGATTAAGTACGTAAAACTGGAGAAATAACCCAGAGATGTTTCTTACGTCGGCTGCCTCACAGACGAGAGATAGGAAAATACGGTTTTAAGAAGGCTCGCATTTAGCACAAATGACAGTTGGAATGTATCAATGAAAATATGTCAAAGCTCAAGTCACGGCAGTTAGTAAACAGCGAAAATTACATATGGTGACATTTATTCAAAATACAGCGGTTCACCGGAAAATATATCGGTGTTAAACATACGTTTATTGCTAAAAATGGTCTCACTAACAACAAGTTGTGGCTCACTGATGCGATTAATAATTGACTGTTCAAGCGTTTCCATGAGCTTTGCACAGTGTATGCTTGTAACAGGGATCTTGTTATCTTTACATACATTTTCAGATTCGTTTTAAATTTTGCCAACGTAATTACGATAATCGCGCCTCGTTAAGCGGCTAATGAAATTTCAAAAGGTTTTGTACGATTCACATATATCTCATAATATTGTTCATAAAATATTTCTGGTATATGTGTTCAAATACTTCCACGAATCACTGTAAATTTCACGTGTTGTTCTTGTTCCAAGACACTTATTTTATTAATTATTAATAAATTTCTGCCTGTTTAAACGAAGAAACACATCAACTATAAGTAAATAACGTAGTATTCCATATACAATATTGTGGCTATAATTGTTCGAAAATCGGAACTACTTGGCGATGAAATGTTAACGGAACTTTTTTCTTTTCGATCTTTATTAAACAAAACTTTTACCACCGTAATTCTGGCATTTTTCTGATTAAAACAAGACCAAACACGATACAATTTGGAGCGCAGTTTCTTATTTAATACCGTTAACTTATTTTCTTTCGTCTATTAAATATACATGTAAATGTGATTTAAACTATATATCGCGTTCTTCATATTAGCTACTCATTTACCTACTTCATTTTAACCATTATTCTCATTTGAACCAGAAAAATCTCACAAATGCGTTAGTAAAAATTTAATATTTAAGAAACCAGAGATAAAAGCATTCGTCGTTGTCCAAACGGAATATTAGTATTTTTTCACGGACGATTGAATTCGCATCAGGTTACACTACTCAGTCGTCGAACCTCGCGGTGTATCCAAGGAAACGCACTAGGATCAGGTCAGAAAAAAAGGCGAACAAAAAAGCGAGCATTTAGAGTATTTTAGACAGACACTGTATTAGACACTTTTAGAGAGACTGTATTAACACGATACTCGGTTATGTATTGTATCTAACACTGTACAACTAGCAAGAAACACGTCAAGAAACACGATAAACGAATGACGAGACATAGTACTATTTCAAGCTATTATCTTGCTGTTAGTAGTCACAATTACTTTCAAGCTGGAGATAACACAGAATGAAATCCTGATTGCAACACGGCTATTCGTTACTTTCCTACCATTCTCAACCGTCAATCTTGTTTCACTAGACACTTCTCCGAAAAACCGTACACAGAATTGCCAAGCCACTCAAGCAAGCACTTTGCGACAATCGACAATCTCCTTTTCTGAAATTCGAACGGCATCCACCGTGCAATTGCAGCCCGTGGAACGTCTTCCTATTTTGCATATCTAGCAAAATGCCGCGTCTACGTTCGATCCTTTTACGGCGCTCGCATCCAGCATCGTATCAAGGACGCTTAAGCGTCAGTTACGACTTGTTTGGGCAAGTCGCGTACGCAATCCTAGAGACGAAGGTGCGCGCGAGTGAATATTGCAACGTGCACGTGCCGGCACGTAAAGCTACGTTGGAAAATTAAGCGTGCGAGCTCGAGAACGCGAATACACGCGTGTGCCGTACGCACACACACACACATACTTAGTCGTATATAGGGTGTTACAAGATATCTCTTGGAAGCCGCATTGACGAACTCTACTTTTGAGAATCTTTGCTCGGATATACGATCACTAGACAGCAAATGTTTATGCAAATTCAAATTTTCATGAACGTAACTGACCGGATAGAATCTATTACTATACTTTGGATATTATGTATCTTTGGATATTAATAGTAAGGTAAGATGCACAAATATCGTCCCTCTAAAGTTCTCAGCTTTCTGATTTGCAAAAATTTGTACAATTACCTTGAAAGCATAGCAACGAAAATCTGCGATCAAAGTTTCATAAAAATTCATACAAACAGAGGAAAAAGTATATATGTAAAAGGATGCATTTTCCTGTTGTTAAAAAAAGTATTCCTAATTTCGTCCTCGTTTCAAATTTATTTTGAGAAGTTTATTTTAAAAAGCAATTTATATTATTTACATTAAAATTAATTATATATATACAAAACAAATCATGAACATTGAACTTGACCAATCATGGATTTTTAGATGCGCGCAGACCACATCAGCATTTCATCCGCGCGATACATCTAATCCACTTTTCTGCCCTCAGATCGTTCGAAAATCGATCGTCACATGTAAAATAGGCCGTATTTTGATCCTGCTCACTTTCTCAGGATGACTCTATTTAAAATTTCTTTCCACAAAACGCGTTCCTAATTTCGTCCCCGGCTATCTATTTAAAAGGACGAAATTAGGTACAGAGCCATTTTTATAAACGATAGAACGAGACGGTCACTTCAGAATATGAAAATAGAAGCAATATACCAGACGTCAGCAAAAATAAAACGCTAGAGTTACGTACTGCTTCACATATTGAGACGCGACTTTGAATATTAAGAAATAACGTAGTACCAATTCCACTGCAGTCTAATTAAATACCAATTGCAGTTTACAGGCTGGGGCACTTAACAACAAATATTGGTCGCAGGAGGAAATTCGTGCCACTCAGGCTGCTCCAATATTTATTGCGCTCTAGTCTACACGTCTATTACACGGAGCTTATTTGCTATACATCACAGCTTAAACGTACAGACCTGAATTTTTCAATATCACATAAGTACCCCATCACGTTCATTTTTGTGTCTGGAAATTTTTTATGAGTGCACGAACGTGAACAGTCGAGTAATCACCAAATTAATTAATCGCAAATTCGTCGTGCAATCCGACGTAAATTTCAAACAGTTTCTAGCGTATCGTCTATAATCGATGCTGTCGTCTGTCATTGCTTTGATGTCTAACATTTGCCCTGTAAATGTTGCGCGCATATTTTAAGCCACCGTGTATGTGCACTGTGCACGTGCACGCAAGAAAGCGTATCTTGTCTCTCCATACCAGGTACCGACGATACACACCACCGCGTGCAGCAAACGTCGGGTTAAACCGTTACCTCGATCCTCTGCTTGTACCTATCGTAGACACCACTCGTGGAGACAATCTACGCTCTTCCCCCCTTTTCCTGTGTTTCCTTTTCTCCGCCAGTATATTTTCTTCTGTCGTTCAAATTGTCGTTCGTTCGCTCTGATTCTTTCTTTGTGCCATGCACGGCTTTGAAATCTCTTAATGGAATTTATTCTACGGTTTTGTTCAACCTACCGATAGACGCGGACCTCCCTCTATGTTCTACGTCCTATAAAGTGGCCGCCTGCTGTAACGTATTGCCAATCGTAAAGGTAAATCCACTAGCTTCTGCCGTATTCATTGTAAATTCCGTTATGTTTTCATGTTTTGTATCAAGACACCTTCCGTTTTGTAATATCATTGGGTAGAGATTTTTTAAATTTTATGTTCGCCGTGGCAAAAGATTTTCTTGTCAATTCTTTTTATTTTTTTTTAATAGCCGACCGAGTTTAATCTTTGCGAATTGGAACACTCATTACGGATAAAAATTTTAATCAGAGGATCTTACTGCTGAAGTACGGTAAGTAGAAAATGCATTTGAAAAATTTAAAGCTGCCCCATTTTTCCTTCATTAAACATAACGCCTTTTAGCGCGAGCGATTCAAGTTAATCGCGAAACTTGGACGAAACCCTTGATTTTGCTTTCTATCGAAACTCTAATTTCTCTGGAAACGTTTAACCCGAAGATTGAACATTTTCTTGACAGAGATACTGTACAGTCAACGTAAGTAATTTCCTCTTTAGCGACAGCGGCGCCTTAATCATTTCCCCTTATACTGGAGAAAGCTAACGATAATCTCTGTTAGTCATGGTCGATCAAAACCATTCAAAGTTACCTTAGCAATTTATTATTCTTTAATATGAATATGTGGAAAACGTTACTCGACCGAGGTACAAAAGGTACGCGTGTTTATCTAATTTCAAAAATATACATATTTAATGTCCAAATCTACTGTTTGTCTTAACAACATGATTTTGACAAAAATTCGCTACTTTCCTTTTTAATTTCCTGAACATGTTAAATGCCACGCCAGTTTTACAAGGTTTGGCTGTGGCGTCACGATGAATTTTTTATTATGCAATACATATAATGTTGAAGTATTACCTAAAAGAGATATGTTACGGTGTATAATTATCATTAATAAATTTATCTCACTGAGGTTACCGGTGACCCCATGGACACTGTAGTGCAATTTCACTCGATTTACTTATTTTTTTCGATTATCAATTATCTCATATTGTTTCATCGCGTTGCTAAATAATTGTTTTATTTTGTTACGTCCCGGGACCTACCATAAACCATAATCCATCCTTCGATCATATTTATTTGGACCCGCAATAATCCTAAAGAACCGTCACAAGATTTAGCACTTTTTACTTTACTGTCAAGGCCCTTAATTGCTATCAAACATCCTTCAAATCGAAACGTTCCTTAGGGTTATTGTTCATTAAGATAAAACACGGAAAAAGCGGGTTTTTCCCATGTTCGACAGCCACTGGTGGGGAGCGCACATAACAGATCTATATTTCATGTATAAATAAAGCTATTTTTATATGTTTTTACTGCATTAATTTCGTCACACTATTGTAGTAGCGATGGTAATAATAAAAAATTTAGAAATATTGACATTTGTTCAAATTATGTATTTCTATTAATCTTGTTGCGCCGGTCACCGGTGACCCCATGGCATTCAACGTGTTAGTTAAAAAATTATATAAATCTACAGAGGAAATGTGTGCGATCTAATATGTTCTAAAATTTATATATTATATTATATGTACATACTCGACTATAACTTCTTACAAGTTGTATATTTATGTCGATTAAAATCGGACACTGCGTAGCG
The DNA here is from genome assembly GCF_024542735.1 of Bombus huntii. Taxonomy (NCBI): domain Eukaryota; kingdom Metazoa; phylum Arthropoda; class Insecta; order Hymenoptera; family Apidae; genus Bombus; species Bombus huntii. The sequence continues at coordinate 4,576,725 of NC_066243.1, forward strand.
TTTCGCACTTCTTGAAACAAAACGTTTTTTCTTATAATCCCATATTTATCTGTACCTGTTACTCGCATAATATTTACAAATAATTATATATATAGTACGAAGTGCATCGCGTGGCTTTCGTTACTTTAAACCACAAGCGTTTCAAAAGTCACGGGAACGTTGCTATTTACAATAGTAACGTTGTTTGTACGATGAGAGCGAAATTATATCAAGTCGAAAGAGTGTTTTCATTTCAGTCTTCTGACTGCACTAGTGCAACAATGTGCCACCGGCGAATTTACGCGAGATTTGGCTCTGGTTTTGCGTTTGTTAGAAAATCGTTTGATCTCTTCTAGGATTGAGTGGACGTGCAATGGTTTGCAAGTATCGTCGCTTCTGAAGTACCGGGTTGCGTCTATAATCGCACGGAGAATTTTAGCTAGTTGACTTTCAATTTTTTAAACCTGTGACTTGGCTGCCATTCACCGAAGCTGGTTTCCACGTGTCCAGATCAGCTCTATTACACATTTGTATATCAGACTTATGGTTATTCCTGTCGACCTTGAATTTTCTGAAGATAAATCGTTTCTTAACTAATTTCACGTGTTTTAATTTTTGTTTACTGTGCTGCTCCCAAATGAGTTTAATGTGTGTTGTATCGTTTCGAAGTGAACACAAGTTTAACTTCAACTACATAGTACATAAAATTTACGGTATAAGTGTAACGAATTTTCGAAAATACTGATATCTACGCATTACTATGTTGTACAAGGATCGCTTTGGATACGTTTTATTTAAACTCGTAACGTCTAACCGTGTCCACAAGCGGATAAACTATACCAAAGATTGTTACAAAAACGACTGTTCAATTTGATCGAAAATGAGGAAATGGCAAATTTATATAAAACGTAAAGTCGAAAGAATGTTGCTATGTATATGATTATAGGAACGAAATTGAAATACGAACAAGGCGAAGATTGTACGTGGAAATCTTTTTTTTTATTTTTTAATTTAAATAGGTTAACGAACAAGAAGTGATATCATAGAACATAACAGTATTGCTATGCTGTACAGAATGTTATTATTATATTGTATAATACTATTTGTATGCATGCGTGGAAAATAAGATAATAATAATATAATGCAATGAGATCAAAACGCTAGTTCTAACTACCACAGAGCAATCTTTGATTTTATTGCTTTAAGTTGAATTACTTGGCAATCCTTTTAATTCTCGTATTTAGACGAGACAAAATCTTGGATTTTTACGCAAATTCGGAACTTTTATAAATCTAATTGAACAAATAGAATCTCCGGTAAAAATGTCATTTTCATTGAATATTATAATAAGTATCATTGGACATTTATGCGGTTTTTAAATTTCCTATAAACGCATAAACGTCCGTAGTCTACTCACGCTTAAAAGGAAAAAGAATGCAATAAAAATGGAGATACAGAGAAGCATTAACATAGCGTTACAAGAATTTAGACTGAGACACGAACAGAATGTAATTTCGTCTTCTTCAATTATAAGACGAATAAAGATAGACAGGTCAAATATAAATAAATTACAAGAAACGAAAAATGTATGTGACTCGTTAGCAAAAAACTACGGAACTAACAAATAATTAAAAGACGATAAATTATATTTATCTTGTTCTTGTATCATTACGTTTTCTAGAATGATCATGAAAAAAGACAAGCTGTTCCGTTATCCGAAAATACTCCGTTATCCGGATGCTGGAGCCTCTACTGTATTTTAATTTCAACTATTATAAATTCATCCATTCGAAACATACTCGTTCGTAATTAACTCTGGCACATTGTTCGTCGCGGCAAAAGAATTGAAAATCTGACCTCTCTTCTACACAATTAGAACAAATTTTCGTTGTCTTCAATTTTGAAGGAAATCGGTAGACCTTTGGCTATCATACGACTAGCGTCACGATTATTTGTCGCAGTTCCATAGTCACCGCAGCAAATATCAAAGCCGGTAGATGACCGTGATTTTTCATTGTTGCTACTAATAACGCAACGACGAAGACAAATTGCAAAGGTGGCGTGAAAAGCTGCACTCGATACGTTATGGAATTCGTAATGAAGCGTAGACGTCGGTGTTTTAGCGAACAGTATGATAGATACGATACGAAACCAGCGAAACAGATGTACGAGTATCCGGAAAGTGATTTATCACTCGGCCGGATAGGAAGAACTTTGGCACGAGGCGATGTTACGCCGTTCGGGGAATTTTTCTCAGCTGCGCATGAACATTTCGTGTACTGTACGTACACGGTGGATCTTCCAGACAGAATGATCAGTTGAAATTGCGAATGAAGATGTACTTCGGAAAAGTCATTGCCGAAAATGTTTCCTACGATTCTCATTATATTATATGTTAACGTTTATTATAGCTGTCATACCTATTCAGGTATTTTAAGACAGTAAATACCTTGAAAGTACTATGAGGAAACTGAAAAATAATTTTTCGGCACGTAGTAAGCTGGGCGATACGAGAAGAATGTATGCCAAATTCCAACATTTACGTTTTATAAATTTGTCATATTAATCGACTAGATTTTCAGTATATATATCTATGCAGTATACTTCTTTATTGATCTTTTTCAGATTTTTCTTGCCATGAATTTTGTTTAGGCCAGCTATTGGTTATATGGGACTACAGCTTTCTAGAATGCGGATGGGAAGTCTTGAAGTAGTAATTCTTTTAGATCAGTTCGACTTATTGTTTATTGCTTATCATGCGAGTCTTGTGATCATCTTTGACCATGTAACCATTGTGGGTTACTAGGAAATTATTAAACGTGGCAGTTTAAAAAGTTAATAAAAATAAGAGGAATTGAAGTAAACAGAAATTACATTTGAGCTTGAAGACTACATTTGCATTGAAAAAGGGTCTAGTCCTATGTCGGTTCGGTTCGACTTATTGTTTATTGCTTATTATGCGAGTATTGTGATCATCTTTGACCATGTAACCATTGTGGGTTACTAGGAAATTATTAAACGTGGCAGTTTAAAAAGTTAATAAAAATAAGAGGAATTGAAGTAAACAGAAATTACATTTGAGCTTGAAGACTACATTTGCATTGAAAAAGGGTCTAGTCCTATGTCAGTTCGGTTCGACTTATTTTTTATTGCTTATTATGCGAGTCTTGTGATCATCTTTGACCATGTAACCATTGTGGGTTACTAAGAAATTATTAAACGTGGCAGTTTAAAAAGTTAATAAACGAGAAGAGGAATGAAGTAAACAGAAATTACATTTGAGCTTGAAGACTACATTTGTATTGAAAAAAGGTCTAGTCCTATGTTAGTTCGGTTCGACTTATTGTTTATTGCTTATCATGCGAGTCTTGTGATCATCTTTGACCATGTAACCATTGTGGGTTACTAAGAAATTATTAAACGTGGCAGTTTAAAAAGTTAATAAAAATAAGAGGAATTGAAGTAAACAGAAATTACATTTGAGCTTGAAGACTACATTTGCATTGAAAAAGGGTCTAGTCCTATGTCAGTTCGGTTCGACTTATTTTTTATTGCTTATTATGCGAGTCTTGTGATCATCTTTGACCATGTAATCATTATGGGTTACTAAGAAATTATTAAACGTGGCAGTTTAAAAAGTTAATAAAAATAAGAGGAATTGAAGTAAACAGAAATTACGTTTGAGCTTGAAGACTACATTTGCATTGAAAAAGGGTCTAGTCCTATGTCAGTTCGGTTCGACTTATTGTTTATTGCTTATTATGCGAGTCTTGTGATCATCTTTGACCATGTAACCATTGTGGGTTACTAAGAAATTATTAAACGTGGCAGTTTAAAAAGTTAATAAAAATAAGAGGAATTGAAGTAAACAGAAATTACGTTTGAGCTTGAAGACTACATTTGCATTGAAAAAGGGTCTACTCCTATGTATTGGGTTGTCATGTGATTGGAAATTTTGTCAATACCACCTAATGACAAAATCCGCAATCACTTAGTTGCCAACCCAACAATTAGTATAGTTGGTCCGAAAAAAATTCGTTGTTATACGAGAATCTCCACTTAATGAAACAAAATTCCAATAACTCATAATTTATAAATTGTAAAATTCATTAACCTATTACTAACTAAAGCACATAATATGCTTAGGTTTTTAAATGAACAGAGATGATCGTAGCGTCTCAGCAAATAGATCGCGTCTATGATACACTGTTAGCAAAGAAGAGGACCTAACTCTTACGGCTATGACAGTTGCCGGACAACTTTCAGAAACTATCGCAAGTAAGTATGTAGTTAGTGCGTGAAAGTTTTATAAAAATTGGATCGTCGTAATCGTAAAAGCGCAATCTCTCAGTGAAAAATACGATAAAAATTGAGTGGAACTTTAAATTTAGTTAACGAAATATTTTTACGTTTTCAAAAAAATTAATAACGAAAAACATTGATTACACGAACAATGTACGTGTACGTTAAACAATAGTAGTAACAAGCCGCAAAGACTCGCGTTAGCAAAGTGTTGTAAAAAGTACACGTAATTTTCGTAATCTAAATAAAGATTAGACAAAAGCCGGGAAAAGATATCTACCAAAACCATTCATTTCCGCAGCCATCCTTATCGTGAACAGTCTCTACTTGCATATTACAAATACTCTCCACATACGACAGAACGCCAAGAGATTACTAGTCAGGAGATTTCATTTATCAAAACCAAAATAACAAAAAATAATGCGAAAGCGAATGAATTTTACATAAGCGAAAGATACTTGTAAAGAAAGGCTAGTTGTCACTTGGAAATTACGCAATTATTAGAAACCTGTGGTTGATGATGAAGAATCCCTGACACAAATGACGTGTCAGCTGATGAAACTTGCAGGAGGAAACAATAAATAATTGTAGGAGATAAGGAATTACAATAATAATCATTACGATCATATTTTTTCTATCTATGAATTTTACCATCCAAGAACTTTTTTAAAATTCTGCATAAATTCAATGTCCCAAAAGTAACGTTGCACAGTTTTGATAACTATAGATTAGGACAATTCTTTGACTAACTCTTGCATACAATAAAAATCGTATTCAATTTTCTTTATAATAAACGAAGATGAAAAAGTAACGCGACTAGAGTTCTTCAAAAGCGAGTTAAGGAGGAAAAATAAAGTCCATATTAATGTAGAAGATTTTGTTATTGTTGTTTTGTTGTTGGACTTACAACTCTTTGTATCATGTACAGTGTTCGCGAGAACCCTATTTGAACCCTATAAAAACTTTTCCAAATATATATCATATCTTTTGTACAAAAAATGTATTTTCGTACCACATACAACTTTCGCGATCATATTGGTAAGATTTCAAACAGATCCAAAAATATACATAGAAGTTACAAAATACAATTTAAATTTTATTTATTGTATCGTATCTTTATGCGTTTTATCAGATCGGTTCCAAATTCTACGAATATAATCACGATAATTACGTTTGATCATAATATCATGCTAATAAAATTTCAAAAAGTCTAGCATGATATACATAGTATATTTACAATTATAATTTATTCGAATATCAATGGACAACGCCTTTTTCAATAATTCCCAAATTACATAAAAATATTCTAACGAATAATATAGCAAGTTAAGAAATTACTTTTTCTCGACATGGCTCATTTTTAAAATCACGTCGAAATAAAAGCGTTAGACAGTGGCTTAATTACAGCAAAGTTGCCACTAAACATAGAGAACAACAGGAATGTTTACACTAGCTGACAGAGTACGTTCCCTGTTGACGTTTTAATTAAAACTTTTCACCCTTTACGCAACAGCCAATTTAATTATTCGCCGATTACTTTTTCCAGACGAGGTAAACGTTCGGAAGTTATCATTTCGATGTTCTCAATCTCGCGGCCAGAGACAAGTTGGTAGTTCGCAGAGGAAACTGAAACGACTTTCTCCCTGTAAAAATTTATGCACCTGTAAGAAATTAATTCCAAGCTGAAAGTTGGATGAGCTGCGTGATCTCTGCTACAAAGACAAGTTCGCCTGCAAGACATCTGATGTTAAATTATCAGAGGAAAGTTTGGTGGGGATCTGATAGAAAATCCTACGGTTTCATGATAGAAGACGAGCTCATCGAGTCTTCTGTGCGGCCGTATGGTCGATGACCCAGAGGATGTGCTAACGGATCGCGCTGTGCCGCTGATTCAAGAAACCACGAACCAGACCTACTCGTAAATGTCTCTCGAAAAACATGAAATGTGTTTACCTAGCCGCTATAAACACACGTATTGCGACTTTAATTTTTCAGTAAAAGTGACCGGTGAATGACGAATACGTGTTTGATTCATATACAGTAGCTGACAAAAATTTAAGACGACTCTCTGTGGTAGATTATCGCATCACATTATAAATACTAAATAACCAAATCGTCCTTGCAATTACATATGCGCTCACGCTCTATCTACGAACGGCCAGGAGACTGAAAACACGAGCACTACTTGAGAGGATGAATATAAAACGATTCGATGCTGTATTTGCTATGAATATTAATTTAAAACTATATAACACGACGTACTAAATTCGTAATAACAAATGATAAATTTAAACGAAAATCCAGGGTATAGCAACAATGTACGCCCTGAAGATGGAAAAATTGCTGTATCACTACGCAAGAGATGAAAGACATTTGGCGAAATACAGCAAATGTTATTGGAACACCTGATACAGTATTTATAAATTTAAAAAAAAATGGTTGGAGGAAGAAGAAAGATGAACCAGCGCATCCACTGCTTATCCGAAAAGGATCATTTTCGAATTGCTATTGATTGTTAAAACGAAATCTGCATTACGAATGATCTGAACATTTGCGTAAGAATCGTTCAGAAATATTTTCGTGATTTTAGTGTCGAAGAAGCTTTTAAAGAATCCAATACTCAGTCGTAAAAATCGGAAGCCAGAAATTGCTTCTGCTTCCGGAAAGCACACAAGCACTGGGCAGTACAAGCACGGACAGTACATTTTAATGGAGTGTTGTTTTCTGAAGATTTAAAATTTAATAGACTGTAATAGAGTAGATTTCCATAGCGAACGATCGTGGACTGTTGGTTATTTATTATCTAAAATACAGCGCGATAATTTATCAGAAAAGTAATCTTGAACTTTTGTCCATTACTGTACATACAATGACAAAAAGAACATAATTTTAACGATATAATACGTATATTGTACGGAAAATGTTGACAATTACAGTGAGACTCGACTATCATGGGAAGGTATAAAGTACTTGGTGCAAAGAAATAGAAATATCTTAGAAATCAAACTGATCAAGTCTACTTTTCATATAGATATAGACATTTGAGTCCAATTTGTCCCATAGAAAAGCCATTGCAGAATTGCCAAACATACGATAAAATTGAGCAAACCTACATTTGCCACGAAATATTAACTAAAAGCATAAATTCTTAATGATGATATTTCAATATTCTTAGGTCCAAAATTTCATAAAATATTCCACCATCTAACTGCATTTTTGTTTCAATCGCTAATTAACCAGTAAAGAGATTTTCCAAACGCGTGACACATGACAATATTTAACTCGCAAATATACAAATATTTAACGAACAATTCCATTCTTCCTCATTGTATTCGTATCAAATGAACTTTAACGTAAATATTATATACACAACCTATTGGGTTGGCAACTAAGTGATTGCGAATTTTGACATTAGATGGTATTGACAATTCACTTAGTTGCCAACCCAATAAGATCGTATTCATTCAATCGTAGCTCCTTCGTAATTGCAACAGTCAAGTACTTAGAATATCTTAGTTACCCAAACGATGCAACACTTCCTTTGATTAACAAACACATTAAACTGATAAATATCTGAACATCGACGAACATTGTATGACTAACTATGGACAGAGTGCATCAAATTTTAAACGTTTTTTTAATTATTCCTCAACAATTAACTAATGATTTAATTGTCACAGTGGAACGAATATTTCGCCCATCAATCATTCCATTCTATTAAGCTTATCACTCGCTACGAAGTAAATTTTGAAAACGGCGTTTATAATATCGTCATTTTCCTGCTGTTTTCAATTTATGAAGCCGATCAATACGACTTCTGCATGCCACGTGTATTCCAGTTTGTGCGTAACGCTACAATATTTATATGATGATTATAAATTGGATTATAATTTATAATCGTATTATATAAATTTATTTTAATCGCACAAAACATTCGCGCAATCCTATTAACTTGCGTAGAAAAATTGACACTGCAGCAGAGATCTAAAATCACTGTATCTTCCACGTACACTGTGACCTAGTGCGATATTTCTACTTGACTGTGATCTTCGTATTAGATTAAAAGCCTAGCACACTATTAGCCAAGAACCTAAATACAGAGAAGATTTATAAATCACAGATTAAAACGAACTAAATCGACAATATAAAAAATATAATATTGAGAAAATAAAGAGACGAGATTACTTGACTCATCAAAAGCCAACGTTGCGTTAACTCAATATTTTTTCTTCCTTTTAAATCAATTCACCTTATTGAATCCTATAGAGTCCATATCGTGATTATAAAAAAAAAATTCTAAGAATTCGCTGCTTCTCCCATCTAGATCTTGCAACTGTATGAATTATCAATATATCTATTATGCTAATATAATATAATAATGTGCAATGTATCTATTGTACTAATAAATTTTCGGTGACCTGACGAAACAACGATTCAATTCGCGATTGTTTAATAAAATTACGTTTACGCGACTTTTACGTGATCCTTGATGGATTAATCACGTGCGGTGCAAGATTAAAGGCGAAACGACGAAGAAGCAGCAAGAGACTCCGCCTCGTTTAAACTCTTAAACTCTCAATATCGCAAAGCGAGGTAAATCAAAGGATACGAACACGACACTCGAATCAATCAACCGATGTGATACCGACATGAAAGAATAAGTTGTAGAAAGACACGCAAACAAGATTACGCGTTTCCAGTTCATGTTAAGTAACGAAGAAGTATTTCCTGTATTTATACATGAAATTCCCAAGCTACGTCGGAGAGGCTCTCGTTCTAAGAACGATTCCGTGTTCATTCCTGCATGAACGTAGCGTGCAGAGATCCCTACCATGCAGGATAAACTTTCACCGCAACATTTGCCGTCGCCTCGATGACGTTGCCGATCAACCGACCTTGCGTTCCAAGTACCGGTATTTAGATTACAGAAAACATTTTTGCTAAGATTCGTAGGATAGGCCGCGCAAAGATACTGGACTGCGTTTAAAATATTTTCGCAGGAAGGGCACCGCTAATGGGTTACGGCGAGAAAGTTAGAAATAAAACGAGTCCTGCTCGATATGAAATTGGAAAAACCATCTCTGTAGAAAAATCTGTCTGTCTATAATATTAATGATTAGTAGTGATATTGATATTTATTGATGTAACGTGTAATTATCGTTAATAATTATTAATAATACTGATGATATTAGCATACAATAATTATTAATAATATTAATTCTGTTTATAACAAACCTATAATTTATCACTTGTCAACTATTAACTGTTAGTTAATGCATAAATTATTATGCAAGAAAGCCATGGGTATACAGGATTAATGTTTTAATCTTTTTCAGTAACAAATAACTTACTTCTGTAAATTTATTTGTTACACGAAAATGACATAAACAATTGTAAATCCTATAAGGAATTCTAAAAAGTAATGTTTGTAACATCAGTACTCAACTAGGAATATTTAGGCAAATTCATATTTTTATTAACACGTAAATAACGATTTCATTCTTCAGATATTGCAGCTTACATATTTGGATTATACTTATTTACTTATTTATATGTACGTATATGTAACAAAATTAGATGCAAACATTTTGCGCGTTGTGGTACATTTTTTTTCTCAATGACCCGATAAATATGTAGTAGGAATATATTAAGTTTGAGATAAAAACATTTCAAGAAATTTGTGGAATTTCTTTTCTTTTTCCTCTGTTCAATGTATTACAAGGAACAAGGTTTCTCGAAGAAAATCAAGGATAATTAAATTGGCGAGCATTTTGGAACAGGGTTTCTTAGAATAACGTGTAATATGTAGAGTCCAAAATGTGGCGCTTTCTTTATCTTATAATTTTCATAATCCTAATCTGTGGACTGTAATCTTTGGATTACGATATTCATTAATTTTTCATAATTTCGTTGAAATATGGTTAAGCAAAATTTTATAATTGCATGTAATACGACGTAGCTTATCTGTATATTTTGTACAAATTAATTGTTTCAGTAACCATTTCTGAAAGTTTATTCATTGTTTTTCTATAATTTCATATTGCTTCAGATGTCAATTTCATAGTTAAAAAATTATAAAAACCTATACCAGAACTGATTATTCATTCACATTTCCATGATACATCTAACGCTTTATTTTGTTTCACTAGGAAATAAATAATCACTTATGGAATCATTGTTAAAGATTATTAAATATGACTCAACGTGACGTTTATAAGAAACATGCGCAAACTCATGAAAATCCCATATACATTCTAAACGACTTCTGGCAGTGTTCTAAGAATAAGCAAAATAAAACTCTCTGGATAACGTGTTATTACGTTAACGTGCCGAATATTCAAAGTAGTTTTGTAATGAAGATCAACGAACTTTGCATAAAAACAATGAAATCCAGTCCAAACAATGAAAGTGATAAAGTATGAAGCAAATAACATATATACATGAGTAAACGAAATTAGAATATTAAAAGACGTAATATCTTATTTTTATTTAAAACGACAATCTTATAATATACTAATCGAAAAATTATTTAATAAACATGTTTTTACTAAGAATAGAACTATTTACATATTTGGAAGACTCCACAATTATTTTCAATAAAATATTAAATACATACTAACAATTTTAAGAAAAAACTATTAAATACATATAACAAAGAATAATATCTAAAACTAAATAATGAAAATATAAAACTGGAGCCTACATAATTATTCCAAAATATGGAGTCAATTGCTATAAATAAATATGTAATTCATTATTTTGTTTCCTCATAATATCCAAAATGCCTTAAAATGAGATTTAACGACTAACCAAAATATGGAAATGTATATAAATGTGTATTAAACAATCCATATTATTACTTGCCAATGCTATAAATTCAGAAAATTAATAGCCCAAATTTTTCAACTTAAAATAAAAAATCCCCTGATAGTAATATGATATAACCATGAAATACGAATGTACGTTTAAATTTCAATTCCTGGTAAATACAAGAGACAAACCTTGAAATACCAATGAGTTAATCATATCGTAGTTGTACAAATTTTCACTAAAGTACAAAACATCACAAAGTATATTTTCCTTAAAGTAACTCTAGAACATAAAGTACCAGAATAGACTGATAAATTATAGCAACGCTCGATGCACATAACATTCCGAGATGAAACAACCGTAAAAACGTCGAAACCAAGCGTCAATACTGTTCATTGACCTTCGTTGAAGCAACTAGTGTTCAAATACATACACATACCGTACGTATGATTAATTTTCCGAGATCAATGGTAACAGTGAATGATATAGCACAACAAATCAGTGAAATGATATGAAAAGCGCAAGTATATTTTCACTGAATCGTCGAATCTCAAGTTTCTATAGATATTTCCAGAGAACGTGACGTTAGTAAATTCAAAGTGAGCCACGGTGCAACAAGATGTTCCTTTCACCGTAACATAGTAAAGGTGAATAATATAACTTGGCTAACAGGTTGATCAAGTAAAAGCAATGTCACGCAAATATATTACGGAAACAGGGAGAAAAGACTTACCGGCCACGAAGGAAGGTTCGTTCCGTGTCTCTACTCGTCATCTTCAAAGAATCTTGGATCCAGGTGTATTACGGTGGAAAATTACGCCAAGGATGTCATACCGTTGACTCTTGCCACGAAATCAAGAAGACCGCTTCGAAACAGAATACGATACTCTTTATAATTACGAATCACCGGTTTTTCGAACCAATTGTTTCCCCTACCCGCACCCTTCGCGCGCGTAAAAATTCGATTGCAAAGAGTAAACACCGGCAACAGCGCAACGTGAGCGAAACGGAAACAGGTCCTCTCTTCACAGATCTTTCCGCGAGCGAAATTCCGGTACCCGTAAACCAGGATATACCAAAGTATACGAAATCTTGATCGTACAACTATACACTGCTTGACATTACCCACGCGTTCTGTCACCGGTGTATGCACTATCTCGCGGCCCTCTCACGACGGATCCGAGGACGATCCGTCGAGAGATCCTGTCCCCTACGCAAAGTCGATAAACGAGCTTGTTCGTTCCTGTTATGGAATGGAATTTATGTATCAAGCAACTGATGCTCACGTTTACAATGATATCCACGACACAAGCCGCCCAACCGACCGAACTCGTGAAAGGCGACTGAGCTTCTGACCGGCTTAGTGGGGAGCTCTTCCTTGCTGCTATCTCACTCCCACACAAATGCAAGAAGCTACACCGTACCCCACTAGAAGCGGACTCGACGAAAAGCCGCAAGGTTTTGAACGAGCCATGGGATTGGTTGCTGGTGGGGGAAATCGAGTAGTGATAGGAGACCGCTCCCAGTATGATGGCAGCACTGGACGTGGATATACTCACTACGTGAAATTTCAAAAAACTTTAACATACCTATAATGATCAAAAGAAATGATCCTCTATTTTCGCTCTCATTTTCTAAATAATACAATTTATATCATAGAGATGATAGTGTTTGCAAAATAGTATATATTACATCTTTTCACAAATAAATGTACTTATTTCTATACGCTACAAAGATTATAACGAAACAAAGATTCGATTTATTAATTTTTAAATAGAATTACTAAGTATTCTTTCCTGCATTATATAATTTAAAAATTCTTTGCATTTATGTATATGCTCATCGTATATCTTTACATCAAACCTAAGGTAGTTTTCAAATTTTACTAGACAAGCATTACCTTCTAGCACAGAAAGTGTATTTAGAAACTGTTTACACATAATATATGAAAACATTACACAGTTTGTGTACAATAATGCATTTACAAAAATCATTCGTTGTATTACAGCCTTTTAATTATATATTATCTCTTAGTCCATTTTAATTTAAAGACTTAAAGAAGGTACAAAATACAAATTAGTATATCTTTTCTTGACTCAACAATTTTTAATAATTGAACTATAGATAATAGTAAAATTGCTCTTTATTATGAAAATGAACATTTTACATGTGGCTGGTATTTAATACAGCGAAAATTACACTAAATGACACAAATAACAGTAGTTTTATGAATAAAATGGAAAGTGATGTGAACAGAACCGAAATAGAAATTAATAGTTGTTAGAACTAAAAATGTATACTATTTTATTTCAAATTGTTTCAATATTTCTACTATGGATTTTACATTAATTGAACACTACTGGAATAAAGATTATATATTACATCAAAGGCTTTGCAATGCCGAAATACTTTTTCTTTGACCTTCACACGAGTAAAAGCCTTATAGATTTCAAAGATTCCAGTCTCATAATCATGAACATAAATTACAGCACGCTACAAATTACAACTTATTGCGTTTCATAAAATTAACAGAATATAAACAAAGTCAGCAGAATGATTTCTCATGTAATACTAATGTTACAGAGACTGAAAACTTCAAAAATTTAAGCAAAGATATTCGGCAACACAAATTTTAGAATACAAAGTGTCCAAAATTAAAAATTTAATCTAGAGGTATTTATGCACACTGTTTACTGCTATGAGATAGTTAAGAGTATTTAATAACAAGAATGAGTACGTAACTACTTTTACTTGTAACTATAATCGTAAGGTATTAAACAGTTAAATATAAATGGATTAAAAATTTCAAAAATTGAAAGTGAAAAAATTTATGAAATACCTATTAATACTCGCTCATATTATACAGTTTTATCGAATTACTGCAATGCTATTTAATAGCTAATTTTAAGAAAACAACATTAGTTGCACGCAATAGTTTAAAAAAGAGACAAAGTTAAACACCATACACAAAATACGAAATCAAAAGAATAATCTTCTTTTAAAATTACAAACTTTACGACACATCCAAGTCCTTAAATACTCCAACTTTCAAAACGTTTAGTTTACAATCCGCATACAGTATCAAAGACTTCTGCAGTTTTGAGCAAACCATGCTACAACGCATCGCTTGTCAAGTAATTGCAGTATAACGTACACTAAAATTTTCAGACTATATTATTAACTTTCCCGACTCTAAATGCCAATTATGTGGTGAAAATTTGTCTTTTTTTTAACTCTCGTTACCTATATTAAATTATATCAATATTTGTTTTATTTATATATCTATATATATATATCACGCCAGTCTTTCGCCATCAATTTCGTAACATAGGTACACTTTATCAACAATCACTCTGCTCGCATCTGTTTTGTCTACATAGCTTCACATGTTCTTAACTGAATCACTAAATTATGCTGGCTTTTGCGAACCCTTCTTTCCGATCAACGATTTGTGGATATGTGGTATAACACCTGTAACAGGAGAAAATTAAATAAAAAATCATTGTTTAATCTAAATCGCATTGATATAACATTCTATTACTTCTTGAGAATATAAGAAAGATATTTGCAATAAACATATAAGATAAATAATTCTTATGTTTTGACTAGACCTTTAAACTACCATTTTTAATAATCATAATATAACTTTTAAAGCTTTAGATATTAGAATCTGAATAGCAAAATTAATTACTTTGAATCAAGACTTTTAATTCAGGAGCAAGCAAATGCTTTAATTTATTATAACAAGATTATATAATATGATAATATATGATCACATGACCTATTAATTACGACTATTAAAGTAATGGAACTATTAAAAAACATACCTCCTCCAGCAATAGTTGCTTTAATGAGGCTATCTAATTCTTCATCACCACGAATAGCAAGCTGAAGATGTCTTGGTGTAATACGTTTGACCTTCAAATCTTTTGATGCATTTCCTGCCAATTCGAGAACCTAAAACAAACAAAACATCGTTTCATAATACATCTAATATCGTACACTATTTATGAAACTTTAGCACATAACACTACAAAACACAATACCTTACATACAGAATACAAAAAATAATATGAAAACATGTAAATGAATAAATGTATACATGTATGTGAATAAATATGTACATATCAGGATTAGACATCATCTTTTAATAGAAACATAGAAATGCTTAAAAGTCACAAAAGTAATTATAAACTAAAGCATTAGTAATGTAAGAATTGTTTGTCCATAAACATATCTTTTTAGAATGTAACTATATGATAATATTTCCCTAACGAAGATGGAAGTTTTTACTTTCGTAAAAAATGAAAAATATGAATTTAAAAGTGAAATTCTATATAACACGATAAGCAGAAGAAAGAATTGTTCCTTATTTGCCTATGGTTGACGAAAAGGCGGGAAAAATCGGCCATGATGCTTGGCGTTAGTGACGCCATCAGTCGCTAGTGATGCCAACGCATATAGTCCTGGTTATAACGGCTGATCTTCCTATTGTGCGTATTTGCCTTTCTTTCTCTGTCTTTCTCTCTTTGTTTTGTGAATGCTTTCTTCTTTCACATATATTCTCACTCACCTCAGCAGTGAGGTATTCCAAGATAGCTGCACTGTATACCGCTGCTGTAGCACCGACTCGACCATGACTTGTGGTTCTGTTTTTCAAATGCCTGTGAATTCTACCAACCGGAAACTGAAAAAACCAAACGTACTATGTCTAATATAGGTAAAAATGATATTACATCGGAAGGTAATTTTGCATTCGTGGCAAGGTAAATATTTTTGGGTTAGGACGCATCATATATAATGTCTGTTCAAATAACATGAGGTCACTCGGCGTCAGCAGCTTTTCGTATAACAAATATCGAACGACGACGAATGACACAATTTTTCGTAATATTATACGTTCCCAGTACTTTCCCCGCAACAATTCTTTATATAGGCACGCTGTACCCGATTCTTCTAAACGAAAAACCAATTTTGTCTACACATAGAACAGCACACATAACTCAGTCCTTTTTTAACACAACGAATATCGAGCGGTGTACGATGATTCGGCTTTCCCGAGCTCTCCAGTTTAGTATGTGATTTCGTCATTCACTAACGAATGTCCTGTATTTTATTTATTTACGCGTTCAAAATATTAATAAATTTTCTACAGTTGGAAATTATAATTATCCGAAGACAATGGTTGATAAACTTCATAAAGAAAATATGTTATGTTACTTTACAAGATATTAAGTTTAATGTTTACATACTTAATGTTATTATTTACATGTTTGTATACATAACTATATACGTTTCTACGTATCACAAACTAGAGTTCTTTAAATTAATTTAAAAAATTGTTAAATTTTTATACTTAAATAAATAAGAATACACGGTTTCAACATAAAAAATATCAATGTCGCTATTGACTGAATTTCAATAATGGACGAGCCTATTGAATACAAAAATAATAATACAAGACTAAATTAGAACTGCTGTCAATTTAAATTATCTTGACAAAATTCGCATAATATGACTAAACGCAAACAATTACCAACACAGCGATTCGTATTAAATGATTTTTTGAAAATTATAAAAAAGAATAATTCGATGAGAATCATATTAGTAGCTGAATAGGAAGATATGAGAGGGGGGGCGTAGAGTACACAGACTCAACGACTCGTTTGAAAACTTCCGAACTTAGACGTAATCACCATAACTTTAATTCAAAAAATAATAGACTTCCTCCAAGTTTTCTTCAGTTATTTAACACAATACGTATAAATCGAAGTTAAATCAAGCACTTTCATATATTTCATTCACAGCAAGATCGCAAATACTTGAAAAAAATGAATTGTTCATTATGAATCTAAAAACGCTTCAGTTTTTCGCGCCAACCACAATGATTTAACCTTTTTACCCTTAAAATCTATTTAAAATAATCACGTAGACGTTCATTATCGAAAAATAATGTTGACAAACTTCTATTCTATGCATTTGAACTGGTCGAGTAGTAGGCAATAAACTCACCTGCAAGCCGGCCCTCGCCGAACGAGAGACCGCCTTCGCCTTCGCTTTACCCGAGTCCTTGCCCGCCTTTCCGCCAGCCTGTTCAGAAACGAAAATCACGGTTAATTTGCGAGATACGGCCACGAAATTTCGCCAGAAGACAGCATAAACATTGTAGAATACGGGTGTGCTATTAGAATGCACGGATGGCTAAAGGATCCGCTGAAAACTTGCGGATACTCACCATTATCGGACAAGAGCCTTTGTGGTTCACTACACGACAGACTTGCCAGAAGCACAGACGACGCCGTCTAAGCGCGGTCCCGCCAAATACGCTTGGCGCTGTCGGCACGTCCCGCGATCGTCCCACGTGACTAAAACACACCAATTACACTCACTCAATAAAATGCCCGTTCGCCATCTGTTGGTCTTGACTCGTTACAACAATTTACTCGAAAGAGTAACGTTCCTATCTTGTATCACTTAAACATTGCATCGTGTACACTGGGTAATTTTCCATACTGTCTAAGGTACACTGCGTTATTATTCCTGTTGGTCACTTACCGTTTATTCCCAACTTATCAAACACTATCTAAAGTCTCCTTGAATTTTAGGCGTAACCACCGTGTAATTCTCATTTCATACTTTCTATATATATCTTTGTTTGAATTTATAAACACACAAATGGTTTGATATTCAAATTCTTTTCATATAACAGTATTTTTTATACCGGCAAACAGGAAACGTAATTGCATCATTACTAATAAATGTAAAGTTAATAAAAATTGGAAGAACAAAGAATTTATCATTCTGTATAAAAATTTCCTTGCATCTATTGTACAATCACGCACAGTAGATTACATATTATATTTTTATAGTATTAATACGATTTATACGTCGTACGCATATCGTTTCTAACGTTTAATATATGTTTCTTAAAAAAAATAAATGATGTTATAAATAGTAACATCTGGCGTAAAAAAGTGATTATACCTCACCTAAAAAGTATAAAATGTTAACGACGCGGCATCGATGAATTTCAAAGTAACCGATGAACTTTAGTCTTAAGTTATAGTCTCAAGAATTCAGTTCTTTCTCACACATTGTGTCACAGGTATAATATAATAAAACAACACTGTACGAAAAAGTGAAATCTGAAATGGAAACTTTAATAAATGTATATAATATATATTCATATTTTTATAATTAAATTATCAAACATAGGAGCGTGTTATCATTGAACACAACTGAATAGAATAAAACATGACGAAGAAATATCTACACAAACACATAATATAAAATAGTATTAATATTTTGTTGTTCGCGTTATGCAGTAAAGGCACAAATTAAATTATTCCTGTAAAAATAATCAACATGTATTTCCTTCGATTTTAACAGCTGACACCGTGAAGCATAGTATGTAATGGATTAGTATTGCGCAGACGAAAGAAACTGTATCACTCTTTATTGATAGAAAGGCAGTCACATAATAAATTTATACAAAAGGTATGTATGTATATATGTGTATATATAGAAAATACGTACGTTGTTGCTACGAGGATAATATCAAGATTATACTACAGGGAGAGGAAACGAGCAGGTGTATCGCGTTTCTATTTGAACCATCATATGACAATAAACAGTTCCCAGGTTTTTAAAGAATTATTGTGGAAATAACGCGAGTAGAGTCCCTAACGTACACATCTCTATATTATTAGAGAGCACTGTCTAAAACTGCGGTTGGCACGACCATCACGGATGGGTTGCAATATCGACGAGTCTCTGCGCAGACATGCGCACTGTTGCGTGCGCTTTACTTGCAACTTTTCCCGCCATTTTTCTCATTCCTCGCCCTTTCATTGGTACTGTACGTCGTGTGTTTACCCTCCTTTTTGTTCCTTCCGTTCATTTATTCCGTCGTAACTACTACCGCTTATCATTCGAACTTGTCTGTAGTTAGTATTGCTCGGACTTCTTTGTTTCGGCCAGTTCGTCGCACTTATCCTCCAAATCCTCCTGCAATTCGAATCAATATCATTTCAACAGTACTATTACAGATCGAAATGTTTTAGCAGATAGATAAAACAAGCAGCATTTCACAGACTTCTAAGTAACATATAACACTGAATAATATCATTAGTTGTTTTATCTTAATTATATGGATAGTTAAATTCTTATTCCAATGTTCACTTCTGTTTATTTGTTTCAAAATATTATAGTGGATAACGGTATATGTAAAAGAGTAAAAATTATTTTAAACGAGTAGACAGTGAGAGTTTAAAGGAAGGTTGTATCACAATATAAAAACCTTATTGACAATTATTCAAAAGTGTATAAAATATATAAAATAAAAGTTTCTTTAAAATTAATTTAGAAGGTTAAGTTTGCTATATGAGAACTACTTAAAAATCTTCATCTGTATAATATATTGTTTACCAGTATCTATGAAATTTTTAAAATTGATTAACTCTCTAGCAATTATAGAATTTAATATCATAATACTCGTATTCTTTAAACAGATAAGGTATATCAATTCCTCTCTTACAAAATGTATAATTATTATAATTAAAATTAACGTTTTCCATGTAATATCATTAGAAGTTTTAATAATTAAGATTTAATAAATTGTAATCATTGCATTCCAAAATTTATTCATGTGTATGGGAGTATATTCGTTTCAAATTACTAACTAATTAATATTATAAATTACTTTATAATTAATACTAATTACTAATTAATAACTTAAAATTATTCATTTATAAATATCAGGGATCGTTACCTCGTTAAGCTCTAAACATTTGCCCCACTCGATAAGGGTAATTTTATGGTCGTTGTCTCTGTCGCAGGAGTCGAGGAACGGTGCAATACAATGCTCGAGAGCCATCAAAGGTGCTTTAATGGGGAAAAGTTCGTGCCTGGAAACAGCTCTGTCATGAGGGTGACCATCTAAGTCGCACCATTTCCAGATAGCGGCGTTAGTCCAACGCAATGTATGATTTGTTTCAGCTTCCCGTTGCATTTTCAGATAATGCGATGGTAATTCTTGACGATCAGCAAGATCTCTCATGATATTAAACAGCCAGTCTCGCATTCGCCTTGGGAAGTCAGCCATGTCTTCCTTTTTGCACTCCTGCAACGCGGAAAACGGTCGACGTTAGAACGAAACTATAAGAATACAATTAATTCACCCGTCTTCGAACTATTTTTTTTAATTTTTACTAATTCCATGTTGCACTGTTTAATTACAAAACTACAATATACATATATAGTCATCCATAAATATATTTATATTATAATTAAAATTTACTTTTATAAATATATTTATTACAATTTAAATTAAAGCATTACAAACATAATCATCGAAAATTTCATGTTTCTCATAAATAACCGTACAAACTATTGCAACTTTCGTTTTGTATTTCACAAATAAAATATTTTAATCGTAATTTATCCGATGTTTATTCAGTTACGCTACGTATCTTTACGTGCAAATTTAGTTAAAATTTCCGAAAATCGTTAAGTTTATATATCTATGTACTAATCTTTGTTTCATAACAAAGTCATGAACACATTCCCGTTTAATTATACGATGAAGTAATCTAACGAAATGGCGTTACATGAACGCAAGGACAGATATAAAATTACAATGAAATCATTTCTATGGGACAAGAATAACAATAATACACGATAGATAAGATACACTTCTATTCATGAATAGCATTCCGTGTATCAGCCAGTGATAACTGTAGCAGATACTTTACCAATACCAATGAACGCTTGTTAAGATTTATGAGAAAGATATTCGACTTTTTCGATTTAAGCGCAGCGTGTACCACAAACGATACGAATTTGTTCTTCGTATCGTGTGCTTTGTATTATATTCTTTATAGAAATTTAACGTATCCGAACTCGTCGGTGACGATGGTAAGTACTTACAGGCATCTCTCGGCATTCACCGAAGTATACGACGTGAACGTGTTGATACTTCTCGGCGTTTCTGCATCTGGCGTCGCCGGAGTCGCAGAAACAGCGCGCCTGGTAGACCTCGCAATCGCTTCCGAAAGTTTCATTGTGATTAGTGCAAACTTTTCGCCTAGGATCGACCTCTTCGTCGCATACCTCAACGCAAACACACTCGGCGGTGTCTTCGTCGATAGCCTGAAACGATCGTAATCCTTACAACTAACGAATTTCTTTGTTGGATAGAACGTTCGAACGTAAATGTAACGTTCCAAACGAACGCAGTACGAAATCTTACCAACCTTTATTCAAAAATTTTTAACCAACACCATCTTTTATAGTTTGCGTACTGAATTCCACGAGTTGAATAGAAGATTCTCAAAGGCCGATAACGAAGCGGATTCGCGAGAGATACATTTTTAGACAGAATATTGCACAGAAGTATCTCGAGCGAATCTTCGAATATTTCAAATAATTCTTATATCTTTAAAAAAGATATATTCTTACAAAGCGAAAGGATTTAGTGGACCTACTGTCTGGCGGAGCACTTTTCATACTTCTGCGTTTTTAGACGCTTGCGATTGTAAACAATCGTAACAAATACATGTTATAAAATTGAATAATTGAGAGCCGAACATAGTCGATTTACGGTGATTTGGGTAATGACAAAAATACAGAAGAATTGTTGAAGAATTGTACGCATCGTGGTAATAACATGTGATTTCGGTCTCTGACAAACCTTGCAAACTCGTCCTGCGCCACAGTGTTTATCCATGCACGGATCCATACGGAGCAAGCTCTGAGGCTTCGATCCAACCTCGTTTCTGCCATCTTCGACGGTGACCTCAGCATCCTCCGCTGCCTCGGCTATTTCATCAGCCTCAAGCATGTTCATGACCTCATCTTGAACGGTGGCTTCCGTCGTGGTTGTGCGACGGCGATGTTTTTTTCGTCGCTAAGAATCGATAATCGTAATAGGCCATGTTATTAATTCGTGTTATTATAATTTTCTAATTTTATGAGTATCGGTCCGCGTGAAATAAACTCTGTCGTGATTTACCTTAAATTATCCAACATGTTGTGTATAAATTTGAATATTTACATTTAAAGAGATAATTGTAATACTGTAATAATTCGTATGTGTATACTTAATTTTTATATATCTTCTGATCAACTTACTTGTTGGGCTGAGACGTCCACCAAAAGGGACACTAACAGCAACGCAAATAAAAGGAACTGCAGTTTCGTCCGCATTGCGATCTCTGCGACAAACAATCGATCGTTCAACATGTGCGTGTGAGCTTAAAATACATATATTTAAAATAATGTGAATTTTCTTCTCTCTTTTTTTATCGCTTAACGCGTTGGTAGCTACGATGGTATTCGAAAGACATAAGGAAAGAGCGGATTTCTGTTATTCACATCGCCGTTTCATAAAGTTCTTGCGCGGTGAAGGTTTATTATTCTAACGCGATCGAAGCAGATTTTTCGACAGAAGATCGTTCGTGCAGGATTCTACGGTGGTCTAATTTAAAAAATGTCCAACAAAATATGTATAACGTGCTCGATACAACCGATCCCGTTTGGGTCAAGCAACGTGTCCAACGATAAATCTCTGAGACCTTAATAGGAGCAACGAAGCGATAACCCAGATACTCGGAAATCACAATTCTTTACAAATGTTCGTAACTACCCGAATGCGTATTGCGAGCACGCAATTCTCTTGCCCGATTTCTTACGCTCGTAAATACGTCGTACGACAAATGCGGATGATAAAACCTATTTATGCGGTTGTCTTTATTAGTTTGAATTGATGACGAGAAACGAAGGTCGCGTTGAACTCATCAACCAAGTATGACAACGCCTACTTCTATTTGAAAGATCTTCGTTTAATTCGAAATGTTTTGTGATTTCAAAGCAGCTTCGTAATTCTTCCAACTAATATCCTTCTGTTCGCCAGAGAATTATTTTTAAAAAATTATTTTACGATTTTAAAACAACAGCTTGCTTCTTCGAATTCATGTCGTTTTATTCGTAGAATTTTTTACTACTATTTTATAAAATACTATTTTTTAATACTATTTTATAAAAAGTATTGATTTAAATTTGTCATGAAGAATATTGAAAACGCTATTTAATTTACAAGTTGCGTTGCACCCTTATTAAAAATAGAGAATTAAAAACAGAGCAATTGTAAATTACATTTCGCTCAGATTATTTTATTATTATGGATTTATTATCTCATATTAATTGATTAATTGTGCAAAAATAAATAATTACCATTGGAAAAACACGTGGAGAAATTAAATGTCTAATACAGAATCGTAAAGTTTGTTTAAGAAAAGATAACTCTGCTTTTATTTTTGTATACGTGTTTCGCTTTAGCACGTGTAAACCAATTTGTGACTTAAATGATATTATTGCATTTTTCTAAAAACGTACTAAATCATCTTTAACAGATTGTAATAAAAAATAGTGATAAAGTGTATGTAAAATGTGATCGCAGAGTCCTTGTACGATCATTTACAGCTACAAATTAAAACACGTTTCCCTAGCTTCCCTAGCGGGTTAACTGGCTAAATATAGCTTGGTTTATGCGTAAGGTTCAGTCGGTTTGATTACATTTGCAGCATGAAATTTCCGTTAAACAGAATCGTTAAATATGTAGGGCTATCGTTACACGTGTTACATCAGCTGTTTCTTCGAATTCTCTGTTTCTCTCTTCAACCTAGATTTTGAACATAATACAGTACAACCAGTATCTTAATAAAGAAACTATGAGTATTCTTCGAATCTACGTTAAATGTAGCTTTCTTCTTTTCCTCTAAAAAAAAAAAAAAAAAAAAAAAAAAGAAAAAAAAAGGAAGAAGAAATTCAACGTTACATTCGTACCTTGTTAAGTGATATATATATTTTTATTCTTTCTTTTAGTCTCTGTCGTGTATTAAAATGTCAGTTACTATTAGTATGCTATGAGCGAGTATGTTTTAAATCTACGGTAAGTATACCTTTTTTTCTTTAACAAAAAAGGGAAAACAAATTCAACGTTACATACGTACCTTGTTAAATGATATACATATTTGTATTCTTTTTCTTAGTCCCTGTCGTGTATTAAAATGTCAGTTACTTTTAGGAAATTAGTATACTTTAAATCTACGTTAAATGTACTTTTTTCTCCTTCTTTAAAAAAGAGGCGGAAAGAAATTCAACGTTACATATGAAAATTGTTAAGCAATACATATGTACATTGTTAAGTCAACATATGTACATCGCTAAATTATACAAAAACATATGTATCACTTAACAATTTATACGTTTTTCTTCTTTTTCTTAGTCTCTGTCGTGTATTAAAATGTCAGTTACTATTAGGGAACTATAAGCGAATATACTTTAAATCTACGGCAAGTGTACCCTCTTCTTTCTTTAAGAAATGTGTAAAGAAAAATCAACGTTACATATGTACATTCTTAAATTCTACAGATGTTGTTTTTCTTTTTCTTAGTCTCTGTTCTATGTTACAATGTCATCATTTTCGAAACTGAAGAAATCTGAACTTTTATATCATTCTCTTTGTGCCATCTTTGTTTCTCTTGATTTGATTTAAAATATTTAATCGCTATTTCGTAATAATTTGTATAATATTACTATTTGAAAGTAGTTGAAGCTATATTTACTTGGAAGATAAAAGATACAACTTTTCGAATATTTCAAGGTATTTTAAAAAATAAAAAAAGTGCTAAATGGAATACTTAGATTAAGAAGAACCAGTATAGTGGCTTTGTTTTTATAATCAAAACCGATGGTACTCGGAACGTTCTACGCAGGAGACTTCAATTCCTCGAAGAAACGTATCGCTACTTTCTTCTACGAAATCGCGTTAGCTCTACAGCATAACCGTACCCTGCGTATCATGTAAACGCTCTAGGACGTCCTAATCTAAGTTTCTTAAAATTAAAAATAGTTTCAAGAAGCTATTTCGTTAAGAAAAGTAACATTATTCCAAGTGCCAATTCCGAGCGGATATTCGACGCGATTTTTTTAAAATTTCAATCGTATTTTACTCTTATTAACTTCCTCGAGTTTAAAGGAGAAAAAAATGAAGTAATCGTTACTCGATGATTTTTCGTCGCAATTTTTGTTAAAACGGCAAACATTTCTCTTTTTTTCTTTTTCAAAAACCGCAGCGTGGTTAAAATATTGCAAAAATATTGTTGAACCTCTGGTAGAGTGGGAGTTTGTCGCAAGTATGTCGCGACAGAAACGCGAACCAGCACGTTACGGCTTATGAAACGTGGAGGCGACTGTAGGAATCGCGGATGACCCGG
The DNA here is from genome assembly GCF_024542735.1 of Bombus huntii. Taxonomy (NCBI): domain Eukaryota; kingdom Metazoa; phylum Arthropoda; class Insecta; order Hymenoptera; family Apidae; genus Bombus; species Bombus huntii. The sequence goes on from NC_066243.1 coordinate 4,602,092, forward strand.
TTTTTATCGCTTCTCTGATCGGCGCCCACGAACCCGCGTACGTAATCGTCGTCACTCGAAGCCCGAAGAACCATATTACCGCATTGTCTTCTTAACAAAATTCCCAGCTACGATGTACAAACCCTACCAAATAACGACGACTTACATGTCGAAGACGCGATACTGTTTCGTGTCCTATTACCAACGCGGTATCTTAACAGTGATAAAAGAGGAAGCTTTCCAAAGAAGACGGTAGAACGAAGTGATAACGAAGCTCGTCCTTAACCACTGTGAGTCGTTCCAGTACGAACTCTGTATTTTCGCTGACCTTCGTGGAATAGATTTAGATATCACGTTCCATGATACTGCAGAAATTCGAGATCGGGTCTTTCTGTACCCCGCACATATTTGTGGCTCTGTGTGCGAAATTCTAAATAGGATGCATGTAAATTACGTAACGTTCGAAATATAGTTGTTTCAGATTACGGCTTACACGATCGGTTAATAAATTACGAGCGCGCGAAGATTGGGGTTAGGTTGGAGTTACGTCGCTGAAAAACAAATTGCAGAGAAAAGATTGTAAGGATGTTCGATAGAATTACAAGCGTGACAACGTCGAATATCCTCGCAGTATCTTGTTTTTTTTTCGGAAGAAGGATGTTGAATTTCCGTTCCAAAAAGCACAATTTCCGTGGTGTTCGCGACAAGATAAACCAGTTGCGACAAACGCCCACTATTAATACGTTTACCAAGTATATTTTCAGATAAAGTATACATGTAATTGCCGCTTGTGTTATAGAAACAATAAAGCGTATTTATCTGTTAAATTATAAAAAGATTTGACTTCACTTCCTGGTCGGTGAGCTTAATTAGATAATTAGTGACACTTCCGTGTAAGGAAGTTGATACATACGCAAAATAACATTGTTTTAAATAAGAAAGCGTAATTCTTAAAATGTTTTATTCGTTGTTTAAATCGAATCACAGGATTTTTATAACTTTCCCGTCAGTTGAGTATCTCGTTCCTAATGTCTCGTTTCGAATATGTGTATTTTAATGTAATGTAATATAAAATGTAGAGTGCAAAGTAAAACGCAAATTTACGTTTCTATAATTTTGAAGCAAGAATTTAATGGGAAGAATTAAATTTCACGAGTAGAGCGGTTAATGTCTAATCGGATATATCGCATATCGAGATACCAAACCTACGATCTCAGCATACAACGTATGATAGAGAGTATATATTTTTCATATTTTGTGTTATTTCGAAATTCGGATATATCTGTTGCAATAATTCATATAACGTAGCAGAACTAATCGTTAATTTTTTAATTAACTTAACGATATCTTATTTCATATGTATTCATTTATATGTATTCATAAATATATACATATATTTCGTATTTGTATATGTATTTTATATCTTGAAATATTATATTATATCTTAATATTTTATTAAATGAATGAAAATTTATCATTCGAAGATGTTTGAAAGAGAACTGTTATCAACAGTATAAGAAACTACAGATCATCTATGTATAGCACACCAAAATGCAAATGTATCTATTCGTCTGCGATAATTGTATCAATTTAGATTAGCTCTTCTTTTTCTTAATAGTATAACGTAATCAGTTGATGTCAGAAAACATCATAACGTGATGTGATCAAATTACCAAGATCTCTTATATACTTTCAATTCATCGTCAATTCGTATTATATACTCTTTTGTCTACAACAATTTCCAAAGATAACTTCCATTTAAATAATATTAAGTACACGTTCACTTAATATTGATTTTACGATTATTTCTATTAATATCTCTTCGACATCATACGCGATTACCTCAAAACCAAATAGAATTATTTCACCGTTAATTACGAACACCAAAATCAAATAGAATTACCTAACCACGCCTCGAGTATTTCTCACATTAATAATCCGCGAGAATTAGAAAAACGAAATCACAAAGGCTCTGCACTCGACAATAACCGAACTCACATTACCTTAAGCCTCTTTCCTCTATAAATCCAAAGGAGCGCTAAATATTTATTTTTACAAATACATCTTCAACTTTCATAGTTTAACGACCATAGTTTATAGACAAAGCGACCGATAAAGCGCGACATAGTTGCAATGGAATTCCTGCTGCTTGAATATCATCTGCGATAATTCGCGAAAATCGAGAAGGTAAAATTTCACATCTGTTATTGAGCAGCAATCGAGCGCAAGTTATTTTAAAAAGGGGCGTGTAATCGCGACGGATTCGCGTACATATGCCCGCAAACCGTAAAGCGGTCGCAGCAAGCGCACACCTGTCCGCGCTATAGTACGGACATGTTATTTACCTCGTATCGTTCCTTTCCCTTGTTGCCGGCGTTATCTTTCTGTCCTTTCTCCGGCCGTTTTTGGGAACGTTCAAAAGAGCCCTCCAAATCGGTCGCTGGACCGGTACTGACTGCGGGCAGTGCGCGGAGGAACGACCAGCAGAGACTATCCGAGCTCGCGGACTCACGCCAAACAACCAGAGATGACCTCATCGTTTTTCTTTCTTCCGACACCCCCGTTTGATCTTTCTGCCATATGCACCGCTTCTCGTTCCTCTTCTCGCTGTGGAACCGAGTCCCTCCTACCCGAACAATTACGCAACGTAATGTCCCGTACATACGTAACCGGCAGGCCTCGAAGTTTCTTTTTCGAATAATCTTCAACCGGATAACGTTCGATTCAAGTTCTGCTCGGTTCCATCGAGCTTCTATGTAACAGTATACGGCGGCTCGTAAAAATATTCCGATCCTTGTAGAAACTCTTTACGTTCGATACGGATCCGTCACGCGTTTGCTTTATTTTTTATTTGCTTTATTAACATCGTAGCGAAGCGAGGCTGTTACGATTATGTTGGTAGATCTCAAAACTAATCTGGAAATAGATGTAGATGAAAGCTATTTACGAAGACTTTTGTATGTGAAAGTATGTATTTTGCAGGAGCCGAGCAAATATTTAAATATTTAATTATCTAATTACGGCGATAAGCTTCGATATTCGGTGGGATTACCTTTAACAATTATTACATGTTTAAGGTGTCTGTTTAGTCCGTACACCAATTTTTTTTTTGTTAGTTACATAGTCACGAACTAAGGTATTGGCACACTCTCTAAGGTAGAAAAACTTTTTTTAATTCGACCAAAGTAGCTGAATTTTGTTTTCTTCTGAGGAGTTGGGACTAGTTTACTAGGTGACGGGTAAGAAAGATTTTAGGAAAGTTGCAGCTTTCTGCGCGTCTTTATTTAGGTTTGTAAGCACAATTTAAACAACACATTTTGAAGAATTATGCCAGCTGTACGTATGCTGAAAATTTCATCGAAATCGGTCGATGCAGAAACGAGTAACAGGCGTCGAAAGATGAACAAGAATATGGATTTATTAGTTACAGGCCGAAAATCTGAATTTTCTGAAAAATCTGAAACAGCAATTTTCATCGTTTTTATCCGTCTGTAGCTCATAGCAACATTAACCGGTTTCGATAAAATTGTCAGTACATATATAACTAACACAGATCTACAAAGCGTGCTTATCTCAGTTTTTAAACCTTCGTTACAGTTTCAGATAAGAAACTTGTAAGAAGTGACTTTTACTATTTTTCCCGCGATTCTGACCGTCTGCAATTTTTTCAAAAAATTTGTTTCGCGTCATCTCGTTGGTTACGAGATTCTTCCTAACTCGTCAAAAAAGTCGTGTGGTCTAACCTAAAAAAAATTATTCGGTTCTAAGGAGTGTGCTAACACTTTCGTTCGTGATCGCATCATATGTGTGGTGAACATCTTGTAACGTTTAGTTCAACGACTCGCGAAAGTATTCCAACGCTTATTTATAAGGAAATTTTTAACTATATCATTACAGTTGCGAACGTACTGCACGAAACTCTTCGAAACGTATTGTTAACAAGTGGCGATTATTACGACTATAATAATGAAATTTTTAAGCAATGTAAAAATGTACGTGAAAGTTACTTTTCTGAGCGACCATACTCGTTACTCGTATGACCGTGAAGAGTATTTCGCACTTATTTGTTCTATTCACATGTTTGTTCTGTGACATACACATACGTGGAATTATCTAAATCGCATCGTGTCACTTACGTTAAGCAGAGATTTAAGCGGTAGATGTGCTCTAATTGTCCGCAAAAATTCGTCTCGATTCAAGTGACTATCGCAAAGATTATAAAATAATCATAGAGTCGCTCAACCGTGTCGAACGATTTAGAAATTGCGACGATTTAACAAAACGCCAACAGAATAAGCTTAATGGCACGAGCAAGTGTTCTCCGGCATTAACACATGCACTTCCACAATAACCAAAACTTTTCTGATAATATCGACTATATCGACTAAAATAGCTCGTCAAATAACTTGTTAGCCAATAAAATAACGTGTTAGCCATAATTTCGATATTCACCTAACAATATGAATTTTGTAAAGAGAGTAAAAAAAGACCTTGCAATAAACGTCATGCCGAATCGTGTGTACGTAACCACGCGTACTAAACTTGTTTAAAATCTACCATCACGAAATGTTCATAATTTGGTGAATTTTTTATAATGCAAAATATTTAGCGTGTGACGTAAAACCGCTGTAATTTAAAATATTCATAGAAAGTGTAACGCCTCGCTCGATATTCCGTATCTCATAGAATTAGAGTTCATCCGTCTACGTGCAATTAAAAAGTAAAATCAATCTGCCGAGTATAGCTCGTCGGATCGTCGCGATGTTTTTACAGCAGTTTCGATAAAATGAAGCTGTTTGTCCGTTAATTTTTACATGTGTATATTTTTATACTTCGCACTACGTTACGCCGCTGTTTGATGTTCGAGTAATCAGGTCATGAGGAACTGTATCAAGTGATCGCAAATAAACGTCTACTGTATCTAATGTTCATATAGGAACGAGAGTAAATCAATTTAACCCTTTAATTGAAGTAGTGAAACTTACATATATATTACGACATATATTAAAAAGTGTAGTGGGACTTTCGGAAAGGTATTTATTTGTTTGCACGAAACGAAACATCTTGTACGAATTCCGATTTCAATGAAGATATAATTTTTACTTGAAGTAATTACGACAGGAAGGATCAAATAATTCATCCTGCTTCGGAGATAAAATTAGACGAGAAAATATTTGGTTTTTGAAAAGTACATGAAATGTTCTTTTGATCATAACGCGTTTGTTCCAGTTGTTCTAAAAATATTCGTGTTTGCCTTATTATTTACATTCAAGCAAGTCCCCCAATGTATCGCCGCAAACGAAAAGGTCGAAATAGTTTCCCTTTTAGATCTGATTGTTGCGTTTTTCATTGAGAAAAAGTCAATAAGTAGTTGAATGTTACTGATGGAAATTGAGTATTAAGAGGATAAACAACGTTCAAATAAACATTCGGAATTTACTTAAATAAATTAATTTACCATCGTAAACGATTGCAAATAATAACATTATTTTTATTAAACGTTATTACCGCAGATAATCGGTTCTTGAAGCGTGCAGCTCGGACATTTTGTTGATAAAGAAATGGTGAAATATTCCGATAAATAAAGCGATACTAACAGGAGTTGGTAGTAAGGTAGGTATATTATACTAAATGCAAAAAGTTACAATATATTTGATGTTTGTTTTTTTTTCATTTTCCTTTAACATTATTTCTTTCCTTTTGTCGTAGTAACGTTGACCATGGTTGTACACACAAACTGGCCTGATAGACCGAAATAAAAATGTATACTACAAAAATTCACAACTTATTCGCCATCCTCTAATTATTATATTGTTATAATTATTTGTGTTTCTTCATATTCCTTTCTTCGTTCATTATATTTATCTTTTTTATTAATTATTATTATTATTATTATTATTAATTATTATTATTAATAATCACTTAAAAACGAAAACATTCACACTAAAAATTTGCAGAGCTTTCGTTCAGGTATAAAGAGGTAATCTCGCGTGCACGTGGCCTCTGAACACTTTGTTTTCAATGCGTTTATACGTGAGATGCACACTGATGTATATATATATATATACTGAACGGTACAAATGAACTTACCTAAAGACTGTATATACATATTGAAAATTGAAATAAGAGCAAAGATCAAAGTGCTACATTCTACTCGTCGAGGCTGGAGAAGAAGCTCGTTAAAATACTTAGCCATAAAAATTCGTTATTGTATTTTAACCCTATGATTTAAGAAGGAATAAATTAATCAACTTATTCGATGCGTAGTTAATAGCGTGATTGTTTGGATATATAAAATTTTATATATTATTATTTGTACAATTGAAAATATCATCATACGCAGATATAAAAGGCATATCAGTATTTCAAATGAAACAAGCAATTCGCTATTTTACAATGATCCTTTTTAATGATAAAATTCTTTTACGGATGAGTGGACAATTACGAGCATGCTTCGCAAATATTCTAATTTGTCGACGTAACGAACAATGCGGCCAACTGATTACGCGAAATTACCTCTTTATCCATGACCGAGACAAAGCAGCATCATCGTGACATAATACAAAAGCAACGTTTCATAAACACCGAATTTTGTTACAGAAAAATGATTCCACCGTGTGAAGCTATACGCAACTAAGATTACATATACATTACAGGAAAATTTGTAGAGATAGTAGAATGAACGTCGATCGCCGATGATTCTGCTATATCCCGGACATAGCATTTGTAACGCATTCGATTACAAACTATTGCGGATGTTTAATGTAGACTACGTAACAATTTAATGGATCAATAAGAAAGTAAATAATTACTTCTCACATGTTTTCAGCCTTAATATTGTAGCATTTTGTGGTTTAGTCGCCGTGCACTTTGTAATTTCTGGCAAATTTCAACATTCAGTTAATTTATCACCATCAACATATTGTTATCACCTCTGTATTTCTCAGCACTATTAAAAAACAGTTTAATTTCTGTTCGTCTCCTGTATTTTCATCTGTGCACTTGGGTTAGGGCGAGGTGTATACGTACGAGATGGCACATAAATTACTATATGCGCTACCACTGTTTCACGACGATGGTAGTATTGTATTACTTTTTACTTTGCACTTACGATTCTTCTATATTGTTTCAATGTTGGCTTGATAATTTTCTTCTGATTATCCGATGATTTTTAGAACGATCACAATTTACAGAAACAAAAGAACAATATCTCCTGGTTTGAAAAAAGGAAAAAAAAACACGTGACGAATAGGCCAGAAAAAATATATTGCCCTGTCTCTAATAATCGCAGGACTCATCTTGCAAACTGTTTCTAGAAATTCGAAAATATTTCTGATGCTTTTTTTTCTAATAAACACAATTCTCTCTCGTTCGCTCTAGCTCTCTCTCTCTCTCTCATCCTCTCGCTCTCTTTCTCTCCTCTGTTTTATCTGCCCTAGCACCTTTATACGGACACGTGTCGAAAATACAGATAGGAAAATACTATCTACATATTAGGGTACTTATGAAGATACAGGAATCAAAATATTCCTCAATTCCATATGGTGATATAGAATAAGTGCACGTGCTGAATTTATCTTCTCCATATAAAGGATAAGTTAGATCGACCATCTAATTTCACTAAATCGCTGTTATTACTTCATGCTGGTAAAACTATTCGTTCGTAAGATAACGTGTAGATTGAAAAACATTTAAAAGTGTGCCTTAGCGCCAGAGAGCTGACAAAATCTTCGAAAATGAATATTCATATGCCTACTTTTCGATCTAATTATTGATATGGATTATCTAATTATCGAAGAAAAGAGTCAGGTTAAAGAAGTTTATAAAATCTTCGTACGAACATTTATCACTCTTGATCGAACTTTGAAAAATTTCTATTTATGTATGTATAATAATTACAAGAATAACGCTAATTACGTTAGTAAGCAGGGGAATATTCTTTCATCAATATACATTGTTAATCTTACGAGGTTTTTGCACAAAGTCAAGCTAAAATTTTGTGTTGTTATAACGGTACTAGGTCTCTTTGTTTTAGCAGCGCACTGCGAGTTCTGCGATCACCAGAGACTATCAAACTAACAGATGTTAGATAATTCTCAATTAGTTTGTTGTATCAACTATGAAATTATAATTTTGAAATAGCATTGCCCTCTTTGTATGACTTTGTATGAAAGAAGACAAGAAACAAAAGACCGATAAAAGGAGTAAAGAGAAAATAAGAAAGAGACAAAGACGAACATAAGAAGAAAAGACAAGAGGCTAATAGGAAAAGATACGCGAGGAATAGAAAAAGGAAATTGAACAAAAAATTAGCAGGTTGGAACAAAATAGAGCATAAGCGACACGCGGATGAATTAGAAAACGGCGAGACCAGCTGCAGTCTAAAGGTACTGCGCCACTATCAACCGATACCGGTCGATTGATAGTTGGCCATGTTTTGTGAAAAAATCGACTGTGTCTTTTTGTATTTGCGACCACAGAACAGCCGCAGTTCTCTACTCGTTAACCAACACCGACCAACTACACCTATAAACATTATTGCCGACTTTCTACATGTAGATGGAACGTTACATCGGCAGTCAAGTAAATTAACTCGAGAGCATATGAAGTGTACGGTGATATTCCATAGTTAAAATGATTCGTATCCTCTCGTTTTAATTTCGTTTAGTTTGGCTCGTGACTTATTTATACGACAGCGGAATTCGCACCGCTTATGTCTCCTTAATGCGATTGGCAAACGAAGAAAACTAAAAGAGCGACGTATAACTTTCATGATATTCATCCAAAGGAAAACAAAAGGTACGTTACCGAATCCTAGTTCGACATGTATCTGTATGTGTGTAGGATCTGTATGATGTATACTTCTAACACTGTCACTTGCTTTTATATATCGCACACGTGCTACGAAGAACACGAAAGAACTTAGTTCGAGTTTTCTTCTGTCACTCTATCACAAAAATTGGCAACAATTTTGTTTCTTGGATGTTGATTTCTAAGAAACGTGGGCTACGTATCAGGAGACAAAATACACCCATATTTCTGGAGAGGATATCACGCGTCGCTCTGTTATACGTACATATGCAAGTGGATGCAGTTCTGTTTTCATCGTAAAGTCTTGTAAATTGCCTGACGTCGATGTATGAAGAACGAACTCGTAGTATTTATTTCATCAAATATTCAACGAACTAAGTTGAACCTTTAATGAATTATTTTACTAAATCATTATTCCTTATCCATGAATACGATAAACTTAGCTTAAATGCGATAATCCGATTATCCTACTCGAGTTCGTATTCCATACAGTTTGAGCTGCGTCATCTATAGTTGTTGCTTGACAAACGGTGCAAGCGATGTTTAAGCGTAAAAGAATAGCGCCTTTAATCACGTTGTGTGGCATACGAGATAGTCCTGGATTTTGTGTTCAAAAATGAGGATGGTAATTATATACCGATGACTTGTTCAAGAAGAAAGAAACTGGGGAGTGCCTCTTCAACGTTGCTTGAAGTATTAGCGGCGATTTTGATAACTTAGATTGTTGGGATTACCAGACTGCCGCATACCACCACCTCCCCTTCCACCATCACCACCTCGTGAAAATCCTCCACGTCCACCTCTCGTACCATGTTGGCCACCTCTCATCATACCTCCGGGTCCACCTATAAAACAAAGAAATATAACATGGTGGTCACACTTATAACTATTTTTTAACTGCAATACAATTATCGCAGCGTTTAATATATTTTTCGTGGATCTTAAAAGGTATTATGGAGCTATTATTCTTTACTTTAACATCTAATTATCTAATTTATATATGCATTTTTACAGCCTTTAAATGTAATTATAAAAAACATCACATGCGTGTGCATACCTGGTCCTCGTTGCTGTTGCTGCTGTTGTTGTTGTCCTCCCATTGCTCTCATATTGCCATCATTAGAATTCAATCGACCACCGCTACCTTCCATCGTTCTCGGCTTAACTTTCTTTTCTTCCACATTTAGCTTTTGTCCATTTTCAGCAGGATAATAAATCGGCTAAAATTAACGATAAAAAATTAATCCTTTTGTACGTTATATCTTGTATATGTTATATCCATACATATAAACTAACCAAATTCTGTAACACTTTGCTAACGACCTGTTGGTCTTCGAAAGTGATGAATCCATAATTAGGCACTTTTCCCGTGTTATTTCCCTGTGGCCCCTTGCATCTATCATTTGATTTACTGTGTATACGCAACTCTACTACCCTACCATAAGATTCAAACACTTGACGTAAATCATCTTCTGATGCATTGTGCGGTAAATTCCCAAGGAATAGTTGGTGGGCATCACTATATTGACTTTGTCTTGTACCACGACGATCGCCATCTAAAGAATTCATTACTTATTTACTTATTTTACAATATAGTAATGTGTGTGACTAATGTAAATAACACGTAGAAAATAAATATCTTTTAACAATGCTAATATGAACTACATTTACCTCGTTGTACTGCTCCTCCTCTCGGAGCTCGCTGTTGCTGATGTTGTTGCTGTTGTGGCTGTTGGTTACTAACTCTATGAGTCTGTTGTTGAGGCGTAGAAACACTAGTTGTTATAGACAGTGCAGGTCCACTACTAGTTGGATGTAGTGGCGATCTATCGTCTAAACGCAAGTTCGTCATTGGAGGCTGAGAACAGATGTTACAAAGTAGTTTATATCTATACTTTGTCGACATCTGATTTGTATAAATTACACAATAAGCAAAATCTTAATCGTTAAAAATAACTATTACAATTATAAAATACATACCGGTGACATAGACAATTTGGGAGCTTGAGGACTAGTAGCGCCAGTAGTACTGGGGAATGATTTCACAAGATTAGCGTATGTTTTCGGCCCGCTACTAGTCACACTTGTATTTGCCACTTGATGTTCTGGTTCAGATTCTTGTACAGAAGCGGTAAATGTTTCAGCCTCAGGTTGTTCACGACTCTCATTTGATTGAGCTTGCGGCTCATTTTCTGTTTGTTGTTGTTGTTGTTCGGCTGCAGGATCCAGTTCCGTTTCTTGTACAAATTGTGTTTGTGACGTAGGTTCTGTTATATATTGATGCTGCTGTGCTGGTGGTGGAGGTGGTTGTTGTTGTTGCTGCTGCTGCTGCTGTTGTTGTTGTTGTTGTTGTGGTGGTGGTGGTGGTTGTTGATTAATTAATGGTGCTTCTTCATGAACCGAACCATTTAATACCTGTTGCATTACAGGATGTACCTGAAATAACATATATAATGCACAATATAGTATACAATATTATTTAAATAATTATATTTTAGGATAAAACTAACATGAGTCTGTTGCGGTGGTGGTGCATAGTATATTTGTTGCTGTTGTTGAAGCACGGGTTGTTGTGCGGGAATAAGCGGAGGTTGAACTTGAGGTTCAGTAGATGTAGCTGGTGTTGAAAGCTGCTGTCCACGATTTTGATGTTCATCTTCCTCTGGTTCAGAACGCACTCCCTCCTCCCCTTCCCTCTCTCCAGGCTCACCTACACCTCCTTCTACACCACCCACATCTGTTTCTTCTTCATCAGGAAAGATCAAATCTTGGTAACGAAATATATCATTATGTACATAATATGTTTTTGGTGCTTGTATGGCTAACACAAATGTTTGTGTAAAACGACGCATTGGTTGTCCAGCATTAGATAGTTCTCCTGATACCTATAATTCATATATAATTCAATTAATACAAATAAATTTAGTATGTATTAGTCTCATAATTTTTAGTATTAGGTACTAATTAATACCTTAAATGGATATAAAAAGATTTTTTATAATCTCTGTTAATAGTGTCACTTACTTGCACGACAACACCATTTTCAAGAGTGAGCTGTGAATCAACTTGGCTTATTTTAGCATGACAGTCTCGGAAATTTAGTTGTTGAATTTTTTGATGTATTTGCTTTTGACCAATTGCAGGAGTTGATTCTCGATTGGAATCTAATCCTCCATGCACGAAGGATGAATGTTGATTATAGAATCTGCAATAATATTAAATATAATAATACAAAAATATTTTAATTTTGCATTGTAGCTTTTTCAACATTTTTTTTACATTTAAAGAGGTATTTTTTCTCTCTTTCTTTCAATTACCTATGAAGATGTGCAGGAGCTTGATTAAGTAAAGTATAATATTGTCGGACAAATTCACGACCGACATTCTGCGGAGAAGGGGATGCCTCCATGACCATTTTCTTATCCCTAACGTCTGAAATAATACTTTGCTTAAATAGCAACAGAAATTTTATGTGGTAATTATGAAAATTGGAAGCTTAGATGCCTGTAACAAAAAAACATACCTGTAATGTTTATAGATGTATCATACTGTTTGTATACATAAATTATATCTATCTATTTTTTGTCACAATATAAGTATAATAATATATAAATATATGTGTAGTTCAAAGAAAAACAGATTAAATTGATCATGTATGTATTGTAAAAGGTATACAATATACTTAAAACTACATTAATGTTTACATATTAAATAACTTATCACATTTATATATAAACATAAAATAAACATAGGAACTAAATATTGGAAACAAATACACAATATAATGAGATAAAAATTGTAAATATGCACATCAATCAAAGTGGCTATCTATGGATATCACATGAGAGCGATGTGCTTGGATTAAAAATGGTCATAAATAAAATATTTTTTCTGAAGTAATTGATTCATCAATCGAACCTATAGTATTTTTATAAAGATTGATACAATAATCCTAAAACATAAATATATGAGTGTTAAAACATGTAATTTCAGTAATTTGTACATTAAATTGTAATCAGGCGCGCGTACAGTCTAGTCTTGATAGAACATGTGCTCGCGTAAGTACAAAAATAACAGGAATCTTTGTTGCAAAGCAGTTACTTAAAAACAAAAAACTGTAGATCATCTCTCAACTCGTGTGCTGCGCGAAGTGCGAGGTCGAGGGCAAGGGGGCCGCCCGGTTGCATGAGCAAGCATGGCGATTTTTCTTGATCTAAGAAATGGTAACGCTAAGCTCTCAATATAAAATTTTAGCAAAATGTTTCGATAAGTAACATAAAACATGAGTATCGAAACGTTCAATGATTTGAACAATAATTTACGAGCAACAAATATCGTTAATTCATGAACACTTTACACAGTCTCGTATCATGCTTGCCTTCCTGGTTCGTTCCGAGGTCTTCTCTGTGAGAAGTCGGATGAAAGAACATCGGCAAAGCCGATCTTATGGCGTTGTACACTCACCCAATGGAACCACTTATGCGTGACACAATTCACTGCTTTCCCGGCAAAACGAGATGCTGCGACGAAAACAGAAAGTTTCTACGAGCAACAACAGTTCACAATAATGTTAATTATAAAAACAGTTCAATGTATGAGTCCTCCAAGCACCTTGATGTCAGCACATGCAGCGGAACCTGCACAGAAACACCGGTCGTATAAAGATAAACGACTCTCTTACAGAAGCCAAGACCTTACTCGTGCTGTGCGGGTTTTACAGGAACTACATCATCAATCGAACAAATTCCAGAAGGGCATTTCCTTGCGTATACTACGTCGCTGATTGGCTATTTCAGTTCTGCTATGAAAACAGCCAATTACAATTTAGATTAAATAGAAAAATTCTGTAGACAAATAAACGTGCTATTGGTCCAATAATACGCTCCGTTCTACTGGAACTTATACGTTATTGGGTGATTTATTAAATGACTTATTTTGGAATTATAATTCATTATAGAGTATAAATTATTTTGAATAGACAAAAACAATACAATTAAATGACAGGTTTATTTGTTATATTGAAAATACTAAAATTGCGAATAAAATGATTATATTAATAATAATATAGTTTATAAGTCTTATAATTTATTGCTTTAAATTTTTACTATTTCTTTTACCTACATTGTATGTATGATAAATAAACACAGTTATCTTCTATTGCCATCTGATGATAGAGCATCAAACTATATATTAAGTGTGTTAAATATAAATTAATTAA